>NC_060274.1:37624192-38224192 GCF_021613505.1 Equus quagga | reverse complement strand
TTGGGGGATCAGAGAGAACATCTTACCAGTCTATGAAGCCACTGGTTTGGGGAGACAATTTGGGTCTTAAAGGGAAATCTGAGAAGCCAAGCATAGTCCTTCGTGAATGGACCACTCACTGAAAGGTCTAAGGAGCTACGATCTTTGCGTAACTTCCACCTCTCTGAGTCTACACGCAAACATTAAACAGAGCCTCAACCTCTGGGTGGTCAGTCTGAAGTCTGGAGGAAGACCTATCTATGGAGTGGAGGAGAACATGGTCAAGCTGGACCTCCCTGGGCACGTCTGCATCTCTTTACCATATCTAACCAAGAAAAATCCTTCAGGGTGTGGTGGCTCCTGCTTCACCTCTGCCTCTCAAATTTCACACAAGCTTCTCTTCTGGCCAGCTCTAACCAGGAACAATAGATGGAAGGGAATGGCCCAGCTCAAAGAGATCAACAGTAGAACAAACCAGCACAGTGAGGATAGAAACTTCAATTTCCACAAAATAGGCCATGATCATTTTGGCTGGAACATTTTCAAAATCATTTTGATTCTGTGTTATAAAGATGGTTTGTTGGAAAAAGAGGGGGTGGCTAGGCAGTTAGATAGACTTGTATTTGAATCTTGATTACTTGCTTGCTTTATGGCCTTAGCAAAGACACTCAATCTCTCTGATTCACAGTTTCTCCATCAAAAAAGTGGGGCTCATAATATCAATATTAAATTTTTATCTTAAGGATTAGACACAGTGTTGGGACGCGGTGCAAAGTGTGGTCCATCGGGACAAAGACCGTGTTTAGCTTATTCATCGTTGCAGCCTTGAGGATCAAGCAAGGTGTCTGACACCAAATAAGCAAGCAATATGTTTAAATCACTATTATTATTGCTTATAATAGCAAGAGGGCCTCTTGAACACACATGAACATTTAAGAGGATGGATGGACTGAATGGCAGTGAAATTTTTCCTCATCTCTTTGGAGGTTGATGAAAACAAATTCTCTCAAAGGTTTATTGTGTACTAGGACACATTTAGAAAGAGTTGATTTTTATTCTCATAGCTAGAAAGACTGGAGAAGGGGTCAGCATAACAGATTCTGTATGCAAGCATTCTCTCAGTCTTTGTCCAAAAAGCATACAGTCACGTAATCTCCCTCAAGGTCCATCATCATCTTCATCAGCATTTAGCATCCCGTCTCTGAGCACAATCCAGCTCACATCCAGTAAATGGAAGACAAGCACACTGACCACACACACTGCATCTTTCTCCTTGAACGCATACACACGCTGGCCTTTGGTAAGAGGCAGGGCATGAATAGGAAAAAACAGAAATGCATTCCAAAAAGACATTAGCTAAACAAAAGTCAAGTCCACCAGGCGAAGCCATCAGGAAATTGGTTAACATATTTTTCCCCCATTCAACAAAAGATAGCAGGCACTTGTCTCAATATCTCCTTTCATCCCTGAAAGCTTTAAAATTGATTCATGGTTTCATAACTACAACAAAGTAACCTTGGATAGATTAAAATCAAGGCTTTTTTAATTTGGATATCAACAGCAAGAATCCCACCCAGGTCTTGCTAAAAACGACTTTGGCTGACGTTATGAAATGCTTCCTCAAGCTCTTCTTCAGCCAAATGAGAAGTCGTCTGGAAAGGATTCATCCTTTTAGTGTACACAGAAGATCTTCTTCTTGGATCTATAAACTAAGTCTTTAAATTCCACTGTAATTACTCCAAAGACATAAATAGAGCCGATACTATTTCTGGCATCCCAGCTGGCCCTTTAGACAAGGTACACAGCATTCTCAAATAAAGCTTCCACAAAGTGTGTAGGTATTCTAGCAACAGACAGATGCCTGGAAATTCTAAAATGTAGTGTCTAAAAGAATGGCTTCCAAAAATGCGAGTGTGTGAGACAGGCCCCTTTCTTCATTTTAATTCTCGTACCAGTTGTTAGGATTGAGTTTCTCAGTAAGGACTGAAACCTACTCTGTTTTCAACCACTAACTTGGCTCTCTTTGAAAGTTCTGTATACTGGAACAATTCATTAAAATACTCATACATAAAGTTTTATTAAGGGGATGTGTTATTGCTCTCAGGCTCGCTCTGTAGTTATTAACCAGGGCAATTTAAGAGCTTCATTTCAAAAGCCAGAGCTCACAAACTATCTTAGTGTAAGCGTTGATTAATAGCAACATCATATCCATTTTCAATGTGAACACCATCCATATCTGGAGTACTTGTTGGATTTGGAGAGGAACATTGTCCTCCTGCTCTTCGTGAACATGCTGCTTTTAAGAGCAGACTTTTGAACTCCCCAGTCATCCCATGCATTCGTTTTCTCTCCATTGTTTCTGATCACATTTGTTTGCCCTCTGAAACTCACTAAAATTTGATTTCAGATTACAGACACTATTGCTACAAAAAAACCATCTGAATTAACTTCTAGAACCTGTGGTCATTTTGAAGGCTTGATTTAATAACAAAAAAGATCTGAGAATCAACACTTTGTCCTTATTTTATTATTTACCTGTGCCTTAGTTTCTTCATCTATAAAATAACGGGTTAGGACAGCCATTGCCTAAATCTCCAACTTGGAAGGCAGAGAATTTGGACAGATATATTGTCAGTCATTAGTGCACAGCATATTCCAAGCTTTCTGTCTCCTAGGCCCATGAATGCATCATATCTTCCGGCCCCCTTGTGGTCGGGTGACTAGTTTTGACTAATGAGTCATGAATGTAAATGATATATGTCCCCTTCTCTGCAAACAGTTTACTGCCAGTGAAGACCTTTCAGAGCTTTCTTTACCTCTGCCACGGTGACAAGCAGTATTCCAGCTAACAGCTGCTTCATCAGTTTGGAGCAACTTGGAGTAAGAATGAGAAGGATGAGGAGCAGGGCCCCTACTGACTAGGAACATACAGCGTGAGCAAGAATTAAACCCTGGCTGCAAGTCATTGAGCTTTTGGAGTTGTTGATACCATAGTACAGCCTGTCTAGCCTGACTTATACAATTCATAATCTACCCAGATCTTCCCAAATGAAGTCAAACATTTTTTCAAAAGAAGGATGGGTTGTGGGAGCTGGATGGGTATCAAACCTTTACGATATCCTGTGTTGGCATACTTCCATCTGGAGACAGAACACCTGAGGAGAGGTTCAGAGATAGGCTACTATCTTCAATTAACAAGGGTGATGCTCTTCATACTTTACACGCACAAGATAAGAATTCATTTGAGTAATGACCGCAAATGTTCACTGTCTTTCTACAACCTCTCCTTAGGTCATTTGTGGTTAGGGTCCCTTTGAGTATGACACTTGGGCACAAGGCAAACATGAAACTTCAGAACATTGCAATGTGGGCTGTCATCAGCTGGGTCAGCCAACTCCAGTTAGCTTCACACTCTGCTATACTGATGAAAAGAAGAGGCCTCAAAGTTATCCAACCTGGCTCAAATCAGAACTCTTAGTGACTGAATTATCTTCCACAATTTACTTAACCTCTATGAATCCCAACGATCTCTTCTCTAAAAAGGGAATACCATATTTTAGTGTCTGGCACACAGAGTGACTACTCTGTTGTCTCTCCTGACTGTGGATTATTGACTACTCCACAGTCATTGGCTATACCTGCTTATAAATGAAACTTCTGTTCACAAGGAAAACTAAACACAGCACACACACAAAAGTAGGCATGCTGTGGTAGATAGACCCTAAGGTAGCCCTCCAGTGTCTTCAGCTCCTGGTGTTTAACTTTGTTTAATCCCTCCTCTTGAGTGTAGGTGGGACCTGCAACTTGCTTGTATCTAATAGAACATGGCAAAGGCTACGGGATATCACTCCCATAGTTAGGTTATGTCTTAACAGATTGTAGCTAGGGACTTTCCTGTGGGCTTGATGAAGTAAGAGGCCATGTTGGAGAAACTCCTATGGCAAGGAACTGTAAGAGGCCACTAGGAAGTGCAGTGGCTACCAGGAACTGAGGACAGCCTTTAGCCAAGAACCCACAAAAAGCCAGGGCCCTCAGTCCTACAACCACAAAGAAATTAATTCTACCAATGATCTGCATGGGCTTGGGTATGAATTCCCCAGCTGAACTTCCAGAAAAGAATGCAATGTAGTCCACACCTTGATTACAGTCTTGTGAGGCCCTGAGCAATGGCCCCAGCTGAGCCACGGCCAGAAAACTGACCTACATAAATCCTGAGATAATAAACATATTTTTTTAAGCTAAGTTTGTGGTAATTTGTTACATAGCAATAGAAAACTAATACACATGCTGGAGTGGAAAATTTGGCTATTTTATCATGTAAAGAAGGCCATTGGAGTCTTTATTTAAATGATTAGTTATTTTATTTTCTTTCTTTTGGTATCTCTTCTTTCCTAACTCAAATAAAGTATTTGAAATTTCAGAATTTTCACTTATAATCATATGGTCATACAAGAAGATGGCCCTTTAAACTTAGTTTAGCTATTGTTTATCAGGTTTTTTTTTTTTTTTTTACCAGTTTATTGATACTTGATCAAGTAAAAGGTCAGTTTAAAGAATAAACTTTTTCTTTTTAAATTACTTCTGCAATGAAATTTTGTAACAAAAAATCCTTTATTATGAAAAGAACTTGACAACATTTTCTGCTAAGACGGGGAGTAAACAGTCATTTATCCACTGGCCTAATGCTGCTCATCATTAAAGATCCAGCTTGATGTCATTTACTTTTGAATGTACTTTCCATGATCCTCACAGACAGACTGGACTCTTTCCCTTGGGTTCACAGAACACCATCATTGTAAACCATCTTACGCTGTGTTATAATTGCCATTATGATAACTCTTATAAGCTTCCTCTACCACTAGTCCAGGAGTTGGCAAACTACAGCTCTTGAGCCAGATCTTGCCTGCTGCTTGTTTTTGTCAATAAAGTTTTATTGGAACAAGTCATGCTTATTTGCTGGCACATTATCCTATGGTTGTTTTCACAGTACAATGCAATGTTGAGTGATTGCAACCAAGAGCTTATGGCTGGAAAGTCTAAACTATTTACTCTCTGGTCCATTACAGAAAAAGTTTACTGACCTCTGCACTAGACCATGAAATTTATGAGGCGATAGACGGTGTCTTGTTCATCTCCGGAGACTCAGAACCTAGCCTGAAGCGGACCCTAAATTCATAATTGAGTGTACTTGAAGATGCATCAAACAGCTGACATTCAAGTCAACATTAGCATTTATCACCCCTCTAAATTAGACCTTCCCTGGAGAGGCCCACAGATTTTTGTTAAGACTGACTGCCATAGGGAAACAGTCTATCTTCATACTTTGTACTACCCTGAAAGCTGAAAACAGAATGAATAGAGCTGGCTATTAGAGAACATTCCTACCCTTCATTAAAAGGCTGCATTTAGACTACATTGCCATTTATCAAACAATTTTCACTTTATTTACCAAGCCCATGTGCCTTTCAGGGGACAGTTATTCTGTTTTCGGATTCACTTAAGACCAATTTCCAAAATACTGCTGGTGTATTCGCTGTCCAAGAAACCTTTTAATTTTCATTTGTAAACCTTTTTTGATGTTGCTCCCTTGTCAAAAACAGGAAGCCATTATTTTCCAGAGTAAACAAGTTCAAAATCAAGTTAGCCACTCAACTCCCCAAATCAAGACTGTGTTTTGTATATATGAAAAAAATCAACTTTCTAATCTTCACTGAATGTATCAAAATTCTCAAGGGAAAGCCAAGAGCCTTAAAATTTTGTGGGAATGAAAGAATTTGAAGATTTCCCCCCCAGATTTGGTGCTTCTCCAAACCCAGGGAAACCTTTCAAATCTCTTGTGATTCACTCCTTCACTATTTCTGTCCCATGAGATTAGTCTGAATGCTTTTTCCTTCATTCATCCACCCACATTTCTCTAACTCCCATATGGGATGTATACAGTAACACTAACCATCAAGAACAAAGCAGAACAAGATGTTTGTCATGGATATCAAGTCTCAAAAGACACAATTAAATTGATACAAATCATCATTGCTTCCTGAATCACCATAGCCTGCTGTATTTTAGAATGGCAAGGAAATCACTATAAAACGTTACCTAAAGGTTTTGTAAATAAATGTATTAAACTCATAGGAGAAGCTTCATGAGTGGGAAAGTGTTTCCTGCTTTCATTACGATGTTTAGAAAATTCTTCCAACTCACCTGAAGAGTGCCTCAAGGGGAGAGACTCCAGTCTCCCACTGGTCAGTCAATCAGTCAACAAGGACTCTCACCCTTTCCTGCTCTTGACTCTGTGCGCTGGGATTGGCCTCCCACCCGCATCACCACCTTCACCTTCTACTCACCTTTTCACCCTCAACTAGGACAATTTTCCCTAAACTGTGGCAAACTTAGGAAAAGAATAGAATTGTCACATAAGGAGCTTTACCTATATTTCCCTATATATCTACATATGTCTTTTTATTATAAAATAAGTTCTCTACTTAATTTGGGGGGGTGTTGAAATATCCTTTATTTAATAAAATATTAATGTCATGGATTATAATTTTCAATGTCCTTACTTGACGAAACATAAAGTTGTCATTCTTATATCAGTTCCCACAATTTTTTAAACTGACTTTTAAATTAAAAAGATTTTTAAACAATTTTTTAAAAGGATCTGAGGATTTAGAACAATGAAGAGTCATTGAATTTGAGCAGAGGAAGGCATGTTGGAGAATATTTATGGCTCACAGAGGTCAATGACTTATCCAAGGTCATTCGGCTGGTTAAAGGCAGTGAATTACAGCCCAGATCACTGGCTCCTGGGCCAGTGAGGCTCTTACTGCTCCAGGCTGCTCGCTCCAGCTCCTTTAAGAGTGCAGTCAAATCTCATCTGTGATTAAACATTCCAGATTAGATCTATCTCTTGTTCGTTATCTCTTAATTTTCTCTCTTTTACAAATTTGCACATATGGGCAGCACCACAATTCTTTAAAAATTGTGTTGAAATTAACTGTATCTTGCTTGATAATTGTGTCAGCACATCAACTACTTCTGGGAGCCATAGTCATGGGCAGAAGAGGATGAATGGGCAGCAGTAGCCAAAAGCAGAGGGAGGCTGGGGGAAAACAAGACATCTTCAGAGGCCTGTCCATTTTCTGGCATTGCAGAATATTGAGCAAAGAGATAAGGTGAGAAAAGAAAGTGGCTTTTCAAGAAGTGCTTGGGAAGCCTCATGAGACCCAATATTCCCCAAAGCGTATTCTAAAGCACAATAATTCCATGAAACATTCTGGAAACAAATGGGCATAGTGATCAAAGAAGCTTGGCACACAGCTTATATTTTACTATGAACCCTAAAGTTATCCACAAGGAAATCTCCTCAGGCCTTCTGGGTGCTTCCCTAGTCCATGGCAGTTCTAAGGTTAATGTTCATTTTAAGTCCTTGAGAATATATAAAGATAGCTTTCCAAGGGCTAAATAACTGGCATAACAACTAGATATTTGTAAATGCTGTTTGTATTCTTAAACAGCAAATATCTGTGTACACAGTTGTCCTCCCTTCTCCACGGTTTTGCTTTCCATGGTGGTTTCAGTCACCCACAGTCAACCAAGGGCCAAAAATATGAAGTGGAAATTCAAAAATAAGCAATTCATGGGTTTAAATTGTGTGCCATTCTGAGTAGCGTGATGAAATCTCACGCCGACCGCTCAGTCCTGCGCAGGGCGTGAACCATCCCTTTGTCCCGGCTCTCCAGGCTCTGCACGCTCACATCACGAGAAGGGTGAGTACAGGACAATAAGATACTTTCAGAGAGAGACCACAGTCACATAACTTTTATTACAGTATATTGTTATCATTGTTCTATTTTATTATTAGTTATTGGTGTCAATCTCTTTCTGTGCCTAATGCATAAACTAAACTTTACCATAGGTATGTATGTACAGGAAAAAACAGGATACACAGGGTTTGGTATGATCCGTGGTTTCAGGCACCCACTGAGGGTCTTGGAACATATTCCCTGAGGAGAAGGTGGGCTAGGGTATGTATATTTTTCTCATAAATGACTAAACTACTCAAGTACTGTGTCAGGAGCTACTTGCAAGTACCAAATTAGAGTCTCTGGGGTTGTGTCCCATGCTTTAGAATTTTCGGATAAGTGTCCCAGATGTTTCCCAGATTTGCAGGTTTGAGGCCCACTGGTCCATTCGATAGTGGCCAGAGGGGGACATGCCTTGAGAACTGCCAGGGCCCATTTGCAGCCATGAGGCATTCACACCGCTGGACAGGACTGCTTCTCCCTGGCCAGCAGAACCTAAGCCCACAGGTCCCTCCCACCACGAGATGCAGTGTCCAGCACAGAGGGGAGCAGTCTCAGCTACACTTAGACACTCCTGAATCTGCCTTTTCCCTCCATTCCCTGAGGATCTCCTTCTGGGCATCACCGCAGTGCACCTGGCATTTCAAGACGGCTTCTGTGAGGGCACGTGCCATTCCCCTGGCCCCAAGGCCCCAAGGCCCCTTCCCTCCTCATGTCCCCACTTTTCCCTTTTGTTTCCATGTCTCAGATCAGGCACCACCTCTGCCCTCACAGAGGTGAGTCTGCCACATTCTTGACTTGGCAGTTGCCCATCATCACCAGTGCGCAAAGCCACCTTTGGTTTATTTTACTACTTTTCCTCTTTATTCCTCAGCCATGTCCATTCCCCTAACCAAAACCCCTGACCGGGTCCCCTCTCTGGTGCATTATGGCCTTAAACATACATGTGTATTCTTGAAAAATACCCAGTGTTCTTTCTCATGAATATATTATTAATGTGCATACTGTGTACACATCTAAATCTATTTTGTACCTTTTCACTGATTACTATGTTTTCCAGCTTGTTCCCCAGTGCTGTGTGTACTTCCGTTCTTTCCCGTTGCTTTACCTTGCATACCCCACATTCAGTCACCTGTTCCTAGGGATGAGCATCTGGGCTGTGACGAAGGCCCATCCACACACATACACAGACTGTGGACTTCTGTAAACTCTCCTCTGAGTCATATGAGTTCTCAGGCCTGAATGTGTCAGACCTGAACTAGACGGAAAAGGAAGAACAGCTAACTGGATATGAAATAGACATTTTAATTAAGATGCACCACCACAGACAGAACTTCTTTAACATCTGAACAATGGCTGGAAATTGCCAGAAAGCAGGGAGCTGTTTGCAACATCATCAAGGGGCCAGGATGGGAGATAACCACAGAGCATGTCAGAAGGCAGAGGGAGAAGAGAAATACAGCTGCTTCCTAACGGTATTCTACCAAGTTCAGCCTCTTAGGGAACCTAATTATAGGTCCAGTGGTCTATATGTGTGCACCATTGCCCATATAACATCTTTTATTTATTGCCCTGATGTTACAGCGTATCTTAATATCTGGTAGGAGGTAACATAGACCTTATCCTTTCATGTAAAATTTAAAATCAGCTTGTCAAACCCCCTTTCCATTCCCCCAGTATTCTGCTCGAATTGTGCTTAGCATGTCACTGAATTTATGGATTAATTTGACAGTTTTCGATAGAATCATTCCAATGTTAAGGGCTCCTCTTCATAAATATTTATCTGGGTTTTATTTCAGATCTGCTAATAAACCTCTAGAAATTTTTCCACAAATTGGGTAAATCTCGGTAGATTAACTCCTAGATGTTCTATAGATATTGATCTAATTTTAAACAATACATTATCTTTTATTATATGTTCTAGTTAGCTATGCTTACATCTCTACCTCTTCTGCGCTGGACTGGGTGAGGTGACGGATTTGTGTTCATGTTTACGCATTACAAAACTCCATAATAGCAGAACAGGACCGTTATTTAAGATGTCTACTTACCCAACCAGCTTGTGAGCCCTTTAAGGGCAAGAATGATCTCTTCTTCACTTATGCATCCTCAGCAAGGGCACAGATACACTTGCTTTTCAGTGTTTTTTGAATGTACGTAAAAATACATACGACCATTATGTTATAGTGATAGGACTAAAAATATCTGGAAATGTGGTAAAGAAGGCAATTTCTTTGACTTGAAGACTGCTGTCAGCTATCAGATTTACCTGCCAGGCAGGCAGTTTTGAGGGAGGCATTGCAATCCACCTCCACTTGCCTCTTTCTTCCTTTTTTTCTGTTGGAAGAGTTCTGTCTGACCATTCTCTCTATTGCCTGGGTCCCTGTCTTACCAGAATTGGGGAAAGTTAATCAATCATTCTCTCTCTCTCTTTCTCACCCTCCATCCCTACACCATCACTAGATGACAGATGTTGTGGGGCTTCTTTATGATGGATAAACAAAAGGCATCTTGTAATAGAAATGGCCCATGATTCCTTCTAGTTCTAAGGAATCACATGAAAAGTCACACTTCTATATTCTCTGCTTCTATGAATCCTCCCAATTTCCTCTTTTAGTTGTCTAAATGCATGTAGAATTGTTTCTCCACCAGCAAACCCAAATCAAGAAGTAAGGGTTATAGGAAGCCATTGGTCAAAAACCCATTTTGCAGGTTTTAACTGCTCTTGCTAATTGCACAGTCATTTGGTCATCTGTTTCTCCTTATATCCTAGCTCTGTGTATATCCTAACTTCAAATTGGTTGATGGTCTAGAATTCTGCATGTCATTCACTGGGAACTTACAGAGTGAGATGTCAGGATTCAAATGAGCAAAGGGAGAGAAGAAAGGGCATAGCAGTAGTTGAGGAGACCAAGTCTCTGATTTAATAAGGGCTGGCTTTAGATCTCAGATCTCCTAGGAATACTCCCAGTCATAATACTTAGGTCACCACCACCCTTTAGGATAAACCAGACTGAGACCTTTGGTAAAGAATCTAAAAAGACAAAAGAAACAAACAACATCAACGACAAAACAGTTTTGGGGGACAATCTCTAACAGAAAGAATAGAAGGGAACTGCCCCTGTCTACGCAGCCCCCTCCACTGAAAGGAGCCTCCCATGACTACCTCTCCCTGTGGCCACTGCCTCTGCTCCTCTTGTCCCCGGTAGGGAAATGTGCAAATAGAAAAGAATTCAGACATCTGGAAATGTTTTAGTTATCACAAGTTTTAGTAACTTTTCAAAGAGAAACATAAAATTGAGTGAAAAGTCAAACAAAGATTTTGGTTCACTAGAGGGGTAAGAACCTTCCTTTTATGACCCTGTTTGTCTCTCATTTGGGGATTACCCAGGAAATGTATTGCTATTTTGATTTTAAATTGCTCTAAATATGTGATCGCATAAATGAGATCCGGAGTGAATCTCTGCAGCAAAAAATGTGGGGAAGGATGACTATTTTATTGCACTTATTCCATTCTCTTCTTGTTCCTTGTATATGTCGTGAAATCCATCAATCTGTGTTATCATTTTGGGAAAACATCCCTGAAAATGCTATTTGAAGTATCCAGCAAGCCTTGGGTAATCTGGCTGTCAGATGTTGGTTCAATGATTGAGGATGTATAAAAACAAACCAAATTCTAATGTCATCCACTAGTCTAATTTTGCTGAAATTACTAAAATAGATAAAGGAGTGTTTACACTGTGTTCTTTCCTTTGGTAACTTAATATGTAATTTGGTACAATTTTCTGGGTTTTAAGCTTACTCTTCAAGCCACAAACCTGCTAGCACATCACTTGCGCACAGAAGCTGCTCATGCACGCAGGCTTCTGGGTCCAGCTCTATCCCTAACTAGCTGGCTGACCTTGGGCAGCAGTTTTTTTTCCTCCAAAAATAAAAGTAATAAAAGAAATAATGATACTTAATTCCTAGGTTTATTTTGAACAGTAAATGAGACAAAACATGAAAAATAATTAACCCAGAGCCTAGCATCTGACATGACAATACTTGTTAGAACTGAAAGAGATTTTCAAGAGCATGTAGTCCAAAGACTATAGTATTTATTTTTAGGGACAGCGTCCATAAATGATTCTCAAAGGAATTTGTGACCCCAAAAACTTCAGAACCATCCATCAATCTTCTTATGGACTTACCTACATACTCAATTTATTTGCTGACTCGGAAACCTGGGCCCAGAGAGGGGAAGAGATTGCCCAAGATAACACAGCTCCTTGGTGGTAGAATGAAAACTCAAGGCCAAGTGTCCCAGCTCTATATCCAACACTCTATTCTAGCATTCTAATTGTTTAAAAAAAAAATAGATGAATGAAGCCAGTAAAGAGCATTTAGTGAGTGTCCATGGTGATCAGCACCAAGTAAATGACCCTAGCCAGTTCTCAAGGATCATTGAATTTCAATAACAGAAATAGAAGAAAACATTAAAAAACGCCTAAATAGTAAAAATCATTGTCCCATATTGAAGTGATCTATAATTAATCCCAATGAATCCATCACTGGCTCCACAAAAGGGGCGAAGCAAAGTTGCTGCCCCCCAGGAATCTCCTGTCCAGGTGGCATGGATACATGTGAGACGCTAGGAGAATTGCTCTCCCAGAGGCACAGAGACAAAGAGAAAGAGGAGAGGGTGATAAGCCACTCCTGTTGAAGAGGTAGGCTTTTCTCATGGGCTTGCATGGGAGGGAGAGAGAAACATCTTTCAATGTATCATCTTGGTCCCTGGATCGTTTGTAATGACTGCCTTCCACTGCCAAAAGTGTCCAATTTAGGGTAAGGAAAGAAAAGCTGAGCATAATGTCCTCATCATTTTGTCAATACCCCCAAGTGCTCTTCCTCATTAGCAGAGAAAACTGTTTGTACTAATGCGTGCTTGCCTGTGGTCTCAGCTTGTCCCTCAGTTCCTGTTGACCTTGGATTTACCCTTCAAAGAAATGTTTACGACATTCACCACTATGTCTCTCTCTCAGGTCCTAAATTGTTTTCAGGTAAAGGGCCTTTGAGAAATGTTCCAGTGCATGTCATGTTATAAGATTACATAATAGGGTTGAGATTATGATCGATAATTTTGACCCTTAAAAAGTATGACAGTAACCTTCAAGATTACATTTATGTTGAAAATAATTATCATAGTAAATATGAGAAAATGTTAATGAAAGAAACGTCATAAGCTAGTGACACACACAGTGGCCACTAGCTTGTGTCGACTTCACTCAGTGTGGGCAAGCAGGCAGGACCGTACCCCTTCTCCCAGCAGAGCAGACCTGGCTGCACCTTCAAACAACACGGCATAAATCAATCCCAAGGGAAGATGGGAGATGTAAACAGAGACGCCTGTTAATTACTTTCCATCGAATTTAAAACTGCAATATATGATTATTATGTGAATGCTCTGCTAACTTTTTTGATCAGAAAAGTGATTAAATGACTTTCTTGCAGGAACTTTATTGCTTTTCCATCTCAAAATAACATTGAAGAACTGTGGTCCTCTGCAAAGTTTTCTGATAGCTCTCTTGGCCTTTTCTGGGATACAGATAGGGGGTCTTTCACCGAATTCTAAGAACTGGTGCAGATCTTCCTGATGTGCTGGACGGAGAGCTGGCCAGAAGCTGCAAGTCAGGGGGTCCTGATGCCAGGATACTGCACCCACCGTGTAATCCCAGACTGTGGCTTTCCTCTGCTCCACCTCAGCTCCTCAACTCTACAACCAGCAGTGAACTGTAAAGTTTCTCCCAGCGCTAAAATACTATGATTTACGAGATGTTTTTCTAATAATTAACGTGCCACCTCTTTTTATTTTTTTTCCTCTTCCATTGCATTGCCTCCAGAGAGTTTTATTGATATGTGAAAACCAGGTGTGGTAGGCAGGAAAACGGCCCCCCCAAGATGTTCACATGGTAATGCCTGGAACCTGTGAATATGTTATCTTATCTGGCAACAGAGACTGTGCAGATGTGATTAAGCTGAGGATCTTAGATGAGAGTCTCCTGGATTATCCAGGTGGGCCCAATGTAATCGCAAGGGTTCTTATAAGGGAACGAGGGAGGCGGGAGAGTCAGAGCAGGAGATGTGATGACAGAAGCAGAGGTCAGTGATGTGATTGCTGGCTGGGGGCCACAAGCTGAGGAGCGCAGCAGCCTCTAGAAGCTGGAAAACCGGGGGATTCACTTACATATTCTTCTGCTTTTTTTTTTTTTAATTTGATATTTAAAATCTTTTGTGAACAATTTTTGGTAAAATCAGCATCCTCAGGAAGGAAAACATAACTTCAAATGCACTACCCAAAGTATTGTGTGCGTGTCCATGTGTGCATGCATGCATGCGTGCGTGTGATGATAACCTTGGGAAATCAATTTTCTTACCTCATCTGTAAAATGAGAATACTACTTCAGGTTTAGCTCAGGACATGACAAATTAATTGCTCAAACTATAGTCATTGTGAATAATGATAAGGATGTGGGTGAAGACGATGATGAAGGAGGTGAGGAAGCTGGTTCAACCTTGGAGGAAACTGAGAAATCCCGCAGCCCTCCTCCCTCATCTCTCCACCTTGAAGAAAAGGCCTTTGAGTCTTCTCCCAGGGAGAACCAGAGTGTGACTGTGGGCGCCGTTCTGGCCTCTGCCAGGGCGTGTCAGTTCTCTCAGGGAAGGGCAAGGCAGCGTTCTATTCTTTCTCCTGGCTCTCATTTAAACACAATATCCTCAGGGTGATTTCCTGTGCTCCTTCATCTTTACCTCTGTGAAGAAAGCCCTAGGTCTGGAATGCTCTTAAAAGAAAGAGCAAGAGAACCTCAGGCTTTTGAGTAATGATATTAGTGGGCCCCCTTTTCTGCCCCCCATTGTTCCAGGCAAGACCAAAGTAATCATTAAAACATTTTATAATGAAAACGCGTCCCTTGTTAAAAGGACTGAAAGTGATCTAAGTGACTTCTTCTGCCCTAACACTTGGTAAAAAGTGAATGAGCTTTGCTTATACTGAAGATGGTATTGCGGTTTCGCTCTCCATTTCAAGAGTGTTAAGGATCTATCTCCTGGGAATAGAACTGGGCTGGCCATCAGCAGGTTTGCAAAGAATAGAACTGTGCCTGACAGCCACCTTCCAATATGGCTGCTGCTCACGTGAGTACCACGAGTGTCTCCATTCAGCAAAGCAGTGATGGTTTTCATGTTTGTTTTTCTTTATAACTGCTGTTGCAGAAAGCATGCTGTAAACTGAGACCAGCTATAAAATAGGAATAAGTAATAAAACCAATCGTAAAACACATTGCAAACATGGAGTGGCATGCAAATACTGAAAGTAGTAAGTACCCCCTGGCTAGTCTACAGCATGGTTTGTAAATCCATCAGTCCAACACAGCTGCCAGGCAAGTGTCACTTGCCAATGCAAGTGACAGACAGACTTGGGTTCAAATCCTGTCTATTCCTGACTCTGATTAGCCATTTAACCTTGAATATATTGCTTAACCTCTCTGAGCTTCAGTTTTCTTATGTGTAAAATGGAGCTAAACAATACCTGTCATATAGGGTTACTGTGAATTTCAAAAAACTAGTTATCTGGGGCTGGCCCCGTGGCCGAGCGGTTAAGTTCGCACGCTCCACTGCAGGCAGCCCAGTGTTTCGTTGGTTCGAATCCTGGGCGCGGACATGGCACTGCTCATCAAACCACGCTGAGGCAGCGTCCCACATGCCACAACTAGCAGGACCCACAACAAAGAATATATACAACTATGTACCGGGGGACTTTGGGAAGAAAAAGGAAAAAATAAAATCTTTAAAAAAAAAAAAACTAGTTATCTGCTAGGTACTTGGCATAAAGGCTGGCAAATTGCAAGTGCTCTAAAATTTACATTTCAGGGCAGAAGGCTCCTCTCTCATAAGAACTCTTGAGAAGGAAATTTAAGGACCAAGAAGGGCAAAGAAAAAGCAGAAAGAATGGGGAAAATAAATAAGAAATTGACATGAAGATCATGATCATCCTTGAAGGCGAAGGCATGAGATGGTTCTTAAGGGCTTGATTTCACTCTGAGGCACATTTAAGCTAGAAAATCGACTTTCTTTCCTTGTGACTATGTTCTAACATGCACTCTCTGGGCACTACCCATTTTCTTTCTTTTGGCTTCTAGATTTTTATTAAAAAAAATAAAATTATTTGAAGTACCCCATTCCTACCCAACTCATTCCCCTGCCACCTCAGAGAAAGCTACCATCCTGAAGTTGGCATATAATTTTCTCTATGGTCTTACAATTTTATTGCACAGTGTTCATACACTATGCAATTTTTTTTAATTTATATAAACAGTATACTGTGAGTAGCCTATCACCACTTTTTGTTCATGTAATCTATTTTTAAGAGTGACTCAAGTTGATATATGTAGATGTAGTTTTTCATCCCAAGTGTTATAGATCAGCTTTTTAAATACATCGTGATTTCTTTCTCTCCTGCCTCTGTAGGTGAATATGTAGTTGCTTCTGACTTTTCTTGTTATATGTGCTGTATAAGATTGTCTTAGGATGTGCCCTTTTTGCATGTGTGGAGGAACTCAGGAAGTGAAATTCCTGGGTAGTATGATTTCCACGTCTGTAACTTTACCAGATAAGACCAAATGCCCACTGGGAAGGTTAGAGCAACCCAGCCTTCCACTAGCAATCTATGTGAGTTTCTTTGCCCCATGTCCTCATCGACACTTGGGAATCCCAGACTTTTAGATGTCTGCCAATCGGATGGGTGAGAATTGACATACGAGTACTGTTTTACTTTGCAGATATCTGAGTGTAAGTGATGTTACGCATCACTTCGTATGTGATGTGATGCTTCATATGTGGGGACTTTTGGGTTTCCTCTTCTGTGAAATGCCTGCTCGTATACTTTGTCAGTTTCTCTTGTCTTTAATCTGGAGACCAACCGTAAATTACTTCCTCTGTGTCATTTCTTTTAACTTTGCTCCTGGTGTCTTTTCTAATACAGTTGTTTTCTATTTTTTTGGTCAAATTTATTAACATTTTTGCCATGGTTTGTGTATTTTGTTTATTGTTTAAGAAATATGTACCAACCAGAAGTAATAAATATATTCTTCTGCTTCTTTTTTCTGAAATTTTGTAGTTTTGATATTCTTAATTGAGTCTTTAAACCATTGGAATTCATTCCTGTATATAATCTGAGGTAGAGATCTAATTTACTTTTTTCCACATGGATTGCTAACTTTCCCAGAATCATTTACTGAATCTTTTATTCTTCCCACAGTGATTTATAATGTCGCTGCTCTCAAAAAACAAGTTTCTATGTATAAAGAGGCTTATTTTCTGGCTTTCTATTCTTTCTATTGGTTTGTTGTCTATTCCTACGTAAGCTTTATAAAGATTTGATTTCTGCGTGATGAGTCCTACATTATTATTATTATTAATTTTTGTATTTCCTTGGCTAATCTTGAGTACATTCAATATAAATTTGAGATTGAGCTAGTGAAATCTATTTTAGACTTCTATCAGCACTTTGATTAAAATTGAGTCTATTAGTATTAGAGAAAAATTTACAATTATGAGTGTTCTGATCCATGAACATGGTATATTACTCAATTTAGTTCCTTCTGTTAGTTTCATAACAAAGTTTATATATATATTTTTTCTTATGATCTTGCACATCTTTTGTTAGTATTCTTTAGTTAGTATTGTTAATGTTTAGTTAGATATTCCTACATACATTATACATTTTGTGACTGCAAATTGCAACTTTCATAAATTAAAATTTCTAATTGGTTGTTACTGGTATCTGTGAAAGTTATTGATTTTTGTATATTTAATATTATACCCCCAAAAGCTTACTGAAGTCTTATGAGTTTTAATAGTGTATTTATAGATTTTTAAAAAAGCATTTCTGGCATTCCAAATAACTTTCTTAATTAAGTAATTTACAGTGCAGTTACAGATTGCAGAATGCAGAGAGAGCCAGAGGACAGGAAAGGGCTTGAAGCATAATAGTCAGACAGGTCTGGGTTCAAATTCCAGATAGTGCTGCCTCTGAATGGCTGTGTATCTTTGAATGCATTGCTTAACCTCTCTGAGCCTCAGTTTTCTGATGTGTAAAGTGGGGCTAAACTATATCACAGGCTTTCTGTGAATCTTAAATTAACTAGTAATAATAATTAATGTTAACATTAGTAGCACCAAAAATGCATACTCTGTGTCAAGTCCTCTGCCAAATACTTAGCAGGGAGGCTGGCAAATTTCTTCTTCTGCACAATTTCTTCTTCTCTCCTTTTTCTCCCTCTCTCTTCCTCCCTTTGCAGGTGCATGCACACACTCACACACATTCCATTGGTGCTGAGGAAATGTGCTAGAGGAAAACATACAAATATCAAATGTCACTTCCCAGGGTTAGGTAGGAAGAGAGGGGTGCTGGGAAGGTTAATACTCAGAAAATGATTTGCACTCAGGATTTCTGATCCTACCTTAATCTTGTCTGGCTCCAGTTATAGTGTGGGATCTCTGAAAATTCCAGGGAACACTCACTAAATCCTTAACCTACCCCCATGTCTAGCTTAGCAAGAGCAGCGTCTGGAGGCCCTCTTTTGTATTTGGAGGAGCTGTTCAACCATCATGCCCAATGTTAGCACAACTGAACTGCACCTCACCACGGAAACTCTTTGGATACAAGATGAAAACAATTTAGTGAAACTAAGAGGAGTCCCAGTATGGACCCAAGCAGCTTTCAGTTCAACTGTGGAGGAAACCCACACTTTAATAGTCATCACTGGTGAGTGAGGAGTTACGAAGGGAGATAGAGAAGAGGTTGAAAAGGGAAAACATTTCTGAATTTCAAAAAGGATGTCAAAAATCTAACACTGGATAAGGACAAATAGTCAACAGAAACACCAATACTGTGTTTATAGTATATTTACAGCCATGATGACCACACAGAAAGTAAAACTGACCAACTGTGACTGCCCCCTGGGTGAGTGTTTCAGTAGGGTGGTGAACACTCGTCATTTTCCTCCTCCCCAGTATCAGTCCCCTAGCAGGCACCAGCCCCTGGTCTTGGTTTGGGGATTCCTCCTCCTTGCTCTGCCCATGTGACCTGGGGAAGTCTTTAGTCTGGATTGAGAGGTAGAACTCATAACTGGGATTACCTGGGCCACAGGGGGTGTAAGGATGGGCACATGACTGGTTTGACCCCTTCAGAGCAAGTCTCCGAATTTTTATGGAAACACTCACCTCAGCTCAGAGTTGTGAGAATGTGAGCTCAGGGTTGCCATAGCCCTATGCGACAGTATTAGTTTCCCGTGGCTGTTTTAACAAATTACCACAAACTTTGTGACTTAAAACAACAGAAACCTATTCTCTCACAGTTCTGGAGCCCAGAAATCTGGAATCAAGGAGTCAACAAGGCCCTGCTCCCTCCGGAAGCTCTAGGGAAGAATCCTTCCTTGCGTCTTCCAGCTTCTTCTTGGCTTGTGGCTGTACCGCTCCAATCTCTGCCTCCATCTTCACACAGCCCTCTCCTCTTCTGTCTGTGTCTACTTTTCTTCTCTCTCTTATAAGAAAACTCATCATTGGATTTAAGACCTATCTGGGTAATCCAGATGATTTTATCTCAAGATCCTTAATTACATCTTCAAAGAACCTTTCCCAAATAAGGTCCCATCCACAAGTTCCAGAGATTTGGACATGACATAACTTTCTGGGTGCCACCATTCAACCCATTACTGCCACCATGAAGGGACCCTGTTCTGAGAATGCTGCCAATTCAGAGGAAGCAGGGTCAAGAGATGGGAATCTTGGGGCTGGTCATTCACTTGAGAACTTGCATCCAGCTGTGTCTGAAATTAATCCTACCCTTGTTATGTGAGCCATGGATTTTATTATTTTTTCCCTAAGCCAGTTTCAATCATTTTTTTTTTTTGTTATTCACATCCCAAAGAGTCCTCACAAATACAGCAGAGCAAAGAGTGTTTTCTATCAGGAGACCCATCCTTGCTCTTTTGAACAGAAGGAGTATCTGCAGGATTCTCTGTAATTGAGGAGATTCAGAAAGTGTGGATGTGCACACCTCAAGAACAAGCCCTTCACTCTCCTACTGCTTTGGGGCTGACCTGGGGCAGGATGCAAAGTTACAGTTGGGTATTGAGAAAAAGATGCTGTGATCTCAAGAAGACAGTGTGGGATAGTGAGAAGCCAAAGGTTTTGGGGGTCAAATTAACCTGAACTAGAAGCCAGCTCTGCTGACTGCTAGCCGGGCTGTGTGGCAAAGGACGTTTGAACCTCAGATTTCAGAAGTATAAGATGGGGACTCTCTTGACTGCTTCCCACAGTGGTTGTGCAGATGAGCTGAGGGATGCAAGTATAGGAGGAAGAGAGGACAGCCTATCTATCCTCCAGGCCTCGGGACTGCTGACCCAGAGTGTCCTTGAGGGAGAAGCAGCAGAAGCAGAGATGGAGGTGCAGGTGCTGAGTGGGGACTAACGTTTCTTGAGTACCTCCAAGGGGCCAGATGTATGGCTTGCTCTCCTTTCACTCTCAAGAATAGGAGGTAATCTCTGCCTTGCACAGATGAGAAACCTGAAGCTCCAAGTGTTATGTAACATGCCTGGTTCACACAGGCAGTAAGTGGCTGAGCTGGATTTTGAACTCAGGTTGGTCTGACTTCAAAGTCCACACTGTTGACATTACTCCACCCTCCCTCATGATATCTAAGGAGACAGTGAGTGCAGAGAAACTCCCAACACCAAGCAGAGAAACAAAAGTAACACTTACATAAGCTTACTATGAGCCAGGAGCTCAGCTAAATGCAGTTTTTAAATTGCCTTTGAATATTTATAAAAATAGTTAATGTTTATAGAATGCATGCTGTATGTCAGGCTGTGTTGCAAGATTGTATTTCAGCCTCATAAGAGCCCTTTGAAAAAGGCATGGTTGTTATTGCTGTTGTTATGGTTATTAGTTCCATGTTACAGATAAAGAAAAGGTGACCCAGGGAGGTTGACTAACTTGCACAAGCTAGTAAGGAGCAGGATTTGGATCCAGGCAGTCAGCTCCAGAGCCGTACTCTGTAGGTGCAGGACACTGGAGCCGGGCTCGTGAGTGCCCATACATCACAGGAATGTCCACGCTACAAGGCAAGCAGCTTGCGCAGACTGAGCAATAGAAAGGCCATCCCACCCTTCCCCACATGCCCCACGTGGCAGCCCCATTCAGCCCTGCCAAGCAGCGCTGCACAACCGCCTACACCCTCAGTAGGCCAGGCCCTCCACACACCCCACGATGCTGATGTGGCGAGACCCTCTCCGTCTCCTCTGTGCTTGACGAGTAGGGATTGGAAGTCTTTACCCACAAAGAGTTCAGGATGGAGGAAAGGAGGTAAAAGAGCCTCATTTTCACTAAGGGTTGGGGAATTTCTGTTGTTGTTCTAACACTGGCAAGTACAGAATGTTCAGCTGGTAAGTCCATTTCGAAATGCAGGGGTCCCGTGTGACTTTGAGAAGAAAGCCTGTTTAACACCTTTGAAGTATCAAGGTTTGTGGTTCCAGACCTGAACCACACTATATGTCTTCTGAATGTTATTTAGGAAATATTATTAGAGAAATCGTTGGCACCATAAATTAGACATGCTTTTATGATTCGTTTTATTATGGCTATCTACATCATAATCCTAGTTTTAATAGTAGCACAAACCGCGAGTGGGGTAAAATGTCCCACTGTGAAGGCTGATTTTGTTTCTTTTCCTGCTGAGGCCAGGCCTTATCTGTACCCACCTCATCTCAGACACTGGTCATCATGCAGCAATGATGACTGAGAATTGGGGCAAACATTAGAGACGAGGCCACCCCACGGGCCCCCAGCAGCGATATGTCACATGGTTTGCTGGAGGGTTGGAGTTTGTGATGTGGCTCTGACAGCAGCTCTCATTTGTCTGCTTAAACTCTGTATTTGATGCAATTGGATTTTTAAAAAGTCACACAGTACTGGGATCCTTTTTGGAGAGTCCTAGAAAAACTCTCTAAACAACTCCTTTTCACTTATTTTGCATAGTAAAAATACCAGATAATATGTACTTTGTCATTATAACAAAGTGGATATGAATAATGCCTTGTAGGATCAGAGTGTGCGTTCAACTGATGTAAAGAGTTGGGATTTTAAGCTTTATGTACCATTTTCTATCTTGCATAAAAGAAGTATAATTTTCTAAAATAACATTAATAAATATAAATAAGAATTTTTAAATTATCATCAAACTATTATTTTAAATGTGTAAATGAAGATGACAGTTTTTGGAAGCCTTGTTGGTATTTGGGTCAACATGGAATACATGTGGCTAATAATTGGTTAACAGCCAAAGAATTTGTTTAGTGTATGTCGATAAACAGAAATATTAGAGAGAATCTGAATGAAACTAATGGTTTCAGTTCTTCAAATGAATAGTAGTTGGGAGTGATGGCTTACGGCCTGTTTGTAAATTGGCCCAACAGAGGCTTCTTACAGGACTAGGAAGAGCTGAGGGCAAGCACTGTGAATTCATGATGTGACCCCGAACAAGTCACTTCACCTCTGCAACCTCAGGGCCCTAAGAGTCAGCATCACTAAGAGAACCACTGACACCAACCTACAGGATGTACATTGATTCTCTGTTAGGACACGTGATTCCTCAGAATGTCTTGGTTCTAATCATTAGTATCCTACAAGCAGATGTGAAAGCGAGGAAGTCACCTCTTGATTTCTGCCCTCATTCTATCACAGCTATGGACTTGATACCATCTTTTCATTCAGAACTGCCGTTTTACGAATTTAAGCCAGGAATCCTCTTTTGTGGAGAGAAGGATTCATCATCCTTCTTTCCTATAGAGTCCCTGTAGGACAGTGATTCAGTGTTTTGCTCAATAAATGTTAAGATTGATGATGGTTATCACTTGGTGACAAACCTTGTCTGCAAAATGGCTGCTCCCTTACAAAACGACTCAGTCTCCTCATCAATATGCACAGTTCCCGAGGCTCGTCCTCAAGTCCCAGGGTGTCACATTGCTGGCTCTTGAAAGCCCTATCTAAGAGACCATCATCTCTCATTTAAAATGGTGCTTTTAAATTTGCAATTTAGTCTTGCCTTATAGTCTCTTTTACACTTATTTTTAAGGTGAGCCAGAGCTCCATGATAGGTCACTGAAAACCTCTTCTGCATCTTCCTAGAGGGAAAGATTTCTAGAATGGGAAGGGAGAAGTATGGTGGAAGAAACCTCAGGCATCAGTAACATTTATTTAAAAGACCAGTTTGGAAAACAAGGGCTAAGGTGATGAATATAGTTTGTCACCGAGAGGGCAAGATACACAGATGGTATTCAAAAGTCATGGCAGAAGAAATATATGGAGAAGATTGATCAAGTCTATATAATCCAAGGGGTCACAAACAGGGGGACACTTGGGAGCAAATGCACTCAGCAACACTTTTAGGCCAGCATTGTATTATTTTTCATCAAATTAGGATGCTTTAGTTAAAAAAGTAGAATGTTTCTGGGGGGGCATGTATTTTTTTATCTCAACCAAAAGTCTAGCTGTTCCCTGTTGTCTTGTATCTGCCTAATGCGCCCACTTAAATTTCCTGGCTGGGCCCATTAGGACTTGCATTTGCAGATCCTCTGACTTTGACTAATTCCTGAAACTAGGTAAGAAAATGACCTTATGAAATGGTTCCACTTATTCTCTTATTTTTACCCACAGAATATTCATAGATGAAAAAGAAGAGAAATGGCTACATGAAGAACTAGTTTCATAAATTGTGGCAGGACTTCCAGGCTGTCCCTCAAGGCAATGTCTCCAAATTCCTAGAAAGCTCTGGAACCAAGACAGAGAACAATGTGGAACTGTTTGGACCCATTGACCTAAAGGCCTGGAGGTTAAGGACTTGTGAAGTGGCCTCAGTGGCCCAGTTTGTCCCCGGGGAGAAGCGGCCAGAGGGGCTGCAAGGCTGTTGAAATGTTCTCTCCCTGGAGAAGCAGTGGTGGAGGCCAAGGGACACCGATGATCCTCCTCTGGGTTCCTCCAGTAACTCACAGGGTGGGAAGAGGCTGTAAAGCCTTCTTTGACCTGGCACAGAGCGTCCTGTCATCATTGCAGGTTGGGCTCGCCAGCACCCTTACAGGCTCTGCATCGAAGTACTGGCCTATGCATGAGGCCCTACTGGCTGGTTTGTGTTGGATCCTGGCTCTTCATGAAAAACTATTTGCAAGTTCACCTAGTTGTATGGCATCGCAAGTTAGAAAAACGTGCTAGGAATAACCGTGGGAGACATTCGAGGTAACATCAGCAGCTACAACCCAGGTCTTCTTTGCCCAGCCACCCCATCTGACCTTTCGATTCTCTCATATACAATAATTTATGGTGGTTGAATTCTCTAAGTCAGAATACACCCTGCAACACACCAATGGAAGGAGCAGGGGCCCAGGTACCCAGGCTAGAGGTGACATCCACGATCCATGCCACACCAAGTACTCCATCATCTGGCTCCCTGCCTACCCTCCCACATCTTCTCTTACCACTCTCTGCTTTATATTTTAGGTTCCAGCCACATCATGATGCAAGAGGTCCCCATGTGAGCCATGCTACTCCTTGACCCCTGACCCTTGCTCACACTGTCTGCTTCGAACACACAGCTTATCTCCTCCTGATCCCCCCCCCCCGCCTTTGTTTTTTGCTGAGGAAGATTCTCCCTGAGCTAGCATCCATGCCAATCTTCCTCTATTTTTCTAGTATGTAGGCCACTAGCACAGCATGGCCACCAGCAGAGCGGCGTAGGTCCACTCCTGAGAACCAAACCTGGGCCACCGCCATGGAGTGTGCCAAACTTAACCACTAGGCCACTAAGGCTGGCCTTCCTCCTTAACTCTTACTAATCTTGTAGGACCAACCACAGGTTTCACCTCTTCCAGGAAGGCTTCCTGATCTCCTCCATCCACAGCTGAGTTACACGCTCCTTATCTCTGCCCTTTCAGTACCCTGTGCTAATTTCTATCACTCCTATTTATTACATTACATTGTAGTTACCAGTTTATATCTATCTTTCTCAAAATTATGACCTCACTTAGGACAGGGATGGGTCTTTTTTGTGTGTGTACCTCAGTGCCTAGCAAAGGGTACACGGTTAGTGTTGAATCAGTGATTGTGGAGGGAGTGAGTGAAGAGGGGATTAGAGAACCAACAAGGAGCCGTCATCTGCTATGTGCCTGACACTGTATCAGATGTGTTGTGTCATTCAATCAATTCATAAAAATACGCAAAGTGGGTGTCATTATCCAAACTCATCAAATGAGGAAGATGAGACTCACAGAGCAGAAACACCTTTCTTGAGGTCCCATAATTAGTAAGAGACAGCAGCTTGTTTTGAATCAAAGCCCCCGGGACCCAGAAGTCTGTGCTATCTTCATGACACCATCACCTTCTCCCTGACAGTCACCATCTGAAGTGCCCAGGCTGGGGGCGTCATGGTCGAGTGGGAGCAGCCAGCACTTAGGCTGACCCAGGATATAACAAGATTCTTTTGGGACAGCATCTTTCGACTACCCATGTCTGGCCACTACAGGGATGCATTTGTGAGAATTAGTGCCTCCACTAGCCAATCTCCTTGGAAGAATGGCCCAGGAGTCGGCTTCTCCTCTTCACCTCTGTACGACCTTAGGGTTATTGCCTCAAAATTTTTTATAACTTTACTTCCTACAGATAGCATTTAGCTTTTATAAAACCCACCCAATTCGTTATCTGCTCACATTTCTCCAGATGTTTCACCTCCCACTCCTGTCTTTCTTAATGACTCTAGGGGGTTGATTACCAGCAGGGTTAAAGCTGTCAAATTATTCTTGGCTCTATTCCACTTCTTCTTCTTTTTTTTTTTTTTTAAATCTATCTCCAAAGTTTAATTCAAAATCTTCACCAATGGATCAATAATCCTTTTATTTTTTCTAATTCTAGTCGAATTACGGTACTACAACTATACAATGGAGAATAGTTTCATTTTCCTATGATTCTCCACAACCTGAAGAGTTTGCTGTTGACTTTGTTTCTGTGCTCCCTTCCCTGTTGCTCAAAGCAGAGAGCTAGAAAGGCGAGAGGGGGTTGATTTCGGTGGGAAAAGGTCTTCATATGTCAGTCTAGGCTCCCTTTGTCTGTGCTTCATTTGCAGGGGAGGGAAAAGGATATCACTGGGATTCTAAAGAAATCAGCAAGTTTTTACCTGTTGATCTTCAGAGAGTACAGAGTGAAGGCAAATAAGTTTATTCATGCAATAGATTTAATGGGGCTGGCAGATTCTCTTTGTTCTAAATGCCACAGTCTAGCCACAGAACTACACAGAGATGTGAAAAGTAAAACGAAACTTGGGGCTCACAGAATCATCACAAGAACCCCACTAAATTGAAATCTCAGAGGCTGGCTCCTCGTCCCCAGCTGGGGCCTGCCCACAACTCTGCTTACAGCTGAGGCAAGACTAGAGGGTTCTAGGATTAATCCTGATTTTAATTTCAAGATTCACTTTTACTAACACAAAATTGACAATGGGAACCAGAAGATTCCGCTTTCTCTCAACTTGGATTTTTATTGCCTCCGAGGTTCTGGATCTTTTTTTCTTGATTTGGAGCAGCGGTAGAGAACCCTGAAGCAACACTAGCTTCTCAGGCCTCAGGAAAGTGCTCCAGTTGTTCCCTTGTTACTTACTAATGGAACTTGCAAACTCCTCCTCCATTCAGGACCAGAGCCTTGGAATAACCTCTATGATACCCCACAGCACAGCAGTATTTAAAATATTTAAAATAGCCATAATTAAATATTTATATTGCACTTAACATTTTACGAAGCACATTTTAATTTTCATTTCTTTTGTGCAATTGGAAAAACTCTGTATTGGATCAGAGCAAGGGTTACAACATATGATGAAGCTGTAAAATACGTTTCCTTTTGAATATCATTATACATTTTCATAGATATAAAGGTAGAGGTCATCACATACGAACTCTGTATTCAGAGAACAAGAAACAGTTTTAGGAAACATACGTAAAACTTTTTCTTAACAACTTGCAACTTCATCTCATGTGATTCTTGCCATCCACACACTCTGCTCTGAGGCTGAAATTATCCAAATGATATCAATTAGTTTATTTTTAACCTACAGTAAACAATCATTAATGCCTTTCATACATGGTAGCAGCTTACGCATACACACTGCGTATATATATCTTATGATCAGTTTTCTAAGAATAAAATTTTCCTATCCTTTTGGTAAAGGAGATGGAGTGAATATACACATATATTAGATAAGATTTAAAAATAAAAATGTGTTTTGCAAGGAAGGATTGTAATGAAAACTTTTTCAGAACTAATTCACTGTATATAAGACAGTTTTAGGCTCGTGTTTTAAAATATACTACAGTGCTTTGGCGGGCCAGCCATGTTTGTCAAAAAGGTATTTTTTATGTCAACAGTGCTTCATAGGCTGATAGGTTTTTTATACATTAATTTTTTAATCCAAATACTCAAATCCAAATATTGAATATACTTAATTGGATTTGGCTGTACCTGTTTATTTGGCCAGAATGTTATCAGAGTAGATGAAGCTAGATAAAACTGTTAATGTAAGACCACAACTTGTCAGATCTGATCACTCCCTTTAGTGTGTATATAATAACCTGGAGCACACACACATTCCTCGTTTAATTAAATTACACAATTTCTCAATACTGTTACTCAAATGTTATCCTCACATTTTCGATGGAAGTATTAAACATTATGTATGTATTTTTAGGGAGGGCTGCCATGACAAACTACCACAGACTGTGTGGTTTAAGCAACAGAAATTTATTTTCTCACAGTTCTGGAGGCTAGAAGTCCAAGATCAAGGTGTCGGCAGGGTTGGTTTCTCCTGAGGCCTCTCTCCTTGGCTTGCAGATAGCTATCTTCCGTTTCTTCACATGGTCTTCCCTCTGTATATGTTTGTGTCCAAATTTCCTTTTCTTATAAGGATACCAGTCATAGTGGATTAGGGCCCACCCTAATGCTCTCATTTTAACTTAATGACCTCTTTAAAGGTACTATCTCCTAATACAGTCACCATCTGAGGTACTGGGGTTAGGACTTTGACATACGAATTTTGAGGGGGACAAATTCAGCTCATAACAATATAGTCCAGGGGCCCCTTTCCACGGAGAAGGATTTTTCAAGTGTCTTCATATTCTCCAAATACCCAGATTACTAATTACTTTGGTCCAAGGACCCCAATTAAGCAGGTGGTATAAAACCCAGTAGTGACTCTGGTTATTTGGTGTCATACAGACCAAACCAAACCGTAGAGTCTCGTGCTCTCAGCCCCACCACCTTCCAAAGCATTCTGCCCCAGAGGGCAGAGTTTACGCTCACTGGATTTGTACATGGGGCAAGAGAGACAAGCTCTTGAGAAAATAAAGATGAATTTGGCCTTTCGGTTTTCAAAGTTGTCCAACTGGCTACCTGCTCCCAGGATGGACATGCAATCTTAAGATCTTCTCTCACCAAATCCAAGAGCTCTCAAGAACTCTCTCGGGCCTTTGGGGACCATTCCGTGATGGTAAGAGAGCCACTCTCCATGCAAGAGTGGAAACAGTTAACCAAAGTGTGTAACTCCGTCCTAGTCAGAGGAGTTTGTGGTACCTCTATTATCAGTCTTTGAAATGTCTGTTAGAATGTCTCTGTTTGGGCACTAACACTAATACAAGTCATCTCTCCGCCTTCCTGATTACATCAAGTTTCTGAAGTGTGGGGGTTTTGTCTTTTTTTTCCTTTTCTATTCTCACCTCAGTGCCTGAGGTTCAGTAACTATGGGCTCAGTAATTGAATTCACTCTCTTTAGTGTTGTTTTCTAAACCTATGATCTGTGCCACACCCCTAAGAGACTCATTATTTTCTAACTCTATCTTTTTTGTACCCCCTTACCTAGAATATAGGTATTGAAGGTATGAGCATCATCTTACATTTCTTTAAGTCCCAGTACCTGATTCATTCCCCATACACAACAGATGCTAGTCTTATTTGTTTATTGCTCATTGACTCAATAAAAAAAAAATCTTGGGACCAGCCCTGTGGCATAGCAGTTAAGTCCAGCACATTCCACTTTGGTGCCCAGGTTTGTGGGTTTGGATCCCAGGCATAGACCTACACCAGTCATAAGCCATGCTGTGGTGGCAACTCACATATAAAGTGGGGAAGGTTGGCGCAGAGGTCAGCTCAGGGCTAATCTTCCTCAAGCAAAAAAAGAGCAAGATTGGAAAACAAACAAACAAAGAAACAAACAAAAAAACCTCATTGTAAATCTCAAGATTTAAAAATCTTTCTTTACACCAGAACAGTGATGATTGTTGAAGGTGAGTGATGGACACATGGCATTCATTACACCATTCTCTCGATTTTTGTGTGTATTTGAAAATTTGTATAATACAAAGATGGACAAATAAAAAAATACAATCATAAAGTATACTTTTGAGTGCATCCTAATTTAACTTTTTAAATATCCAGTTGATGCTGAATATTTCTAATGTTGCCCCAGATTTCATTATTAAATTTCTGGGTGAAATATAACTCAAGTTACTTATTTAGCAGCAGTAGGCTTCCTTCATTTTTTCGTGGAAGGTTTGATAGAACAACAATGTTAGTGGACTTGGAGGGATACTTTTCCATGGAGTTGTTCTAAATAACTTTAAGGAACAAACTATTATCCCTGATTTCAGAAGAGAATGTGTAGAAGGAGAGGTGAGGGTGGGAATGGAGCACCTATCTGGGCCCCTGTTAAGATGTCAGCAGTAGAAAACAAGGACAGCCTGCAGGAAGCATGTGCTACCACCCTCCACCCTCGTCCCAGCCCCGGGGGACTGGCAGCCAGCCAGCCAGAAGGAATAAAATATCTAGATCTGCTCTTGAAGGGATGGGAGAAGCCAGCGATGTTTGGAGTGGCCTGGCAAAACATCTTGAATTGCTTCTTAAACCTTTAGGACTTGGCAAAATTCAAAACACGTTTTGCCAGGCACTTTTTCTCTTAATTTTTAAGCCCCTGTGTATTTCAAGGGAAATTTAATCCGTATGTTTCTGATTCATTTACACTTAACTCATCAAAATGCTGTTTTGTAAGAGTTATTTGATGTCTAAGATGCCGTATGAGCGTTTCGTATGTCTTTTTTTTTTCAAACCGTGAAGTTGCTTTTTGCCAGCACTGAGCAGACGTTCAACCACTGGAGACGGAATCTCAATTTTCAAATAAGGACCCACCAAATTCAAATGTCTTTTAACTTTACCAAACATTTTCTCTTCTTGCTACATGAGAGGGCATGGCTTGAATAAGAGGACTATAACCAGACACTCAAGAAACACCCAAGGAATAAGACAGCCTTCCTTGAATCAATAATGTTATTTCCAATTAAAGGACATCTTTTTTGTAAGCTCTTTCACAACCTTCTTCCAGTAAATCAGTGTGACCTCCGTATTCTGAGACCTTTTGGTAGTAGCCTCTGTCGTAGCACTGATTAAACCTTTGACTGCAGTGGCTTGTGTAAGGATCTGTCTTCTCTCATAGATTTTTGGTGGCAAACAACAGAAACCGACCCTTACAAAGTAAAATGAAATAGAGAATTTATTGAGGGTATATTAGGTAGCACCAGAATAAATGGAAATATGGAAAGATAGAGAATAGGACTAGGACCTGGACACCCCCAGGCATCCAGGCACTGCCGAGGGGAAATAAGTGGCTCTGTTCTATTCTTGTATCATTAGCCTCAAGATTCAGAGAAGGACGGGTCCCATAGGCTCAATTTTCTTCACATGTATACTCCTTTGGTAGAGGAGGGCAGAGCATCTAATTTTCTATCCCATCCAAAATGCTCATAAACGGTAGCAGGTGGTTCCCCAGAAGGAAATCAGAGAAGGAGAACTGAAATCTGTGAGCTTCTTTAGGGCAGAGATTCTTCTTCATCTTTATATCCCTAGAGTCTAGGATAGGGCTTGGCACATGGTCCATCTTTTAGAGTCCAAATTAATCATTAAGGAACCATTCCATAAAAGGCAGACAGTGATAGAGCAGTTTGATACATCTGCATGAATGACAAATGCATTAAAATAGAATTGGGGGATTTCTGATCAGGTGAGATGGAGTAAACACGCTCCATCCTGTTTACTCCCTGGACAGAATGAATTAAGCAGCTCTTTGAGGACTTTCAAAAGTAAACAGCAGCAGATAGATTGGGAAGAAGAACATTGTTCAAAATACCACCAAACCAATGATGAATTTACAATTTATATTTCCCCCAGTATCCCCTGGCTTGAACTCAATGCACCGGAAGTGAGTACAGGCTGCAGGGAGCTCTAGGAGAAACCCTCTAGATCTGGCTCACAGACAGGAAAAGGGAAATTCTAATAGTTTAACATGCAGAAGTACACCCTTTGACTCTCCCCTCCTTTTTATCTGTTTTCCTATGCCCCAGATGCCAAGCAATCCTGTGGTGGCCCCAGCAGCATGCAGCAATGTGAGTCTGCAGGAGCCAAACTCTGAGGGAAGAGCACCTTTCTCTCCATTCAGAGGAGCTGTGCTTTGAAGAGTGGGGAGCCCACCTCCATTGCATTTGCTCTCTCTCTCTGTCCTCCTGCCTCTTGGTCCTAGATATGGACACAATCGAGTGCACAGTAGAGCAAGCAACTAAAGCCCTAACTTTCCACCCGGAAGACCAAAAAGAGGAGTCCCAGGGAACCTAAAGTAGTGGTGATATTGCAAAAAGAGAACTAGCAGAAGCAATATTATAAAGGCGTTTATGAACTACGGGGCTCACCAGCTAAGCTGTACATACATGGATCTGATCTGAATCAGTATACCAACAACTTTGAGAACTAAACTAACAGAGGCTACATCCAAAATTGTCTGCATGGGTGGCATACACATGACACAGATCTGATACTGTAAAGGCTCTGACAACTGAACCAACGTGGAGTCCAGAGTCCACAGCATGTATGCTGGAACTTCAAGCCTGAGCCTACAACATTTTTGGTAGAATATAAATAAGATCTGAATTTCAAAATGTCTAGGATACAAGAAAAATTTCTCAGCGTACAAAGAATCAGTAAAATCTCGACTTACATGGGAATAGACAACAGATGTCAATGCTGCAATGGCACAAATATTGGAATTATCTATCGAAGCTTTAAAGCAGCTATTATACAAATGGTCCAGAAAGCAATTGCAAATTCTCTTACAACCAATTGAAAACTAAAACCCTCAACAAAGGACAGAGCATACAAAGAACAAACCGAAAAAATTTAGAGCTAGGAAACAAAACAACTGAAACTATTTAGATGGGTACCACCTCAGAGAAGAGGTGTAAGGGGAAAAAATTGGTAAACTTGAAGGTAGGTCGATAGAAATTATCCAATCTGAACAACGTAGAGAAAAAAATTGAAAGAAAATGTAAAGAGTCTCAGGAATCTGTGGGTCAATAACTGAAGATTTGCCATTTGTGTCACTCAGAAGGAAAGGAGAAAGAATGCAATGGTGAAAAAATTTTTGAAGAAATAATAGCTGAAAACTCTCCACATTTGGCAAAGACATAAATTACAGAAAAAGGAAGGAAATAGGGAACAAAGAAATAAAAATAGAGAGAATAAATGGAAAAAAAATAAAATGATAGAACTAAATCCAAACATATCAACAATTACATTGACTACAAATGGCCTCAATGCATCAATTAAAAGTCAGAGATTGAAAGAATGGATTTTTTTTTTTTTGAGGAAGATTAGCCCTGAGCTAACACGTGCCGCCAAACCTCCTCTTTTTGCTGAGGAAGACTGGCCCTGAGCTAACATCCATGCCCATCTTCCTCCGCTTTATACATGGGATGCCTGCCATAGCATGGCTTGTCAAGCTGTGCCATGTCTGCACCTGGGATCTGAACCAGTGAACTCTGGACATCCGAAGCGGAACATGCAAACTTAACCACTGTGCCACCAGGCTGGCCCCAGATTTTTTAAAAAGAAGCTGTCTACAAGAAAGTCTTTTCAAATATAGCGATATAGGTAGGTTAAAAGTAAAAGGATAAAAAAGATATACCATGTAGTATACTAAACACTAGTTAAATAAAATTGGGATGGCTATAATGTATGAGACAAAGTAGACTTGCTAGCAAGGAAAATTGCCCAGGAGAAAGAAGAGTGTCACATAATGATAAAAAAAGCTCAATTCGCCAAGTAGACATAATAATCATAAATGTCTATGTACTTAACAACAGAGCTTCAAAATGAAGCAAAAATTGACAGAATTGAAAAGAAACAGACAAATCCACAATTACCATTAGAGAATTTAACACTCTTCTCTGAGTAATAGATAGAAGTCCAAGGGAAATCAGAAAATATTTTGAACTGAACAAAAATAAAAATACAACATATCAAAATTTGTGGGATATAGTTGAAACAGTGTCGAGGGAAAAATTTGTAGCAGTAAGTGTTTATATTTGAAAAGAAAAAAAGTCTCAAACCAACTAACTAATCTTAAGTCTTAAGAAAGTAGAAGAGGTTCAAAATATACCCAAAGCAAGCAGAATGAAGAAAATAGTAAAGATAAGAACAGAAATCAATGAAATACAAAACAGCGGGAAAAAAGAGAAAATTAATGAAATCAAAAGCTGGTTCTTTGAAAAGATCAGAATTGACAGGCCCCTAGCAAGAATGACAAAGGAAAAAATTGAGAAGGCAAAAATTACCAATATCAGGAATGAAACAGAAGATATCACTACAGACCCCACAGACATTAAAAGGGTAATAAAGGGATGCTCCCAGCAACTCTATGCACACAGATTCAATCTTAGACCAAATGGATCAATTCCTTGAAAACCAAAAACCGCCCAAACTAGCCCAAGATAAAATAGATAGCATGAATAGGCTGATAACTATATTCTTATATCCATACGCAAATAATGAACTGTGATGTACACTTTACACTTCATACAAAAAGTAACTCAGAATGGACTATAGATCTAAATGTAAACTGCAAAGCTATAAAACTTTTAGAAGAAAACAAGTGAGAAAATCTTTGGGACCTGCAGTTAGGCAAGGAGTTCTTGGATATGACACAAAAGCACATTCCAGATAAGCAAGAGAATATTAAACACAAAGAAGTAAATACAATAGTTTGAAATATGACTTAGAAAATGAATAAATCAATACATGAAATTAATTCATTTACAGGAAAATATTTCACCTACACCAAAGAAGTCAAAATATGCTTGCAGAAACTGACAAATTAGCCGATGTAAGTGCCACAAACATCCAAAGTGCAATGTGGCTAAAGACAATACACCAGAGAGAACAAATCACACACTGGAGACCATTGCACCTGCCTTATATTCTGGCTCCAAAACTTACTTGCTGTGCAACCTGGGAAAATTATTTACTCTCTCTGAGCATCAGTTTCATCATCTGTAAAATGGGATTTTAAAAGTACCTATTTTACTTTGGTCATTGGAGGTTAAATCAGAAATATATGCAAAGCACTTAAAATTGCTCCTGGCACACAGCGAGGACTAAAGAGATACTGGCCGTTATTATTTTATCATCATCGTTAAAGAAAAGAAACGTAGATATCCTTCCAAAATCGAAGCATTAGACAAGGTACACACTTTGCAGAACCTCAAACCTCTAAAAGAGCACATAGAAATCACACAGTGTTCAGTCTGCTCAGCTGGCTATCAAAGGGAAGGGTCCACTTTTCTGTAAGATTAGGCACAGAACTCTGCCAAGGTGTTAGGGGATCTGGATTCTTGGCCTGGCTTTGTCATCTGTTGGCTGGATGACCTGGAAGTAGTCATCTCCCTTTCTGGACCTCAGTCCATGCCTGTGAATGGCTGAGTTGGCCCCAGTCTGCTCTTACGTCCTTTCCAGCACTCACGTTTTATGATGAGATCCACCATGATGTGCCGTCGGGTTTGTGTGGTCACCCCACCACCCACTAATCCATTTCCCATTATTACAGCCCAACCACACAAATAAACTCAAAGGCGTGGGGTCTGCAATTCAGACACACTCTGGCTTTGTCTTCCTCAGTAAGAAAATAGAAGAAACCTGACATCTTGCGTCCCCAGATTAATGACACCCCAGGGGCTGTCTGAGAAGTCCTCCAGGTGCTCTGCCGGCTGGTCTTTTGTGCTGGTAATGCTTTCAGTATGACAGTGTCTTTACTTTTGCTTCTGGCAAGAATTAATAAATTACTTATGATATTTAATAAGAAGCAGATGCTCCCAATGAGAATGGGGCCCCATTGCCTGTTAATTCTGGTTGGATTTGTCTTGCTGTGGTGAATGGAAGCAGACGGAGTAGGTGATCCACACGATATTTTGCAAGACCAAAGTCATCTGCAGACAGTAGAGCTGAGAACAATTGCTCTGTGTAATTCAAAATGGATGGAACAATGATATGATGTTTAAAATTAGAAAAAGCATTTGGTTTGTATAGTTAAAAGCCAGTAAGCCCTGTGGCTCTGAAACTATTCCAGATGCTAGCAAGTGGCTTTCCAGAACAGAGATGGTATAGCTAATGGGTCAATAGTCATTGAAAAGCTGCTACGAACAAGACCTTATCTTAGGGTTATAGATGGTACAAGGTGAAAAAAATAATATTTATTAGGTACCAACACTGTGCCAAATACACATTCCAAACAATCTGCGGACCTTGACTCATAAATATTAAATAGTTTGTCAAATATGATACACCTAGTTCAGTTTGACTCTGGTGTTTGAATTTTTATAGTTCAATAGCCTGTGTGTGTGCATATATTTTTGTTTTGTTTTGTTTGTTTTACTTTGTTCTATAAAACCTTAACCTTCAAGGATGTTATACTCTAGTTGGACAAATGAAACAAGGTGAAAATTTACCATTGTACCTACAATTGTTCAAATAGCATACGGCATACATAAGCCACTGTGGTAGATCAAATTACTATTTTTTAACAGTGACTCTCTTACCTCCACAACAGGAATATACTTCCCTGTCCAATTGATATTCAGCCACATGACGTGCTTTGGCCTCCTGGTGGGTGCAGTGTACTTTGGTGAACCTTGATTTTGAGTCTAGCCATGTGACTTGGCTTGGCTAGTGGATCTTTAGCAGACGTGTTAGCAGCAGAGAACTGAAATGTGCTTGTGTGGTTGGGTTTCTCCTTTTGTGTCTCTGTTGTTGCCACCAGAAGAGCTTCCTCTGATAGCTGCATGTTGTCAGCCAGAGCCTCAGACTGGGCTCAGCTTATAGCAAGGAGACAAGCCCAGCTGGACCCGCAGCTTGAAACAGAGATGTCCAGCCTCAGACGAGGGAGAATAAATGGTTGCTGTGTAAAGCCATTAAATTCGAGGTGGCTTGTTTTACAGCAATAGCCTTTATAGTCACCATGAGGGGGAACTTTTAACCAATGGGGGATAGGGTTGTTCTCTACTCCAACTATAAAATCAACACAGATTGAATTAAAGCAGAAATTTTCAAAGTTAATCTACTGGAAAGAACAGCTTTTGGACCAGACCCGTACTTGACAAATGGAACTGATCCTCTAATAAAATCAGAAGAGGATAGGTCAAGTATGAAAGACCCAAGAAAAGATCCAGAGAAGCATGAGTTGGCAGAGTTCACCCCAACACAGTCATGGGGAGAGAGATCCAACCCACAGACTCCAGCTTCTATAGGAACCGCATCTCTGTTGGGAGGAATGCACAAAGACATCATAGCCTAGAGTGATTCAACAATTGAAATATAATACCAACACCCCTTCTCCAGTTCAGGGTTCACTAAATATCCTTCATCCTCCCGATGATGATGTGGCTTTTCCTAAGCATCTGCCAATAGGGAGAAAATACACTAGTCATTTCAACTTGAGTACTTGGGTCCAAGTGATAGTTATGCTGACAGTTTATATTAACGTATTGGTATTTGGAGTTACAAAGTAGTCTATAAATTTGGTTAGTGAGAGTCTGACTTTGAAAAACACATCTGCTCTCTATGTGCTGACAAAGTCAGGTTTCAGAGACAGAAAAGTAGTGGCCAGACTAAGGTAAAATTTATCTGGGGAAACCTATTGGTACCCACCAATCTCTTCTGAGGATACTCTGACCTCACCAGTGGGATCCTTTCCCATTTAAAATGCTACTAGAAGGAAAAGAAATAAAAGGGATCAAAACTGGAAAGGAAGAAGTAAAACTCTATTTGCAGATGACATGATTTTAATAGACAGAAAACCCTAAAGAATCCACCAAAAAACTATTAGAAATAACAAATGGGATACAGTGAAGTTGCAGGGTATAAAATCAACATACAAAAATCAGTTGTGTTTCTATACACTAACAACGAAATAGCAGAAAGAGAAATCAAGAATACAATCGTATTTACAATTGCAAAAATACCAATAAAATACCTAGAAATAAATTTAACCAACGAGGTGAAAGACCTGTACATTGAAAACTATAAAACATCATTGAAAGAAATTGAAGAAGACACAAAGAAATGGAAAGATATTCCGTGCTCATGGATTGGAAGAATTAACATAGTTAAAAAGTCCATATCACCTAAAGCAATCTACAGATTCCATGCAATCCCTATCAAAGTTCTAATGACATTTTTCACAGAAATAGAACAGAGTCCTAAAATTTATGTGGGACAACAAAACACCCCGAATAGCCAAAGCAATCCTGAGAAAAAAGAATAAAGCTGGAGATATCCTATTCCCTGATTTCAAAGTACACTACAAAGCTATAGTAATCAATACACATGGTACTGGCAGAAAAACAGACACACAGATCAGTGGAAAGAATTGAGAGCCCAGAAGTAAATCTACACATTTACGGACAGCTAATTTTTGACAAGGGAGCCAAGAACACACAATGGAGAAAGGAAAGTCTCTTCAATAAATGGTGTTGGGAAAACTGGACAGTCACATGCAAAAGAATGAAAGTAGACCATTATCTTACACTATACACAGAAATTAACTCAAAATGGAGTAAAGACTTGAATGTAAGACCTGAAACCGTAAAACTCCTAGAAGAAAACATAAGTAGTATGCTCTTTGACATCGGTTTTAGCAGCATCTTTTTGAATACCGTGTCTTCTCAGGCAAGAGAAACAAAAGAAAAAATAAACAAAAGGGACCACATCAGAGTAAAAAGCTTCTGCATGTCAAAGGAAACCATCAACAAAACAAAAAGACAACCTACCAGTTGGAAGGAGATATTTGCAAACATATATCCAATAAGAGGTTAATCTTCAAAATATGTAAAGAACTCGTATAACTCAACAACAAAAAAGTGAACAACCCAATCAAAAAATGGGCAGAGGATCTGAACAGATATTTTTCCAAACAAGATATACAGATGGCCAACAGGTACATGAAAAGATGTTCAACATCACTAATTATTATGGAATTGCAAATCAAAACCCAAATGAGATATCATCTTATGCCTGTCAGAATGGCTATTATTAAAAAGACAAGAAATAACTGTTGGAGATGATATGGAGAAAAGGGAAGCCTCATACACGGCTGGTATGAACATAAATTGGTGTAGCCACTATGTAAAACAGTACGAAGATTTCTCAAAAAATTGGAAATAGAATTACCTTATCATCTAGCTATTCCACTCCTGAGGTTTTATCCAAAGAACACGAAAACAATAATTAAAAAAGATATATGCACCCCTATATTTCTTGTAGCATTATTCACAATAGCCAAGACTTGGAAACAACCTAAGTGTCCATCGATGGATGAATGGATAAAGAAGATGTGGTGTATATGCATACACACACACACACACACACACACACACACACACGCCAAATGGAATACTACTCAGCCATAAACAAAGATGAAATTTTGCCGTTTGTGACAACAGGGATGGACCTTGAGGGTATTATGCTAAGTGAAATAAGTCAGAAGGAGAAAGCCAAATACTATATGATTCCACTCATCTGTGGAAAATAGAAAACAACAAACACAAAGGTACAGAGAATAGATTGGTGGTTACCAAAGGGAGGGCAAAAGGGATAAAGGGGTACATTTGTATGGTGATGGATGGCAACCAGACTTTTGGTGGTGAACATGCTGTAAGCTATACAGAAATCAAAATATAACAATGTACACCTGAAATTTATGTAATGTTATAAACCAATGTTGTCTCAATAAAAGAATAAAGAGAAAAAGAAAAAAATTAAATTAAATGCTAAAACAGCTAGCAAGAAGAAATGTCCATTTAAATTTACTTTAACTTTGAGGTTTAATGATTCTTTAATGTCATTATTGCAAATAAGTTGTGTAGTTAAAAGGGCCAAACAAATTTAGGAAATGGAGGATCCTGAGGTCCTGAGGAATCAGGGGAGGCTACTTCACAGGAAATGAGTGGGCAGTCTCACCTGGAGGACTGGTTAAAAATGTAATGAGACGGTAATGGATTGAATGTTCTGGAGAGAAGTGTGGAACCTGGTTTCTCGGGACATACTTAATGGCAAAGGAATCCTAATAATTGGCAATGGCCGGAAGTGTCTATGGGAAGACAGAAAATCATATAGGGATGGACAGTGAAATGTAGAGGCTATAAGACTGTTGAAATATATCTAGTATATAAACAACTTTTCAGAGCACAGATAAAAACACAAGAGAATAAATATACGAGGGAAAAAAACTGTGGGTGTTCTGAGGGTAGACACGTGTGGTTAATGAGAGGTCGATGTTTACAAAACATTTCTTAGAACTATTATTTTCAAATATGCATCCCTTTGTGAGGAGAAGAAGGCGATAGGGTTGGGCTAGATTGGTGAGCAAATGGACAAATTTACATGACTTTTGGGACTCAATCCCCACCATTACCACACACTTTTACAGTTATGTGGCACAATTAATACCACAAACTTCCCTGAGAACCTACAAGATAACTTTACATCTCTTCCTTCATCTTTCCCTCATAAAAATGGGCACACATATAATTAAGTTCATTTTAAAGTGTGAAACTCAAATATGAAAGAAAGTATGAATTAAGATTTCTCAGCCGCTGGCAAGAGCCGAAGCTAACCAGTAAGTGGTGTGCTAGAGCAAGTTCATGAGAATCAATTGCTGGCATCTTTTCCCAACTCCACATTCAGTCATGTCACATGGGTGGCTTGAGATTGGCCACTGTGGGAGTATTTACACAAGGAAACAGGAAAACAAATGCCCCACATCAGGGATTCCCGCCTTCACCCCCCTCCCCCACCCCAAGAGCTGGTTGTTAAACATTTTACCACCACACCACTGACTAGAACACAGGTCTTGTAGACAGGATTCGACCCCCTGTCTACCCAAGAGCCTTGCTTCTCAAACCTTGTCCAGGTGTTATTACACTCTCCTGACCCTCTCCCCTGGGTACATTTACAGGAGCCCGCAGATGTCTCTGGGCTCACCGCTAACTCTACAGAAATTTAGTGTTAACACTGTTCCGCTAACGATACGAAGGCAAGTTTTTGGGGCAGGGAATAAAACATTTGGACTTGAATAATTTAATGAAAAGCAAATATTTTGTGTAACTTTAACTTTAAATCTTTGGTTGGCCTACACAGTATAACGAACCTTAACACATTTGGATCCTGGAGTTGGTTACCAAATATTCTGGCCAGGTAAACAGATAGGACTATCATGCTGGGATATTGAGTAACTATAATTTTATTTGCTTATCCTCCCAGGGAGGTCATTGTATTTAAAATAATAGTATCAATTTATGATAAACCAATGTTTCTCAAACGCTAAGTATTTTACTTTTGTTTGTATAATTGTAACAACTGTAGAATGAATATGATTTTTCAAAGTACTTACCACAAATGCCACATGGCTTAGGGACAGAATAAAGAGGAACCGGTGAATTCAGATTAGTACATTCCTCTGAGCCCCTAACACGCAGTCCATAATTGACCATGTCTCTTTCTTCTACAAAGACCTTATTTAACCAAGAAGAGTCAACAAAAACACCAGCAGTACCAAAAACTATGAAAAGAACCCAGTGAGAAAAGCAGATTGCAGTAGGATGAGAAAGATCTGGGAGTCACAATAATTACATTTTTACTTTAACTTAGTTGGTGCTAAAGAAAACAATTTTGCCTGGCCTGGCTGCAAAACTCATCATATTTTACACAGAAGTTGAAAGTTGGATAGAGCATGTCTTTTTAAAGCATTTATCCAAGGATTATGCCACTGTGACAAGGCGTGATTTACTCTCAAAGAGGTAATGGGAGGGACTCATCAAGTATATGTCCCTACAGATAGGCTGATTCTCTACAAGAGGGAAATGGGTGAATGCACTTGCAATTTTCCAGTGAACATCCTCTAGAGGCCACAGATGATGCGGTATTTCTTTCATGGTGCCATCCTCACCTCTTTCTTGCCCACGGGTGTGACCTCTAGAGCACTCAAGTGACCTGTGAGCATGCTCCCCATTCTAGAGTGCCATCCTTTAAACCATGAAACCTGTATCAGGCAAACGAGGTAAACCCAGGAGCTGCTCTGCCTTTCTAATAAGCATCCCTGGTGAGCTGAAATTGAAGCTAGTTTTGAGCAGCAGCGGTTTAGATGACTATTCATTGGAGGTGACTGCATTCCTTCATGGCATGAAAGATGGGAGTCAACGACTTAGATGTTTTAATCTCTAAAAGTACTTTCACGCTAGGAGTAGCTTACCATTTGGATAATCAAGAACCCAGTTGAACCATAGTCTTTCCCCAAGGGGAAAGGGCTAAGGAGAAAAATGTGAGGGAGAAGGAAAAGGGGGTGAAGGAGAAAGGAAGAAGGGATGAGGGAAAGAGGGAAAGGTCATTATGCCTGGCATCTAACCATGTGTACCCTAACAAGGGAGGAGCCAGCTCAGATGAGGGGTCTTCTTCATTTTATAAGACCTAGCCTGGGTATCTTAACTGTACTTTTATGGCCAATTATTGGCGTCACCAGCAAGGAACTTTTACTTATAAGCATCGTTCTGTTATTTGGAGACATACACGGGTGGGTGAGGGGTGGGTCCCAGTAGAACCGTTATTTAAATTCTGTGAAGTAGGTGACCTTAATAGGTAAAGCATAATCTGGTCATGACACAAAGCGAAAATTAGAGGCTATTCTTTGTGCTCAAGCCAGACTCCTCTTCAACTGAGAAGGAATAAGACAGTCATTTTCAAACTTTGACACTAGCTTAGAGTTCCAAAGTGGGAAGGGAAAAAAAAGGAATTTAGTTGAGCCCCAATAGAAAATTTACCCCAGGGACCATGAATAAAAACAAGAAAGAGAGGGAAGAAAAAAAACTCTCTCTTTCGATGTAATAGCTTTAGTTAATTTTACTGTGCTAAGTGATCTGTTTTCATATAAATTAGCTTGCTCTTTTAGCTGAAGCTCACTTAAAAAAAAGCAAGATAATAACATGGACAACATTGTGCATGCAGCACATCCAGGATTCATGACTTGGAACTCCAAATGAGAATGAGGAATTTGGAACACAAAGCATAGAATGTGCAGCCTGGCATTGCGTGGAGCCCAGCAGCGAGAATGCACAGAAACCAAGTACAGTTGGCACTTTGTAATCACAAATGACACAACATTGTGGCAGAGAGCTAGTTTTTCTTAATGCATGTGACTCAATATGGAATGTTTTTGCTCATGATGTGTAACTACTGCCATTGACAGCTGGCTAGGTGCTGTATGTGTGCTGAATTAACACGGGCTGGGGACAGATTTTCCTAAGCAATGTCCAGACACAGCCAGCATGGCCAAGAAAGGCAAGATCCAGTGATCTGGACTATGACTCGTATACAAGTAGACACAGACATATGTATTCACTTTCATAAAGACAGAGATGTGTCTATGTATATACGTGTATAGATACATATATAATCACTACATTTGTTGGGATTAACATTTCATGCAGCAAATAGGGCTTAATGGAAAACTAATTTTGAGAGCTATAAGGAATTAGGTAGTTGAATAAAGAGAGCAATCATTTTACCCTCTACCTCTTTTCTCCCTTCCCCTTCACCTTAGTCCCAGGTTCTTGTGAATCAGATGACTGAATGAGTATCAGAGTTATACAGGAAGAATATGAAAGCGTTTCTCCCCCTGGCTCTTTTAAAGTTAATTTACCCAGTACAGTGGGACCCTAGATTCCGCTATCCTTGTATTTCTCCAATTTTGAGCCTTCATGTTTGTCATAGGTGTCAATCATGAGCAGGGAAAAAAATCAGTCTAGGAAAAAACATTTGAACTATTCTGTCTAGTAATCAAAATAGATATTTTGCAATTTGTTCAATAATGTCTAAATTTTAATTCATCTGTCGTCATTCATTCATTATATAGACATTGTACTCTAGAATTTGCCGGAGCACCATTGTCATTTTGCTCAGCCAGAATCAATTTCCTGCCAGAGACACTGTCGTGTGTAAGGTCTTTAAAAGTCAGATTGCATATTTGGCATTGTTGGCATGGATGCTATTTAGTCTACTTCTATTTTGACTGTTAAAATTAGTGCAATTTTTGTATAGATATTTATTTTTCGTGTGTGTGTATATATAGATGTATTTATATGTGTATATTTGACCTGTATGCATGTGTATGTATGTGTATGTAAAGAGATATATACATACATATGCAGAAAACAGTGCTGGTTTGATGTTTTATTTAACTAAAAAGATAAATATTTGGAATCTTGTCAAGTCTCATTTTATAGGTAACAAAAATGGGCCCCAGGAACAAACGGGGAATAAACTGGATTTGCACAATCTGTGTATGTAGTTTTACGATGTATGTATATATCTATCTACTGATTGACATAGCAATCTGTCTCTCTCTACATATATATATATGTATGTATATGTATATACACAGTATAAAAATCTTTAAAAAGTATAAAAAAACAAAAAATAATCCCACTACACAGAGATAATTACATTAATAATTTACTGTTAACGTAGCAATTGATTTACTACATCTATGTATAGAAAGAAATGCAGAGAAAATAATTATGCCAGCTTATAATAATGTTTAAATTTAATACTACTCTGATGAATATCGACTATAACTATTTTAAAATCAATAATAATTAGGTAGACCTAAATATTATCCTTTTTTACTTGTATTTCTTTGTCAATTGTGGAGTTTACAAGATATATATTTTTTTAAATCTACTAAGATATTCTAGTATCTGTTTATGGCTTTTGCCCTATTCTCTATCTGGGTTATAAATGCTTTTCTCATAATAATTTTTTATGTGATAAGAATAGGCACAAAAGCTTTACATTTTTTAGTAAAATGTTTGGCCTTTCTTTATTATTTCTTCCATCACTTTTCACGTTAGAAATCTCTTGCCCATTCTGTAATCATTCAAATATTCTCTTATGGTTTCTTCAACATTTATATTTTAATGGGTAAATTTTAGCCATTAATTCTTTAGAACTCTATTTTGGTGTGTGACATAAAGAAAAAATCAAGTTGGGTCTTACTTTAGTTTTTCTCAACACCATTTGTTATCTAACCCATTATTATCTTCTCATTAAATTTTGTTGTATTCTTAGTGCATATTGATCTTTTATTTTATTAGTCAGTTCTAAATTCTGTTTCATTCATTTGTTATTTACTCCTTTCCATTCATCATTTTGGTGATTAGGCCTGTGCAATACACTTTAGTATCTGCAGGCACAATTCCTATTTATCTATTTAAATGTTATGAAAATAATCACAGACATCATTCTGATTTATTTATTCTTCCAGATGAATTTGAGAATCACTGTGTCAAGTAAAACAGTGGAACTGTGATTGAGGTTAAGTTAAACCCATAAATTAATTTTGGAACAATATTTTCAAAACATTTACATTTTTATCAGTGAACACTACATATCTCTCCCAGAAAGATTTTGTAATTTTGTGTATCTAGGTACTTCACATTTCTTGTTAAAATTACTGCTTCTATTGTACTATTACATTTTTACTAGAGAGAATGAGTCTCTCCCAATGTATTCTTCACTTAGTTACTGTTGATCTGTAAGAAAGAAATCGTCTTTTAGTTTTTTTTTTCTTAAAGCCAGCTGCATTCATAAAAATTTAAGAATTTCGTAGCGAAGAATTTTGAATTTTTAGGTATGTTATTAAAAATGTTGTCTTTGCCTTTTCTGCTATTTTTGTTACATGCAGCAACGGCCAGAATTCAGAACAATATTAAATATTAACGGAGATAGCAGACATTCTTATCTCATTCTTTCTTATTTTTAAAGGAGTGTTTCCAGTATTTCATTGAAAATATGCTGACTATTTAATATAGATGTTCTCTATCACATTAGGCAAGTATCTCTCTAATCCTACTTGCTAAAGTTATTTTTTTTTGAATCTGTGATGGGTATTTAGTTTTATTAAATGCCATTAAAGCATCTGCTGAGATTATAAATGGGGATTTTCTAACTGGACCTAGGCTATACTGTATTATATGAAGAGATGTCCTAATTTTTAGCTTCAACTCATTCCTACATTAACAGTCTTCGTAGAGACAGATTTTTTCTTTTACTAGATATAGTTGAATTCAATTTGCTAATATTTTATTGTCTATAATTGTCTTTTGTGCTATTTCTGTCAGGTTTTGTTTTTACTTTAGTTTATAAAACGATCTGGATAGCTTTCAAACTCTTTCAATGTTCTGGAACAATTTATTAAGCCTGCTCCTTGAAACTTTCATCAAAAAGTCCTGGAGTCTTTGTGGAAACAATTCTTTGATAACTTTTACTTTTTCATTTTTTCACCGAGTATTTCACATACTCTGGTTCTCTAATTATTTATGAGTCAATTTTCTCCACTTATGCTTTGTTAAAATAAATCATTCTTTCCACTAAAATTCTCAAGTTCGTAAGCATACTTAGATAATAACATACTGTTCTCCGTATTTTTAAAAATAGCATCTGTTTTTTTGCTTATATGACCTATATCAGTTCTAGTTTTTTCCATCATATTTTATCTCTATTTTCTAAAATTAAAATTACTGAAAACTTATCCTTTTTTTTCTCCCTTTGTCCTACAGATATATTGATTTTTGCTTTTATCATTATTTTCCTCTTGGTTTGTTTAATTTCTTGTCATTTCTCCAACTTCTGGGATTGACAGCTTAATTCATTTATTTTCGTTCTTCATGTTTAAGTAAGCGTAATTAAGGTCACAAATTTGATCCCATTGTGTTATTAGACAGGGTTTTTCTTCTTTTCATTATGTTTCTAAATAATCATCATTCATTCATTATTCATTTAGCATCTACCATGTACCAAGCATTGTCTTTTTTTAGAAAAAAACTAAAATTATCATTTTAATTTTTTCTTAGAACAATGGATTCTAAGCAATTTTTTCTCCTTTTAAAATGGTTAGATTTTTGTTGGTTTTCACCCTTTGTTTAAACTTGGGTTATTAAGTGCTAGTCTTACTGCATTATACTCAGAGGAATCTGTCTGTAAATATTCCAGTGCTGGAAACTTTCTGAGTTTTTCCTTTGTGGCTTAATATATGATGAACTTTTGTAAATAGTTCACGAGGGACCAAGAAGAGGAAACAGTTTCAGCAATTTTCATTCACATTTACTGGTTATAATAGTCACTCTCCGAGTTGATTTTTCAAAGGCTGAGAAATCTGTATTAGAGCATTATTAATAATAATGGAACTGACAACATTTTCTTTTAAAAATTTGTCACTACATTTTAATGCACACATATTCATGTCTATTACATGGCAATTCCAAATTATATTCAGCTCAATACAACAATAGTCTTCATTCCATATGCTTGGCTGAAAAAGTTTTTTCTAAAATCAATATTGTCATATATTTTCATTTCTATTTTCTTAAAAAGTCTTTACCCATTAAATTCTTTTTTACATATGAATAAAAAATGGTACAGGAATGAGAGATTTAGAGATAGAAACAGAACACCACCTCTGTAGGGAACTCCACAGAGTTGTCCTCATTTCTGGCTCTTAATGAGCCTGGGTCTCTGAGTTAGTAGGTAATGGATACAACTTTTTGTTTCCATCATTCTGGAAGGTAGAATTGTTCTGTTTCATTACACAAAAACATAGGCAATCCACTCATTTTTTTTCTCACCCCAAGTCCTTTGACTTCATTGGTGGGGAAGTATGCCCAGATTTGGGCATTAAGTTGTCAGCCACTCTGAGTTTTCAATCTGGTGATTTTTCAAAGTCTTTACTACTATTGCAGTAGGGGTATTGGGAGGGGAAATATTAAGGACTGCTAGTCAGATGCTGTTTTGAAGTTCAGCTAGGATTAGACTCTGGTCTTGACATGAATATTGCATAAGTTATAGGCAAAATAAATGTAACATCATCTGGTTATATTTTGATAATGTAACTTCTCATGGTCTTGAAACAATCTGAGTTGCAATTTAAAGGGTGATGAAGTCATTAAGAAGTGTTATCTGAAAAATCCCTCTACACTATGTTCTTTTCAATTCCAGGCAACTTATTAGAAACAATGAACATAAGGGTTTTCATAGGTTCCTAAGAGAAATAATTAGTACATCACTTCAAAATTTTAAAGTTTATAGAAGGTAAGCAGGAAGAGATTTCAAAAATAACAGTTATATCCTGTCCAATGGAACCAGAAGTCTGACAAACTGCTCAGAGTAACACTGGTATTCTGGCCATTTATTCATCATTTATGAATGCTAACTGCTACATGTGGTCAAATAAGTCAGACTGGTCTTAAAACAGGTAAAACAGAATGTACAGTACACTGAAATACTGTGGAGTAATTTTTCACCTATTCTTTAATCAGTCCTAAGTGGACCCTTTATTTCGCTTCTACAAGGATAATAGAAAGACTTTTAGAAATGTTAGAGTGGCCCTTAGCAGCCGTAAGGAACACGAGCTCTATTTTCCCCATATAGTTACAGGAAACTCTCTGGATGCTTCAGATAATAACTAAACCCAGGGAACGTGGTCTAGACCCCGATGACCCCCTGTGCACTGATGCAGAGTTGATTAGGTGTCTCCATTCTCCAAGACTTGAGGATTTCAGAAAATAAGAATTGTATGTAAGCAAAATCTCAGGCCAGCAAACTCTTGGCTGGGCTTTTGGTATGAATATGTGTAGCAAATGGGCAGGAGGTGTGTACAGAGACCAGGCCCCTCCCTCTTCCTGATCCTGCACATGATGGTCAGAAGGAGGGAGGAAGAAGCAGAAAGAGGAGTGGTGGAGAGAAACCAGGCATGAAGTTGGGTGACTGGTGACATAGAAAATGGCAGGCCTGCGATACATGTGTGGGTGTGCTCATGTGTTGGGGCCATACTGAGGGTGCCAAAGAGACAAGTTATACAGTCTGTGTGGAACGTTCACCTACTCCAGAAGATCCAGAGCTGCCAATAGGTCAAGCCCAAAAGTAGCAAAATGGCCGGTTTGTTCTATATGTGGTCAATCCCAAATCAAAACAATGCATGACATTTCCAAGAGCATCACTACGGAGGGGGCTCTAGCTAGAATTCAAGAGACATGATGCCAGTTGCAGAAGACTGTTGAAACATGGGTTGGACGTCAGTTGCTCAGCCAGAGTCATGGTCCCAGAGCAGCTTTCCCATGGCAGAACTCCTCCACATGGAGAAAGTAAAAAAGATAAACTTTGGGATTCTCCAGACCAAAATCACAACCGCTGTTCTCTCACAAGATAGTAAGACCAGCCTCACAGGAATTTTTGTGAATATTCATTAAGAAACTTCCAAAAATCCTCACTTAATAATAATGTATATATATTACTATAAGTAAATTACTTGCTTCCAAGTTCTCAAACTGACTTAGAATCATGAATAACTATATGTTGACTTTAAAGCAAATTTTTTTACTGTTTTACTACTTACAAAGATAAAATATGGCAGTTTTTAGAAAATTTAAAAATACAAGAAAGAAAAAGATTAAAGTCCCAAGACTCTAACCACTAAAACTCAGCTACTGTCAAAGATTTGATGGACACCCTTCCAAGGCTTGCTCTATAATATATGGATATATATGTATGACCATATATGTATATAATTTGCACATAAATGGGATCAAAATATACATTCTGTTTTACAAGCTGTTTTTTTCCAACAATATGCCAAAGAGATTTTTTAAGATAGTGTACAGACAGATACACACACACACGCACACAATCTTGTTTAAGAGCCATGTAGTAATCTATTGTGTGAGATTTTGCACAATATATTTAGCCAGTTTGCTATTGATAAGCAACTAGATTTTGTCCACCTTTCATTATTATAAACATTACTGTGCTGACATCTCCTTGTATGTATTTCTCACATATTTGTCTGAGTATCTCCTTTGGAAAGACTTCTAAAAATGGGATTGCTAAACCAAAGGGCAACACATGCAAAATTTTGGTATTCCAGAAGATTTTTTTCTTAACCCAATTCCTTTGACACTGTCAATGGGCAAGTATGCCCAGATTCTGGCTTTAAGCTGTTGGCCACTCAGTTTTCAGTCTGGTGATTTTTCAGTGTCTTCAGTGCTATTGCAGTGGGATATCAATTTTCATTCCTTTGTTCAGTAGTTCTTGAATATCTACTATGGACCAGATACTATTCTAAGCAGTAAGGATTCAGTAATGAAAAAAGAAATAGCCTCTTGACAAATAGTTCTCTCGACACAGAAGTAACAAGATAATTAACATGCAATGTGATAATAGTAATAAAAGGAGTACAAACTGACATTTGAACTTGAATTTGATGGATGAACAGATATTTTCCAGGTGAGGAAGGAAGATCAAAGTGCAACATCAAGAAACACCGAGCGGTAAACGTTAAAGTCCTTTGGAGAAGAATAACATTTCAATGGAGGGAGGCTGAGATTGCCTATATGTCCACATTTCCAAAAATGTGTACATGGTCCAGAACCCCTGAGAGATGTTCTTGGGAGAAAAACTTCCACAGACAACTATGTTTGGGAAATTCAGTATATTACTGGTTCATAATCCTTAATACACAATTCCAAAATCCAAACAGCTCGAAAAACCAAACATGTTTTGTACTTCATAAGGCTACAAAACCTAATCTCAACTGATGTGAGGCTATTTATGGTCATGTAATGTGGATTTCCACATATTTTGCTATATAAATAGTAATGTGAATGCTGGGAGGTGTTATGTAATATTATGTACATGTACCTTATTACCTATCTTAAATACCTGAAAAATTCAGAATTCCAAACACATCCAGCTCCAAAAATGTTTGGATCAAGGGCCGTGGACCTGCACAATCTTCTTTTAGACAGTCACGGTGCACATGACCAGTTTCTCAGTTCTTTCGTAAAGAAATTAAATTTCTTTCATCTACTATTTCCCATATAGATTTGACTTTTCAACACTTAGGCCTCTATTTTGCTTACAAAACACCTATTAACATTCCAAGGAAAAATTTTAATTACTATTCCAAGGAGTGCATCTTGCGAAATACAATTTAGTATTCAGCTGAGCAGTCAGCTGAAGTCTATGAGTAGAGAGGAAATAATTTTATTATTTTCTGGGATGAAAGTCTGTCTTCAACGAGGATAACAAATTGATGTACACTACAGGTTAGGAGTCTTTTGCTGCAGTCCAAGCAAGCAACGAAATAAGCCTGCACTAAGGCATTCCAAATAGTATGTAGTAAAGTGGACAGATCCAAATGCGGGGACCATTTCAAGGTTAAACAGATAGTCCTTGGGATTTGATAAGATGTAGAAAGGAAGGGAGAAGGAAGAGGTGCTAGCAATTCTAAGTTGAGAGAATGGGTGAATGGTGATGCTATCAATTGGGCTAAGGAGTGTGAGAGAATCCATCAGTGCCTAGGGAGAGATGACTAGTGAGTGATAAAATTCCAGATGTCTAGTAAAGTATAAGTGCTGAAGCATAAATGCCCATTAGGTGAAAAGGAATCAGGCTGTGCTTCTGAGAGAAATATTAGGTCTGGAGATATGGAGCTCAGATCCAACAAAAAACGGTATGAAGATCTAAAATATCACCCCCAGGGCAATATGCAGAATAGTAAGACCAAGACTAGAACACTGGTAAATGTCAGCATTTACAAGAGAGGTGGAATAGGAGGAAGAGTTACTTAAGGAGAAAGAGGAATGCTGGGAGAGAAGTTGGAAGAAGCAGAAGACAGCTTGAAGGGTTGGTCAACAGCATTCCACCCTGCGTGGGTCAAGGGAGAAGAGGCCTAAAACCAGGTCCTGGCCTTGGACAATTATCAGGAGCTGCCTTCGTAGTGTGGCTGACACACAAAAACTAGACCCGAGTGGGTGGAGGAGTAAATTAGTCAGCTCGGGATGCCATCACATGTACTATAATCTGAGTGGCTCAGACAACAGAAATATATTTTCTCACAGTTCTGGAGGCTGGAAAGTCCAGCAGGCTTTGGCTTCTGGTGAGAACCATTCTTCCTGTCTTGTAGACAGCCACCTTTTCACTGTGCCTGTCTGTGGTGTGTGTGTGTGTGTGTGTGTGTGTGTGTGTGGAGAGAGAGACAGAGAGATTGCTCTTTGGGCCCCACTCTTATGATCTCACTTAACCTCCTAAAAGCCTTATCTCCAAATGCAGTCACATTGGTTTTAGGGCTTCAACATGCAAATCTGGGAGGGTTACACCATTCAGTCCATAGCAAGAAGTGAGGGCGTTGAGGTCACAAATCCTGACTATCCCAATAAAGGTAATCAAGATGAGGAAGAAGAGAAGATGCTATCTAGTGTGAATATTTAAAAATTATTTTTTAAGATAATGGAGATGTTTTTTCTTATAGGCTGAGGAAAGGAAAGAAAGGAAAGGGAGAGTTTGAAGAGCCCCACAGAAGTGGCGAGGTGGGGAGTGGGATGTGATGGTGAGAGGGGACCCAGTGAGGAAGTGGAGGGATGCGCCTTGGGAAGGAGGCGTGGCCACTATTTCTGTGAAAGCAAAGAAGAGGGTCAATGTGGGTCCTGCTCTATTTGGTCTAGAAGTGAAGTAGACAGAATTCGAGTAAATTTATCTCCAACAGCATCAATTTTCTTAAAATTGATGTATTAGACCTGTGTTGAACAAGTCAACAGATGACAGTTGTTTTCTTTCCATGTTTGGAAGTGGCTGGCACTGTTTCCAAAAATGAGGAGCAAATGTCTCCAGCATGTGGTGGCAGTTAAGTTGGGTTGTGCATCCACTGTGTATCCACAGACATTTAAACAGACTTCTCATCAGAATAAGAAATAGAGGTTACGCAAGATTAAAAAGTTACCTCCATTGCTACCACTTTTGAGGTGAGAGACTATAAAACAAAATTACATGGCCTCAAATCCCACAATGATCCTAAAGTTATTTCATATCTCTACAGTTAGTCACATCTGAATAGACAGTGCCATCTGCCCCAATCCTCATCCCTCATCCGTGACAAGGTTGGCAGATAACCAGTCCATCAGCAAGAACAAGTCTGAGCATGATTCTGCTACACAGATGGAAAAACACCTGAGCAGCTGTTTGTGATGTCACGAAAGGTGGGAACTTTAAGCAGACAGAAAGGAAGGAAAGCAGAAGAATTTAAAGGATTCCATGGAATAACACTTTCCACCAAGTGGCTCCCTGTACAGCTGTGAAACAAAGATGCAGCAATTCTGCATTCTCTCATTCAACCCACCATCCAGGCAAAGTGCCCTGCATACCCACAGTTTGCCAGGCACAGTGGTGGGCACCGGGAATACAATGGCAGCAAGGTGGATACTGACCCTAGCCTCACAGCTCTCAGAATGGGCGAGACTGTGTTAAATAAGTAATCACAACACAGTGAGATGTTGTGGTAAAGATGTCTGGGTATTATGTAAGCATGGAAGAGACGGATTTAAATAGGATGTGGCATTTAGAATCCAGAGGATAAACAGCAGTTAACTAAATGAAGAGAAGGAGGAAGCCTTCCAGAAATACTGAAAGACCAAATAGAAGCCCGAAAGTGTGAACAAGAACAGAAAGAGTTCAATACATCTGAGGGGAAAAAAAACACAGACACACACAAAACACCTGGGCCCAACTGGGAACGAAAGTGAGCAAAGCTGAGGCAGGAAAAGTTGGCAATGGCCGGGTCAAGGATGACTTTCTAACTCAAGTTAAGATATTTGAACCACAATATCTATCTACCTTTGCCCTTTGCACCGTGTGGTTTTGGTGGATGACTGTTAGGGATTTTCTTTTTCTCCTGTGAATGTTAAAATCTGTTTTGTACTACTAAGGAACTTAGTTTGGCTTGTGGAAATTGACTCAAAAGCAGAGCCTGGAGATCCACCAAGCTTAACCCACCCAGTGCTGTAGCATAGATCCGTCAATAACCCAAACCCATCAATAACCCAGCCAGCCAATGGGAGGAAATGCATGACCAGGGGCTGGGCTCTGAGCTGGAGGCTTGGTGAAGCAGAGATGACAGATGCCACTGCTTTCTGCCAAATACCCATTCCAACCTCATTAGTGTATCGTGTAAAGATGAGTGTGCAAGAATCATGCTGAAAACAAAGGCAGCCTGGAGGGCTGCCCACAGGCTGGTACGCGGCTGTGTCGCTGGGGGCTAGGCCGGGCAGTCTGGGCTGGCTTGGCCTCACACCACTCCTATTCCTCTGCAGTGCGATATGCCGATGGCAGGCGGTCTTCAGCCGGCTTGCCTCTGTTGGAGAAAAGTGTGAAGACTGGGGACTCGGCCTTAGAAACAGAGATTCTGCAAATAAGTGTACCTCGAGAACAGGGCAAAGCTGCTGGCATCATTTACATGAGCCTGGAAAAAAGCAAGGCCATCTAAACCTGCAAGCGTTTAAATAGAGACACTGAGCGCATCAGGCTGCCATGAAAAAGATGGATATCTAAAGCAACTTTATGTTTGGTCACTTTGAAATTCCCTACTGGACTTCACTGAAGCTGACTTGCTGGTGGCCAGGGAGGATGGCTTTATCATGAGGCTTATTCCCTTACAGCCAGGGTCTGCGAGTTCTCAGAGACAGAGTGGAATGCTTTCATCTTCAATAACTGTTTGTGAACACACAGTTGGCACTCTGTGGGCCACTTGCATGGGCTTTCTGGTCACAAACAGAGGGCAGATGGCATGCCACTGCTGAAAGGGACTCCAGGCTTCACCTTGCTCAGCTTTACTCCACTGACTCCGGGTCGAGATGTGGAGAGGAGTTTGCTGTGCTTTTACACCAGTCCCAAGGGCTGTGTGCAAAGCAGTTCTGGAATTCCCACACAGCAACCTGTTAAGGGGCACATAGACTCTCCCCGGAAGAACTGATATTCCATATCTACTGCCTGCCCCGGGCCATCAAGTGCACCTGCCTCCTGCAGTGAGTCCAAGACAGCACTGGCTTTGGTGTTGGCGACCACCTGCATGGACAGCCGTGGACAGGAGGTGGGGGGCTTCTTCAGGCCGAAGCTAGGCCTGCAGAGGAAAGAGCCTGTGAGCCAGAGGCTGCCTGGCCCCCTGCCAGCCCTGCGGGCATCCCCCAGTCCTGCTATGCTCTTTCTTTCCCTTTCCTATCATTACCGCTTTGCAGTAAGAGATACTGGAGAGAGAGCAATCAATCTACTGATAGCAAAGCAAGGACATTAGGGTCACGGGGAATTTCACAGAGGTGTGACAGCATGCCCTGGGAAGGAGGCTGAAGGCAGGACAGATAACACCAGAGTGAACTCAGCGCGATGCCAACAGCTCCGGTGAATGTCAAATCACGTGGTCCCAGGGACACCCACTCTCACACAGGGCGCCAGTTGGGAATTGGGGGTTTCCTAACCAGGGCAGGGCCTTGCAAGAATGCCGATAAGGGGCCTATCACTGAGAAGCAGGGAGGGTCATTTAGTCTAGCCCTCAAATTTAGACTCGATTTAATCTCCAAATGAACTGATTTACTTAGTCACTGAGATACAGGGACCAAACTGGAAGAAGATGTTGTTTAAAACTCATCCTGTTAACAGACTCTAAATACGTCCTCCAGCATATGAAAAGTCAATATTTTCCTAAGTCCTGGGCTAACTTGTAAATAGGATAATAGGCTTCATTTTATTTTTTGAAATTACTAATTTGCTAAATGTGAGCATGAAAACGTGCCTCACTGTTTACAAAACTCTTTTGGTGTATCTCCACGTTTTAATATATCTGGGGTTTCAACAAAGTGGAGGTTACTGAGGTCTCTCTTGAATTCTGAGAGATCCTTGTAATTCTTTCTTCCCACTCCTCCAAAAATAAATTAGACATTTCTCATTGTATTCAAAATTAAGGCACTATCCACCTACACTCAGAACTAACCAACTAATTAGTTGGTTAGTTATAGAATCTGAAAACACCAACTTGTGATCAACTTAGCACAAAGCTGAACCTACCCCTATATGGTATGATGGGAAGATTGTTGGAAATAAAAACAAGACACATCTGTGCTGGCCCCGGCTCTGCCAGCTAGCCAGGTGTCTGTCTGGATGACGTCATTGTGCTTCTCTGAGCGCCAGTTTTCTCACCTATGCGGCGATGTTACAACTACACCACAGGGGAGGATTAAATTAACTATGTGAAACTCCTTGCACAGGACTTGGCACACAGATGTCAGTTTTCTCTCTATTTTCCATTTCCAGAACTCAGTTGTCTATTCTGTAAGATGAAGTTGTTTCAAACTTTAACACTCTTCTATTTTTACTGGTAATAGATTTTATCTATTTTAGTTAATACTAGAAATACCAAAAAGAAATCCAATTGCTGCATTGATTGTTGTGACTTTTTTCTTCTGTTCTCATAGACGGTTATCCATCTGTTGTTCCCTAAAGGCAGGGAATTTCCAAAGGAGATCCTGATTGATGAAATTATAGCCATAGGCCGTACAGCACGTGTAGAAATGACCCTCTCCTAAAGGGGCAATCCCCAGAGGCTGCTCCCAACAGAAAATGTGTTCTCTTCAAGTCCTCCTCCAACCTGAACTTACCCAGCAAAACCCTGGGCAATGCTCAAGGCCCACCTTAGAAGTCTCCCCTGTCACTGGCCTTTGTGCTCCTTCTGTTCAGAAGTGAACACCCTCCCCTTCAAACAAGCAGCACCCTAGGGGGTATCGCTGGTCTATAGCCATTGATCACATGCATGCTCAGGTTGGTATCGATGAGTACTTTGGAGAAGGGACCAGGACTCACCTTGGTCTCTCTGACACCTTCTCCTTGTTTCCCTTCTATGTTGCAGACCACTCCCCCTCCCTCATTCCACCTCCAAGTGTTAGTTGTCCCCAGCAGCACAGACCAAGAGAAATATAATGTGAGTCACAAATGAGAACCACATATGTAATTTTTTTCAGCGTTATTGAAGTGTAATTGACAAAATTGTAAGCCATTTCGAGTGTACATCATAGTGATTTGATACACGTACACATTGCGGAAGGATTCCCACCATCTAGTTAATTAACATGTCCATCACCTCATGTATTTATCTTTTTTGGGTTTTTTCAGGAAGGACATATAAGTTCTACTCTCTTAGTAGATTTCAATTATAGAATACAGTGTGATCAACTATAGTCACCATGTTTTACAGTGGATCCTCAGACCTTATTTGTCTTATAACTGAAAGTTTGTACCCTTTAACCAACCTCCCCCCATTTCCCCCACCCCATGGCAACCACTTTTCTACTCTGTTTCTAGGGGTTTGATTTTTTTTTTCAGATTCCCCATGTAAACGATATCAGGCAGTATTTGTCTTTCTCTGTCTGGCAACGTGCATAATTTTGAACATATGCAATGCCATGGCTTTATTTGGATAGAGAATGATTATGATGCAATAAACTTTCCTACAACATACAACTAACCTATTGATAGCAGGTAAAAGAGAAAGAACATTTTATGTTTGTAGGTTCAACACTAAAGAGGCCAAGATAGATTATAAACTATACATATGTTTTTTATGAGTACAAAGTGTTAATTAAAAGCACCACTGCATAAATGGTTAGAACAAATGGGACATTTCAACATGGAAGACGTATGAGTTAAGGAGAGATGACTGAGATTGCAACAGAGGGACATATATAATTTACTGACATAAAAGATACTCACTGAATAAAGCCAAACCTTTCCACTTTTGTGTTTATAAAAGAGGGTAGAAGCCAGAAATGGACATATGGTGTCTCCAAGGAGGAAAGGAGACAGATGCAAAATAAGTTATGTTCTTGCCACAACAGGTGATCAAGAAATTTATAATTTTTGAATTAATAACTAAGACAAATCCAAGGCCAGAGAGAAAATGGTCACAGCATTTTGAAGGCAACGTCAAAAGAAAAAACAATGTCAATCCTGATGAAAAAAAGTCGAAGTTTAACACCTGGAAAAAGCATTGTTGCCTTAACCCTGAAGGCTCAGCTGACTTTGTAGAAAGAGCCCCTTTTGGGTGCAGAGTCTCATACCCCTTCCCCTATTTTCTCTAGTCAGGAGACCAGAGGTGACTCTTATGTGACTTGAAGATCAGCCAAACTGCCATTTGACCACAGAGGGAGGGAACAAAGGAGGACTGGGTGGGGCCGTGGGAGGGGGAGACTGTCCCAGGGATTAAGAAAGATTGAAAGGACAAACAAAAGAAAAGGGGCTGTAGAAAGGGAAAGAGAGAGCAGCAAGGCCTTTGGGAAGAACTGGATGGACCGGGAAAGTGCAACACTTTGTTATGGGGCCTCCCAAAAGTGCAGAGCACGAAATAAAGCAAAATAAATAAACACGCCCATGTTGAAAGTCATTTACATTTAAAACAATACATCACATTTATATCAATCGATTAACCAAAATGTAGGATACAACCATTTTGGGATACATTTGTCATTTAGAAGTTCCTAAGGCCTCCTGAGAGGTTCCAAAGCCTGAGCACTGAGTGCTTGACTCTTCCACTCTCCCAACCAGCTCCAGGAGCGAGTCGTCTTGTTTATCCCCATTTTCCAGGTGCAAAATAAGTTTTGTTCTTGCCAGAGAAGGCCATCCAAAATTACAAGGAAAAACAATTCCTGAATTGTCCCTCTCCGGCATTTGCAGGTAAGTGGATATTCATGCAAAGCCCCTGAAATCAGTGTGCCCCCAGACCCAGTCGGCTTCCAGAATCTGTGGGTCTGGGGTGTTGCCTCTTACGGGATATGTGCAGCCTGGCTACTGTAGGGAAGTGAGAGGTTACGCCCACCTGAATACTTTTAAGTGAGACAATCACCACTTTTAAGCAAAGAGAGGGAAAAATGATGCTTAAACTTACGTTGCCTTTGTTCCTTCCTGAACTTCTGGCTGCAGTGAGAAAATGGTGATGAGGGAGCACTTCCTACCTGGTAGAGAAGTAGTTGTCCACCCTGGTAATCATCAGAAGCACCTGAGGAACTTTAAAAACCCAGATCCTCAGGCCCTTGTGCAGAATCTCCGAAGGACTGAGTCAAAAGGTCGAAGGCAGGGAATGTGTATCCGAATTTCTCTCTGAGTGATCCTGACACAGCCACATTTGTGAACCCAACTATAGTCCTGGAGCCAAGCTGGGAATAACGTTAACTTCATCAAAAATAAACAACAACAAAAAGTGTTTTCTTCGACTTAGCATGACTAAGAGTATCAAAGAGGAAGGTAATGGCCGACGTCTTTCAGCTGCTTGGCTTGTTGGAAGCACCATAGGCAGATTACCTCATTTAATGGTGATGATAAATTTACGAGGTCCTACAATTACGATCCCTCTTTTACCAATGATGAAACCAGGGCTTAGAGAAGCTAAGTAATTTGGCCAAGGTTAACCATTAATTACTTCTAAAATATTCAAGGGAATATAAGTAAAACTTGAAAGGGATTAGTGAAGTATTTATGAAATTGAGACTGACTCTTCCACCCGTCTCTGAGCTTTAGAGGAACATTCCTGAGCTCCAGTTATTGGATCTAACCTAAGCTTGGATTTCTCCATCTAAAGCGGGTACAGGCTGACCTCATTCTCTGGAATAGGCGTGCCTACTTGAGATGGTTCAGAAGTGTGCAGGGTGTGCTGTGTGATGCTTGGAGGGCATGGATGCAAAACCCTGGTCTGAAGTCAAGTAAATTTGATCTGAGAACCACCTCAGAAAGCAAAAGAAGTGAAACAGTGGCCTTGTTGGGTGGGCGTGTTAGGCGACCACACTTAGGAAATGTTTCTTTGATGATTTTTAAACGGGAACAGAACCAATCCCTAGTTGACCAAGTATGCGTTTTTTTCGTTAGATTCAAGTGGGTTCTAAAGTCTTGAGATCAAGCATTTCCTAGCTGAGAATGGTCCTTGGGGAGGTCTATCTCGGCAATGGAAAGATTTCCTAATGTAACCTCAGATCTGTAAAGCTGTAAATAAATCACGTCTTAATACCACTGAGCCCTTGTCGGTAAAGGGCTCAAGAGGAGCTATTTACTGAGGGTCGAATTCCCAAGCACTGCAAATGGAACGGCGACCCCTCAATCCTTGTGTGGCAGCTCCTTAGGAATGCCGCTACCCTCTGGTCCACCAGCTCCCGAGCCACAATGCCTAAGATAGACATCCTCCAGGGTAGGGATCTGGCAACTTGAACACAGTCACTGAATACTTGGAACAGCCCATTTAAGAGAGCAGGTAGAAGCTAAAATTCATAGGAAGCTTCCTCAGGATAAACAGATCCTCTAGAAAGGCAGAACTAGTCCAATGAAAAATAAAATCATGAACAATACTACTTTGCTTAAGCTAAAGTAGATGAGAAGGCTTTCTGGAGCCCCTAGCAGTCTGCAAATGTTGACTGATCCACAGACCCTGGGGCTGTTTCAGAAGAGATAAGCCCAAGGATGAATCCCCCGCCACAGGACTTATTCCTATCCAGATACAATAAATACACCTTTCTTCATAGCCAAGTCACAGCAGAAATGCAGGAGACATTTGATGTTTGAGATGGTATCATTTTTGCAGCATGTGGTAGAGAAACATGAGCTTTGGAATCAAGCCAATGTACCTGTTTTTTTAATTCTAGATTCTCCCCCTTAAAATGTGTAAGTTTATGGCAACTTACTTCTCTAATCATCCATCATTTCATCTACGAAAATAGAGGGTTCATCTATGAATGTCGAAGTTCTGATACAGCGATGCCTGTGATGTGGCTATGCGTGGCTGACACTTAATAGATGCTCAGTTAACACCAGTTGTCTTCCTGGGTTTGCTGAAATGTTTCCTCTTCCATTTTAACAATGCTGTTGCCTACCACCACAGCTAGACACCACATCTGAGGCATCCAGAAAAAAGAACTGCATGCGTTTCTGAGGCTTCAGGGTTATGGAAACAGTAATAGAATTAAATGAAGTGACAAATTTGAACTGGGCCTGAGCAAAAATATTCTCCTGTAAAAGCTTCCATTCCACTTTTCTCCCCTCTCAAATTACTCAGAAAATTTGCCTATGGTTTAAATATAGTACTTGCAATTTCTCTTTAACATTTAATGTTTAGTCAATATTCAGCCATTTTTAAGTTATCTCTGGATAAATATATATATTTTTTCAGGTGTTTTTAAGTAAGTGTGATTTTGCTTCTCACAACCACTTTTAACATATGTTATTCAACTTTGCTTTCACAATTCATCTTCTTCCGAAAAAGAGAAGAAAAAGAATTATCTCAGGACTGAGACAAGACAGGGAATACTTTCACTGTAGGAAAATAATATTAGATTTGACATAAATTAGACGCTTGCCAGTGACTCAACCACACCTGCCAAATAAGACATTAAAATATGAAATAGAATATTAACAAAAGTTGATTTGCTAGTGATTAAGCATAAGATTTAACTGTGTTGTAACCAAAAGGAAGTGGAGTCTGAAGGCAGATCTGTTCTAGTTGAAGAAGCAAATATTTGTCCCATCAAGAGATTTACCACTGGAATTTTCAGTGTACTCTCTCTCCTGAGTAGCCTTTGGAAAATAAAGGGAAAATGTAGCTCATTTCTCTGCAAAAAGGGTATTTAGTTTACAGTCCTCTTATTTAGCAACATCCTTCAAAATTATTGAAGACAAGGAAAAATGCACACAATCCCGACGCAATATGATAAGGGGTTCTATAATCATGTCAGGGTTCTATGGGATTAGCTTGTGGGGCACCTGTCCCAGAGCAAAGTGAGATTTTGAACATTCCAGGTCATTTCCAACGTGCATTTTTGTGGCTCCTCAACTTGAGCGTAATTCCCCTTGGACACACAAACCAGTGTTTCTCAAAATCTCATGTGCATATGCATCACCTGGGGATCACATATGCATCACCTGGGGATCTTGTTAATATGCAGAGTCTCATTCCATATTTCTGGCTGGGACCTGAGATTTTGCATTTCTAACCAGCTCCCACATGCTGCTGATGCTTCTGGCTTCTGGACCACACTTTGGGTAGCAAGGATGTAAACCTCACTACTGCTTCTGCTCTTACAGCCTCTCCTAGAATTTGTCCCCAGAGCTCTAAAAGAGCATAGAAAACTTTCTCAAACACAAGCAGGCCTGTGTTTGTAAATGTCCTAATAATATTAACATCCGAGAAAAAAATGTGCTGGACATTTATTTTTTTCTTTGTATCTACAAACGTATGACCTTCAGATATAGCAGGAAGGTTGGCCAAGTGAATCCAATTCTTTTATTGGGATATTTCAGTCCTTTGGGTTTTTACTTCAAGCCAGATGTACTATGCCTGGCTCCATTTTTCTCGGCAGATTTCTCTCTTTGTACTTGGATGACAAGCCAGATTTGCTTTAAAATATTAGGTAACAGCTAAAGTAAGTGTTGACTTTAAGAAAACATTGGGATTTACTCATATGAAGCCTCTATACCCCTTTGGAAGGAGGTATATAAACAGATACAGCACTTTTGAAAAGCAATCTGATAATATATCTTATAAGCCATACAAAATTTTTACCCTTTAGCCATAGTATTGTGTACTAAAGAAATTCCAAAATATAGGAGAAAGCTTTCTACACAAAGATGTTCATCACAATGGTATTACTCACAGCAGAAATTTGGAAACATGCTAAAGTTCTAAAAATTATTTAATGGTTAAGTAAATCACACAACCACTTAAAGGGATATTATTTCATCTCCGAAAAATGTTTTTGAAGCAGTTCTTATAACACTTAAAATAGTCATACTACCACATTAATTACAATGTAGTATCATAGGGACATTTTTTACAATTAGGAGAAAAGAAAAATGCACATGTATACAGATATATGTTATATGTGATACATGGTACGATTCCAGAGAGTGTCAATCGCATAGCAGGTCATATAGATGGTGCTTCCTGGGGTGGCACAGTGCACAACTTGCACAGCTGAATGTGGCAACACTCTTTATAACCCAGAATTAGAAAGAGTTAAGGATGAGTACACCAGATGTCAGTAGTCTTTTGTCTTTGGAGAATAATATGTTTTTATTTTTTCCTGAATTTTCCAAATTTTTCTATAATGAGTATGCTTGCTTTCATAAGTGAAAATAATGAAAACAATTATATTAACAATTTAAGAAACAGACCTGACAGTTTGTTCTCCCATCTTCTCTTCGTTGGATTTCCCTCTCGAAGGACATCAAAATGCATTCTACAAATCTTACAATAGCAATTGTTGATGTTCATTTAAGTAAACTGGAGGGAGCTTTTCTCTTAATTTTGCTTTATTCCTAAAAATACATGGCATAGAACTAGATTTCTCTCTGGATCGTGACTAAAAGAATCCTTACTGAGTACTAGCTATGTGCCAGGCATACAACTATGTGTTTTACATGGATGAGCTCATGTAATCTGTTCAGATTTGTGCTATCGGTAGTATTATCATAGCTATTTTGTAGACCAGGAAGAAAAAAAAAGGACGCTCACCAATTTCACCATTCTCTCTTGGCTTTTCCATTTCACTTCCTTCTGGATAACGGTGGATGGGATGCGACGTTAAAAGGATGAGACTGGAGGAAAGGTGGGCTGAGGAATCTCGCTTGTTATCAGAAATGAAGATCCACTCTGTAAGAACAAAAGCAGTTGTTTCTAGCCAGAAAGGATCAAGGGGAGCAACATAAGAGTTTAAAAGCAACTTCAGTTGGAGAAAGCCTGATATTGATATTGTTGAGAGCATTGGACTTGAAGACAGAAGACCTGGTTCAAATCCCAGTTCACTTCTTACTAGCTGTGAGATCTTAGACAAGTACTTAATCTTTCTGAACCTCAGTGCCCTTACAAGGTTATTTAGAAGCTCAGAGGAGGGGACAGAAGCATCTCTCTGAGGTCTCAGTGAGCGGAAGCTGTATGGCGATTTCCTCTCCTCCATACACGCATCTTGGACATGCAGCACGTATCTCACTCATCCTTCCAGCAGTCTAAAATGTAGGGCTCAGTGGCAATTAAAGGTCTAGTATGAGTGTGAATAGATAGTGAAAATAGGGAGCGTGTGAGTTCTCTGAGGGAAGGAGTGTCAGCAGAAGGACTGACACCAAGAACAATGTGTTCCTTTGGAAGCATTCTGCCTGTGAGGGGCCTGGGTACAGAAAGTGTAGACTGAGGAGAAATGTATCATATTTTCAGTGGCTCTCAGGGAACCTGCCCAAGGAAGAACCAAGACAGAGGACTGAATACAAGCGGAAGAGGGAGAAAGCCCTAGAATCAGGAGACCTGGAGACCTGCTCTGGTCTACCCACTATTAAAACTTGAGGACTCTGAGACAATCACTCTGCTGATCCAGGCCCCCATTTCCTCATCTTCAGAGCAGACTAAGTCATCTATAAATTCAATCTGAGTGTCACAGTTTTGTCAAGCTTGCCTTTCTAGAACTTGCTATCCAATAGCGTTACAAGAGGATATTTCAACAATATCTGGTGCATAGTTGAGAGAGCTCATGGGCTGGTTGTGAGAGCTTTCTAGCACCAGGGATGTGTCTATCACTAATAAGTTGTATGGGAAAAGTTATGAACTCACTTTCTACTTGTAGAAAATTTTGAGGATCTAATGATCTCTAGGGATCAGCAGACCCACTAACTCCAAGCTAACATTAGTCTGTGCTCTCTGGCAAGGAAGGAAACCATTTGTCACAGAGGGAGTAGAATGGGTGGCATAGGTGTCCCAGGTGTTTAAATGGAGGCAGCCAATAGGAAGAACGAAAAGAGAAAGGTTTACTTTGACCAGAGGAGGGAGTCAGGATCAAGAAAGGATTTTTATACAGTGGAGTAGCCCTGTGCGTATAGGAAGGAAGGAAGCAAGGGAAGTGCTTTCAGAAAGTAAGATGCAGAAGAATGTCAGCTTCCTGAGGGCAGGGATGCTTTTGGTTCACCATGGCTTCCCAGGGTCAGAAAGCCTGCAACACAGCAGACATAATAAGAACTTGTTTAGTGAATGAACATGGTTGAGAGGGCACCTTGGGCATTGAATGTAATCATGACTCCTTAAGAAATTATAAAATCATGTCTTGAAATCAAGATAGATATAGAAACAGAAAAAAGGGATTGGGAATAGTAAGGAGGAAATCCTAACATCTTAAATGGTCAGACAAGGGAAACCAGATAAGTTTCTAGGGGCAGAGAGACTATGGGATGGAAGTCACAGATAAGTCCCCTCATTTTCTTTTTTCGATTGTTTGCACATTTATCTCTTTATTGTTTGGAAAAGGCAGAAATCTTTGGCAGAACAGAAGATAATCAAAGTCCCGAGAGAAAATTATGCTCCATATTGCCTCCATCAGACCAGATAGCGCTCTGAACCTCACTGGTCTCATTTCATAAACCTATCTCTATTGGTGAGAGTCTGAGCACTGACAATGGCAGGATTTCAGAAAGTGAGGACCTACCGCAGAAAATGGGCAGAGAATATTTCTAGAAGACTTGTTCAAGCCGTGGGAAACGTGGAGTAAGCCATTCTCTCCATCTTAAATACCAAGTCATGAATGTCTCAGTCTCTTGGGTCATGTTGCCTGTATCATCTATAGGTTCTTATTAGTTGGCCAGAAAAAGGAATCTCTTATAATTTAAGATGCTTATTTTCAACTCACTTTTATGATTAGAGTGTTGCCATAAAAATTTCCTATTCCTTTTTGCTTGAAAAGTTAAACAAAATATTCTTTAAAAAAAAGATTCCTGATGCATTTTTTCTTTAAAACATCCTTTGATGATTATTTCATCATATCAACTGAATGATTTAAATAAATCTTTTTAGATTTAGCTTAACTTGTAAACCTGAATTCAAACTCAAACTCAAAACTCAGCACATCACTGCTTTTTATTAGCACATAGATGATAGGTGAAATTCAAAATTCAATTGTACTTTCTTTTTATCAGATATATTCTTAAAAAACAGAAAATTTACTCAAGTCCATAGCTTTGCCTTTCTGATTTCTAAATTTAGCTGCCAGTTTTAGAAGAATTTGCATACTCTTGAATAAATGCCACTGAAGGGGAAAGTGGTTTAGTAAAACTACTTATATGCAGATCCCCTCCTAAAGTGCCCTGTGAATAGCTTTTATTAAGCAAGATTAAAATTGCTCATTATCCCAAAATAACTTCGGTGCATGTGATGTTATAAAAAAAGCATACACCGTAATCAGTTTGACATTTTTGGAATTTCGAAAGGTAATTAGGCTCTCCTTCTTGAAAAAAAGAGAAAATCTGCTATTGTGAGCATTTCCAGTGAAGTATAATCCTGGTTTTCATAGATGTCTAAGCTTGCATTAGCTTATCTCTACAGTCACTGATACTAGTACATGGTCAACTACCGGGGAATTCTCCTTTAAAGGGCAGATTGATGACACACACTAGAAGGATATATGAGGACAACTTGGGAAATTCATCATAGGTGCCATTCACTGGTCTATCCCAGCATGTTGTGATTAAATACTGAGTCTAATGTTTCTGGAATTGTTTCTAGTCCTCATACTAGGATATAGCCTCTGGAAAGCTACTTTGCATCTCTTGTCTCAGTTTTCTCCTCTTTAAGAAGGTTGGTAACTAAGGGGACCATATGTCCCAGTTTGCCCTTGAGAATCTCTATTTTTGCTTGTTGTCAAGTCTAATTATTAATAATGAGTCTTTCAATTCTGAAAAGTGTCCCAGTTTGCATTCTAAATTACTAACAAACTCTAATGCAAACCCTGGTAGGGTCGTTAGGTGGACTCGCTCAGCACGATTCCTGGCACAAAATTAGCAATAAACATATCCTGCGAAATAGGGGCTGCTCATACTTGCCTCCCTCCTAAAACTATGGTGAGGACCAAAATGAATACTCTATACAAAAGTCTAGGCACGTGGCACATTAGGAGTGCTCAATAAATATTAGTTAGTATTACTTGTTTTGTGGTATTTCACTTATCTCAAAATACCTGTGAGTACGGAGTTCACACAGAGCTGGAAAACTAGAATTAGTCAAAAAGGCTGAGATGGTATTATAGATGATCTTCTAGATGACCTGTGCAAGAATTTCTAGGTCCAGCTGGTCCATGACAGATAGGCATCTTTAGCTGAACAGAGTTTGTATCCACGGCCTGAACCAAATGGTCAAAGATGCCTCATATCTAAAAAGGTAACGAAACCTTGATCTACTCAGTGCCTGTTTAACAGACCTGAATGGTGAAGTGGTTGGGTCTGACTCACAGATTCAGACAGAGGACGGCAGAGAGAAGAGTCCAGTTTTTTGTATTTTAACCCAAGTGTCCTTCTCAGTGTTCATTATGTCAGATGACTTTATGCATCTGAAAACAAAATAACTTTTAAAATTGCAGTTTAAAAATAGTGCAATCTTTCAGTTTCTGGTCCAGCATTTAAGGAGCTTGGAAGTCACCACTCCATCCTAAGAACATGTAAAAAACTGATCAAACTGAAAGACCAATAAGTCTTTTTAGATCTATCAAAAAAAGTCAGGTCACAGGGCAAACCACTGCCCCTCAAATTAGAGACAGGAGGATAGAGAGAATCACAACTCACTGGAGCAGAAACCCATGAGCAGGAAGCTCTGTGGGAACAAGTACCAGAGTGGCAAGAATTGCTGGAGGCTCAGGGTAGACATTTGCAAGAGTTAGGAACTCCAGTAGGAGTAAGTGCACCATGCAAAACTGTAACACTCCTGGAAGATAACAGGAGGCTATCTAGGTAATCTTGGGTATGGTGATGACTTTTAGATACAACACTGAAGCCATGATCCATGAAAGAAATAACTTGTAAGCTAGACTTCATTAAAGTTACAAACTTCTGCTCTGCTAAGTACAGTCAAGAGAATGAGAAGACTTGGAGAAAAGATTTGCAAAACACATATCTGATAAAGGAACTGTTATCCAAAATATATAAAGAACTCTTAAACTCAACAATCAGAGTAAAAGTTGTTACTTTATCTTCACTTATACTTTCTCTGATGCCTTTCCTTTATTTATGCAGATCCAGCTTTATTACCCATATCATTTTCCTTCTCTCTGAAGAACTTCTTTTTGTATTTCTTGCAAGGCAGGTCTACTGGCAACAAATTCCCTCAATTTCTGTTTGTCTGAGAAAGTCTTTATTTCTTCATTATTTGAGTGGTAATTTCTCAGGATATACAAACCTAAGTTGGTGGGGTTTTTTCTCTCAACGGTTTAATTATTTCACTTCCCTGTGTTCTTGCTTGCACGGTTTTTTGAGAAGTTGGATGTAATTTTTATCTTTGTTCCTATACAGGTAAGGTGTTTTGTTCTCTGGTTTCTTTCAAGATTTTTCTCTAGCTTTGACTTTTCTGAAGTGTGAGTATCACATGCCTAAGTTTAGGTTTTTATGTCCTCTCAGTTTCCTGGATCTGTGGTTTTGTGTCTGACATTAGTTTGCGGAAATTCTCAGTCATTGTTGCTTCAAATATTTCTTCTGCAACTTTCTTTTTCCTTCTACTTGTACTCATATTACACATACATTACACCTTCAGTAGCTGTCCCACAGTTCTTGCCTATTCTGTTCCATTTCCTTTTTCATTCTTTTTCTCCTGCTTTTCCGTTTTCCAGCCTAGATGTAACTGAGTAACCACAGAGAGAGGAATGGACTAGGGATTCCAAGTTTGGAATCCTTCACTTGGAGGTGTGAGCTCCAGAAATCAAAGGGAGGGAGGTTTGGGGGATTCTCCCATTGATGGAGAGGGTCATGGCAGAGAGTAAAAGTATGCAGTTCCGAACACAAAGATGGATGAGCAATATCCAGTCTCTTCTATTCCTCTTCCACCCCAAGCTCTCAGGTATTTTCCATAATTAACTTTTGCCTAATATATGTGTGCATTTGTGCTCACATTAATACAGCCCTCACCAACAAATATGCTTAATTCTTTTCAAATAGCAAATATAAATTCACCAATGTGATATTATTCAGCTTCTCCCTTATTTATTTATATATTTACTTATTTATTTTAGTGTAGACTGGACTAGAATAATCCGAATTCTTAAGACCATGAACTGGAAAATCAAAAATATCTCTTTTAGAGACAAGGAAACAAAATGCCCAAAGGTTCAGTCTCGTGCACAAGGCCATGCGGCTGGTTAGTTATAGCTGGTTCTAAAACCGAAGTTCCTGACCCTCAGTCCAGATGTCTTTGTCTTGCACCAAAAATTGCGTTAACTCTGCACCATGCATTGCCTGTTGACGTAGCCAAAAATGTCGGCACTTTGTATTACCATTCAGAAAATTAGATGCTGATATTCTCAAGAATCTCATTCAACAGGCAATATATTTTTTAAAGTAACAGCTGATGTGAGTTATTGTAATTAGCTAATGAGTCTGGGCTTGTAATTCCTCTTTCAGTCCCTCAGGCTGAACTGCTTGTATTTTCAAGTCTTATCACACAGATCTGTTCTGCAGGAATTGTATGTTTGATGGGAGGAATGAGTTTTTGTTTTTATGTAGAGAAAGTAGGCTGATTCCCTCTCTCAGCAACACAGAAATAGATGCTTGCTGCCAGGTGGGGCAGAGAGTGTGCAAAGGATTGAGATCTCTGGAGAAGCCAGGCCACAGGAGGAAAACTGAAGGAATTTGAGAGATTTCTTTTACTTTTCTAAGCAGAAAATCTATGTTTTAGACTTTTGCTTAATTTTCAATTGGGCAAATACTCTGGATTCATTCTTTCCCTTGCTTCTTGGAAATCGCCAGTTAATTTCATTGAGCTTTTAATTGACACCTTCAGCACTTTTAAGAGCTTTTAGAAGGACAGATGTGTTCTAATCTATGTATTTTCTAGTGAGTAGCTCAAGTTACGAAATAGGAAAAGTAAACGATCATTGGTCTATTGCTAATTTGTACACTCACCTTCGACATTATGATTATGATTCTTTCGCAAATGTTTAGCAGTCACTTACATGTCAGACACTGCATGGCAGATGAACATTATATACCTCAGCCAAGACTAAAACTGAACTCAACAGCATTTTCTTCCAAGTCTATTCCTTCTTCATGTTTGGTATTTTAGTAAATGGCATTGCCAGTTACCCATTTCCCAAGCCAGAAACTTCCACTTTATCCTCAACTCTCATTCATCCCATCAATGACCAAGTCCTCTCAGTTCTATATCTAAACATCCTTCAATTCCATCCACTCCTCTCCTTCTCCACTGCCTCATCCTCCCTATAAGCCAAGATCGTCCCTCCCTTGTGTTGAAAATGACTAAGGCCAATGTGTCCTTCTTTTAGCCTTCAATAGTGACAAGGTTGAACTTTACTTGAGCCCTGCACTCCTGGAAAACAGGAGTGGTTAAGAAATCACATCACTCTTTTATTTTTGAAAATTTGCCCACTCTTTTGTCTTCCAAGAAAGCTCAAAGGACCACCCTACCCTGAGTAGTCCGAAATAAGTTTGGTTTCCATTCTCTCTCAAGAATCCTAAAGTAGATGGTTCCCTGTTTACTAGCCTCTGTAAAACCCAGGCTTTCTTCTCTTTCTTTGAGAATTTCCTTATTAATGGGCTTTCTCCCTATTGCAGTAGCCCAAATAAAATCATCTCCCTAATTGTCCAGTGTGTTTTGTCTTTCACAGTGGTTAGAAGTAGAACAGAGGGGCCGGCCTAGTGGCGCAGTGGTTACGTGCACACGATCTGCTTCGGGGTACCGGGGTTGGCCGGTTCAGATCCTGGGTGCGGACATGGCAAGGCTTGGCAAGCCATGCTGTGGTAGGCATCCCACATATAAAAAGTAGAGGAAGATGGGCATGGATGTTAGTTCAGGGCCAGGCTTCCTCAGCAAAAAGAGGAGGATTGGCAGCAGTTGTTAGCTCAGGGCTAATCTTCCTCAAAAAAAAAAAAAAAACAGTAGAAGAGAGCATAATCTCATTGAGAAAAATATAACTATGAAAGCTAGTCTCATCCTGCATCCTGTTTCACATTCAACACAGAAACACAAAATGGCCATTCCAACTGCTTGTAGGGCTGGTGGAGCCCCTGGTCTCTGTCCCTGAGGCTCCCTAAATTACCCTAATGAAAGAGGTGTCATGACAGAGCAAACGACACCAGGCCCAGCAGAACATGGATGGCAGAGGCAGATGTGATAGTACTCTAGTGGCAGGATCTAGTCCAGTAAGGTTAAGGAAACCATCAGAGAATTGCAGGAACACAGGTTCATCAGATTTGGGGCACTTCTCTAAAGAGTTTCAAGGTGGGGCTTGCTGGGCAGATATTTCTATCAAGAAGCAATTTTTCTAGCCAATCCATCTATTTTGAACACTGATCATTTCAAGAATGAAAATTTACTTCTAACATCTCCTTGTGCTAATTACCAAATTCTCCAGGGCAGGTCAAATAGTTGTAACGGAGGAGTTTGTAGTAGCTGGTTAGTATCTCTCATATGCTAACTATCTCCCCTCCATGAATATGCATTTCTGGTTATGATGAGGATCAAGGTTGCCCCAGGGAGAGAAGCCCAAGGTGTCCTCCCTACACACTGATCTATATCATCCTCCAGGAAGCATAGGATGTCCTGACCTGATCTGACCCGATTCATATCCAAAGATATAGGACCACCTGATAACCAGACCCGACATGCACTGATACCATTCTAATGGCTTTTTTACATGATCTTTCCTTCGTCTTGTAAGGAAATAATGCACACATCTATGCCTTATAAATTTAGCCCTACCCTCAACCAATGTTTGCAGCTCTTCACTCCCCATGGGTCCTGTCCCTATGCTGCAGCTCTTTACTGTCCATAGGGCCTGTCCCCATGCTGCAGCTCTTCACTGCCCATGGGTCCTGTCCCCATGCTACTCCATGCTATTCTCTGAATAAAAGAGCACTACTGCCAGACCTTGAGAGTCCAAGAAATCTTTCTTTCTACTCCTTGGCTCGCTGAGCCAACATCAGTTAGATTAATTAGACTGTCAGTTAATCACCTACAAATTACCCCTTCTATGGGCCCAGCCATGCTGAACTTCTTTTAGTTACTCAAACATGAAAGGTTTCATTTGCCATCTGCTTCTCTCCATCTCCACTGCTACCATCCTGCCCCAAGCCACCATCAGTTCTCTTTGGATTATCCCACTAGGCTCCTCAAAGACCTCCCTCTGCGTGGCTTTCCAGCTCCCCAAACATCATTCATAATGGTAATTTAACTGTAAATGACTCTCCTGCTTAGATCCCTCTGATTGACTTCACTCTGTCCTCAGAATAAATGCCAGCCCCATAACCTGATCAGATGTTTGGGCTCTGCTCAAGACTCTGACGCCACTTTCTACTGTGATCCTTGGTGCTCTGTGGGCCCTTTTCCTTCTCGTATCTGTTTTTGGTTGGCTTCCTTTCACAACTGAAGTCTCAGCCAATGTACCTCCTCCAACAATTCTTCTCTGACCACCTAACAATAGTAACTCCCTTCCAATCACCTACCACCTCCCCATTTGTCTTTGTGGCATTTATCATCATCTGACATAATTTTTTTCTTTGTAATCACTAAAAATGAGCTGCAGACATATCTTAGCTACCTAATCCATCTCTATATCTCCAGCAGGTGGAATGGTCCCTGGCTCATAGTAAGAACTCCTTATATATTCACTGAACAAATGGGTGAATGGGGTGCCAGGCAGTGTGAAAAATGCTTTATGTAGGTGAGCTCATTGTCATCTTTACAGTGACCCAATGAGGTAGGTGTCTCATTTCCCCATTATAGAGATGATAAACAAATGGCCCATGACACTAGGCCCTGCCTCAGGCCTAGTGAGGAGGGGCCTGGGCTCTGAGCTTAGGAAATCCAGCTGCAGAGCCAGGCTGATAACCTGAATGTTACATTGCCTCTTATTGCACTGCAATCTCTTAAAAAATACTTTAAATGACAATGAGTAATAGAAGTATAAATTAGAATCCAACACGTTGCTCTAGCAGTGCAACTAGCCCCACCAAGGTTACAGTCAAGTGATCAGAGCTTGTCTCTCCCCAGACCAATTTGAACACGATCAGGCAATGCAACTACATCCCAACCCTCTCCTTTCCCTGGAGGTCAGGCAGCTTCTTTTGACAGTTTTTGTATGGTACACCCCAATTCTAGAAAAGTAAAAATGCGGAAAAAGAACGCTACATTTTAGAGGTATGGGAATATAGGCCTCAACAATGTGTTGTAAAATGCAAAGTGCAATAAAATATAGAGGATCCAAAACATTACTAAAAATAACAATCCAGGTAAGACAATAGATTACAATTATTGTTATATGATATTACATTATTAGCAGACTATGCATTTGACCTTATTGAAAGGGTAAGTTGTAAAGCAGTATCTTTACCTGAAATAAGACACTTCCTATCTCGTAGTCCCTGACCATCTGAGGGACAATTCATAGATATATATATGTTTTCTACAAGGCCACCACTCTTCAGCAAAATGCCTGAAGAAACATTAATTATCTTTCCTCATTTGCCTCTCTCCCTAAGAGTTTATCTCAACCAGTAGCTAATTGTAATACCCTTCTTTTCTCAGACTTGTTTTGGATTAGATACATTCCCAATCATTCATAAATGACGTGAAGATTTCAAGAATTGAATTAAAGCTATGTGGGGGAAAAAATTATAACTTCCCCTTTAAAAGTATAGTAATAGGTTTTTGGAAATGGCCCCAAGATATTTCACCACATGTATTACTGTCAACAATCATCCATAGGAAAGAATCTTAATTATCCTCATCTTTGATCTTAAGGAAATGCTTTTCTCACTATTTCTCCATACACACACGCATTGCCCAGGGAAAATTGCTCACAATTAGTGTGAAGCAATTCTTGGAATTCTCAAAAGACACATGGATCCAGAAATGCAGTTCCTACATAATAACTGTCCTTCACTGTGTTAGTCAATTTGGGCTGCTGGCACCTTGATCCTGGACTTGCGAGAAATAAATTTCTGTTGTTTATAAGCTACCCAGTCTGTGGTATTTTGTTAGAGCAGCCCAAACTGACTAAGACAGTGAGGGAAAATTACATGTCACTAATCCCATTCATGAGGGCTCCACTCTCACGACCTCAGCACTTCCCAAAGGCCCCATCTCTTAATACTATCATATTGGGCATTAGGATTTCAACATTTGAATTTTGGGGGGCACACAAACATTCAGACCACAGCACTCATCCAGACAAAGATGGGAAGTGCCATTTCAACACTCAATTTGCTTAAGCATCATCATAGTGGCGAATTAGGTAGATTCCTCCATCACTTCTTACCTCTTTTCTAAACGTGCAACATTAATGTTAATGTTGGCAGGTGGAGACATGTACTTAAAACTCTTAACACAAATGGTAAACACAGAAATTAAGTATAGTTTATTTGCTCAGGTCACTTTAGTGCTCAGGGTTGCTGCTTCAATTCCATTTCTGGACTGTGTGAATGGAAAGTTCATAAGCGGGCTCAGCTTCAAAGAACTCATCCATTGGCCACAGTTGACCTTATTCCTTGGGTGTCCTCCCTTCCCAAGATGCCTGTCTTATCTTCTCACACAGTTATAATCCTTTCCAGTGCCCTTCACTTTTCTAGAAAGCAAGTCATCAACTCCTTCCATTAGACTATAAGATTTTTTTTTAAGTTAATTTTAGTATTTCTTATGAGACAGATTCAATAATCATCCCTCCCAATAATTGCCTGTGACCTCAAAAGGCCACCTAGCCATGGGATATCACCATTAGGTTGTTTTTTTGCTAGCAGGAATAGAAATGAAGTGAAAGTTACCGCAGGAAAAAGTTCAGGAAGCTTCTAGTCTCCACTATATGCAAATTTGAAAGCAAAAGGTTTAATAGTCAGTTCCTTGAGCAAACAATTTCTCTTCTCTTCATTGTTCTGGGATTATTAGGATTTACTTGCTTTGTACGTATCTTCTCTGCTTCAGCAAGCTAATGTGAGTCATATTTATAAGGATAAAGTAACGGAGATGCATAGATATTAGGGGTGTGTGTGCATGTTGGGGTGTGCACAAAGTTTTCATTGTCTAAGAGTATGTTTTAGAAAAACATATGATAAAAGTGTACTGTGTCTAGAATGAGTAAGTCAGATCCTTAAGAAAAACAAAAACACATTTGTTAACATACTGGGTGTGAGACACCGAAGAGAATACAAAACACATCTGTGTCTGTGGAGAAGAACTCAGGCTGCTGTTTGTAAAGACCAAGAGATTTGGGAGGGAGAGGGAGTATTTGGTTGTTGTTACACTTTTGTCAAAAAATCCAAAGCTACCAAAACAGGGCCACAGGTCCATGATAATTAACATATCCAAGAGTTTTTGCCCCAGAATGCATCAACACTGAATAAGATCCATCTCCCAGAATGGCACCACTATTGAGGCCACCTTCAGCTATTTCAAGGAAGAACGTGGGACTTCATTGTTAAAGTCTTTTCCTACAAATGGCTTCTACATTCTCAACAACTATTTAAAATGTAAATTTTATAAATGATTAGTCTCAAAATTGTGGGTCAATTTAAATAAAAAATTTTACAGCTCACACGTTAATAGTTATGTAGGAAAGGAACCTAAAACAATATGCAACTCCAGTTTTCATAAATGCAACTTTTTTTTCAAGTCATAAACACCACTCGTAGAGAGGAGACTAACATGCCCTATGGTTGGACCATTAAACTAAAAGGTGAGAGGTGGAGACAGAGTTCCCTTGCCACTACATCTACTCAAATTATATTTGATCTTCTCTAAACAAAAAATGGTACTTCTTATAACCAATCTCTTATTTAATTCTCTCATAACCCTTGAGGTAGGTATTTATTATCATTACTTCACAGATGGAGAAACTGAACACAGTCTGCCATTTGCCCAAGATCACATTGCTAATAAAATCCCTATGTTTTTGCAGTTACATCACATCTTTACTTATATTCTATATCTTTACTTATATTCTGCCAATATTACACACTGTGATTACTCATCATGCCCTTTTATATTCTTGTATTCTACCTTATTCCACAAAAGAGTTGAGGAAGACAACTGAAAATCTTAAGGAAAGAATCCATGCAAAATATTCCCTTTTGCACCTCTTCAGTGCTTTCTGGAAGGATCTGTTCAGCAGGGTAGGGGATTATTGTAGAAATGTAAGATTCAGGGTGACTCAATTTGCTCTCTTCCTTCACTACTTCCAAATAGAATTTCAGAGAAACAGCAACTATTGAAAGATGACAAAAGGGCCAAGCTGGCCAAACTAATCTCTTAATTCTACATAATGACAAAAAAATGGTAGAGCATGTGAATTAAGTCAGAAGTGTTAATACAATCTGTCTTCCATAGGCTCTTGTCACAGTGCATCTACCCTTAAGCCCCAGCAGCCCGAGCAGCCTTTCTCATCCACACTCTGGACATCACTCTAAGAAATGCAATCAGCCTAGAGGTTCTGTAGCTCAGCTGGAATGAAGCTGTCTTTGTTTCTGTAGGAAGCTCTTCATTCACTAAAGAGCACAGGAGGAAGAATGGCTCGAATTCCTCTGCCCACCAACTCCAGTTGACCAGGCAAAAAGAAGGCAAAGGTGATTGCAGCCTAGAGTAACAATTTCTGTCTTGAGCTACAGGGAGGTGTATGTGTGTGTTTCAGCAGAATTCTAAGCTCCCACTGTTCCATCGCTGTGCTTTTATTGTACTTTAAAAAAAAATTTATCTATGTGCTTTTTAAATCAGTCCTTCACTGAACTATTAACACCAGAAATTAGAAATTATTTCATGTTGATCTCTGCATCTTCAGGCCTAACATAACATCAGCATTCCATAAATGTTTGTTGGAAGGAAAAAAGGGGAGCTAGGAAGAAGTTAAAAAAAAAAAGACACTGCTAGGAAATGGACATTAATGATGGAAGGTGACAAAGTCTGTAGTAAAGGTCTGTTCTAAGCTTTCCTTACAGGAATTTAAAAAGTTACTTGTTGATACATAGAATTACTTCATCACCGTTTCATGCTGAAGTAGTACTGGGTCTGAAACCAAGTTTATTGATTCACAATGTATTTAAGAGTGTCCACAATATTTCAGGCACTGGGGATAGAGTGGTGAGCAAAACAGTCTAAGTCCCTACTTTGGTGGGATTTATAATTTAGTAGAATGACATAAATAATCAGTAAGGAAACACACCAATAAACAGTGGTGATAAGTGTCCTAAAGGCAATACAAATGGAAATGAGATAAAGGGTGGCTATTGTTGGTGTGGATTGTTCAGACATGAAGTGACAGGGGCTACTTTAGACAAGGTAACCAGGTAGACTTTAGGAGTTAGTGCCTTCTGAGCAGAACCTCAAAGGCAGAGGACCAGCAATCATGGCGCTATCTGGGGGAAGAGGGCAAAACATAAAGCCTCTGAGGGGCCTAGTCAAGGGATCCGAAATAAGACAAATTTTCTATCCACTTTCATGACTTATTCCATTCACACGTTTCTCTTATTATCTCCAATTCTTGGGGACATCCCTGGAACAGTCGTTTCATTGAGATTCGTGACAGATACACCAAAGATTCCAGTAAGTGTATTCCCCCTCCCTCAATTGGGCTATTCCATGTCTGAGTGCTACCCAGTAACTAAACATTTTAACATGTCTGGAGCTATACATGGAACCGATGCTCTTATAGAATAAATTAATATGCAGCCACACACTTCCCTAGATAGTGTTTCATGGCAATCTTTGTTGAAATATATAAATATCAAATGCATGAAAGGGATAATGGAAATTACTTTAAGGCAAATACCTAGCTCCCATATTAGTAATAGGAAAAAGTTACACATGTAAGTTGAGACATCCCAATTTATTTGGAGAAGGACTTTCTATGGGATGTTGAAAATAATAAACTTCAATAGCAATGAAATCACTTATAGAAACTGCAAAGAGAAATAACATATTTTAAGAATAAAGTTTATTTGATAAAATACATATTGAAATGTCCATTTTAAGTATCTGGCAGAAAACTCCTGAGACAGCAAACTATGCAGGAATACTTTTAGCTACTGCCTGCTCAGCCGACTCCTTTGAGCTGCTTTGTCCAGGAAAGTGTCTCTTTTGGCTGCTGTTACCTGCTCATCACATGGACTCCATTTGGAAGCTTGGCTGGGACTGTCATCAGGAATAAAAAGGACAAGGTGCACAATGGCCGGTTGGAAAAGTCAGGAAGGAGGTATTGGGGATGGGACTGGAAAATGGGGAGGCAAAAATGGTGAGACTTTTTCCAACATTGGACCATAGTAGACAGTGTCACAGATGTGTTCTTTATACAGATACGTAAAAAAAAAAAATGAAAGTAGATGAGGTTTTCATGAGAGTTATCTCTTTTAAAAAAATATTTCTTGATATTTTTCCTTATAAGGAAATGCGCATGCATGCATTATGGAACAGAGTTTGTTGTTATTGTTGCTATTATTTTATAGAGCTAAAATCCTACTGTATACAGAAATCTGTAACTTCTTTATTACTTAATAGTTTAATATCATTTCCCCCATGTGACTGAATATTTATCTGTGTCATTTTAACAACTTTATGGAATTCTACTGATAGACATTTATTTATCCAATTTCTTATGGCTAAGCATTTAGATTTTTTTTTCAAATTTTACAGTTATACAATATACTGTGTTGAGAATCTTGGCACACGTCTGATCATTTCATTAAAACTAATATTCAGGTGTTGAATTTGTGGTCAGGATTCAGTACAGATACATTTTGAGAGTTTTCTTCCTAAGAACATACTATTCAGTAAATCTCGATGGATTAGAAAGCGTGGATGAGAAGATAGTCTGGGTCCTGCTCTGGCAGGAGCTTCCTCCTTAGTGAAATGACATAGAAAATCAGCAAGAAAACACATCAACAAAATAACTTCGGGGGTTATACGTGTCCTAAAGGCAATAGAAAGGGTAATATTGTCCAATAAACTTCCAAATTCTTTAAACCAAAATACATTTGTACCAGAGGCATGCCCAGTTCCTCACATCTCTGCCCAAACTTTATATTATCACATTTAAAATCTTCACTTCTTGTTTTAATTTACATTTATATGACCATTAACAAAGTCATTTATCTCTTTCTCTCCATATATTAGTGTTTGTGTTTCTTCTCTTGTCAATTATCTCATCCTATCCTTGTACATTTTTCTATTGTGCTGATCTCACATTCTTATTGATTGGAAGAGCTCTATTATTATGTTATGAAGCTCTCTTTATCATTATAAATAATACATTTATTATTTTCCTTTTAATTTTGATAATGAGGTATTTTGTTATACAAAAATTATATTTATGTAGCTAATTCCACCAATCTTTTTTCTTTAGAGTTCCCTAGTTTTATTTTTTGCCGAAACAAGCCCTTGCTGCTCCCAAATAACATGAATACTTAGATTTATTTCTAGTTATTTTCCTGGTTTTATTTTCTTATATTTAACTCTTTAATTCATTTTGAATGCACTGCTCTAATTTTACTATTTCCCAAATCGCTAATGGATTATTCTACCACCATTTATCATGAAAATGTTTCCCTGCTGCGTTGAAGCACTACCACCGTCAGCGTATTTTGTTAGCATATGTACTCATGCCTGACTGGACTCCCTAAACTGCCTCATTGACTTCTCTGTCTATTCTTCATCCAGAACCACACCTTGGTCTTCTCTTGGTTTAGTCTAGTCTCTGCTTGGATAAATAGTGTGCTAGAAATGGGTCTTCAAACTGACTCCTTTATCTACCATCTTTTTCTGTCTTCTAATCTGAAGAATGATCATGAAATGCTTACTGACTTGTTCAGGGAGGGAGAGATGGGGGACAGTGTGGGAAGTAAAGGAAAGGAATTAACACTTTTTGAGTATTTACTGCATGCACAATGTTGCATATAATAAATCTCTTTAGTCTTGATAACAATAAGAAGAAATATCATCATCACTATTTTGCAGATAAGGAAATTGACCCTCAGAGATGTTAATTAAATTGCCTAAGATCACACAATGAATGAGAGGCAGAATTAGGATTCAAACTAAAATCTATCCGACTTCAACTTTCATGCAACCCACAGGGACCTAGAGAAAAGAATAAGAGAGGAGGACCGATGTCCCTGGGTGCTGGTCCTAAAGGACTGTGAAGATGGAGCTGTTGCCAGGTCTAGTGTCATTGCAGAGAGAGGACTCACAGCCATGACATTGCCTCCAGATGCTGTTTACCCTTGCTATGCCAATGTCTTGCCACTGTGTTACACAAAGACAAGATGTGTAGCCACATGGTAAAATTAGAGGTCATTTCCAGCAGCCCCTCCCCCAGTACCCCGGCTCCTTCTCAAATATGTGTTTTCCTTTTAATCTGTGATGGTCTTAGAAACTTCTTACCACTATACCCAGGCTTTCTTTTATGTGTAGGCTTTGTCTCCCGAAATATTCTGTTTTACTTGATGACGAGCTGGGGCTGGAGGGAAAACCTGCCCTTAGCTATGTGACCTTGGGTAGTTTTGTTTTTTATATCATAAGTCTCAAGTTTTTCATCTGTAAAGTAAGAGTAAGGGTCATAGTTCCTACCTTGTGAGGATAAAAGAAATCATGAAATAAAGTGCTTGGAGCATTTCTAACTAAGAGAGGTTTCAATTTATGTTAATTATTGTTATCACCAATATTATTTTTTATTGTTACCAGGAAAATGAGAGCAAAGCTACACAGGAATGGGACACTGGATAGATAATGTCAGTTAGAGGAAAGCATTAGAGGAATCTGGAAGCTTAAGAAGCTGTAGAGTTTTAAGACCTTAAAGAACAGATCTAAACTATGGGTGGAGGGCTCAGGAAGAGCCCAGGAGACTAGGAGAGAAAGTGGAGGCAACTGGCCACCTGAAGCCAGATGAAGTCTTCTTTCTCCAAATTTTCCTAAACCTGATGTCTGTCAAAAGAGAAAAAGTTTTGACTACCTCCAAGAAGACCTAGCATCTTCCTTTCCAGGATTTGAAATCACCACTCTCTCTCCTTAGGAAGCTGATATGGGGGTCCTCGAAGTGGTGGGGAGGGAGGCAAGAGCTGTGTGTGTAAAGGAGACACCTGTACACATCCCTTCATGCTTCCTTCTTCCACTCATTGATCATTCATCAGAGACCTGGTGAAAAGCTAGGGACATTCTGATGAAAGAGTCACAGAAGATTCTGTATGACAGCTTGGTGGAATAGATTGAAAAAATAACCAGGCAACAAAAGACAGTGCAAAAAGTCGTATAATATGTGCAGTTGAGGATGGTCAGAGACTCATACAAAGGGTACTCACCCAACATTGAAGGGTCAGAGAAGGTATCAGATTCTGAACCTGAAGGATGAAGAGTAGAAACCAGGAGTAAGAGGCCAGGAGGAGCATTCTGGGCAGTGGAGCAACCATATGGAAAGACTTAGGTGTGGGTGTGAACAAGGCTACAGGAAGAACTGTGAATGGAATGCAAGTCATATTACGGCTGGAAAGTAGCATAGGAAGGTGAGACTGAACACATGTGTACGGGGAACAGCTTATGAAGGCTCCTGTGGGCTAAGCTAAGGGGCTGGGCCTATGCACAGGATCATGGATCATGCCTACTTACTCCTAGCAAATGCTCCCGGCTGAGAGTGAATGGCAGTTATTATAGAGTTCAAGTTTTTAGACTGGTACAGTGGGTTAGCTTGTGACACCCCACAAGTCATTCTAAGTTCTAAAATAACCTGATAACGTGTCCCAAAGAATAAGCCAAGAGGCCTGAACTATAACTAGGCCCAGAGGTGAACTTGAATCTCCATCTAGGTGCCATTGAAAAAAAAAGCACTCTCACGGGTATCGTGAGGGTTTCTGTTGGGACCCACGAAAAGAGTTTCTGATGTTGCTTCAGTAAAGAGCTTTAAAACCCTTTCCCTGAAATGAGGAAATGCAGGAGATAAAAGCCAGCTCAAATTTGGCCAAGCAACACGTATTAATCCTATAGTTTGTGAGCAGTGATGTCACTATAAAATACAACAATAATTCGTCTCAGAGAATTATCTTTCAGCAGAAAGTCAAAACTGCACATTTTCAGTTAGCACCTTTTGAAACAGGGTGAGGGAGAGAAAAGAGAAAAAGTTAAAAGGAAGGAAAGACAGAAAGAAAAGAAAGGAAGGAGAGTCTGTATGTATTCCTGTAGTAAATCTTGGTGAAGTTGGCATCGAAATTGGAGGAGTGTTTTTGGTAAAGCAAGCATAACTTTAAGACTTATTCTACAATCCCCACAGAATAAGTAGTTCAACAGTTCCTTCACACACCCCAGGGTTTAAGTGAAACTGACAAATGTCATAAGGAATCAAAAGGTCCCATCCCAAAAGACTTAAGGTAGTCTTCCTATTGAAGTGGAGCCTGTAATATTCAGTGGACTCCCCTGTTAGTTAGGTCAGTGGGAGAAGATATTGTAGTTATTGGTGTATTGGCCTATTTAGACATTGGCTATCCTCCACCAAATTCCTTTGAGTCAAAGAGGAAGAGACACATTAACACGAAAATGTGTCCTTGTAAATTTCTTTTAAGCATAGACTTGCTTTTCAAAAGGCTAATTACAAACGTCTGAACATGAGGGTTATTGAGTATTTCAAAATAAACGTAATAGAAAGATACTTATCATTGTCCTAAAATCATCTTCTAAGAGATGATCACAAAAATGACTCTTGTTTTGAGCTTTTTGGATTACAAGAAAGAGCCTCAGTAAAATTGCCTCAGAAAAGGGTTTTTTTCATATGGCTCTGCAAGGAAATAGGATATCAGGAATCTCATCCATGTGGACCAGGCTTGGGAAAGCCAAGCATCCAGATTTATAGAAGAAAAGGAATTGCAAGGGACCAGGACCAGATGGCTTGAGGGCCAGGTTAGCTCCTTTCGATCTCAAAGGCAGACATTTGCTGATAATTTTTCTAGCACTCTAGTGTTAGGGCTCCCCAGAAACTGCCCCCTGTATTTCCTTACTTCTGTTTTCATCTGCTTCTCCTCTTGTTACCAGTTCAATGATTCACTTCATCATTTCTTAGACAGAAAACCTGATTCGCCACTTCTACTACACAAGAATAATATTATTTAAAAAGTCTCTGTCTACAAGAAAATTGTGTAGCTAAACTCACACACACACACTTCAATTAGCAAAATATTCATTGCATATAGTAAAGTTGAAACTTCACGTCGGTGAGCCTCTTAAAAAATTGCACATAGCTTCCCCCATAAAATTCTGTAAACAATAATCGAACAATTGAACTGAATTTTAGTGATTCTATAAAGATAGAGGTGAAGTTATTAATATTTTTTCAAAGAGGAACAAAAGCTGCTTAACTCCTATGTTAAGAGTCAGTGCAGCAGCAATGACAAGAAGAGACTGGTAAAGCTGTGGGGAAGTCTGCAGGATGCTCCATCCTGCTCTGCTTACTGGATGGCTGGAGAAAGACTCACCCCTATGCACCAGGCCCTCAGCATGCACCATGACAGTCTTAGCCCTTGCAAAGCACAAATTCCTGCATAACAAGACCTTGACAGCCACTCTTGATACCATAAACTCTAGTATGCTGAACTTTGGAATCGCAAGAGTCTGTTACATTCTCAGTAAAATCTGCACTATACTTTAGGGATTATTTAATACTATCCCAAATGTGATCTTATTTAGGGCTAAATTGTGCTGAATAGATTTTACCCATTATTGGAAGGATGCTAGATTATTAAGGATGCAAGCTAGATTAGCTTGGAAACCTTCACTTAAGGAGCACTAGCAAAGCCTACAAGGGAGGAAGAGCTTTTGCTTGGCCAAGAGGAGAAGGGAGAGTGTTCTAGGACAAAGTTTGAAAGTGGAAATAAACCTTATAAGAACACTGAGTAGGGAGGAGAGAGCCCATTGGAGTCTGGAAGAGTCCAAATGGTAAAAGGCCATTGAAAGCCAAATAGATGAATTTAGTCTTTCTATGGTAAGCAAAAGAGGGCCATTACAGACTGCTGGCAGACATGGGTGTGAGGAAATTGTAAGCCATCTCATCCTTCCACAAAAAGTGATCACTTTCTTGGTAAGCTCCTAGATCTCACCGAAGGCTATTGTGCCCAGGCCCTTCCAAATGAAGACTCTTTACCTGCAAGCTAGAGATTCCATGGCATGATTTTCTGAGAGCTCAAAATTATGTAAAAGAGTCAACTTGCCTAAAAACTGTTCAACTACATTTACAGTACATTCCACCCTGCCTAGCATAGTCTTATGAAGAGAATTCCCTTCATGCATTATTTTCTTCTTCTGATAGAGTATGTAGACCGCAGGAATATTTATAATTGTGTTATTTGTTTGGTGTTTCTAAAAATATTTTATTATATTATATTTTTGATCATATGGTATATTCTATGCATGCAGTAAAATATTTGATTAGGTTGAATTTTATTTTAACTTTTTCTTGGTGAGCGAGGGAATATATGAAGTATTTACTATTGATATGAGGAATATAAAGGCTTCTGGGAATTGGGGGTCAGAGAAGCCCCTGGACTTTCTGGTTTGGGAAAGAACAAGATTCCTAACCTCTGCCCTGTTGATTCTGAGTAATTGGAAATTGTTAGGAAGAAAAATAAACATGAAATTACAAAAGGGATAGAGACCTAGACACAATTCAGCCTCTGCCTGAGTCATGTGGCCAAGAGGCAGAGTAATTCCAAGTTTTCCAAGAGTGGATTTGGAAATGGATAATGACCCTATGCTCCAGGGGGCTGATTTGGCCCTGAGGAAGGAGCTGCAGGAGAGAATCTGGAGAGCGATCATGAGGGGCCCAGGCTAATTTGCTGTGGAGGGCCCTGGGCTGAACAGAGGTCCAAGGAGGAGGACTTCTCCACCTTCACACTTGCAAGAGCCACTGTTGTCTTGTGAGGAAGCAACTGTGTGACTGTGACAGCAACAGGCACCAAAGCTCAGCTTCAAACACATGGACTCAGAAATGCCCATCTGCAATGGCTGTAACATATAGCAATTGAGGAGTTTTGCTTCAAATGGAAGCAAGTGCAAATGACTTTCAGATTCAACTGAGTGGCAAGAAGAAATAGGACTAGTTTCTTCGCATTTTTAAATACCAGTCATTGTTCCTTAATAACTGAGAAGGAGAGGAAAGAAAAAGAGAGAAGAGCAAACGAGCTTGAATTTGCCGCCAATCTGGCCAATGGTAGCTCTCTGATGTTTACTTGGGTTACTACAGGGAGGCCATATTTTGTACCCTACAGCATAACCTGAGACAATCCAGCTAACAGGTAGCAAACAAACATTGGTGAGGTGCACTATAAGCCCATCTCATTATGTCTGAAGATTCCTGGGAACACAGAAAGATAAACTCCCTAGAAGTCTAAATAAACGGAGATGTGATGATGTCAATGGAGTTAATTAAATAGACTATGTGATAGGAAAACAAGAAGTAGAAACCAAAATTTGCTGAAGGGATTTGAAAGTTTCATTGCATTATTAGGACACAGATTATTTATCAAACGACCCTAATTATTTCAAATTTGTCTCCTAACATGCCTGCAAATAATGCTAGAATTTTTCCAGGAGTCAAGTCTTATGATTTTTATTCATTTATAATGAATTGAACCATTAAGTTTTCAAAAGACTTTACACAAAAATTTATATAGCTAATTATAAAATATCTAAGGACTAATTATTCATTTTGTGGATAGCTCCTTTCTTCTTTCCCTTCTTACATACTCATTATTTACAAATTGATCAAAACATAAGCAATGAAATATACAGACTATAGAACAATGGTTCTTGAAGTGCAATTTTCCAAAAGTCACCTAAGGTCTTATTAACACATAATGCATATTCACCCATTCTCTGCTTCCCCACCCCATTTCCCACTACCTGCAGAGGCCAGACCCTGTGGTCCTGGGAAAAGGGTAGGGATTCTGTACTTTAAATAAACATTCCTGATGGATTCTGATGCAGGTGTTCCCAGGACAGCGGTTGGAAAAACATAGCAAAGAACTTTGATTAAATAGCTTTAACAGCTCTGCTATAAAGTGAGAAAACAGAGTAAGGGATTGCTTGTACTTATATTTTTGTATAAGGGTATGCATATCCTTATTATCTCCAAAACCAGGTAGGAAACAGAGGTAGGAAAAATTCAGCGGTTATTAAAATGATAAAGAGATATCCTTAAGGGCAGAAGAACTGCAGTCTGCTCTTCCTGGGACCTGCAAACCTTGCACAACATAAACTCTGCACACAATAGGATGGCAAGCAAGTGTAGATCATCTTATTTTGGTTGGCTACAGTGAAGCACTTTGAGCTCTGCTCAGGCATTATGTGGTAATACATTCTCAATAAAAATAACAGCTGCTCATCTCCTATCTTGATGTCTGTAGTCCTTTGTTACAGAGCATTACACAGTGAGACTTTCTCTTTTAGTTTTCTGTTCTACAAATGAGCAGGTTTGCTTAAGAAAGAATTGCAAGCTGTTTAACTAATCAGGCTTCCATTCTACTCTCTACCTGGAGGACTAGATCTCATTGTTTCCAAAATAGTGGTCCATAGTTCTGTAGTTTTGATCTTTACCTAGAGATAAATAATTAGTAGAAAAGTGAGAACAGAAGCAGAGAATTTCACTCATGCATCAAGTGTCTCGGTACCTTCGTGCCCTCCAGTAGTATCCAGTATTCAATAATACTTTCCTTAGCTACTTAGACACTCTCTTTGCCTATGTTGCTTAAACAACACTGGTCCTAACAGTAGCCGGTTCCACTGAGGGCATTTAAGTTAAGTTAGGACTTTCCAGTTGCGAAAGAACTATGCAAGGCCTTTATGTACTTAGGCGAGGATTGCACTGGAAAATATTCCTACCATTTTTTATCATATTAAATCTGGGATTACTTTTGGAGGGGAATGGGCACAAGGGGTGGGCTTCATCTTCAATAATTACTAAATTTAATTTATATTTATTCATTAATTCACAAAACAGGAAATAAGATTTCTTTTTTAACTAGCTCAAACTTCTGGATATTTTCTCTTCTCTTTATTCATCCAATAATCAAGAAGATTTCTGATTCTTCAAATCAGTTTATACCATCTTTTAAGCTTCAGTTTAAAGAATGGAGATGAAGAAATTTTTCATCAGTTGCCTAATTTAAAGATGTTCTGACACTGTGTTTTGTTTAATTATTAAGATTTTAGTTGAACACTTTAATTAAGTTAACACACCCCAAGGTCAAATAATATTTCACATTCCCTGTTACTTAAGCAAATCCAATGTTTGGTTAGTGAATAAAAGAAGTATTAGAATGAACCAAATTTGTAATATTAAAGTAATTGGTTTATGGTGTACCAATTCTATGGAAATAGTGTCATTTTCTGGGGCATAAAATATTGTCTATTCCCAGTGTCTTCTGTGTGAAAAAAGAAAAAGATATTAGAGTGTAGAAATAACAAACGTGTATGCTTGTTTTTATATCCAGAATTAATGGTTTGTGTGCAACAAGACAAGGAAACAGTGAACACTGGGGACCAGCACAGATTCCCATTGTACACCCAATTCATTCTGATACAACTCCGCTCAAAAAATATTCTGCATAAATTACTGCATATAGAATTTTGAATGTATTTCTGGATTCACTAGAAAATAAAGTAAATCTCCTATAGGCAAAATCACAAACAGAAAAGAAAAAGAAACTGAACCTGATACCGGACCGGGTAGGACCAGGGTCCTGGGTCAGACATGGCCCTTAGTGTGGCTTCTTGACCTCGCGCAGAAAAGAATTCAAGAGCGGCTCAGGGAAGATTATAGAGGCTTATTGAGAGACAAAGCTATGCTGATTAGAAAGAAAGTAGACTAATCTACCCGAGGAAGGAGAGCAGGCCAGGCTAATTGGCTGGAAACTGACTGACCAGCCCTGGGTGGAGTCTGGGGTGCTGATTTAAAGTGGTTGAAGTGGGCAGCTGGGGGTTGGTTAGTCTGAAGTGAGAAGTCGAGTTGGCAGCTAGAGATTGGTTAGTCTCTAGGCCAGGCGGTCATCTTCTGCAGGCCAGGAACCAACCTAGTGATCAGGCCGCTGGTTGGCTACCTGGAGTGGTCAGGCATCTTTTGCTGCTTGAGAGACAGCTCTCAGTTCTGCCTTTTCCCTGTCTCAAAACCAGAGCAGATAGCTGTTAAGCAGGGAATGGTGAGCAGTAAGCAGTAGAGAAGGTCAAGATTGTCTTGAAGGCATGTTCCTGTATGAGAGATGTGATCCCAAGATTAAACCTTCTGTTGGCTTCAAGGTGGAAAAGCTAAACTTGAATATTCCCCATCAGAAGCAAATGCAAATCGTATCTGGAGGAAAGCATCCACAATTAGGCCTCAACAGTCCCACAGATTATTTTTAACACTCAGTGAAACCAGGCACTGTGATTGGGGCCAGCAGAAATCACAAACAATGGATCTAAATCTCTAAAAATCTTCTGAATGATCACATGCAAAATATGAAATTGTGATAACATGCTAAAATTGTAAAATAAAATTTTATAAAATTACTATGAAGAAACAGCTAATAAAATGAAGTTTTGAATTTAACAAATGAGCAAGGAGTAAGAGATTATTTTTAAAAGTCCAAATAAGTTTGGAAAAATAAGCATAAAGAAGTGTTATAATTGAAAAATAAATTGAAATTAAAACCTCAACTGGTGAGTTAAATAGCAAATTAGACATAGCTGAAGATAGAATTAGCCAACTAAGATAAATTTTAATAGAATATCCAGAATGCAGCAAAAAGAGGCAAGGAGATAAGCTACATGAAGGGTATTAACAATCATTAAAGAGAGAATGATAAAGTCTAATATCTTTTTGGTTACTGTCTCAGGAGGAGAGAATGGAGGAGAATCAATATTTGAAGGAAAAATGGCTGGAGTTTTTTTCAAAGCTGATGAAAGAGAAATTCATGTCTACAGGAAGCCTGAGGTATAAATAAAAAGGAATCCATCCAAACTTAAACACATTGTTGTGAAACTACAGTATGACAATTCCAAGAGAATATCTTGAACGCAGTCTGTGAGGGGAAAAAACCCCAGATTATCAATGAGAAATGACATTTAGATGGACAACTACTTTGGAACCAGTGGAATAGTATCTTTCACTGTCCAATATATTGAGGGAAAATACTTGTCAGCCTAGAATTATATATCCAGAAAAAAACATTTTTAAGAATGACTATGAAATAAAGACATTTTCAGATAAATAAAAATTAAGAGAATTTATCATCATAAACCTACACTAAGGGACTTCTAAAGATTCTACTACAGGAACAAAAAAATGTCCTGGAAAGATGTGAGATAAAATAAGTAATGTGAAGGAAAATATAGGTAAATCTAAACATATGCTCTCTGTTTAAGAATAATGAAATGATAATGCCAAATTCATTGGGTCAATAAAAAAGGACAGAATTAAGATACGGTGATCGGATTGAAATTATTCTAAGTCTTTGATTATTTGGAAAGGGTATTAATTGATTTTAGCTTCAGTTAAAATTTCAAAGGTATTTCCTAGAAGACTAGAAATAGAGTGGATAAATTACAAACTAGTAGACAGGATAAAAGAGAACAAGAAAAGCAAACCAAAAAAATGCTCAACTATGAAAGAATGTAAGAAAGTAAGACAAATTAAAAGCACAAAGTAAAATAATAGAAACAAATCCAAATAGGTCAATAATTATAATAAATGTAAATAGATTAAAGCATTACTTAAAAGGTAGAGATTGTAAAAATGGATTTTAAAAATCCAACTATATTTTTGTTAAAAAAGGCACACAAAACACAAAAATGTTAAAACTTTGAAAGAAAAGAATGGAAAAATTTACATCAGGAAAATACTCACTTGTTGTCTGATTGAGGAAGATTGTCACTGAGCTAACATCTGTGCCAATCTTCCTTTTTTTCCCTTGAGGAAGATTAGCTCTGAGCTAACATCTGTGCCAATCTCCCTCTACTTTATTTGGGATGCCGCTACAGTGTGGCTTGGCGATCAGTACTAGGTCCACACCTAGGATCAGAACCTGCAAACCCCATGAACTTAACCACTACACCACTGGGCCGGCCCCACGGGTAAGAGCTTTTCAACCTCAATATTCTGAGTCTGTGGATCAAGAGAAACATCCAAAAAAATTTAGTTGACTGATTGTATTTTAGAATTCCCTACTTCTTTATACAGATGAAAACAAATTTCATAAAATAAATTCTAATGCTTTGATTATCAAGATCTCTTTTTGAGTCTGTTTATTGCAAAGAGCTCCATTCTCTCTTATACCACATTTACTCATATTTCCTTAAAGAAAAACTTAGTGTAACGTTAAAATTCCTTTCCAAATTAAATTTCCAAGGTCTTGTAGATTAACTCTTATATTCCAACAGTTCCAGTGAGATTTTGAGAAAATAAAAATTCACATATTAGCTTCCCTCAAATCCAGAAAGAATAAGCATACATTTACAGGGAGTCCTACCTTCAATATTGGGACTTACATCTTCTGATTAACCTCCATCTTATGTAGACACCAGTCTGACTGGACTTGTGCCCAGATATCAGATTCCTTGTTGCCAATTCTGTGTTCAGAGCCTATTTACAAACAGCGCTGCTGGTAGCAGATTATTATTGGGAGCTACATGGGGGCTTGAATACACAGGGACACCAAACTGATAGCTCTGGGATTTTACTTTAATTCCCACCTTTTAAGCTTCAGCTCATTAGAAAAAAAACTGCTGATATCTGACATATAGACAAGTTCTTCTCAATCTACAAAATGACTTTTTAGCTAACACTTTGGAAGGTTCTAATATCTCTGAATGGTAACAATGTAACGTTGTGCAGGCAATGCTAATCCTGTCCATGCTCTGCCTGCCTTGTGCTGTGTTTCAAGTGGTTCCTACATGATGCTAAAAATGCCAAGATTGTAGGTTTTCCATTAACGTGCTTCAGTTGTTGCATTTCCTCATCACAGAAATTGTATAACAAACTACACTGAATTCAGCTGGCAGATTTGCAAATACGTGCCTTTGGTTATAAGAGGTCCAGGAAGGTAGAGGGGTTGAATTTCTGGAAAACAGTCAATATCCCTACCAGGGAGCCCATTTGGAAACATTGAAATCTGCTCTTTGTGACTGAGCTATATAGAGATCAGCCATATTTCCAACTATCTCAAGGCTCAACGGGGAAAATGGGATAGTGTGATGGTTAATTTTACGTGTCAAGTTGACTGGGCTAAGGCATGTCCAGATAGCTGGTAAAACATTATTTCTGGGTGTGTGTGTAAGAGTATGTGGGGGGAAGATTAGCATTTGAATGAGTAGATTGAGTAAAGCAGATCTCCATCACCGATGGGGGTGGGCAACAGCCAACTGATTGAGAGCCTGAATAGAACAAAAAGGTGAAAGAAAGGTGAATTTGCTCTCTTTGCTGGGACTTTCATCTTCTAACCTCAGACATTGGTACTGTTGGTTCTCCGCCTTAAGACTTAGACTGGTACCTACGCCATTGACTCCCCCTTCAGACTTGGACTGAACTACACCACCAGCTTTCTTGGTTCTCTAGGTTACAGGAGGCAGATGTTGGGAATTCTTGGCTTCCATAATCCTGTGAGCCAACTCCTACAGTAAATCTTCTCATATACGTCTCTATATATCTTATTGGTTCTGTTTCTCTGGAGAACTCTGACTAAGAAATTGGTACCAAGAGGTGGGGGTGCTGCTGTAACAAATACCTAAAATGTGGAAGTGGCTTTTGAATTGGGTAGTGGGTAGAGGCTGGAAGAGTTTTGAGGCGTATGCTACAAAAAACTTACATGGCCACGCGTGGAGCATTAAGGGGGATTCTGTTGAGAGCTCAGAAATAAAAGCAGAGCGCTATAGAAAAAGCCTCAGACTTCTCAGAGAATACCTACGTAATCCAGAACAGAATGTCGTTGAAAAATGGACATAAAAGGCCATTCTGATGAGGTCTCACATGGAAATGAGGGACACATTATTGGACAATGGAGGAAAGGCAATCCTTGTTATAAAGTGGCAAAGAACTAGGCTGAACTGTGTTGGGGTGCTAGTGTTTTATGGAAATTAGAACTTGTGAGTGATGATATTGAATATTTGGCTGAAGCTATTTCTAAGCAAAGTACTGAAATAGCGGCCTGATTCCTCCTGACTGCATGCAATAAAATGAGAGAAGAAGGAAACAATTTAAAGAAGGAATTGTTAAGAAAAAAAGGAAGGAAAACTTAAAGATTTGGAAAATTCTCAGCCTATCCATATCATAAAAAATGAGAAAGCATGGCTGGAAGAGAACACTAGGGGTCTGGCCAAGTGACTGTTTGATAAGGTGATCAGTATGGATCAGCCATCTCAACAGACACCAGGAATTATTCTCCAAGACAGTGGAAGAATGACCTAGGAAGGAAACTCAGAGATCTTCAGGGCTACCTCTCCCATCACAGGCTCAGAATGTATGGGCCCAGGCGGTAGAGTGGTTTCAAAAAGGGGGACCATCCCCTCTCTTTCAACAGGCCAGACGATCTCTACCCAAAACTGTGGGAGTATGGCCACCCAGAGTCACGGGGTCCCAACCCCTGCCCAGCAGAAGAGGAAGGTGGCTGCAAGAAGGTTCAGTGACTTAGGGAAGGAAACAGGAGGGGAATATCAGGAGTTGATGATTTATATAAGAAAGGATGAATACAGGAATATTGTTAAACCTAAGAATTAGCCTTGGGCTTGATAGAGAAGATGGCTGGAAGATTCTAACAAAAGAATTGTCATAAAGCAGCTGGATAAAAATGATCCACAATGAGTATTTTCAAATGACTATAAAGAGGCAAAGATAATTGTAGAGATATTCTTGAGCTACAGTGAGAGACAGGAATACAGCATAAAAACAAAAAGCTCTGAAGTTGGATAGTCCACATTATGAGAGAATGAAACACCCAAGTACCCCGAGGTACTGTGAAACACCTGAGGTGGTGGAGCCTGGCGCCATCCCAATGAAAGAGGCCACAAATCTACCTGTAGTTCTGACATTTCCATCCACTCCTCCAATCTTGTGCCTTGGGACCCAGCCCCCTTCTCAGGAGCCCATGTCAGAACCAAACTCTGTCTCAATCCATTCTCAACTCCTTGACCAAAGGGATTTTCATCATCTGGAGCAGGAAAAAATAGGTATTGTTGATTTTGTATTCTTCCAAATTCATTGCTCAATGCCTGAACCTTAGATTATTTATTTACTGTTTTGGTGAGGAAGATTGGCCCTGAACTAACACCTATTGCCAATCTTCCTCTTTTTGCTTGAGGAAGATCATTGCTGAGCTAACATCTATGCCTGTCTTTCTCTATTTTATATGTGGGATGCCGCCACAGCATGGCTTGATGAGCGGTGTGTACATCCTCACCAGGGATCCAAACCTGAGAACCCCGGGCCGCTGAAGCAGAGTGCATGAACTTAACAACCACACCACTGGGCTGGCCCCTTGAACCTCAGATTTAAGACTCTAAATTCCACTCAACTAAATACTTACAGCAATGAGAATTAACTATCTACAATTACATATGGCAAGGTAGATAGATCTCATAAATAATATTGAGTGAAATAAGCCAGACCAAAGGAGCACATAGATGTATGATTTCATTTATACAAAGTACAAAAAGAGGCAAAATTCATTTGGCTATTACAAGTAAGTTAGACGCAGGAGAGTATGAGAACTTCTGTGAAAGTGGCATATTTTCTAAGGTTTGACCAGCGTCAACTCCGAATTTCTGAATGTAGTCATTTCTCCGTTTTTAGAGAGTGGGTAGATAGGTGAGCCTAGGACATTTCTCTAAGCTTCCAAGACCTCCAAGAGATGCAAAGAATCCAGATTTGTGTACTCTGGACAGACAAGAAGTTGCTGGAAGTGTCATTGGTATGTAGAGGTTGGAATCTGGGTGAAGACCGTGCCATAGGCAGGGACCTCCAGAGTAGATACAAATGACCAGTACCACAGGCCCTAGTTGTGGATGTCAGGACATCATGCTCAAAGTCAGAGGCCGTCAGTTCTTCCTTAAAGGTCGCCAGTCTGATTATCAGTCAAACCATTCCCTTTGGGAGCAGGAATGTGCAAATATCCAGAGGATCCCATGGACATTCAATGTAGATCTGAAGATTCCTTTACCTTTATTATGGGTCACTGCAAGCCACACTGTTAGCCCAGATGCCAGATATAAGCCCAGATGTAATAAGAGGAAATCTGAGAAACTAAAGTACTGTGCATTTATCTATGTTAAAGGGACAGTTTAAAGGATTGCAATGAATTAACTTTATTGCTTTGGATGGCTTTGGACTGAAATCTAGATGTTTGGTTTTTTCTTTAACTGATGACTGGGGCAAGGAGGCCACATAAGAGAGATCACAAGAGTTAAAGACTGAAAAGAAAAGGAGATCCATTTTCTTTGCATCCCTAAGTGAAGTGGGAGTAAATGTGTGGTTCCATTTCACACAAAAAGTTCTTTCCTAAAGGCTAGGCAAGCTCAACAGGGCCTTCGGCATAAGAGGAACAGAGATTAACCAGGTCCCTTGCTGCAGTTAGCAGTCCCAAGCCTTCTGTGAGATGGTTATTTGCCTATTGACCTACTTTCTCCCTGCCCAGGATCAGGATCTTGGGAGGGGAGGGGATCTAATCTCCAAAGTACAAGCAAGTGTTGATTCTCTAGTTCTAGTTCAGCTCCAATCAATGAGATCTGTGGGTTCTAGATTCTTGACCAGGTAACCACTGAAGTCAGTGCCTTTTCAAACAAGAATGAATTTTTCTTGAAGATAAGACATTCTAAATATGTATACTGTCTCCTACTAGCATGGCCCTTGTCTTATCATTTTGAAGCAATTATTGTGCTTCTTCTGGCTTCATCTGAAGCTTGGTAAAACAAATACACACCACTATAGTACAGATTTCCACATTGAATTATCCACTTGTTAACTTTAGTCACTAAAATGATAAGACTTCGTCTGGTCATGAACCCCCTTCCATAATCGCACCCTTACCACTCTGATCCACATTTTCCCTAATCCATCTGCTCATTGCTCCCTATTTTAGAAACCATGATTTCATCATATATAATTATTTTTTACCTGCTAACCTCTGTTCTGCGTATGCGTAAGTGAGTTGGCTCTCCCTTGGCGACACCATGTCCCTCAAAGCAGCTCAATCTTCCACAACTACACATCTCTTAATTAGGGGATGGTATTGGCCAGCTCCCCATTCCTCTTTGCTGCTGCACCCCATCACCACTCCATCATGCTCAGTCTCTGTTCACTTGAAATCCTGCTGTCCAGTAGAAGCCTCTCACCCTACCATGGACAGACTTCCTAGAGCTTGTCCTCATCCACTGCAGACTTCAAGATTCACAGCCTTCTTCCTCCCCATTCCTGCCATCAACTCAGGTGACTTTAAGGTCTGTAAGATCAACACACTCAATTCTTTCATATCCTTAATCTCAAACATTTTCTCCTTTAACCTTTGGCAGGGCTAGAGTTCCAGTCATCACATGAAACCCATTTCTCTGACTATAATCATCTGTTTTTACAGTTTCTCCTTTATTTTTGCTACATTTATCCAAGTCACTTGAATGACCCCAAGAGTGAGCACTATCTCACATTTTGTGCCATAGGCACATCACTTGCTTCACCCTAGTCACACCTATGATTCTGTTTCATCTGGATTGCCAGTCTACTAACCCTCTAGGCAAAACTCTCAACCAAATCAACCCACAGTCTACTTCTCTGCTTCCTTGTCTCCTACTGGAGATAAATCACACAACTGCACGCATTGAATTCACTAAAGATTCAAGATTCCTACCCTGAACTGAGTCTCAGTGTTGTCTGTACTTCTGAGAGTAGTGGTAAGTCCATGCCACCATTTTCCACAGTAGCTATGTCCAACCACTCCCTCCCCTCAGCCCTCCCACCTGCCCTGGGGCCCCTCACTTCCCACAGATGGTCTTGCCTCCTACTTTGCTGAAAAGTAGGAGCTTTCAGTTGGGAATTCTACCAGAATCCTTCCCTTCCCATCTGCACACTAGCTTGTAGAAGGACAGGCATTCTTCATTCTGTCATGGCGACTCTGGTCCACGGCACTTGGCAGTGATGACCCCTTTCTTTAAGCCTTCTCCAGGTGTTCTTCCCGCCACTCCTGCTGCTCCCTGTACATCTCGCCATCTGGCTGTCCTCTCCCAGCAACTCCAGGGGCAGTGCCTTCCAGGATTCCATTACTAAACAGTTTAGCTGGGTAATTTAATCCTCCCATAATTCCAAATACCATTTTTATTTTGATGTTTTCCAAATTTATATTTCAGGCCTAAATCTCTCTGTCCCACATTCCCTGTGTCACAGTTTGCTCCAATAGTACTAACTTACTGTAACAGACAGCTCAAGGTCTGCTCACGCTGCTTCCTCCACCTAGAAGCTTTCCTATCTATTACTCTCCGATCATCTACGTAATTCCTACTTCTGAGCTTTCTTCAGTTGCACACATCTGGATCACCTGCCTCTGCTGTTAGCCATTCTGAGGAAACAGTGCATCTCCCTGTGAGTGCACTCTTCACTGTGTGCTTATGACCTCTATCCTTCACCAGGAGCTAAGCTTGCTGGGGATGGGCATATGTTCAGTACTTCAAACACTGTCTCATTCATAGTGGACATCCCATATACATTTTGAAGGCAATGAATAAATAAGTGAATAAATGAATTTTCTAGCTGTGAGACTTATGCCCAGGCCTTGGAACTCAGATCAGCATTCACTTACGTGTAAAACAGGGAAAATAATACTTTCTAATTCTAAAAAGGTTATTGTATAATTAAATGAGCTTAGCCAGGAAAGTCTAAGTGTTTTGTGAGTAGCACAATTGCTTTACAGATGGGGAGAAAAATATGGCATTGCTATGTTTGCCTTGATAGATTTTTTTATATCATGGTTTGTGATGACACCATCATTTTCAAATATCTCAATTTTGAGGACACATAGCCAAGTGTTGCAATATTAGATAACAGAATTATCTAATAATGAACTCTCCAACTTATGTTCTTTGAGGATATTAATTGACTACTAGTTGAGAAAGCTGTGTCTACAAATCATAGTAGAAACAACCCCATGTGTGAATCATTAATTGTTACTTTAATAAATGATTATAAAAGAAATATTATATTTTGTTAGAAAAAAATAACTTTTTTCAATTTTAAGAAAACTGAAATCTATTAGAAGTGAAACCCTGGAAGGAATAAATTTTATGTTTACCAAGTCACATCCATTTTATGATGTGGTTATCTTGAGAATCATTGAGACACTTTTCTAATTCTTTACAGATTAAACTTAATGGGCCATGAATCTGAGTCCAAAAATTTTACAACTTACCCTGTTTGACCTTCTTATGAATCACTTACTTGCACATATAGTTACAATCTTTGCATGTAATCTTTTCATTTTTTCCCACTAAATTATCCTATGAAATGGAGACTATTTAAAACTAAAATTATACATAAAAGATATTGGGTTAGTAAATGCCTTATTATTTGTTATACGAATAATAAAATGTATCCATAATCTCTTTTAATTTAATTCTCTTTTATTGAGCACTTATGGTTGTTGAGTAAGACGTGGCTCCTTCCCTGCTAACATTTACTAAGAAAAATCAACTTTGGAGTTCTCATGGAGTTCATAACTTATCAAAAGAAACAAATCTATTTTTAACTAACTGTAAGTCAAATTGTACTACAGAAAAAGGGATAGTAAATAAAGTACTTTGGAAGGAATAAAAAGTAGTAGTTAGTTCTGCCTGGAGAAACTGGAGAAGCCTTAAGAAGTGGCTATTTAAAAATGATTTCTAAACATCAATGCAAAACTCCTCAACAAAATACTAGCAAATCAAATACAACAATACATTAAAAAGAGCATACACCATGATCAAGTGGGGTTTATCCTAGGGATGCAGGTATGGTTCAACATCCACAAACAATCAATGTGATATACCATGTTAACAAAATGAAGAATAAAAATCACATGATCATCTCAATAGTTGCAGAGAAAGCATTTGACAAGATACAGCATCTATTTATATAATGAAATGATATGATAAAAACTCTAAATAAAATGGGTATAGAAGGAAAATACCTCAACAAATAAAGGCCATATGTGACAAACACACAGCTAATATCATTCTCAATGGAGAAAAACTGAAAGCTATCCCTTTAAGAACAGAAACCAGACAAGGACGCCCACTTTCACATTCTTATTTAACATAGTGTTGGAAGTCCTAGCCAGAGAAATCAGGCTAGAAAAAGAAATAAAAGGGATCCAAATTGGAAAAGAAGAAGTGAAACTGTCACTATTTGCAGACGACATGATTTTATATATAGAAAACCCTAAAGAATCTACCAAAAAACTTTTAGAAATAATAAAGGAATACAGTCAGGTCGCAGGATGCAAAATCAACATATAAAAATAAGTTGAGTTTCTACACCCTAAAAACGAAGTAGCAGAAAGAGAAATTGAGAATACAATCCCATTTACAATTGCAACAAAAAGAATAAAATACCTAGAAATAAACTTAACCAAAGAGGTGAAAGATCTGTACACTGAAAACTATAATATATTGTTGAAAGAAACTGAAGAAGACACATAGAAATGGAAAGATATTCCGTGCTCTTGGATTGGAAGAATTAACATCGTTAAAATGTCCATACTTCCTAAAGCAATCTATAGATTCAATGCAATCCCTATCAAAGTTTCAACAACAATTTTCACAGAAATAGAACAAAGAATCCTAAAATTTAATGGAACAACAAAAGACCCCGAATAGCCAAAGCAATCCTGAGAAAAAAGAACAAAGCTGGAGGTATCACATTCCCTGATTTCAAACTATACTACAAAGCTATAGTAACCAAAACAGCATGGTACTAGTACAAAAATGGACACATGGATCAATGGAACAGAATTGAGAGCCCAGAAATAAACTCACGAATATATGGACAGCTAATTTTCGACAAGGGAGCCAAGAACATACAATAGAGAAAGTAGACTTTCTTCAATAAATAGTGTTGGGAAAACTGGACAGTTACATGCAAAAGAATGAAAGTAGACCATTATCTTCCACCATGCACAAAAATCAACTAAAAATGGATTAAAGATTTGAATGTAAGATCTGAAACCATGAAACTTGTAGAAGAAAACATAGGCAGTATGCTCTTCAATACCTGTCTTAGCAGCAATTTTTCAAAGACAATGTCTGACCAGGCAAGGGAAATAATAGCAAAAATAAACAAATGGGACTAAATCAAACTAAAAAGCTTCTGCACAGCAAAAGAAACCATCAACAAGATGAAAAGACAACCTAATAACTGGGGGAAGATATTTACAAACCATATATTAGATACGGGGTTTATATCCAAAATATAAAAGGACGCGTATATCTCAACAACAAAAAAACTAACAACACAACCCAATTAAAAAATGGGCAAAAGATCTGAACAGAGATTTCTCCAAAGAAGGTATACAGATGGCCAAAAGGCACATGAAAAGATGTTCAACATATTTAATTATCAGGGAAATGCAAATCAAAACTACAATGAGATACCACTTGACTCCAGTCAGAATGGCTATAATTAACAAGACAGGAAACAATAAGTGTTGGAAAGGATGTGGAGAGAAGGGAATCCTCGTACACTGATCATGGGAGTGCAAACAGGTGCAGCCACTATGGAGTTTCCTCAGAAAATTGAGAATAGATCTACTATACAATCCAGCTATTCCACTGCTGGGTATTTATCCAAAGCACATGAAAACATGAATGTGCAAAGATACATGCACCCCTATGTTCATGTAGCATTATTCACAATAGCCAAGACTTGGAAGCAACCCAGGTGCCCATCAAAGGACGAATGGATAAAGAAGATGTGGTATATATACACAATGGAATAACTACTCAGCCACAAGAAATGATGAAATCTGGCCATTTGTAACAAAATGGATGGAACTTGAGGGTATTATGCTAAGTGAAATAAGTCAGAGGGAGAAAGTCAAAGACCACATGATCTCACTCATAAGTAGAAGATAAAAACAAGGACAAACAAACACATAGAGACAGAGATTGGATTAGTGGTTAACAGAGGGGAAGGGGGGAAGGAGTAGGGTGAAAAGGGTGATTAGGCACATATGTGTGGTGATGGATTGTAATTAGTCCTTTGTGGTGAACATGATGTAATCTACACAGATTTCGAAATGTATTACAATGCACACCTGAAAGTTATATAATGCTATAATCCAATGTTACTGCAATAAAAAAATAAATAAAAATGATTTCTGAAGGAAGAATAAGCATTTTGGAAATAGTTAAGTAGAAGAGCATTCTAGATATAGGAAATTTCTAGAACTAAGGTGTGAGGGTATAAAAGGATGCCCTTTTGAAAGAATGACAAATAAACTGTTATGCCTAGAGCAGTAGTTTTCAAACTTTAGCGTGCACAAGGATCACATGGTAGGCCTGTTAAACCTCAGAAAGCTGGTTCAGTAGGTGTGGGGTAGAGTCTAAGAATCTGCATTTCTAAGTTCCCAGGTGATACTGATGTGACTGTTTTGGTTGGACAACCACTGGACTAGATCGAAGTTGATATTGTTTCGAGAATTTTAGAAGACTAGGTAAGAAAAAAAGGTTGTAGCCAAATTATGAAGATACTGGGTATCCATACTCAGGCATTTTTAGTTTGTTTTAGCTAATGGAGAAAAGCAAGGTTGACCATATTTTACAATCTACCATTGACTAGACTTGGAAAAGCCTGGAGACCACTGAAATGAAGGCATTCTAGTTGATAAAAAAGGATTAGATAAAAGATACACAGCCGACAGGGCCTCATGAATTCTTGACTTTGGAAAATGGGAGGAATAGAGTAGTTTTTGAGAGTCTTAGCATTGGTGGCTTGCCTCGGGGAGCAGCCATTCATGAAGTTAGGAGCCCCAGAAGCAGGGGCACCTCTGTACTGGGATGGGTGTAAGGCAATGAGAGGGGACTGAGAATGCTTTAGGATTGACTTCAGTGTCCTGCAGCACACCCGAGGACAGTGGCCAAGGAGTTATTTAGAAATTTGTGTCTGGAATTCAGAAGAGTTTGAAGGAGGGGATTGATAGATATGCATGTCAGAAATAAGGGAAGTCAGGAGAGACGGTGAAATTTCCCAGTGAAATATTGTGATCAGGAAGAGCAGAGGACTACCTAAAAAGCACGGGGAAGAATCCAAAGTGGGTTGCAGAGCCTGGAACTTCCCAAATGTTGATGAAAGATAACCTGCACTTAACGTTTTGAAACAAAGCAAATTTTCCTCTGCTTGCTATCCATAAAATTGGGGGAAATTTTCCTGAAATCTGGCATCAGTGTACTATTTTGCCCATTACCCTATTAAAGGCAAACATGTTATTAAGAGGGTTTGAGGACTTGCTATAATGCATTCTGTTCAAAAGCACAGGCAAATTTTTAACTGAGGTTAGAGAGGTTGGGAGGCGGCTCATGAGGGCTTTGTAAGCTACGCCAAGGAGTGAAACACTAAAAGGTTTTACGAAGAGGATGACATCTTAAAACATTTGTTTGACAAGATCACTTTGGCCCAAGAAGAGGAGAATGGATGGGGGAATGTCCAGTTGGACACAGGGAGATACAGCTGGCCTAAACTACACTGGTGGAAGGAGAGATGGGAAGGGAATGAATTGAGATGGTGCAAGAGCATTTGACATATGAAAAAAGTGAGATGTTAGGAACAGCTTCTCAATTTCTTATTTGAGGTATCAGATGGAGAGTGCCACCACTGAAAGAAAATATGAGAAAGAAAAAGCTCTGGACGTTTGAGGTGGAGATAGGGAGACAATTGATGATTAATGTGAAATGTTCAATCTGTCTTCTGAATCTCAATTGGAAGAAATGTTTCAGACACTACAAGGTTATCCATGAATGATATGGACTTAAATACGTACTTTGATTTTCATTTATTTCAATGGAAAGTAAAACTTAAAAAAATTACTTGACCTCTTTTACCTACTTCACTATTCAAGAACTGTGGGGAGCATGGGGATTTTGATTAATTTGAGAGCTTTTAGGGCTAGTCTACATATGTATAGTATACGAAACCTTAAAGAATGGTAAGACTAAAGCTAAAATCAAACTCTGGGATTTGTTAAGTTTTTCTTGATGATTTGAAAATGTCCAAATGAATGACCATCTGATCCCTTCAGGAAGCCTGATGATAACATGGGAGAATTATTCACTCAGAACGAAAGCTCCAGAATGCGTTAGGAGCAGTTGGAAGCAGATACAATTACATCAGGTGAAGTTCTTTTATGACTGCTGGAGTTGCTCCGAGGTGAAAGAGAAAATGCAGAAACTTGGGACTCCAGATGGCAGGAGATCTATTTTTAGGCCAATAGTATTTGGTTGGGGCACTTAATAGAATGAGTAGCAGAAATGTGTTGAAAAAGTAATTTATACCTGCATTTGAAAGAGTTCCGCATGGAGCAGATGGGAGCAGGTGCCATAGAAACAGCCTAGGTCAGCCAGCAAGTAGGAAAAAAAGGGAAAAGAGCAAATATTTTAGTGACAAGTTACTTTGAAATTTTAGTTTTCCCTAATCCTTGCTGAGATATTTGTAAGTAAAAAGTAGAAGTAACCAATATATAGGAAGTTTTATTCTATGGGAAAAAAATAAATTCTGATATGTCAGTTATTTAGAATTTAAGACTCATTTTCCAAGGGGAATTTTTTTTTTTAAGTTAAAATGGTGGTTCGATTTTCAAGCTAGTCAACAAAATCTCCTTTAATAACCACTGATCTATTTTACTGTGAAACTGACGTTAGGTTTCTGGAAGCAAGAGATTCTGGGGAAGATGGAGGAGGAGGAGGAGGAGACCGAAGAAAAAAAGGAAAGTCTTTTGCTTTCGCAGGTGCAATTTTTTTGAAATACAAAAATCTTAGAATCATCTCAGCTTCCAGGGCCAGTTTTCATAGTCCGTAGTAATAGCCTCAAAGAGCCCCAAGACTGTGTGTCTCCACCTAAGTCTGCCCTGCCCACCTATTCCAGCAGGTTGGGCATGGCCTCTCTCTGTGCCAGTCCACAGGCGCCTCCTCCCCAACAAGAGACAGTTGAGGCCCATCAGGGCACCATGATAGAACTGACAACACATGGGATTTGAAATCAAAGATCTTGGTTCAGCTATTGGATGTACCTTATGCTAAATTTAGAATTTTGGTGCCATATTAAGCTCTCTGATTCTGTTTACACGTTGAAAACAATGTTGTGAATAATTTTAACATCACGGGATCAGGGTTAAAGCTGAATGAACAGAATCGATGTAAAAGTGAATTGCAAGCTGGAAATGGCAGGGTGAAAAACTTAATGTTATCTAATTTTCTATTAAGAAAAAAGAAGTTTATTGAACTCAATTACCTAAATGTGTGAATTTCTAAAGAGCATCATTTACAAGGCATGGATTTGTTTGATTAAAAAAAAAATTTAAACCAGAATAATATCTAATTAATGGAACTTTAGAAATAAAATTAAGTGAAGTGAAAAGAAGGTATTTTTAGGCATTGGGACCCTTCCAGGAAGTATACCACTGTGGTTACTAAATTTCTCCTTGCCTAAAATTGGACTGCTTGTACCTGCTCTTTGCCTACCTGCCAAGAGTATGAGGAAAAGTTTGTAAATGTGTGTGGAAGTCCTTGGCACACTTAAGGGTAAATGTGCTACGTAATTGTTACTGTTCAAGTTCATTTGACTTCAAACTTAAACTCAGATGTCTGAGAAGTCAGATTAAATATTTTATTCCTCTTTAATATTAAATTTTACATTTTCTACTTGATAGTAATCATTATTGCAAAGTTTTTCTGATGGTTTATCGCTTATTTGTATGATTTAGTACTTTAACCGGGGGCAGAGTTGTCATCAAGCTGGGTAAGTACAAATTATGCTTCTGCTAAGGAGAGCACTTAAATTCCTGTCCCATGGAACCATGGACACTTTATTTCCATTCTTCCTGTATGCCTTTCCTCATCTTAAGACAGAAAGAAATAGAAAAATGATGGTATGCTTAGAAAAACTGGGTCTCTTGTGGGAAAACAGAAAATCGAAACTGGCTTGCAAGGTAATAGAACCAAAAACTGAAGGAGAAGAGAGAGTGATTTTCCAAGATCACTAGAAGTCTGTTTTAAAGCTAAGTTGCAACAGGAAGGAAGCTGCAATTTCAAATAAGGCTTTAAAGTTAAGGATCCAATCCAAACTCTATTACTGCGCAGCTCCTATTGTGATGGTAATGACATGTTGCGTGGGAAGTAGTGGTTTTACTTGGAATGGAGAGAGAAAGAAACTTGCCATGATTGATGTACCATATGAGGGTCAAACCGCAAAATCGCTAACTTGCTGACTGTCCAACTAAGTGAAATTGGGTTGCTTATTTTCCTAAGAATTCCAAGTTTTGTATATACTTGTGTCTTTGTGGGACTACTTCATAAATTGAACACATTTTCTTTGGAGGAAGGGGTGTTACAGTTAACATTAGAGTCACTTTCTACAAGAGTTTATGATGGCTCACTAATCCAAGTTAGAATCATCCACTCACCAGCGCAATGGAAGACCACCCAAGTGGTCTTCCGTGGTTTCCACTCAGTTTCCTACATTTTAGCAACAGGCTATTGAAGGTAGCTAATGGAAGATTATATGTTCCCAATCCAACTGTTTCACAATTTGGCTTTGGATCCAAAAGAAATAAATTTGAGGCCCCATTATTTTCAGAGAATTTATAAGACATTACTAGAAACATCAAGAGGATTAAATATCTTTTTCATGTTTCACATTCATTTTAACCTTTCCAAGCAAATTCAAGGGTATGAATACATTTGAAGGTGAGCCACAGCAGTAGTGAGGACTTCTGAAGAATGCGCCCGGACATCCTTTCTGAGTGAAGTGGGGGAGAGCTTGTGGTTGAATAAAGAAGGTACCAGCACTTTTCTAAAGAACCATTGCCACCAGCCTTGCTGCTCTTGGTGGAATTAGGAGAGAAATGTAAACTCAGGTTCCTCAATCCAAAAGGGTTGAATTTTACCAGATATCTTAAAGTTCTGGTAAAATGAAAGAGCCTTCAAAGAAGAAAAGAAAGAAATCAAGACTGCATTTTACTTTCTGGGGGAAATGGCTAGGTTTCCGTTGCACAAGAAAAATTACTAAATATAAAATAGCTTGTCTTTCCAAAGAGGGACTGAAAATCAGATCTAAGTCTCTTTTAACTTCTTCCAAAATTCTTAGGAATCTACTTTTCTTCACCAGCTCTGAAAGAATAGTTCTTTCAGAATACACTGGTCTAGACTTTTCTGAAACACCATAACAATTTCTTTCAAAATAATTTAAAACAGTTGGCCACCAATATAATGAATTATAATGGAATAAAAAAGTAAGAAGTCTTTGAAAATCTAATATGTCTTTAATTGATTTTAATTTCTTTAGCGGCATGAAAAAAACAATTAGTAGAGAGCCTGCTATTTAGTATTTAATGAAACAAAGCAATCATCTTGAACTTTTCAATTTCCGGTAATACATTTTGAATTTTGAAAAACTTGAAAAATGCTTAATCATTTAGATCATCTTTCTCAACCAGGGTTCCTCATCTGAATCACAGAACACAGAAACTGAGGTTAGTGACAATTTTCTCGATTCTATCAAGGATGGTACATACTAATACTGATCTCCATCATAGGAGAGAAGTTAATTCATTACATAAAAATGCATGCTTTACAGGCCTTAATGCATAATTTTCTCCTAGAGTTGTATTTTAACCGGCTTTCTCATTGTGCTCTTCCATGGCACTATTTTAAATGCAACATGCCATCATGATACCTTGAGAAACCCATTATTAATTAATATGTATGTCTCCTCTCTACCTTCTTATAATAAAACACTCAAGCTCCATCTCTAGAATCTATGCCAGAAGAAAGGAACATGTTAGGAGGGCTTCAGTCATTGTGCCCCTCCCCAACTTCTGCCACCTCTAATGACTTCCATTAACCCTCTTCCTCCTCCCTGAGCAATGTAAAAATATTAAGATCATTTCATATGAAAACTGTGGGGGTCTATCTCATGTAAAGTTCCTGTGGCCCACACGTCAATGCCAATGACCAGATAATTTCAACACAAGCAATGGGCTTTGCCAAGTTTCAAGAAACTGAGGTCTGGTCTCTCCGATAATCAGCAAATTGTGAGAACAAATGGTTCATTAGTCACTAGTTCCCTGCCACCGTAGAATTAGGTCAGTCCAGTAACAAATAATTCACTGTCATCCATACTTCTAAAATGTTAATAGTCAGTTAACCACAAGAGAAAACTTCCACACTACTGACAGATTGTATTCCTATAAAACTTGATGAATGTCAGTCTTGGGCACTAGAGTTCTTTTTTGGAAAGAAAGCAAAGGAAACTATAAGTTGCAATATATATAATAATAAGTTGGTTGATCCTTGAACTAGGAATCCAATAAAACATATTTGCTCAAGAAACAAAATATGAAGAGGCAAGAATTGGAGAGGGAGAAAGGAAGGATAAGGAGATGGTGTTTAAATTACAGAAATATTTTCATTTAAGATCTTATTGTGAATAGGTTTGTTCATAGATGAACAAAAATGTTTTGTATGTAGTTGATTTGCGGATATACATCACAAAATAAATAATTTTAAGGAAAATTCTAACTTGGCATCAATTTCTTAGAACCCTGGGCTGTAGACAAGAAAGAACAAAGCTACAGAGAGAGAGAGAGAGATGTGGAAAACAATTTCCTATGTTAAATCTGAAATAAGAGACAGACCATGAATCACACTTTTAAAATATCTGAGGAAATTTTTCCAAGAAAGTGTGAGTCCTCCTTGGAAAATTAACTTCCGGAATCAATTTGAAAAGAATCAGCCAGGAAATCCAGAGGTTAGACTAAAATCCCATCCCCACGCCCATGCTGACTCTATTGGAAAATCCTTGTGGACTTTCTAACACAATGGATTTCACACCCTTCCTTGTAGTCACAAAAGAGGAAATCTCAAAAAGCTTGAAAGGTTGGTTCACCTGAGTTTATTGAAACATTTGAGTCCTTCACAAAATTGCCAAGCTGTCTCTGCCATCAGTTTAAATAATAGGGCAAGGAATCAATATGAATTCTTCAAAGTAAGGTTCTCTCTAGTCACAAAGGCAGAAATTTTACTATACCATGAAAATAGTTAAGGGAATGACCCCTTAACTCCAGTTGACCTCTAAATGTCTGTGTACCAGGATTTTCTTTTACGAAGAGCTGTTGCTGTCCTACAAATGTAGTCCTGTATTCTGTGAGGGAATGAGATATCTGATAAATTCCACTCAGGGATCCAAGAAATGTTTGTGTAATTGAACTTTCTACTCTAGCCAAAATTATAGAGGCATGAAGAGAGAACTGAGGGGGGGCTTCAGACAAATGACTTGACTTTCCAAGACTCAATGTAAATAACTCACTCTTTCTATTGGGGAACCAGCCAGGCTAAGAAAAAGCTGTGAATGACTTCATGTCATTGGCAGGTCAAAAGAGAAAAGGTTTAAAGGAGACAGTAAAAGGAGAGAGATTATTCAAGATACAAAAAGAAAAAAAAAAGGATGATCATCATATAAACACTACTTCAATTGTACTCTCATTTTACACAGAAATGCATAGTTGAAAATTTAAGTGGACATGAATTCAAAAATTAGTCTCACAACCTTGTTCTACGTCTCATTTCATTTCAAAGACTTTGGCAAAAAAACAACTAATCAGATAAGAGTGCCACATCAGATGTTAATGTAAGGTCATTGTTATCTGAAACTCACAGGTATTTGGCAAATGTATTTATAACTTCAGAAAACATATAAAGGAATAAATATTTTAAATTAAGATTGGTGCTATGAAAAACAGATGACACGGCTCCACCTAAAGAATATGACTCTCTAATTTCTATCGTTCACCATGTAGATTCATATTCAGTCTTTAATTAAAATGGATTTATATCAGAAAAAGAGTTTTAGAGTCAGAGTCACAGAGCTGAAAGGAACTTTGAAGATTATGAAATAACAACTATAGCCTTAGAAAGAATACCATTTGATCTCATATGATTTCTTTTCTCATGAAGGTCACTTTGAAGGGATTAATATTTTAAGCAGCACAGGTGCTCAATTTATGGAAATTATTTATGCAACGTGTTAATTTGTAGATTTCCTTATTCATCACTGCAAAACCCAAGTTACTCAAGAAAAGGTCAACAGAACATGACAGAGGCAGATATTTGTTTTCGACCTTCAATTTACTAGAATCTTTAGATTAATGAAATGAGAACAGCCAGGAACTGATGCTTTTGATTTCGTTTTCATTGAGAGAACTTGGAATAAGGCTGGAAGCCTAAAATGTAACAGAAATAATGAGGAATGTTTGGAAAAAATTAATTATCAATTTTAAAATTAGAATCCAGATGGTGGCCATATTACCGGAGAAAATGTACATATATAAATAACAATATAACAGTTTACTTTGAATATTCTTATATGCCATTCAAAGAATTTTTTAATAACTTCTTTTTTTAAAAGAAAATCTATTAACAAAATATAATTATGCTGTGTGGTGCTAGAGTCTTTAACAATTTATAAGAATTTGATTAAAATGATGAAACGTTTCATTACAAATTACTAACAATATCCCCTAAAATGTGAATGAATAAGCAAGACTTTTTCTTGCCTAGTCTTATTCAAAAGCCTTAAAACTTAAATATCTAGTCTGATATTTCTGACTTTTTAAAATGATGAGTTCAGAATTCTACTCTTATCTGTAGCAGATTGGTTTGTATCAGACACCAGCCCTCCTGCTAAGAATGACTAGAAAAACAGGATAAAATTTTTAAAAATATATGATTGAAGCATCATTGAGCTTTCAAGGCAAGAAGACTCAAGGGAGCATCACCCTGAAGAGAAGGGTCACCTGGGGAGGTGAGCCCAACAGTCAGGCTTGCTTTCCCCTTTGAGGCATTTGCTGATTCTCAAGTGACAGGCTAAGAGAGAAAAATACAACAGAAGCATTCAAAGTCTTAGCATGGGAAATCAACACTGGAGTTCAGGTCCCTCCAAAGAGTAGGTGCTCTGGCAATTTTCCCAGGCTTTCATTTTGGACACCCCAGGAGTAAGGAGTAAGTTAAAGAAAAGTGCACATGGTGCACTCCCAAAAACTGGACCATATACTGGACCATAAAACAAAGTTCAATGAATTTAAAGGATTCATATAAGACAGAGTGTATTCTTTGTCCACAATTACAAATCAACTATAAAATATCCAAGGAAACCTCAAACATTGAAAATTAAACAACACAATTCTAAATAATCAATGGGAAAAACAATAAATAACAAGATACATTAGAAATATTTTGAACTGAATGACAATGAAAATATAACAAATCAGAGTTTGAGGACTGCATATAAAGCAGAGCTAACAGGGTTTTTTTTGCCTTTTTATTGCTTTTAATTGCTTTAAATGTTTATATTAGGAAAAAAGAAAAGTCTAAAATCAATGATCTAAGGTTTCACTTTAAGAAGCTAGAAAAAGAAGATCAAAATAAAGCCAAAGGAAGTAGAAAAAGGATAACAGTAAAGATAAGAAATAGAAAATAGGATCAGAATATCCAAAGTAATCTTGAAAAGAAGAAGAAAGTTGGAGGATTTATGCTATTTGACTTCAAGACTTAGTATAAAACTATAGTATTCAACACTGAGCGACAACGACATAATGATTGACAAATTCATCAAGCAGCAGACTAGAGAGTTCAGGATATATACCCATTCTTAAATGGCCGCTTGATTTTTGATAATGACGGCAAGGCAACTTGAGGGAGAAAGGAAAGTCTTTTCAACAAATGGTGTGGGAACAAGTGGATATGCATATGAAAAAACTGAGCCTTAATTTCTATCTTGTACCATACACAAAAATAATTTAAAATGGATCATGGACCTAAACACAAAAGCTAAAATGATATGCTTTTAAGGAAAAACATAAGCAAACATTTTGTTCACTCAAAGGTAGGCAAATATTTCTTGGACAGATCACAGAAAACAATATCCACATAAAAATGATAAATTAGGCTTCATCAAAATTAAAATGTTCTGCTAGCAAAAGACATCATAAAAAATGAATAAGTAAAGCCACAGAGTGGAGAGAATATTTTCACTATACCACAGGGGAGGAAGACTTTTCCTCTACCTAATGTGGGTTCGTCTGGCTGGAGAACAAATTAAATTCACATGAGACAGAATAGCAAGAGAAAATTAAACAAAGCTTTATGAGGACCGTGGCCCGGGGCCTTTCTTCCCGAAGGAAGAAAGGGCACCGAAGAAGTGGGGTGCGCAGAGTGGTTATATACCCCCAAACAGTTGGATATTTCACATATGATTGAAATGTCCCTCCCACAATAGTCACAAGATTGCCCTGTCGGCACAGCGCTTGATGGACACAGCAGGTAGTGGGTCTGCTATCTTGAAGGGCATAGCAGGAGGCAAGTCTATTGTCTCGAGCTGGGTGGTCACAGGTGAGCACAGCAATCAGTTCCTAGCCTAAGGAAAGATGCTTAATCCTTAAAGAAATGCCAACACTGGGAGGGGGAGTCGATCATGGGAGATTACCACACAAGTACAGTAAACAAAATGCAGATTTAAGTCCTTGCCTTTGGCATTGATTAAGAGTTTCTAGAGAGAAGGTCATCTCCCCTTCCTGGTACAGAGAGGGAGATATCTTTACAGATGGAGAGTTCCTTTACAATGTAAATGTCTCTTACAAAGGGTAAGCAAGTTCTACTTTTCGGTTGCTTTTCTGTCTGCAAAGGAACCAGCCTCAAATAATCATGCCAAAGAGACATATCTTGGGGTGGCCATTTCCAGGTCCCCACACTACCAAACAAAGGACTGGCATCTAGGATTATACAAAGAATTCTGATAACCCAATAATAAAAAGACAAATATCTCAATAAAAAAAAATAGGCCAATGATTCAGACATACATTTAACAAAAGAAGAACACAAACAGCCAATAAGCAAAAGAAAAAGAACTCAACATCATTGGTCATTAAGGAAAAGCAAATTAAAACCATGAGATACTACAACGTATCCACCAGAATGGCTAAAAATAAAGGGAATGGCAACTCTAAATGCTGGTGAGGCTATAGTGCCTGGAACTCTTAAACATTCTTGATAGGGATATGAAATGATACAACAATTTTTTTTTAAATTCTGGGAGATCTTTATAAAAGTAAACATACATAATTCCACTCCTAGATATTTTGCTCAAGAACAATGAAAATATGTGTTTACAAAAAAGACTTGTACAAGAATATTCATAGTAGCTACATTTTTAGTAGCCAAAAGCTAGAAACAACTCAAATGTCCATCAACAGGAGAATAGATAAACAAAGTGTGGTATATTCATATAGTGGAATATTACTGAGCAATTAAAAAAGGAAAGAACACACACACACACACACAAACATGGATGAGTCTCAAAAACAGTATGCTGAGTGAAAGAAGCCTTACATAAAGTTATATAAAATTCTAGAACAGACAAACTAATCTATGGAGGAAAAATCAGAGCAGTGGTTGTGTCTGGGAGGGACAGGGGTTGACAGAGAATGGGCATGAAGGAACTGTCTCTGGATTACACAAGTGTATAAATTTGTCAAAACTCAGTAAATTTACATTTAATATTTAGCATTTAATTATACTCAAATTTTACATCAAAGAAAATATAAATCACAAACAAGGAACTCCATTGAATAACATATATGCCAAAATATTTATAAGAAGGTATACTGATGTGTGCAATCTAATTTTAAATGCATAAAAAAAAGACATGGATTAGTGGATAGACAGAGGGATATAGATGAGTAGAAATATGATAGTGATAAAGCAAGTATAGTAAAATATGAATGGTAGACTCTACATGGTATGTATACAAGTTTGCACGATAAAATTCTCTCAACTTTGCTGGATGTTTACAAAATTTTATAATAAAATGTTGGAAAAAATAAAGGGAAAATAAATTCATTTTCATAAATGCATACACACACGGGAATTTACTATAAACAAACACCACTAAATAAATTAGTAAAGGGAATTTTGAGAAGAAAAATAATCCAACTTGGAAGCATGGAAATCCAGGAAGAAAAGAAGTATAACAGAAAAGGTCAATCTTTGGGTAAATCTAAATTATCATTGAGAAAACAATATATAGTATGTAGAATTAAAACACATGAAACAACAGTGTTAAAGGCAGAACTGGAGTGTTTGGAGTTAAAATGTTCTAAGATTCCTTTATATATTTGGGAACACCACCAATTTATATTGGACTGAGTCTAAGTTACATTTCATAACATCTAGGGTAAACATTGTGTTAGTTTCCTAGGACTGCCATAACAAAGTACCACAAACTGGGTGGCTGAAAACAGCAGAAAGTTATTCTCTCCCAGCACCGGGAGCTAGAAGAACAAAATAAGGTGTTGGCAGGGCCGTGTTCCCTTTGAAGGCTCTAGGGAAGAATCCTTCTTGCCTATTTCAGCTTCCGGTGGATCCTGGCGACCCTTGATGTCCTTGATGGAGCTGTATCACTCCAGTCTCTGCCTCCATCATCAAATATGTTCTTCCCTTGTGTCTCTCTGTGTGACTCTCTCTTTCCTCCTCTTCTTAGAAGGACACCAACCTTTGGTTGTAGGGCCCATGCTGATCCGTGTGAATTCAAGTTAACTAATTCCAACTGCAAAGACACTGTTTTCAAAGAAGATCACATTCACATTCTGAGGTTCTGGGTGGACATGAATTTTGGGGAGACAGTATTCAACCCACTTGAAGCACTAAAAGAAAAGGAAAAGAATACATGGTAAAAAAGCTAATAATGAGGGAAATGAATAATATAAAATATTTGTTAATCCAAAAGAAGTAAAGAGAAGAGATTAAAAGAAATATTGAACAAGTGGATAAATAGGAAACAAAGAGTAAGAAAAGGGGATTTAAGCTCAAATAAGATCAGTAATTACATCAAATGGAAACTGACTAAACACTCCCATTTGAAATACAAAGATTTTCAGAGTAGGAGAAAAACTCGATTACATGTAGAATTAAACTACCTGAAACAACTGCATTAAGGGCAGGACTACAGTCAGTGGAGTTACATGAAATACAAGGATACAGAATGTTTGAAGGTAAAGGATACGCAAAATATTATATAAACACTAATCAGAAGAAAGCTGACATTGCTATACTAATATCAGATAAAGTAGCCTTTAAGACAAGAAGCATTATTACAGATAGAGATTTGATTCATAACGATGAAAGGATCAAGTCACCAGGAATATACAGCAATTCTAAATGTATACACATATAATAACATAACCTCAAATATATAAAGTAAAATTTAAATACTTTTAGGACATATAAAGGAATTAACAATCTATACATCTCAGTAACTGATAGAAAACAAAGACAAAAATCAGTAAAGATATAGAGGATCTAAAGAACATAATTAAACTTGAGCAAATTGACATTTAGAGAACACTGCAACGAACGGTTGCATTATATACTTAATTCTTTTCAAGTATACTTGGAACCTTCAACAAAATCAACCCGTTGGAGGGCCACAGCAGTGGTCCAAAGATTTCAAAGTATTGAACTTATCTGTGAAATGTTCTCTGAATACAGTGAAACCAAATGAGATGTCAATATAAAAGATGACTAGAAAATCCCTAATGTTTGGAAATTAAACAATAGAATTATAAATAATTCATGATTCAAAAGATGTCACGTAATAGTTTGAAATGAGGTGGATGGTAATGCAACCATAACATAAAATTTGTGGAATCAGCTCAAGTGTACTCAAAAGGAAATGTATACTTAACTTATTGGCATACATTAGTCAATTTAAAAACTGAAATCAAGGAAGAAGAAAGGAGAAAAAAAGGAAGAAAGAATAGAAAGATGAAAGAAGCAGAAATTAATAAATTAGAAAACAAACATTCAATGGAGAAGAATACCAAAAGGCTAGTAAATTAATAAAATTTATAAAGCTTTGGCAAGATTGAGAATAAAAGAGAGAAAATACAATTACCAATGTCAGAGATAAAAAGAGACATTACCAGATCCTATTGACATTACAAAGACAAGAAGAGGATATTATGTTTTTTGCCAATAAACTTGAAAAGTTAAAAAAATGGACAAATTCCTAGAAAAATATGTCTGTGAAATTATCACAAAAAGAAATAGAAAATCTGTATAATTCTATATCTAAAAGAAATTGAATCTGTAATTTAAAACTTTTCTACAATGAAATTCGAGGTCCAGAGGGCATCATCAGTGAATTTATCCAAATTTTACAAAAACAGGAAATAGAAAAAGAACAAGTCCAATTCATTTTATAAGGCCAACATGACCTTGATACAAAACAGTGAAAGCACATTTACAAGAGAGGAAAATGCAGGCCACTGTGTATTATGAATAAACTTGCAAAATCTCACTCAAAATAGTAGCAAAGTGAATCTTGCTATACACAAATAAGGAAATAGATGATGACTCAGAAGTTATTCCAGCAATATAAGGTTCATTTAACATATAGTCAGTTGATGTACTTATCACATTTAGAATATAAAGGAGAAAAATTATATGATCACCTCTGTGTTTCAGATTTAATAACCATTCATGAATTAGTTGAAAAAAATTTCTTAGCAGTCTAGAAACATAAAGGAACTTCTGTAATTGATTTATTTTTTATTTTTTTATTTTTGGTGAGAAAGATCGGCTCTGAGCTAACATCTGTTGCCAATCTTCCTCTTGTTGCTTGAGGAAGATTGTTGCTGAGCTAACATCTGTGTCAATCCTCTTCCATTTTGTATATGGGACGCAACCACAGCATGGCTTGATGCACAATGTGTAGGTCCACTCCTGGGATTTGAACCCGTGAACCCTCGGCCGCCAAAGTGAAGCATGCGAACTTAACCACTATGCCACTGGGTGGGCCCCAGTAGTTCCTTTTTTAAAAAAAAAATCTACAAAAATCCTACAGCAAGTATTGAACTTAATGGTAAAATATTCAAAGTTTTCTGCTGGGAGCAAAAATAGAACGAGGACACTCCCATCACTACCTCTATTCAACATTTTTCTAACTAGTCTAGTTAGTGCAAGAAGGCAAGACAAATAAATAAAAGGTATAAGAATTGGAAAGGAAGAAATAAACTATTATTTGTAGACAACTTGAATATAGAAAATATTAGATAAATTATTGGATTTGGTAAGCAAATGCTGCAAGCTTGCTGGACACAATATTAAAAAATTAATAGTATTTTTAAAGAAACCATTCCTAAATAAACAATTAGAAAATGTAATTTAAAGACAAAATTAGCACTTACACGGCATGACTAAATATCAAATATTAGGAATAAATTTAACAAAAGATATGAAAACCTCCATATAGGAAATCACAAAACATTATTGACAGAAAAAGAATACCTAAGTACATGGAATAAATGTACTCTTGATGAATCAAAAAAGCTGTTATTTTAAAGATGCCAACTATCCCCAAATTGATCCATAGATTCAACGCCATCTCAATCAAAATCTCAGCAGCTTTTTATTTCAATGCAAATTGACAATTTAATTCTAATATTCACATGGAAATGCAGTATAGTGGCAAATAGCTGACCAAAACTGGCCCAACATTAGCCCAGATATTCTAGAAGAAGAATAAAGTTAAAGGACTTACACTCACATATTTTAAGAATTAATATAAAGGAATAATTAAAACAGTGTGGTACTGGTGCAAGGCTAAACAAATAGACACAGAGAATTGAGGAGACTTACTCATATATGGATTCCTCATTTATGAAAAAGGTGGCATTTCAGAGTGAAAGAACAGTCTTTTCAATAAATGATACTTGGTCAACTGGATTTCCAAATGGAAAGAAAAAGTGATTCTTGATCACTACCTCACTCCATAAACAAAAAAATCAATTATAATTAGATTGCTTATCAAAATGTAAAGGGTAAAACAATGTAGCTTCTAGAAAATAACATAAAAGATTATTTTACAATCTCAGGAAAGGAAAGATTTCTTAAGTAGAATATAAAAAGCAGTACATAAAAGAAAAGATTGATAAGTTGGACTGTCAGGACTACTATTAACAAGAATTTACTATTTATCAAAAGAGATACTTAAAAGAGTGAAAAGGCAGGCCACAAATGGCTAGAAAATATCTTCAATGTGTATATACAATAAAGACATACTTAGTAAATAGGAAGAACTACAAATCAATAAGAAAAACACAGTCAACCCAATTTTAAAACAACGTTTCATTTAAAAGTAATGAAAACAACGTTATTTTTTCTAAGGCACTAAAGAGGACAGGAATATTCTTTTCACAAAAGAGGATATTTAGTTGGTCAATAAATATCTGAAAAGGTACTCAACCTCAAACACAAGGGAAATGGAAAATAAAACATGATAAGATGCCACTACATTGCCATTCGAATGGCTAAAATGACAAAAATCAATAATCCAAATGTTGAGGAGGATGGAACCACTAGAATTCTCATAAACTGCTATTTGGAGTGTAAACTGTTGCAACTACTTGGAAAATTTAAAGTATCTACTAATGTTAAATATCAACATGACCAGGCAATTCCTTTTATAGATGTACACCCAACAGAAATGCCTTAAGCATGTACCAGAACATCACGTAGAAGAATGTTCTTGACAGAACTCTTTGTAATAGCTGAAAGTTAGGAAAAAAGTACTGTTTATGAAAAAGTAAACAAATCGTGGAGTAAAAAGTAAATAAATTGTGGAATTCGTAAAATGAAATACATACTTGACAAAAATGAAAATCAATAAATTACCACCACACCTAACAACGTGCATAGATATCCCAAACACAATGTTGAGCAAAAATGTCTGTTATTTAACAAGCTGCTTTCGGTCTTAAAGCAAACTATCTTCCTTGACGTTTGAAAATGAAAGTTAACATCATTTGCACAGTTGTTGAGGAATCACCTGATCTAATTTAAAATGCAGTGAGGTCCTCTCCTTTGGTTTCCCTTTCCCATCTTGAATTAACCTAACTGCTGTAGTTTATCTGCATTAACTGTTCACTATACTCCCAATTCTGGTTCTGCAGCCCAGTTGGACATTTTCTTTTTAGCTGAAACTTAGACCCTGACTCATTCTGTGTAGACTAACCCGGCTATTCAAAATCCTTGAGAAAGGATGCTGGGAGGTGATGACCTTGCCCTGGGTTTAATTGTGTTTCTTTCTTAGGCACATGGAAGACAGTCTAGTGGTGAGAAGGGATGGTTGTTTTTTTTTTTTTATTAAGATTATGATAGTTAACAACCTTGTGAAATTTGAGTTGTACATTATTGTTAGTCATGTTGTAGGTGCACCACTTCACCCTTTGTGCCCTCCCCCAAGCCCCGCTTTCCCCTAGTAACCACTGATCAGTTCTCTTTGTCTATATGTTAACTTCCACCTATGAGTGGCGTCATACAGAGTTCGTCTTTCTCTGCCTGGCTTACTTCTCTTAACATAATACCCTCAAGGTGGGATGGTTGATTTTTAAACAAGTTTAGGGCTTAGCTAGTCCACTATCAAAGACTAAATATACCTAATTAATATACAAAATGCATTGTATTGTAGTAAGATAATGTAGCCAGTCCACTATCAAAGACTAAATATACCTAATTAATATACAAAATGCATTGTATTGTAGTAAGATAATGTAGCCTGTACAATTCTCTAAAACTGCATTTCTCAAACTTTTTGGTCTCAGAACCTCTTTACACTCTTAAAAATTATAGAAGACCTTAAAGAAGCTTTGGTTGATGTCTATCAATATTTACCACATTAGAAAGAGAGAAATATTTATACATAAATTATTTTTAAAATAGGAATAATATACTCATTACTTCTTAACATATACAACAGATTTTGATGGAAAATTATTATGTTTTTCAAAACAAAACCCGAAAAAGTAGCATTGTTTTACATTTTTGCTAATCCGTCTAATCTATGACTCAATAGAAGAAAGCTAGATTCTTACGTCTGCTTCTGCATTCAGTGTGTTGAAATGTAATATGTCATGAAGCTTTTGGAAAACTTCACTGTATCCACATGATAGATTGAGTGTGAAAAAAGGCAAATAACATCAAATATTATTATGAAAATAGGTTTGGCCTCGAGGACAACCTGAAAGGATCTTGGGGATCACCCAGGATCCCCAGACCACATGATATAGGAAATTTGTAAGACTTCTTCTTTGTCTGTTATTTTTAGTCAATATTTGTAAATGTTCCATGTGCTTTTGAAAAAAGATTTTGTAGGAAATTATACCTGTAACGTAATTAATATAAGTGTAATATCAATTATTTAAATATAATGTGAAACACATGAATACTTTCATATATTATAAATATAAATCAAAGGCCAGCAAAGTATGGTTGTATTACTCATTTTAGATACAACCATATATATTTTTCTTCTGCTTGGGAAGTAAAAAAAATCAAGTTTGTTAAAAGCCTCCTAGTACGACTATGAGTTTTATGGGGTTTTAGAAGTTTTGTTTCATATGTTTTGACAAGTAGAGTTTTTCCCACTTCTAATTTATCCTGGAATTTTATTTGTTCTGTTTTTAATATTACCATTTAATTTTTTATACTCCTCAGTTGTTTTTAATGTCTCCTGTAAAATACATGTTGTTGGATTGTGTATTTTTAATATAATCTCAGAGTACTTGACTTTAAGTAGGTTAATTTGGTTCATTCACATTTGTTGTATAAATAATACTTGCTCTTCAGTCCTCTCAGTATCTCATACTTTTTAAAAAATTTACTTTCTAACACTGACCATCTGCAATGCATGTTCTTTGGTTTTCTTAATCCTCTACTAATTTGTAAGGCATATGGCCACTGTAATACTGTTAGTGGTTACTAATATCCACGCAAATATTTGAAGGAATAATGTGAAGAATGAAACTATCTATTCAAGAAACCCAAGTAAATGAGAATTAAAAATGGCAATAGCTCCTGTTTATTGTGTCAGGGTCTGTGCAAAGCATTTGCATAAATCAGCTCATTTAAGCCTCACACAAGTCCTCTGAGTAGGTTCCTCTTACAGATGAAAGTTCATGGGGCTTAAATAAATTGTCCCCCATCACCCTTCCAGTGAGTGGCAGACATGGAAGTCAAACTGCCACCTGGCTGACTGTAAAGCCCCATCATGAACCACCCGACTATACTTTGGCCCTCAGTAAGCTGAGCAGTCTGTCCCAGAGAGCCCAGGAGGCAGGCTCTTCCCTTGCTGCAACCTCTTCTCTCATTCTGCCCACTCTAGAAGGAGCTGTGATGGATTGTGCCTGCAAAATCCATTGCTCCCATGGAAGCACAACACTGTGTGTTGAACAGATTCACCAAAGTCCCCGGAGAACTTGGGAGAAAGCTCTAAGGTTTTAGGTGTGATGGGGGCCAGAAAGGATGTTTATTCTGAGCTCTCAACTCACAATTGTCCTTTAAACTGCAAATTCAAGCTACATACCTGTGTGGTCCTTGATACCTTATTGGTCCATTTTTCCTCTTTGAACTAAGATATTCAAATTTGCAATATCTATCTATACCCAAGGTATCTGCTTCTTAGTTTTTTCTTGGTTTTATAATGTATGTTTTTCCTTTCTTTTTTAGACTGTAACCTCCGTTGCACTCAGATGGGCCTTAAAAAAAAAATCCCACAGCACTCTAAATTTACATGGAGCTAAATAGTTTATAAATGTTCTTGTCAGACTACTCGCAATTTTTAAATAATAAGAAATAAACGCTGTTAACATATAGTTTGAATTTTGTCATAAAGTCAACTCAAAAGATGAAGGGACAAGTTATGTCATTTACATTCTTTGTCATCCACTTGAATCATACATAACTTTTTCAAACAGCCTACATTTGGCATCGATCCATGCAGATCCTTAAGTGGGATGGAGGAAAAGGCACCTGAGATGTGCTGACTCACCTGTTCCCTCCCAGCAGCAGACTGACATGAGCCAGCAAGGGTGGAGATGGAAGGCCTAGGCCACCCAGAGGGAGGAGGACCTGCTTAGTCAGAGAAGTCTGCATCTGGCCAGATGTCCAGGCAGCCTCACCTCTTGTGTAAACACAGCAATGGGGGCCTTCTGGCTAGTAGTCTTCAAGGCTCTGGCCCTCTTTGCCCTGATTGACAAGAGTAAAATTTGAGGCTGACCTGTACAAGAGAGTATGGAACTTTAGATAACATATTGTGACTACAAACCACCCCTATTTTAAAAGAGATGGCAAACGTTGGTAGAAAAGAGTTCCAGGGTGTGGCTTGAATCCAAGTTCTCCTACTTATTAGCTCTGAGATTCCCCTGTGCCTCAGTTTCTACACCTTTGAAATGGAATAATAATAGTAGCTCCCTCACAAGGTTGTTGTGAGGATTGAATGAGTTAATACATGTAAATTACTTCCTGTAGCAGCATGGTAAATATTTAATACAAGGTAGCCATATTATCATCTTAATGTCTATCATACTTTTATTGCTTCTCTGCCTCCACTTTCCTCTCCTCCTGCCTGTCACTCCTGCCTAATTTTCTGTTACTTAATTTTTTATGTTGTTTCTCTAAGCTGCCTCATATCCTTTGAGAACAAGATGGTTGCAGAAGTACATTCTTAACATAAATAAAGAGATGGAAAGAGGGGGAGGGAGTGAGAGACAAGGGAGGGAGGGAGGGAAGAAGAAAAGGAAAGAATTGTGTTTAGAATTATTCAGGGCAGAACTTTCATTTATTATTTATTTAAGGTCATCCACTGTCTAGTTTTCTTATCTAAACTCTCTGGTCTCCTGACCACTTCTGGAACGAAGGGAGTGTGGTCCCTTGAATTAAAGAACTCTGCCTCCCAGGACATCTCTCCTGTCTCTGGCTAAAGTGCCCTGTCTGCACCTGCCCACAGAGGTCACACCTGGTGTGTACAGTCACTCCTCCACCTCTAATCGACCAGGAGTTATTTCCCACTCTCCGAATCAGTTTGCATAGCACTGGGCCGTCACCACCATCAGAGCTGGCCTGTGAAATGGAGCAGAGACACCATGGTGGGCTTTCCATCTTGGTCAAGACATCACTATCCCAGGAATGCTTCCCCTTCTCTAGGCTTCCCTCATGGATTTAATATATTACTCACTTTGGGGAGGTGGCCCATGATTCCCCCTGTGCATTTGACTAAAGCAGAGTTTTGCTGAGGGGGGCTGAAGTGCAACCGTCACCTGGAAGTAGCTCCTCAGATACAGTTAATTAAATGTTTAAATAACTCAAGTATTTATGCCTTGCTTCTTTCCACAAAGGATTCATGGACTCTGGTTAATTATTTCTAACAAAGCTTTGGAAACTAGCATAATATTTCCCTCAAAATGGGCATAAATATAATTAAGAGAGTAGAATTCACTGATAAAAATAACATGATTGATAACCCTGACATATTTCACAGTGAACACTCCATGTGGTTTTGGGGTCACGAATCTCAAGGGCCCGGGAGTAAGAGCTCCTCGATTTCAGGAGCCAGTAGGGAGGCGTGACACTAGGCATTATCTGATGTGGGTATCCAACATTTAGGGCTGTGGAAATGAGCCGGAGGGCTCAGGAGCTGCTTTTCTCTTGCTGTGTGACTTTTAGGGACTCATTTAATCTTTCTACCTCAGAATTTTCTGTTCTGTAAAATGAAGGTGACATTTGAAGAAATCTTCGTTTCTGTGATTTGACCCTTATAAATCCCACATTACAATTTAATCATATATCTGTTAAATTGATTGACATTCTTTAAAGAGATACTTGAAACTTTCTGAGCACCTCTTCCCTTCTTCGCTTAATTTCCAACTCTGTAACAGCTTTAACTCTAAGAATAGAACATGGCATTGAAATGAGCTGTATACTTCTGAGTTTATGTGGAAAAATTCTTATAGTGGCTTTATTTGCCTGTGTGGCTAGATATTTAGCCCTTTAATTTGAATGCAGTAATTCATCCATTTTATTCAACAGAGACAAATGCATATCTGATTTTTAAATTACAGTCACAAGAGACACCATTCCAACTGAGCTCCGCTTCCTACTGAGAGGCCATGTTCATTTTCCTTGCAAGATTATACGTGAACAATGGTTACTGAAATAAGCGAAATCACAGAGTTCCTAAAAATAGATACAGGTTTATTTCTTTCTACTGGCATTTCATCTACACAGTAGCAATTCTTCTTACAGGAATAAACTCAGTGTGGTATTTGATCCTTTGAAGAGGTTCTTGATTTGGTTCTCCTTTCAAATTACTTCCTCAGGAGAAAATACCAGAGATACCCGAAGGTTGCAGAATTAACTTGAGCATAGTATCTCTCTTTCTTCTCCTGTAACTGCCATTTGCTAACTTCCCAATTAATTCTTCGCACCCGCCCTCCACACACCTACACCCTTGCATACGATCTGTCTTAGTCATTTGACACTATCTACTAGAATCAGTATAGTAGCACCTTGATTAGTATTCACAGTAATTGCTATTTCAAAGATCCTTAGTAGAATGTACTTATTTTCCTCCAGCAAATTTTCAGGTTGCTTAAGGTCAAGCCCACTTCAACGCAGAAGGAGGTATTCAATAAACATCTTATCCTAGGATACTAAGTTATCCTTCGTTTTGTCAAGGTTTGATTTAATTCCTCAAATTGCATTCTGTGTGGCTGGACCACATGGAGGGTGTCATTATTCGAAGAGCACAAAATGAGTTGCTGAAAAATACTGGGAGGGAGTTTATAACCTCTGACCCAGCAGCAAGGAAGTTCTGAAATGTGGGAGTGCTTCTCCACTGGAGAGGTCTGGTTCTCCACTAGTGAACGACGAATGAGATTGTGAGCAACTAATTTTTCTAGGGGGTCACACTTCCTACACTTCAACATACAGTATCACAAAAATGCACGAATAAATGTGCGAATACCCACACATAAGTGCATACATAACAATAACTCAGAACTACAGCAAACTGTGTCCACAGAATAACTCTATCTTTTGATACATTGGGCAGGAAGCATTTTAAAGACAGAGACTGTGCCTTATTTGACTTTCTATCCCCGTCCTCTGTCATGGTGTCTGGAAATGGTGGTCAACAAATACATGTTACCAATCAAGTAAATAATAACATAACTAAGCATTTTAATCACTTGCCATTATTTTACTTAATATAACACTCACTAAAATGCTAGAAGGTATATATTGTTAGTACCCTTATTTTATAGAAAAGGAAGCTAAGATTTGAAATAATAATGTACTTGTCTGTGGTCTGTTCCCAGAGCCCATGGTCACTTAGATCACTTAGTCTATCTTTTAAGGTGCTTTCATAAAAACTCTGAAAAACAAATTATTATTCACATTTTCCAAAATACTTTCTTACAGTCATTGAAAATTGATGGCTTTTGCCATTCTCATTTTAAAGGTCTGGTGATAGATGCAAAAGAATAGCTAAATAAATTCCTTATACAACCAGCCAAGAATAGATGAAGAATTTTATAAGTTTTGTCTCAATGCTCATCCCACAGGATTTGAATCGAAATAGTCCTTTCAGCCATTATACTAAATATTTTATTAATAATTGCTGTAGGCTCAACTGGATCGTTGGCCTTGCCAGATTTTCCAGGATCTCATCTTGTCTTCCCTGGCTCTCATTTTGAGCCTGGATCTCTGCTTAGTGTGATTTCAATTGATCAGGCAGTACTTTGTTGTCTTGCCAGAAGATCACACAAAAAGCAAGTACAATATTTCACAGAGTGAGGCCTTACAGCCACCTCCTCATCTTCCATAGTAGCCATCTTGTTACATTTCCTGTGTTGACAGTGGAAATCCAAAAGGATCAGCCTTTACAAATTTATATTTACTGTTCCTTCATCTCATTAGTTTACAAAAAGGGTTATTCCTGAAGAATTCAGTCTAAAAACCTGAGCAAAACTTTGGGGGAAATCCTCTCACTGGGGTGATAAGCTGCCTGATTTAGTTACACATCGCATAAGAGAAAACAAAGCTTTGTGATTTCTAAAAGTCATTTCTTTTCTTTACAGAAATACAAAACTGCCTATAGTATGTTCTTGTTGGGCATTCTGTAGACTTGTGCCATTCAAAAATGATACTTGGTTTGTCTTATCTGCAGAGATTTATAAATCACTCTTTAAATTTCTGTTCAGAAGTTCATACATGTGAATGAAATGTATGTTGGCCTTTGAATTTTCTTTTTATTAGACATTTTTTCTGATTATAAATAATTACATTCTCATTCTGGAAAATATGGAAAGTTCAAAAAAGAATAAAGATGTAGGAAAAGAAACAGGTGATAATCCTTTCAATTTGTTGGGTTATTTAAAATTAGATTTCAGATTGCTTCAATGGGAAAGGAGGAATGCTGGAAATAAAGATATAGATACTTTTTTTGTCTGGAGAGGTGGAGGAACCAAATAAATAAATACAGTTCAAAGAAGTATACATCACACATGAAATCAAGAGTCAGAAGGGTAAGGAGAATAAACATCATTACATACAACAGAGTTATTTGGGGTTTTGCAGAATCCAGTCCCCTGCTCTTAGCCACCAGCATCATCAGTGACAAGACAGCTGGTCAGAACTAATGATGTGATGGAAATGCCTATCCTGGTATAGCACTTTGAAATCCACAAATCACTATCTTACTTCATCCTCATGGCAATACCCTGAAATGGAATTTATTATCCTTCCTCTACAGATAAGAACACTGAGTTTCCAAGAGGTTAAATGGCTTTACCAAAGCCACAGGACTAATAACTGATAAAATCAGGACTATAGACCAGCTCTTCTGATGCCTAAACTAGTGCTTATCGGTTAGATTTGGCTGCTTCTTTGTAATGATGATGATGATGATCACAACCATGATAAAGCTAACATTTATTGAGCTCTTATTATGTGCTCGGCCCTGTTCTAAATGCTTTACATGCATTAATTCATTTAATAACATGATGTAATAATCCCCCAAAAGTTCACAGTATAAAATTCTTTCTGCATTTACAAACATGTAATTCCCTTTGGCGCTGTGCAAAGTTATCACCTTCACGGTTCTGGAATCCAGAGAATTTATGCTAGATTGTGTGAAATGCTAGACAGAAGCATGGAAGAAGCAGATGGCTACCCTCAGGCCTAGAAAGGAGAAAATGGACCCTGACTAGGGAGAAAAATCAGTATTATTTATATAATAAAAAAGCTGATACTGTTTTCCTGACTCAAACACATTCCAAACAAAGTAAACCTAGGATTTTTCTCCTCTTTTTCTAATTTGGTGCTATCATGAAGTAGGGTTGTCTTTTAATTTGATAATAGAGAGTCAGTTTGCAAAGGATTAGTGATATTTCACTAGTTTTAAATTCTGGTTTAGTTGTTTCTATGCAGAGTATTTACCTGAGGAATTATAAGTGAGTTTCATTTTAGTAAAAGACAATAAAATTTATTTTTAGTAATGGCCAATAGGTTTATGTGTAAAACCAAAACCTACTCTGTAAGACATGTGGAAATTTCTTCAAATTTCTTTCCTTCTTGTGTTCCTGGCCCAGAGGTTCTTACACAGCTTTTAAAAGTGGGTTCACCACCTGTATTGGAACCTGTTGTACCCCACTTCACATCTATTTAGCCCGGCTTTTCTCCAATCCTCTTTACAGAAACCAGCTGTAAACAGGTGTAACTTGACAGCACCAGGTCTCCACTGCACCACTAATCTCTCACTTTCTGCCCTGGGACTTTTTTTTAGCTGAGGAAGATTCACCCTGAGCTAATGTCTGTGCCAATATTCCTCTATTTGTCGCTGCCACAGCATGGCCACCAATGAGTGGTGTATGAGTCCACGCCCAGGAAGCAAACCTGGGCCACCAAAACCTAGCATGCTGAACTTAACCAGTAGGCCATGGGGCAGCCCCTGCCATGAGACATTTCTGATCACAGTACAGATGCTTCTGGGAACCTGCCGGCACCCACACGTTGGCAGCCTTGGTATGCAAGGGAGTCCACATTCCTGACCAGTAGGCAAAAAGGTATGGATAAATGCTGTCCTCTTCTATTATTGAGGTGGGCAATTCTGAGGCAAATTCTGCAAGGCTTCTCTGAGGGTCCTGATGGAAGGGAGCCCCACTTGCCCTCAGGGTGACCAACAGGAGAGTACTCTTTGCATGGGCTTGACTCCCTTCCCTGGTTCACTCTCCCCAGTCCCCACTCCTGTTCCCTGGAATCACTTTCTAAGATAAACTACCTGTAACAATGCCTGGCTCCAGCTCTGCTTTCTCGGGGAACCTGGACTGAGATAGCCAGATTTGCAAGTGACCCTAGAAAGCAGACCCTCAGCACGGCATCTGGACTGACCTTCATTACCATGAAGAGTGAGAGTTCCTACGACACAGCACAGTCAGGAAGCAGCTCTTCTAGAACCCAGGTGGGTTGCTGTAGTGCCTTTCACTGCTTCCAGGCCTTCCAATAATTGTAGATAAGCAATCGTAGCAAACTATGGTCAGGCAAGGTGCCTGGGAAGGGACTAAACCTTTTAGGCATGAAGATCTGTGTCTCCCCATCTGGAAAACAACCTAGATCAGCTGAACTGTGGAGCAAGAATGAGCGAAACCTAAAATGAGTAGTAGCGCAGGGAGATAGTGATTATCAATTAAAGTTTCAGGGTTAACTGTAGCAGATTAGATATAGCTTGCTGCATTAATCTTCCTGTCTTAAGGCTTTTTACAGAATGTGGCTGGCTGCCACCTTGAAAATTTGATGATGGGTTGGGCTTAATGGGGAGCACAAGTGGGTCTGAGCAGTGCAAAATATGGCCAGCATTGGCCCCTCTGCACCCCAGGGCCTCATGTCTTCAGGACCCATGGCTTGCTCTCACCATTGCTATGGCAACCAACTTCGCACAGACGTAACCTGAGAGCAGTCCACCTCAGCTGCACCTTGTACTTCTAGCTTTCTTCCTGGAGCTGCTCTGACACTGTGAGGTGGGACTCTCGGGGGATCTCTTTGGCACTTACATATACACAACCTGGAATTGTGAACGAGTTAATGTTGCACAGGACAACCCTTGATCAATGGGGACAGCAAGCAGTAGATAATGCTCCACCATTCCCTCTCTTGAACAGACAGTTCTGAGTGGTATTTCAACAGTCACCTTCGAAAGTCCTGGCAGGAGCGAGCCCTTGTTGACCTCAGTGGTGACCAATCTGAGAACAACCCCCTGTACTGGTTTCACTTTCTCTCTTATTTTTGTTTTCCCTGTGCCTCACTCCTGATCCCTGGATCACCTTCCCCAAAACAAAATACCTGTACACAGCCCTTGTCTAGTCTCGGTCAAGTCTCAGCCAGGCTAAGCCACCACTTAATATACTGTTGTGTCCTGTGTCAAGTGATACCAACCCAGAGATAACAGAAATATGCTTATGTCAAATTTGATTTTCCTGATAGTGGGCACCCACCTCCACACACTGTCCTTGAATCACACTCCTATAGAATCTTGGCAGATTTTTCACTTTTAACTGTAAATGTGAATTTTTTAGATGGGTTTTCATGGGCAGAAAAATCAAAGGTTAAAGAGGTCCCTATTGATGACAGGCAGAACCTTACGCTTTGAATCATTGGCTGGTCTCAGAGACTCAGGTGTCCAAGCTTGCCTTTCATCCGCCATGTATCGTCTCACGCTCTCCTTTGTGAAGCAGACAGCTAGGGTCTGCTGACGGAATCTGGCATGGCTTGGAATCTGCTGTCTAAGGATCACATAATTTCACAGGTGAGCTTGCAAGCACTGTGTAAGATAATAACATAGGGAGATATAGCTTTTATTATATATTTTGCCCTGCACAAGATTGTTTTAAAATTTTTCAAGGCAACAGAAGATGGCAGATAAGAACAGGTGTGCTGAGACTGGAGTGAAGCAAAAAATGCTGGAGCAAATAAGCCTTTTTTTTCTTTTTATTATTATTGTCTTCAGTGCTTAGAGTAAAGTGGCCCTATTTTAGCATAATGAGATGGCTCACAAAGGCCCATATTTTATTTGTTTCATGAAAAACTTCTCCTAATGGTTGTTAAAAAATAGAAAAATATATTTATCTTCTTATCAGATTTTGCTCAGATAGAACCTACTTTCTGACATAACTTAGACAAGAAAAACAGATATTTTTCTTAAAAGCTTCCCTCCCCATCCAGAACACTCATGACTATCACCTTATGCCATCTCCTAGAATGTCTTGGAGGTGCTGATGTGGGTCCTGATGGCATCACATAATAGAATCAATGGTCAGTTATTTGTACCTAGGTGACTTGAAACAGGATGGTATGTAATCAATGATTCAGTAGAGACCAGGAGGAGAATTAGCCATGAAATTGAACTTGTCCATTATCAAAAGCATATATTGCAACCAAAATTTATACACTGAAACATTAGTCAGCTATTGTATTTATTTTCTAGGGCAGCCATAAGAAAGTACCACAAGGTGCGTGGCTTAAAACAACAGACATTTATTCTCTCACAGTTCTGGAGTCCAGAAGTCCAAAATCAAGGTATTGGCAGGACCATGCTCTTTCTGAAGCCTCTGGGAGGATTCTTCCTTGCCTCGTCCAGTTTCTGGTAGCCCTGGGCATTCCTTGGCTGTGGCAGTATAGCTCCAATCTCTGCCTCGGTTATTACTGAACTGTCTTCTCCCTGTGTGTCTTGGCATCACCTCCCCTCTATGCACATCCGTCTCTGTGTCCAAATTTCCCCTTTTTATAACCACACCAGTCATACTGGATTAGCACCCACCCTAATTACCTCATCTTAACTAATTACATCTGACCTCATTTCTAAATAAGGTCACAGTTTGAGGTACTAAGGGTTAGGACTTCAACATATCTTGAGGGGACACAATGCAACCCATACTACCCATAATCTTTGCAAGTATCTTACAAATAATTCTTGCAGTTTGAAGTTCTCACAATGAACACTTCTCAACCTGTGAGGACTCCACTGTTCACATGAGAGGCTCTATGTGAAGACACTTTGAAGGGCCATGGGAATGCCAGGAATAAGGGTACCACGATAGCCCTTGGTCATGAGTTTATGTGCTGCCTGGCATCTTTATCCAATGAAACAGAGACCATTCTCTTGACGCAATAACCTGTATTTTATTGTCAGAGAATAAATATCACTACAAGTTGACTTCTAGTTCCTCATTTCTTGTCTTTTGTATGGCTCTTGCCTTAGCTATCCTTTAATGCCAGTGGATCTAATGATGAAACGAAATCTCTGATAATGCCATGGCACTCTAAAGAAAAAGCCAGTAGTTGCATCAAGACAAAGAGTTGAAAGGTGAACTAACTGGACATCAGTGCCCATGGACAAAGATAGAGGTACCAGAATGTAAGTGAATTTAGATCTTTAAAAATGAATTTCAGTGAAAAAGAAAGGAAACTTAAAGCATCTTATAAATACAAATTGTAATAATGTTTGTACTTAGGATATTGTCATATTTTTTCTCCTTCAATTTGTTTTTTCTATTGGACCTCATTCACAATGAATTTCTTGTGGTATGAGGATTAGTGAATGCTCATTCTGGCACATTGGAATTTCTTATATAGATCATATAGAGGTCTTTGGCAGAATGTACTGGATATACAGTTATAACAGAAGCAAAGAAATCTACACTAAATCCAAATTCAACTTTAAGCCTAAACAAGTGACAAGAATCACCATTAGACAGTTTTTTGGAATATTTCTGAACAACCCAAACCATGTTTGAAATGTAGTGGAAATTAGAAATATAAATATGATACGCTCTGTAAGAAGGACACTTCAGAAAAAAAATATATGAATATATATGTATATATGTATTTATACACACATACATATACATATACATTTATATACATATACATGCTACACACACACAGACATACACAAATATATGGGGTCATGAGTGTAAATTCTCAGAAAACATGCAAACAGAGCCATGGCCTATTCTTTTCTTGCGCAGTGGTGTCAAAACTCGTTTGCCTGCTTTTAGAGTTTGATGTATTTTTTGAGAAGGGTCATGGGTTGAGGCAAGCAGTATCAAGGTTCCTAACCCTTGAGAAGAATTTTTATTACTAAAAAAATAACCGAGACTACTGTAATGCACCAGGAAACAGTAAGTATGAACTGTCATGAGATATTGTCATATATACTTATCCTCTGATTCAACTCACTGAGGAAGCAGTGTGAATAGGGCAAATATACTTCCCAGGGCAGCTTGCTCAGGGCCGTCCCTATTTATGCTTGTTGTCCTGGCATAATTATCAGTAGCATCCTGTTTCACTTCTAAAAGTGTCTTAGTCTGGCCAGTAATTTATGGGTTACCCAATAGATCCAGAATCTGAAGGCAAACTGATAGAGTTAAAATTCCACTTCATCCACACATCAAATAGATTAAACCCTAAACCTCAGTTTTCCTTATCTATAAAATAGAAATACTCATAACTATCCCTACATCCTAGCGTTGTTGTAAGGATTACACGCATTGATTAATTAATAAAGTACCTAGCACTGTGCGTGGTTCAGAGTTATTGCCCAATAAATATTAGCCATTATTTTTTTATCACTGTGTGATGCTTTCCTGATTGAAAACAGGTAGCACAAGAGCTCATCCTCCTGTTCCAACACCACATCTTGGAGATGTACCTCTATGCATGCTCTCCACAGGCAGCCACCATTCTCAGTCCCCAAGGATTTATAACCTGGGTCTCTTTCCTTTGTCAGAAGTGCAGCCTCTTGGCTTCTCTTCGAGTTGTAGTCACTTTTGAAAAAACCCCATCGTTGCCCACTAATTTTAAACTGAATTTTTGAAAATAGCTTATCGTTAGATTTCACAGGAAGTCACATCCGTCACTCTGGGATTGCCAAGAAGGACGGTGCTGGAACTATTCCTAATCTATCTCCTGTTCTTTTCTGAGTGGGCGTTCATGCTTGTACAGCCTGCATCTTGGCCAGCAAGGCTCACCTCTGGTGGGAAGATTAGGTGGGAAAGCAGGGAAATTGTAGCTGGGAGCGGATGCCGGTATGGTGGTGGCACAATGGTCCTGCAATATCAGGGTTCCCGCCGAGAGAGATGGTGGTGGAAATGACGCTTTAATTGTCCTCAACACTGCAGCTGAGTTCATGGAGAACAGAAAACCATTATTTAAACAGATGGCAAACCTGCCCATCCATAACCAGGCATTTAATGAGATAAAACAGAGCAGCCAGGGCTGTAGGTATGTGAGTCCAGACCATTTTGGAAGACATCAATTTAATTGCTCTTCTATTTTTGTGAAAGCTGTTCCCAAATGCCTACCTTGCCCTCTATTCTACCTTCCCTCTTTCTCTTTATTTTTATCTTTCTTGCCTTTCTGGTGTTTGGATCACAGTCAGACGGATGGTTTCCTTCCCTGACTCCCAGTGCCACACTTTTTAAATTGTGAATATAATTGGGGCAGCCTGGTGAAGCCGAAGGCATATGCATTCTGATGCCAGAGAGACCTGGGTGTGACTCTCTGCTCAGATATTTAGTGGAAATTTCTTCTTCTATAAAACGGTGATAGCACTTTTGTGAAGTTTGAAAAATGTAATATATGAAAAAAATGTCAAGTATAGTTCCTAACCTTTAGTGGGTGCTCCATAAAAAAACAATGGCTGTCATTATTATTGTGCCCAACTTTTCTTACAGGGTGGTGAATTTATAGGCTATCCCAAGTCATTCTTCTCAATTCATTTTAGGCCTTCGGCATAACACCTAGGATCAAGCTCAAGGAAATATAATTATACAGTAGTCATGACCACTTATTATTTTTACTCATTGCCCCATCTGAATTTCTCCCGCACCCACATAAAAACACTGCCCTTTGTATTGCCTCAGCGGGTAGAAGACCTACTAATTGACCCCAATTAGTGAGTGAGTCCTATATATTCAGTTCAATTAGGTTCAATTCTATGAATGTCTACATGTGTAAAAACTGAATGCTACAGATGCAGCAAGCTAGGCCTAAGTCATGGACCCTGCATTCTAGATGCTACCAGTCAAATAGCTATACCTGAATTAATGCATAAAAATGATCCTCTCTTGAAAAAACAAGCTCCTCTCTTGGATAAATAGTCCTGTTTCTAATGTGTCTTTGGATGTTTTATAATCCCAATAGTACTCTGTGATGTTTCTGAAGTAGTCTAGCATCATTTATGAAGTACTCCTAGCATCATTTCTGAAGTATTCTAGTATCAGTTTGTAGAGAAAAAGCTCTTCCATCATGGAGCTTTAGTACAGCTAGGAATGGAATAATTATCTAGCCTCTATTTTCCAAAGCATAAAAATAAAATTATGAAGCAAACCAGAAGTCAGAGGGAAAAAAAGTGGTAATGTACGACAGCTTACAAAGTGCCCATCTGGAGCTAAAAATGGAGCACAGGTCCAAGCCGGGTATCAGCTGCAGAACATGGGTCACCAAAGCAAAGCCTGAACCAGGAGGAGGGGAAAAGGGAAGAAGGAGGGGACCCAGGGTTCAGGGCTGTTTGACCATGAGTGGCTCAGTGCCTGCAGCTTCAGTGGTGGTGTTACCCCACAGGAAGGCAAACTGGGAGCAGGGACTCCTGCTGGGCAGGCGAGAGAGCAAGGGGAGGGGAGCATAAGCACAGGTGCGAGGCCAGCACCGTGTATTTTGGACAGTTGGCTGCTGCAGGGGCTCCTTTTTTGAATATCCATTCACTGACCTGGATGGTGTGCCTCCGCTGGTCTTCATTAGGCGCTACTCTCAGGCCATATCCCACCCAGAAGGAGCGCCACAGTGGGTCCGCTCCTGGTGAACGTGGCCTCTGACTCCCCCAGTTTGCACCATCTCATTCATTAACAAAGCAGGACCTTATCACAAGGTTCTAATTTAAGACAGGGCTTCATTTTAGCAGTAGTGAGTGCTATAGATAAAATATTGATTAAAAAACCTTACGGTTTTATTAATATTTTAAGAGTTCAAAGAATTACAGTTTTTAACATCCAGATTTTTTCCCTTTTACGTTTTATTATAGGGAAGAGATTTGTGTGTATGTCCTCCCTTTCCAAATCCTGATCTAAACCAAACCACAGAACTTTCCTGAGAGCAAATTAACTATAGCTCTAATTAGCTATAGCTTTACCTTAACAGTTTCAGACTAAGGCTGAGTTCTCTGTGAAAGGGGTCAGCTTTTTGCGCTGAGGCAGAGAGGAACCAGACCCAAATGCAAATGCTTTTAGGGCCCAGACAGCAACATAAATGGCAGAGTTTAAGACAATAGGGAAGAGTTGGTGGCTAAACAAGGGAATGCAGGCCCTACCTAAGAAGATTCAAATCCAATTTCTTTTTAATGTGAAAAATAAAGCTCTTCTGCAGGCTGAATTTGGTCAAAGGCTTTCATTTGCAAACCTCACTTAAATGATTCAAAATGTGGCTTATAATCTAAATTTTTATTGCTAGGCATTTTAAGCTTTGTTTATAAAACACAACATGCTGGTTCCTTTTCAAAATTTTCTTATTTCAGTAGATCCAACTTAATGTTCATAAATTTAGAACTATTTTTGCGAACCTCTATATGGTCTCTATTGCTTCCACTGAATTTTTCACACTGAAATTCTGAGTGTAGCCTATTGAATAGAAAGGTAGTAGGCTCAGGGACAACTTGCTTAACTATATATGTTCAAGTATTTAAAATCTACTTGAAAGCATAAGGTACACATGTCACCAGTGAGCAAACTCATTCATTAAATCATTGGTTGTCTATTAACTCTTAATTCACCAAACATTTAAAGAATATCTCCTGTGTTAGGACACTGGGCATATAGCCCTTAAGTGACTTTTAATACAATGTGCTAAATTCTATAAAAGAGGAGTGGATAATTTGATATGATTAAAGAAGAGGTGTTTTTTCTGGGGGAATTGAGAAAGATTAAACTGAACAAATGAGACTCAAAATTGCTCTTGAACAAGGAGGGGTTTGCCAGGCTGGCAAAGGGGAGAAAAATATTCAAGAGATCTTTAGAAAATAGTATAAATCAGTACCTTAGTGTATAAAATTTGATTAAACTCTGTCTTCATGCATAACCCTTGTTTGTAATGGAAATTGGTGCTATGGTTTCCAAGATCGGAAAGTATAGTTTCAAAAGTCAGGCACTTCTTTTGGAACAACAATGGAATGTTCTACCCCAGTGCCTAGAACAGTATCTAGCACAGGGTAGGTATTTAATCAATATCTGTTGAATAACTAGGTGAACGGATTGTTCAAGGTTCAGTCAAGAGGAATGGAGTCTTTGTCTTGTATTTGATACATAAAACCCCTGAGAAATATGCTGGGCAGTTCTCACAGTGTCCGATAGGCATCACTGAGCTCACGAGGCTGCTTCCATTTGCAAAGAGAGACCTCCGTAATTATTTGATTCACGTTAGGTAGATGGTCAGTAACAAATACAAGTTTTGGAGGAGTTCATTTTTCCCTTTCAATAACATAAGTGCTTCAACCTATGAAATTAAACTGGCTGATTAGCGTTAGACTGTTCAGTGTATCCCAGAGTAGCTATTTTAATACAATGTGCGTCCAAATTTTAGAGTGGCGGGGCTGATTCAGTTACTTAGTGTTCGTATTTGAAATTGGATTTACAATGTCCACGCTTTCCAAATTTCTTTCTGTTAAGAGAACATCTGTGACTTACCCCAATACTAAACATGCAGCATTGGTATTCAGTAACAATAAGAGATATACAGTATCAACCAAGTTATATGTTACAGCTAAAAAGTACATAACTATGGATCCCAGGCTGTTAGGAGACAGTTAAGATTCAAACATTCAGTCCTGACCTTCCCATTATATATTAATACTAGCTATTATTGATTGAGCACCTATTCTTCGTGAGGCTTGTGTCAAGCGCTTCATTTGTATTGGCTCTCATTTAAAGGTAGCTAGTGTTATACACATGTTCAAATAAAATAACTGATGTACAAAGAGAAAAGAGGCTTGCCTCAAATCATACAAAGTGTCAAAGTCCTTGTGGCCATTTGCACTTCATTGATTTTGTGTTTTGACTTCAAGTCCAGAAATTATGGCTATCTGTACTTCATTTACTAAGACTTTTACTTTATCACCCACAGTTGCAGCTATACAAAAGGTATAAAATAAAACAGAAGTTAAGGGGGAAAAAAAAAAGCACAACAGGATTTCACCAGAGTTCTCCCCTGGTGTTTACACTTACAGGCACACAGGCCTTCTGTCGGATTTCTCCATATGAAAACTCTTTCTCCTTCCACACATGTTGTTCCTTCTGCCTGGAGCACTGTTCCCTAAGTCATCATCATCTTTCCATGACACCCCAATTTAATCAGGTCACTCTCTTATTTTTCCTCAGCCCCCTGTTATTTTCCTTTATAACACTTTCTACTGTTTTACTTTGTATTTGATTTTGTGTTTATTTCATTAATGTCTTTCTACCACAAAGGCAAGAACCACATTTGTTCATGTCTTAGTCAGCTCAGGCTGCTGTAACAAAATACCACAGATGGGGCAACTTAAACAAACATTTATTTCTCACAGTTCTGGAGGCTGCCAGGTCTGAGATCAGAGCACTAGCATGTTTGGGTTCTGGTAAGAGCCCTCTTCCCAGCTTGCAGATGGCTGCTTTCTTGCTGTGTCCTCACCTGAAAAGAAGAGATTACGAGACAGAGAGTGCTCTCTGTCCTCTTTCTATAAGGGCACTGATCCGATAATGAGGATCCTACCCTCATGACCTTATCAAAACCTAATTACTTCCTAAAGACCCTGTCCCAAATATCATCACACTGGGGATTAGGGCTTCAACATAGGAATTCTGAGAGGACACAATTCAGCCCATAGCAGTTCACATAGGAGAGTGCTTGGCACTCTCAGTATATACTTAGTGAATGAATGAATGGAATGAATGCAAAATGTCCAGAGATCTCTACATCCCTCTGGAAGAGGCTAAATTACAACTAGAACCCAGAATAGAGGGAGTGTTCCAGAATCAAAGTAAGTATGGCCTCTCTAAGCCAAGAGCTAAGGAGCTCAGGAGCTGCTGAGAAATCAAGGCGACAAGTGAAGAGGGTAGGAGAATAGTGCCTAGAGAATTCTGAAGTGATACAGAAGCCAGGGGGTTACAGCCCACTTCTGGGCCTACCATAGCGGCTCTGACTTTTCCTTTGTCTTCTCTCTCAGCAGGGCCAGCTACACCACTAGCGGGGCTCAGTACAAGATGAGAATGCAGGATTCCTTGTTCAAAAAGCAGCGAAAACTGCCATTAAAAGTACTAAAATAGAAAGTCTTTTCCTTTTCTCCATGGTCTCTCTTGACTTATGTTTTTATTTGCTATTTAATGTTGCTCTAAAGTAAGGAAAAATTAAACATTCTAATTGTCAGCGTGAATTTTACCATTGTGCAATGAGAGTTTTACATGCAAATATAAGAGCATTTAACTCTTACTCAAAATCACCAAAATTATGAAATTCATATTGCATACCTCACATGTTCATATGTATTTCATTCTTACCAGTACAGTAAAAATGCTGCACAAAACTAACTCAACTATTCTTATTATATTTTTTGAAATGTGTTGCATTTACCAACAGTCTACCTTTGGCTTACTGATGAGTAGGGAAGGACAGAAAGGAAAGAGACCTATAGGTTGCCCTATTTTTCCTTTTCCTTCTATGCCATCACTTTCAGTGTAAGTGGTTGGCTACTACAGGGAAGTACTAGGCATAAGAAAGGATGTGATAAAATTCCTTATTGTTTATGTCTTAGAACACTATATTGCCTTCTTTCTGGTTTGAACAGAAAGCACAGCCTCTCGGGGCTGTCAACGCCTCCACTTAACCGTAAACATTACACACTTATGTTATCCACAAGATGAGCCTAATCAAACTGCTGCACATGTGGGTCAACTGGAATTCTGTGCTCATGGAGCATCTGAACGTGAATGGGGAGGTAAGGGACGCTCATCGTGCTCCATGGTCCCACTGGACTTACAAAACAGTTCACAGTCAATGAGGGCAGGAGGGAGAAGAGCATGGAGAAGACGGTGGAGGGAGGTGGGTGGGGAAGGGAGGACTAAGACTAGGCCAGCTATCTGAAATTCCACATACTCCTTCTTCATCTCCATTTTTCCCCCTATCATTTTGCATTTTTCAGTGGAGACAGAGAGCACTCTGTTTCTACTTCACCCCTGAATCATACTGTTCAAAAGCAGCCTGCAATGGCCAGGAGAAGCTGATACTTTTGCTCACTTTTCTAGCTAAGATCAATAAGGCAGAAGTGGTCCTGGAGCTGGTAGAGGCAGGGCACTCAGGAGCTAGCTGGTCACGATGGTCTTACACACAAGACCTTTGCCCTTTGTAAAGCCACACATCTTCACTTGATGGCTTAAACTAATTTTTTTAAATTAAACTAATTTGGGCATTAAATAAATTGTTAGATTAGCAAACAGAATCTTTTTTCGATAACAAGAACAACAACAAAAGGCTCTTGTAGTTAACAGCCCTAAATAAACAAGTATTTTACATTAAAGATACATGCTTAAACAATTCTGCCTTATAAATAATAATCATTGTTAATTATTCCTCACGAGAAACTAAAGAATGAGTGCATTTTCCACGCATAAATTGACAACTACTGTATTTGCACAAATAGCATTACACAAGCAGAAATAGTTTCATTATTTAAACATTATATTAAGAAGACCCTTAAAAAAAAAAAGGATTCCACTATACTTTACATCACATAAAAATGTAAGGTAGCATGTGCAAACTGTTTAAAGAGCTTGTTAAAGATTCTTATAATAAGAAAGGCTGGGAAAAGTAGAGTCATATCTTATCAAAACAATCTAAGAAATCTTAAGAATGCTGCTTTTCTAGTAATACATAAATATACACGAACATGAGCAAGAATCCAAGTAAAGAAACAGTTCTTATTCATAGGATTGACAGTTTTATTATTACACCAGCCTGAAATAACATATAATGGTGTGTGAGTGTGCACTGGAGTTTCTAAAAGCAGCTTTTAAGATAGGCTTAATGGGAGAAGGGTTCAACGTTCTCCTTTGAATGCTGGAGGATGGGGTCTCCCGGGGATAAAGGGGAAAAGTGGAGATAAACTTTTAATGCAATCTCTATTCTTGCCACAGTTGTTGTATTTATTTGTTCAGCTATATTTATTGTGTAGCCACCATACGCCAGGCTCTGTGGATACAGTGAGGGCCTTGACAAACACACACTCTGCCTTCAGGAAGCTCAGGGCACAAGCAAGAAACAGTATGAGCATGTTAGAATGTCACAGGGAAGTAAAAGATATTTAGCAGCACTTGGTGGGGGAACCTAACAAGACCAAGGGTGGGTGGTCAGGGAAATTTTCCAGGAGAAAGAGACATTAAAACTAAGGGCCCAGGGTTAGTAAGCAAGACATAACCAGGTCTGGAGTGGAGGAGTAGAGAATGCTGAATCAATAAGAATCTCGAGAAATTCCTTCGGGATCTGGCTTCCTTACTTTTTATCAACCATGTGCTGAGACTCCTTTTAGATGTTCAGCATAGGATTGACTGAATTAGTAGAAATTTCTAGGACTGAAAAAATTAAGTGCTTGCTATGCTATTGTAAGTGTTGGTTTGAATTGTGAATGTGTATAAATAATGGATGAAGTTGAATCAGAAAGGTAAACCAGCTGGGCACGTTTAGTGGGGACTAACAGGAAAGACAGCTTTCCCAGTGAGCTGCAAGAAAAGGAAGCGCAGTCCCTCTTCCTTGGGCCATGGCTTCTGGCTCCAGGGAACTCCCTTCTCTCTGGGTGAGGGAGCTGGCAATAAAAGAAGTTTATGATTTGGATCTGAATGTGTGTGTTTCTTGGTGTTATACACAACTAAAGGAACCTAAGATACATTTGTATTGAGTTTTGTGACTGCATTAGTCAGGGATCTCCAGAGAAACAGCACCAATAGGATATATATAGAGAGAGAAAGAGATCTATATCTATGTATCTATCATCTATGTATGGGCAAATTTATTATAGGAATTCGTTCACACAATTATGGAGGCTGAGGAGTTCAGCCTACTGTCTGTAAGCTGGAGAACCAGGCAAGCCAGTAGTGTAATTCAGTCCCAGTCTGAAGGCCTTAGAACCAGGGGAGCTGATGGTCTAAGTCCCAGTCCAAGCCCAAGTCAAAGACAGGAGAACCAGGAGTGCCTACGTCCTAGGGCAGAAGATGGATGTTCCAGCAAAGAGGGCAAATTCGCCCTTCCTTAGCCTTCTTGTTGTTCTACTCAGGCCCTCAACTGATTGAATGATGCCCACTCACACTGGGGAGGGGTGGCACGGTTTCTTTACTCAGTCTACAGATTCAATGCTATCTCTTCTAGAAACTCCCCAAAGACACACCCAGAAATAATGTTTTACAAGCTATCGGGGCATCCCTTAGCCCAATTAAGTTAACACATAAAATTAACCATCATAATGACCAAAGTGCCAACCCTTGGCCATCACAGTACTGCGTTCCAAGCAAAGGCAATGGCACATGAAAAGACCCAGAGGCTAAGAGGCACCAGCATCTCCAGGTGACAGGAAGTATTTAAATAAGGGTGGGGCCAAGTATAAGGGGGCAAATAGAGAAGGGGTGAGAGAGATAAGCAAGCAAGATTTTAAGTGTGCTGAGACTTTTGAATGCTGGAATTGGAAAGCCATTTAATTTTTTAAGCAGGGAAATGGTATGGATCAGACTTGCATTTTCAGAAGAATACTCTGGCTGCAGTGAGGAGGGCAGACTTGAGTGAGGACAAGACTGGGAGGAAGAAAAGTCATCTAGGAGGGAGATGAGAGTAGCCTGGAGCTGGAGAGTGGCAGTTGGCATGGAGAGATCTTGGACTGAAGTGCCTTGGTGCTTTACCAGGTGTGTGTGTGTGTGTGTGTGTGTGTGTGTCTATGTCTGTGTGTGTATGTGCGTTTGTGGGGGAAAAAAAAGAGAGGGGTGAGGTTGACTCCATGTTTTTTAATGAAGACTGGGTGAATGTCTGGTGCAGTAACAAAGAAACGGTCTATAGAAAGAGAAGCTGATGTGTGTAGGGTTATCCAGAGATTACTACAACCTGACATGTCCACTTGTGTGTGAAATGGCACTGAGTATTGCCAGAATAATAATCACAGCTATTTTAGGGGAGTGTTTTGGCAAATAAAAACATTTGTGAGGGAGAATGCACTGAGAGATTTTATAGCTAAAAGTGACCTTCACCCTGACTTCAGTGGTTCCCACGTCAACATCCATCCTCAGTCCCACCCATATGAATCTTGTCCTTGCTTTCTGAGCTCTAGGTATGAATCAAATCACTATGACACATGGCAGCACCCTTGGAAGGAGATGGCTTCTTCTTTCTCCAGTGCAAAGCATAATGAACCTCCAAGGACAATCAAGTTCAAACAAATCTAAGCAAAAGATTAAGGCTCAACCAAAACTCATTGTTACTCATTTTATTAATATCCTTTATTTCAACACCAAAACTTAAGATTAATATCCTGAGAAAAGAAGATTCATGAACATACTCTCAATACCAAAAAGTATTTTTCGAATCATTTGGCAAGAAAATGTTGTAATAACAACGATAATAATTTTATCTGCCTTTATTTATTTTCTACTATGTGCTAGTTACTTCATTAACTTTATTTCTGGACTCACATAAATCCTACAGGTTTATCATCTCCATTTGCCAGATGAGCAACATGAGACCAAGCTAAGTGGACCACAAAGGGAGTGCAGACTTTTGCTTTGGCCTCCTTTGTATAGTCTAACCAATTGACCTATGCCTATAAGACAATAACAGCATAGTTTGGAAAGAAATCGTTTGAAGCAAATAGATGTGGGGCAGTGCTTTTGTACTGTCTTAATCTTTCCTTTAAGCCTAGGAGTTTCTACATAAAAGGCTCACGATTGTTCAGGTATACATATACCAGAATTTGTTTTTCATTTATGTGTTGATGGGCATTTGAAATGATCTATTAATACAAATAATAACATATTAACTAGTTATTCCATTTTATTGACGAACCAGATCCCATTGTACGGATATGCCAGAATTTCTTGGTCAGTAGGCAGCCTTATGGAACGCAGTGAGGCCCAAGTCTTTTCATTTTGAGGATCCACAAAACATCCCAGCATCTGATGCCTATGTATCAAGTTGGCAATAGGTGTAGAGATGGTCGAGTTCCATAGTCACCTTGACCCAGAAGTAACTCCTTCACATACAAATACTCCATTGGAGAGAAACACTCATGTGGCCTCACCTTGATGCAAGCACGTTGGAAATGTAGCCGGATGGACAGCTTCTTCCCAGTGATCCCTCAATACTATGCAAAGAGTAGGTTGTGACTGGTGGACAGTTAGATGTCACTATCATGGATGTTTAACCCATCAGTTTTTTCCTTTATGGTTTTTAATTTTGGAGTCATGCTTAAAAAAATGTTCTTCACTCAGAGATTAGAGAAATATTCACCAATAGTTTTCTAACATTTACATGATTTTCTTTAAGCAGGTAGCCAAAACCTAACACCATTAAGATGAATAATGCATTCTTTCCCCCACTAATTTGAAAGGACACTTTAATCAAATACTAAAATAATACTAAGACACACATACACTTGGTGCTGTTTATGAACTTTGTTGTATTCTATTTCTTTTTTGTCCTGGGCTCATATCAGCACTAGAATATTTTAATTATAAAAGTTCTATAATTTAAAAAGATTTCTCTGTGCCTCCCCCTCTGAAATTAGTCTCATTTGTTCAAAAAACATTCACATTATATGCTCACTTATTCTTCTACATAAATTTCTCTCCAAATCTCTAACTCAACTCTAAGATAATGAGTGTTAGAATTTAATTAGTAGATAGATAATTGATGGATAGACAGACAGACAGATAGACAGATATTAGGCAGATCTGGGGGAGAATTGATATATTTTCGATGCTGATTTTTCCCAGTTAGGAACCTAGCGTTCATTTATTCAAATTTTCTTATGTGTCCCTTAATTATGTTTCCAATGTTGGAAACTTGGTATTAAATATTTGCAGAATGGATGATATTACCATTTTGTACATGCCTCTTATTAAATGTATTCCTACATGTTTTATTTTATACTTTTGTTGCCTATTAAAAATATCTTTTTCTATTATAATTTTAAACTGGTTACTGCTGGTATGTGAGAAAGTTACTCACTTACTTTGGAGCATTTGGCTTGTAATCACTTAGAAGAAATGCAATATTTTGTAAAACCTTCATGACTAAGAACGTGTTTCTGTTGCTCTCATACTAGAATGATAGTTTCAATGGGTGTAGGGTTCTAGGTTCCGAATACTTCTTTTTAAATCGAAAACTGCAGGCGTGACTTGTACCGTCTAAGCATTTATCGGTACTGAGATGTCTGATACTAACCCGACGTTTTCCTCCTTTTGTTTAGGGACTTATTTTTCTTTCCCTATTGGATGCTTACAGAATTTTTACGTTATCAGAAAGGAAAATACTTCACCCAAATTTGTTTATGTCCAACACTCTTCATTAACTTTTTCCTCTGGTATATCCTAAAAATCAAATTTTAACTCAGGGAAATTAGTTTTCAAGGATTTAATAATTTTTGCTCCTTTTTCATGTGTCTTGTGAATAACATGTTTTTATTATGAATATGCTGATCTCCTAGGTGTTTCCTCCTTGTCTCTCATCTTTTATCCATTATAATTATTTCAAACTTTCCCTCTAAGTTAAAGAAAAATTTCTCTCTTTGAGAGAGAGCTAGACTTCAATTTCACTGGTTTATTTTCCAGAAGTATTGAATCTAGCCTTCACTGGCTCTATTGCATTTTAATTTGGGGAACTTTAAAAAATCTACAGGCAAGTTTTATTTTATGTAATTGATGTAATTATGCATCAATTAAAAATACAATAAGATATTTTTAAAACATTTTCCTGTTAATATTTTAGTAGGTTTATTTCTTAGCGGGATATTTGCTCTAAATTCCCTAGACTAGTGCCTGTATGTTTGGAACTAATAAATTTTTTCACAAGAATGTTTTTATAACTGAAAGTTGGTACCCTTTTACCAGCCTCTCCCTATTTCCTCCACCCCTCAGCCCCTGGCAACCACTTTTCTACTCTCTTTTTCTATGAGTTCGATTTGTTTTTTAGATTCCTAAGTGATATCATGCAGTATTTGTCTTTCTCTGATGATCTAATATATAACAAAGTGACTATATTTGATAACACTGTATTGTATAATTGAAATTTGATGAGAGTAGAATTTGAACGTTCTCACACACAAAAAGTAAATATATGAGATAATGTATGTGTTAACTTGATGGAGGAATCCTTTCAAGATGAATATCTATATCAAATCATCATGTTCTATACTTTAAATATCTTACAATTTTCTTTGTCAGTTATACCTTAATAGAGCTGGGGAGGGGGAAAAGAATGATGTTTATTTTTCTTGCAGTTAACTCATTTTTCGTGCAGTTAATGCATCCTTACTATGGCAATCCATGTTTGTTTATTTCTGTTAGTTACAATGATTTGTACCAGAAATTGTCTCAGTATCCAATGTATACTCCAAAACAAAAGCAGAGTGCTTTTACTTTTATTATATTTTTAGCTTGGCAAAATTTTTGGTTATTTTTTATTGTGGTAGCACTGGTTTATAACATTATATAAATTTTAGGTGTACATCATTATATTTTGATTTCTGTATAGACCATATCATGTTCACCACCAACACTCTAGTTGCCATCCATCACCATATATATGTGCTCCTTTACCCCTTTTGCCCTCCTTCCACACCCTTCTCCTCTGGTAACCACCAATCTATTCTTTGTATCTATGTGTTTGTTTATTGTTGTTTTTTATCTTCCACATATGAGCAAAATCATATAGTACCTGGCTTTCTCCATCTGACTTATTTGACTCAGTGTAATACCCTCAAGGTCCATCCATGTTGCCACAAATGGCAAGATTTCATCTTTGTTTACAGTTGAGTAGTATTCCATTGTATGTATATCTATCACATCTTCTTTATTCATTTGTTTCCAAGTCTTGGCTATTGTGAATAATGCTGCAATAAACATAGGGACACATACAACTTTTTGATTTAGTGTTTTTGTGTTCTTTGGATAGAAACCCAGAAGTGGAATAGCTGGATTATAGGGTAGTTCTATTTTTTATTTTTTCTTCTTCTTCTTCTTTTTTTTTTTTTTTTGGTGAGGAAGATTGTCACTGAACTAAAATCTGAGGCAATCTTCTTCTATTTTCTATGTGGGATACTCCCACAGCATGGTGTGATGAGTGGTGCATAGGTCCGTGCCCAGGATCCAAACCTGTGAATCCTGGGCCACCAAAGCAGAGTGTGAACTTAACCACTATGCACCAGGTCATCCCCAATTTTTAATTTTTTGAAGACTCTCCATACTGTTTTCCATAGTGGCTGTACCAATTTACATTCCCACCAGCAGTGTATGAGGGTTCCCTTTTCTCCACATCCTCTCCAACACTTGTTATTTCTTGTCTTTTTAATAATAACCATTCTGATGGACAGGGGGTGATATCTCATTGTGGTTTTGATTTGCATTTCCCTAATAATTAGATGTTGAACATCTTTTTATATGCCTGTTGGCCATCTGTATATCTTCCTTGGAAAAACGTCTGTTCAGATCCTTTGCCCATTTTTTTATGGGTTGTGTTTTGTTGTTGAGTTGTATGAGTTCTATACATATTTTGGCTATTAGCCCCTTATCTGATACATGATTTGCAAATATTTTCTACCAGTTGGTGGGTTGTGTTTTTGTTTTGTTGATGGTTTCCTTTGCCATGCAGAAGCTTTTTAGTTTGATATAGTCCCATTTCTTATCTTTTCTTTTGTTTCCCTTGTCTGAGGAGATATGACATTCAAAAGGATACTGCTATGACCAATGTTGAAGAGTGTTTTCTTCTATGAGTTTTATGGTTTCAGGCATTACATTCAAGTCTGTAATCCATTTTGACAATTTTTGTGTATGATGTAAGATAGTGGTCTACTTTTATTCTTTTGCATATGTCTGTTCAGTTTTCCATTTTACTTTTTTTCAGCTTTTATTTTTACCAGCTTAATTTTATTCAACATCCGTTTTTTCTTTGTGAGTAGTAGTGAGGGAACTATAACTAGAAGAGTCCACTGCTACAACTCACTGATGGTGGAGACCCAGAGTTAGCTGGGAACCACCCACTTCGCTAACCAGTGTGACCATGTTAGTGAGCAGACCCTGTAGGAAGCTCCCACTTCACTCAACAGGGCTTCCTCACCAAATGAAAGGCAGAGTTTCTGAAAGTTTTGGCTAAAGGAAAGTTACCCTAATTTTCTTTGTAATCATATTTCTTGCAGTAGCCCAAAAGCAGCTGGGCTATCCTTCCCTTTCCCTAATTGTAAGCAACTGCTCTTAAATGGAGCCCACTGTCTCAGTGTTCTAGTTTTAGTTAGGACACTATATCCAAGCAAAATGTAGGGCAGGCTGAGGGCCATGGCCTACAGTTCTAAGTATGACAATTGTAAAGTCAGAAGTTCCCTTTCTGGCCTTCCCTGGCCTACTATCATCTCCAGCTCCCTTCTGTCTTATCTTAGGTGTGCCTCTGAGTTTCTGTCCTTTTATGTCCCAAATAGGCTTTTCCTTTGCACAAAATAAAAGTCTGGCCGGTTGATTTTCACCTAGGTTAGGTCTCACCTGGATTCCACATTCCTGAATTCCCTCCAAATTTCTCTTTTGTGAATATGCCGTTTCTGCTTTTTCTTTTCTTTTCTTTTTTGGAGTGCCTAAGCCAATATTTCTCTATTCTTTTCTATTTCTTTGGTCATTTCAATCGAGATATTAGAGGATGTTAAATGTGTGGCATCAAATTATTATCTTGAACCAGAATCTACATTTCTGTATTAGTTTTTGTATTTTAATCCCATTGTCTTTAAGCAGAAGAAGGATTTTATAGCATGAATCTAAAGAAAAGGAAAAAACGAAAGGAGGAGAGAAAAGAAGGGAAGGAAGGAAGGAGAAAGTACCTAGACAGGAAAGCTATCAAAATGTCACAGGGACTGGCAAATTTACAATGATTAACTTTTTCTAACTGACAATTGTTTGATAGCCAATAAAAGCAGTGGTAGATACCTCATAATATTAAAGCATTTCGAAAGAAAATTTACAGTAAAAAGAAATGTACTAATGTATGTCTAATTTCACTATCCAAGATAAACACTTCAATCAGCCAAATTCATCCTCTGGGTTTAGAACAAACCAAAGTCAACGCCGACCTTTGAGTAACCTCATGTTGACATCTTTGGTCTTTGCGGAAAACACTGGAGTAGCTTTGATTTAAAAGTTTCTCTTTCCACAGCATGACAACTTGTTAAGGTGTTGCAGACCAAGTCAATCCCTCCAGCTTTACAATGCAATCTTTTAGATTACAAAACTGCACTTAAAAACGAATGGAGCAATTCCGGGCTCTCTTACTCGGCTCTGCGGCCTGTTGGCAGGAGAACTCTTGGAAGACGGATTGGTGTCCTGCAGCAGTTCACTGTGCTGGATGGACTCAAACGCTCCCTGGCACTCGCTCCAGCTGTCCTCCCTTCACACATGGCTACCTGGCCCTGCCCCCGGAACTTTTCCTGCATTCCCAGTTACCTAGCATACCCTTTATTCACTTGCCTCTTAAAGATCTCCCATTTTGAACAGTCCAATGAAATAACCCCCCAAAGTTTACTTGTAAGCAAGCAACACCCTTAAAAAATTAAGTTCCAAATAGTTTACTAAATTATAGTACACTATGATACAGCCATTAAAAATGCTTATGAAGAGATTTTTAATGTAAGATTCGATATGGGAAAAGTCTACAACATAAAGCAAAAATAAAGGGTATACAGGGAAGTGTATAATATTATATCAACTGTGGAAAAGGAGAATGTATTCAAAAAAGTTTAAGAGAATATACTAAACTGCTAACAGTTGTTGCCTCAGGATGGTAGTAGTATAACAATAGTTTACTTTTTTCTTTATAAATATCTCCAAATTTCTATAAATGTCAAGTAGATCACAGTGCTTTATAAAATTGTCTACATGGTATGATTTCAACTAAAAATAATGTATGGATAAGAGACAATGGAAATAGGGGAAAATGTTAATAGGTATTCTCTCCTCTAGGTGAGATAACAAGAGACTGCTATTTCCATTTCTTTTCAAAATACATCTCTCCTTTCAGACTATGCACATGCATGATGTATTAATTTTATACTAGAAAATAATGCTTAAGTAAGACAGAGGAGAAACAAGAAAACCACTATACTCCTAATACTCATAATAAACCAGTGAGCTCCAAACACTTTGAATAAAAGTTAGAGTTGTCTTCAGAAATTAAAGATTTTTACTTCTCCTACTTTCAGATAACATATTTCACACTTCTTAATTCACAAGTGGCAAATAGTTTCTCACAAACATTCTTATCCTAAAGTGAAGTCAACACAAATAAGAAGAAATTCCGTGAGAAAAGGGGGAAAAATAGGTCTAGCCCAAGGCTCATCACAGAAGAAGGATCCTGGCAGGACTCTGGTGTGGGAAGAAGAGGTACTGCGAATACACAAAGTTAGAATATGGGCCCCCACAGCCGTCCTCTTCTACTGATGTTTGTTTGTTTGTTTACAGCCGTTGGGAGGACATTTTGATCCACAGCGGCAGATGGATTGGATCATCCTCTAATTCTTTCAGAAATTGGGATGTATGCTCTCTGCTTCCCCATCCAGGGAATTCACTGGTAACGAAGTGTGTACGTGCAAATCACCTTGATAGGCGTTGTGGTGTATGTTTGGGTGGGTGAGGGAGCAAGGTGAGGGAATGATTCGAATTAGGAAACATTGCTGTTATTCCCAAAAAAAGGAAGAGTGAACATCTTCTGGTAGAGCTACCAAACCATCAAAGTTAGACATTATTCCAGACATATGCAAAAACTTGTGGTGATTTGACCATTTGTGTGGAACTATACACAGCCTTCATCTAAAACAGAAGAAAGCCGATTTCCAGTCGGGAAGACTACATGATATTCAGAGGATGAAGATAAGATGCAAACAACTAAGTATTATTAGGAGGTATCAGATGTGCACCATAACTTCATTATGTCTATACAAGGCAGGAAAGGAGAAAATAAATATTGAATCCACTTCATCTTGTCATAACTCTCAAAGAAATTAAAATCATTATTTCATTCTGAGTAATTTCTTTTGGAAAAGAGATGTTTTTAAGAAAATACTGACAGTAAAGCTAAAATTTCTTTTTCATCTTAGATGAGAATTTGTTTCATGATTCATTTTGAACAATCTGACTCTAAATTGTTCTTTTATTTTTGTATTTTCTTTTTAAAACAGGAATTAATACATTTAGACATGGGAAAATATGGCAAATCACATTTTACTATTTTCTGCTTTCACACACAGAACACTATTTTTTTTTTAAATTTCAAGGACATTTCACCATCCAAAAAATACACATAAATACATTTAAATACATACAGAAGCAAATAATGAAACTGACAAAGCAAACACTGGTTAATGTGCACATCCTACCACTTAAAGCTCCATACCACTTGAAGGAATTGTCATGTATATTGTATATTATTACAAATTAGAAAACTTAATATATCTTATTTTTTTCAAATTTGAGAAATATATCAAGGGAATATTTTGAAACATTAAGTATACAATAGAGTGTTTAATTTTTATTGCCAAATAATCTGTTCATTTGCTTCAAAATTGCCAATTTTCAGCTAAAGATCTCAAAGGAGCTCACAGTTGCTTTTTCTCTTATACTTTTAACCAAAATCAGAAAGAAACCCAAACCAAAACAAAGCCATGAAACCTTCAATACTTTCAAGCTGAAATTTCAGCCTACTGTTTGTTTTATTTTGTGCTCCAACTGAACTAATTAAACAAAGAGCTTGACATTCAAAGCTGGTTTGGGAAAAGAAAGAGGGGGCACAACCAGTTGAGATTTGGCCCAAGTAGCAATAAGTATGAAAGACAACAGTCATCATAACAGCTTTCATTATGACTTTATAGTCATTCACTAAACTTTTCAAGGCAGTAAATGGATTAGTGAGGAAGGGGAAAAAAGAAAATCTCATAACTACCTCATTTAGTTTTTAGGTTAGAGAAATTATACTTATTTAAAACAAAAATTTAAAATGATTACACTTCAAAATACATTAGTTTCCAAAGAGGGATCTTCATTTACTGTTTACTTTCAAATTGAATTCTACTCCTCCATATTTCTTCTTAATACATTTATTTTTCTACTTTGTACCCCATTCCCCCAAAATCATAAATACACTCAAATAAATAATTTAGGGAATCTTCTATTTCTAATACTAAACTTAAAAGGGTTTGTGCTATGGGGATGAAGGGGAGACTTGTGTGGTTTCAGATAAGAAATATGTACAAGTGAAATTTCACAATGATGTAAACTATTATGAACTCAATGAAAAAATAAAGAAATAAATAAAGGGTTGGTGCTAAATTCAGATAAACATATTTTTGAAACATTTCATCAAGAGAAGTTACACATTTTTTTCTAACTGCGTTTTAGTTCGCATTTTTGTTTTACTGTTTTAAAATAAAATAGTAAATTAAAAATTAATATATTTTTATTATTTAAACATTCAAATGACACAGAAGTTTTTAAAATGAGTCCTACCCTTCATTTCCAAATCTGAGTAGGTGTGCGTCTTTCCACATCTCTTTTTATAATACAGAAAAAAACATATATATACACACATACACACACACACCGACAGGGACACGTATTTTTATAGATAATGCTCTATATATGATTCCACAATTTAATTTCTTCATTTCTTTTTTCATCCTTTCATCATGGACATATTTCTGTATCAGAATAAATAGATCAATCGTATTCTTCCAATGGAGGTCAAGTGTTCCATTTTATGATTGTACCATAATTTATTTAAACAAATCCCTACTGATGAGTGTCAAAGTTAGTCTTAAATGAGTACATGCGCACATCTAAAAGTTCAAACCACACGAAATGGTCTAAAACAAAAAGTTAAGACTTCCTATTCCTCCTCCAAAAGATAATAAATTTTAATCAGTTTGTGGTTTTTTAAAACACTTCTGATGGTTAACATTATAACTTTTAAATAATAAACTTAAACGTGTTACTTAATGTGTTACCTGACAAAATGTTAATTGTCTTTAATTAAAATGAAGAATTTAGCATATTTACAAACACCTCTTGCTTTGCTTCTCCTTCCCCTTTGTGTTCATTTTATAATTTTTTATTAAATTTTATAACTTCTATATTGTTTTGTTTGATAAATACAATGAAGTCTTCCCTGATCAGTGCACAACGTTAGTCTAAGAGCCCCAAGGTGGTGAGACAGCATCTGTGGTATTCTGACTGGGCATGGATTATCTGATGCAGAGCCAAATGGTGTGACGAGCCCAAGAGAATGCACTCGGAGGTGCATGCACACAATTTCTCCAAATACTGAGGTCCAGAGGACACTTCTCTAGGTTTGTTTTAGCTTTCTTAGCAGAATTCAGGAATGGAGAGATGACAAAGCTATCGCTGAAACATGGACCCAGCTCTGCAGCCCGGAAGCTGCGTGGCCCACAGCTAGGCCCTTCCATTTTCTGGGCCTCACTCTTCTCATTTGTAGACTGAGAGATGAACTAGTCTGTCTCTGCTAGCTTCAACATCTTAATATTCTAAATTATTGAATATTACATAGACATGTGTTGCAGGTATAAATGACACTGTAGTCCTAGAAGCAGAGTTCTAACAACACTTAATTCTACTTTTCTAAGTGATCCTGAGTGACTGCCAAAGCCTTGCTCTCCTCAATGCCTTCATCAGTTTTGGTACTTGGAGATACTTTGAAATATGAGGAAACCATCATTAATGGCTTTACTGGTTGTTTTTGTTTACAGCAAAGAAGACCACGCCTATTAAATCCTAGCGTGTGCATTTTAAACTGTAAAATTATCATTTATCCCTCTCCACAATAATCAGAGTTAATAATTTGGATAAAGCTGGGATATAGTAATATGTTGTACTAAATAGACTAAACAGTATTTTTTTCTCCACTTTTCCACCCAGAACCTAGAATCATTTTCATTTTTCTCTTTCTTCTAACGGTTGTGGGGATGGAGATATTGATTCAAAAAGCCAGATTTGGGCATACAAAGCAGAAAGGCATCTGTAACTCAACGAGGGCCTGTAAACAGAGTCTTTCAGCCATCCCATGAGGTCAGGAATCATTCCTGGTAGATCTAAAACTGCCAATATGATCTCAATGCTTTCCTCTTTCTTTCCTTACAGGAGGTGCCCACCCCAACACTTTGGCCTTATCAGCCCCCACAGATGCTGCTCAGTGTCTGTTCCTGCCAATTTCGGCTCAGCATGGTGTCTCCCAGGCCCACTGACTATCGGTTGCCATAAGGACATTGAGCAGATGAGGGAGGCCTGGTCGAGCAGTGGTTGGGCCAGGTGGAGAGGAGGAGGCAGAAGAGAGAATTGAGCCACACCGAGTCCTGAGTCCCAGCAAGGATGATCAGGAGGCAGGTGGTCACAGGAAATGAGGAAGCTGCTGCAAGGGCAGGGGTGATATGGAAGAAGCAGGAACAGTTATTGCAAGCTAGGAGTTTGGCCTAAGATACTGCTGAAGTCAAAGAGATGGAAGAAGAAGCTGGTAAGGAAAAGAGGAAGGAGAAAATAAAAAGATAAAAAAAAAAAAAAAAAAAAAAAACATTATAGACAGGCATAACAAAAAAGGAAACCAAAAAGAGACATGTCTGCAACTGGAAAAATGTTAACCTCAGATATTGGGAATGTAGTATAAACATCCTTCTCCATGGCCCATTTGTACTGGGACTAACATTATTTAAACATGAAATTAGAGGAAAGGGAGAGACCAACTTCAGAACAAAAATCATATACACCAGTCTTGGTTATGATAGACTACTGGTTAGGCCTTATTTAAATTTGTCAGTTGAGGTTGAAAATAACCTAACTTGTCTTCCTCCCTGAGTTGTTAATGACCTCACTGAGTTGTTGACTATTCAATGCAAGAGTTCATCAGCTTCTCTTGATGTTTTTATTATCAATATTTAATACACTTCTCTTTCTCTCACCCAATCGCCTTTGACCTATTTTTGGAAAATTCTTTTTTTCATTAGTTACAGGATATTTGGATTCATATATTTTTCTCAAAGGACCAACTGAAGTTTCTAATCAAACAGGGCTAGGTAACTTTCATCTGCCATAGTTATTATCACTAGAAATGAAATAAATTTGGAACCTAATTCAATTCAAATATCTCTATCTACATTCGATCAAAAATTTCTTTATGCTGTATATCGATGGATTTCTTTGAACTAAAATGTCCAGAAAACAAAAAAGCAAAATAAGGAAAGATAAAATATATATTGTATAAATCTGTGTAAAAGTACAATGGTAAAGCTGAAAATGATTTTAGGGATCAACTAGTACAATGTTTCCTAAACTTTAATTTGAGATGGGTTATTTGGTGATCTTGTTAAAATACAGACTCTGATTTGGAAGGTCCAGGGTGCAGCAAGACTGCAGTTCTAAAAGTTCCCAGATGTGCTGATACTGTAGGTTCTTGAGAAGTAAGGATATATCACAGTGATATTCAAAGATTTTGAGTTGCACATCACTTTATTTCAAAGAAATCTGATAAAACAAACCCTACACCTAAAGGAACTAGAAAAAGAACAAACAAAGCCCAAAGTTAGTAGAAGGAAGGAAATAATAAAGATCAGAGTGGAAATAAATGAAATAGAGACTTAAAAAACAATAGAAAAGATCAATGAAACTAAAAGCTGGTTCTTTGAAAAAGATAGTCTTTGAAAAGAAACAAATTGGTAAACCTTTAGCCAGACTCATCAAAAAAAACAGAGAGAGGGCCAAAATAAATAAAATCAGAAATGAAAGAGGAGAAGTTACAACTGACACCACAGAAATACAAAGGATCATAAGAGACTACTACGAACAATTACATGCCAACAAATTGGAAAACCTAGAATAAATGGATAAATTCCTAGGAACACACAACCTTCCAAGACTAAACCATGAAGAAGTAGAAAATGTGAATAACTAATTACAAGTAATAAAATTGAATCTGTAATTTAAAAATTCCCAAAAAATAAAAGCCCAGGACCGGATGGCTCCACAGGTGAAGTCTATCAAACATTTAAAGAAGAGTTAATACCCATCCTTCTCAATTTACTCCAAAAATTGAAGAGGAAGGAATGCTTCCAAACTGATTTTACAAGGCCAGCATTATGCTGATACCAAAAGCAGAGAAAGACACCACAAAAAAAGAAAATTACAGGCCAACATCCCTGATGACCATACATGCAAAAATACTAGCAACCTGAATTCAACAATACCTTAAAAATATCATACACCATGATCAAGTGGGATTTATTCTAGGGATGCAAGGATGGTTTGACATCCACAAGTCAATCAATGTGATACACAACATTAACAAAACAAAGGATAAAAATCATATGATCATCTCAATAAATGCAGAAAAAGCATTTGACAAAATTCAACATCCTTTTGTGATAAGAACTCTCAGCAAAGTGGGTATAGAAGGAACATACCTCAACAAAATAAAGGCCATGCATGACACACCCACAGCTAACGTCATACTCAACAGTGAAAAGCTGAAGGCTTTTCCTCTAAGATCAGGAATAAGACACAAATTCCCACTCTTACCACTTTTATTCAACATAGTATTGGAAGTTCTAGCTGCAGGAATTAGGCAAGAAAAAGAAATAAAAGGCACAAAATTGGAAAGGAAGAAGTAAAACTGTCACTATTTGCAGATGACATGATACTATAAAGAGAAAACCCTAAAGACTCCACCAAAAACTATTAGAACTAATGAATGAATTCAGTAAAGTTGCAGGATACAAAATTAATATACAGAAATCAGTTGTATTTCTATACACTAATAAGCTTTCAGAAAGAAAAATTAAGAAAATAATCTCATTTAAAATTGCATAAAAAAGAATAAAATATCTGAGAATAAATTTAACCAAGGAGGTGAAAGATCTGTACTCTGAAAACTATAAGACATTGGTAAAAGAAATTGAAGACAATACAAATAAATGCAAAGATATACCATGCTCATGGATTGAAAGAATTAGTATTGTTAAAATGTCCACACTACCCAAAGCAATCTACATATTCAGCACAATTCCCATCAAAATACCAATGGCATTTTTCACAGAACTAGAACAAAGAATCCTTAAATTTGTATGGAACCACAAAAAAACCCCAAATAGCCCAGGCAATCTTGAGAAAGCAGAACAAAGCTGGAGGTATCATGCTCCCTGATTTCAAACTATACTACAAAGCTAAAGTAATCAAAACACTATGGTACCTGCACATATACAGACACATAGATCAATGGAATAGAACAGAGAGCCCAGAAAAATACCCATACCTATATGGTCAATTAATCTATGAAAAGGAAGCAAGAACATACAATGGGGAAAAGATAGTCCCTTCAATAAATGGTTCTGGGAAAACTGGACAGCTATATGCAAAAGAATGAAACTGGATCACTATCTTATACTGTCTACAAAAATAAATTCAAAATGGATTAAAGACTTGAATGTAAGACCTGAAAACACAAAACTTCTAGAAGAAAACAGAGGCAGTTAGCTCTTTGACATCAGTCTCAGCAACGTTTTTTTAGACTAGTCTCCTCAGGGAAGGGCAACAAAAGCAAAAATAAACAAATGGGATTACATCAAACTAAAAAGGTTTCACAAGCAAAGGAAACCATCAACAAAATGAAAAGGCAACTTACTGAGTAGGAGAAGATATTTTCAAATCATTTATCTGATAAGGAGTTAACATCCAAAATATATAAGGAACTTATACAACCTAATATCAAAAAATCAAAGAACTCTATTAAAAAATGGGCACAGGACTTGAATAGACATTTTTCCAAAGAAGACACATAGATGGCCAATAGGCATATGAAAGATGCTCAAGATAGTAATCATCAGGAAAATGCAAATCAAAACCATAATGAGATACCACCTCACACCTGTCAGAATGGCTATTATCAAAAAGACAGAAAATAACAAGTGTTGGTGAGGATGTGGAGAAAAGGGAAGCTTCGTACACTGTTGGTGGAAATGTAAATTGGTGCAGCCACTATGGAAAACAGTATGGAAGTTGCTCAAAAAATTAAAAATGAAACTACCATATGATCCAGCAATTCCATTTCTGAGTATTTACCTGAAGAAAATTAAAACATTAATTCAAAGCTATATGCACCCCTATGTTCAGTGAAGTATTATTTACAATAGCCAAGATATGGAAGCAACCTAAGTGTTCACTGATAGGTGAATGGACGAAGAAGATGTGGTGTACATATATATACAATGGAATATTAATCATCCCTAAAAAAGAATGAAATCTTGCCACTTGCCACAATATGGAGGGACCTATAGGAAATTAAGCTAAGTGAAATAAGACAGCCAAAGACAAATATCATCATTTCACTTATAAGTGGAATCTAAAAACCAAAACGAAGAAAACAGAAACAGACTTACAGACACAAAGGAAAAAGTGAAGGTCACCAGAGTGGGGAGGTGTTGGGTGGTGGGTGAAAGAGGTGAAGGGGATTAAGAGGTACAGACTTCTGGTTATAAAATAAATAAGTCATGGGGATGTAATGTACAACATAGGGAATACAGTCAATAATATTGTAATAATTTTCTATGGCGACAAATGGTAACTAGATTTATTATGGTGATCATTTTGTAACATATATAAATATTAAATCACTATGACTGACACCTGAAACTAGTATGATCTCGTATATCAATCATACTTCAATGAAAAAATTCTGATGAAACTAAAAGTACACCTGTGCACACTGAGGCAATGGTGGTGGGCTTGGAGACCTAGCTGTCCTTTCACAGTCCCCAGGGGCTTTTGAGGCATTTTCTAGGCACTTTCATGGAAAATCTTGGAATCTGTGGAATATGATAGGAAATATATAGTCTAATCTAAAAACTACTTTTAATCATAAGGAAACAGGGACTCAGGAGAGTTTAAATATCAATAAATGAATTCATAACATTCTATATCATACACATAAACCCAATACACATACATTTAAAACATTCACATGAAGACATTTGTATATGCATTGTAGAGAACTATTGCTGCTTTTCAGCATCCAAACTCTACTTGGGAGGAAGCCAACTTAAAGGTTAAAGCTGACAGTCCCTCTCTCAATGCCTTGGCGGGTAAATTGAGAGCAACTGACTTAGGCTCATCCAATCAAAAGCTCATTCCTGGGTTTTCAGACATAGATGGAATGAAGCTAAAATTCAGACACGGCTAGATATCATTCATGGTGGTGACACCGGAAGCAAAATTTTAAGAATGGTGGTTTGAGGAGTTACTATTCCAGGTTAATCACAGGAAATGATTGTAAGAGAAACAGATTGGCCAACATGATGGAAGTAAAGAGACATACCAAGTGGAACAAATAGAATATAAAAATGTAGGAGAGCAGAAGAGCTTAAGATAATTGGAGAACAGGTTTCATATTGGTAAGCACGCAGGAATGAGGCACACATTTGGGTTGTGTGGGTAGCCCAGCTGCTACAGGGACTTCAACGATAACTTGGTGCATTACTTTGGATAGTCTCTGAATTCCACGAGGGCTGGATTTTATTCCCAATCCTAGGCAAAAGGTAAGCTTTTAATATTTGCCAAATGAGTGACTGATAAATACATATCTAAACAAACACATTCAGCATTTCTTATATGGTGTCCCTTAGAAAAATGTAGGACAAGTAGAAGTTCACAAGGTGAGATTAGGACACTAACTAAAAGATCATCATGAACTTCAAAAGTAAAAAGAAATGGAAGTCAGAAAAATCCTTCCTAAAATATCTAGGACTTTCTGACTGCTGCTGGTAATAATGAAGGTAATGAAACTAGAATTATGGAGAACTGTGGAACTGGAATATATTGTTTCCCTCAAGCAGCTTTCCAAATGAAAGGAAATATAAAATGCATCAAATTTGAAATAAAAACAAATTGTTGCTAAGGAATTAAGGGTATACGATCATTGTATTTAGTTTTGGGTAAGAGGAGTGAGTTGGGGCCAGAAATAAAAATTCATCAAATTTTAACCATGCTTATTTATTCATGATTTCCAGTTCTATTTTAATGATTTCATCAAAAAAATTTTTTTACTTATCTTATTTGTATGTTTTCATATTTTTTCATATATATCCAAGTCTTGTTTCTTTTACTTCTCATAATTTGGAAATAATTTTTTCCTACTAATGGTTAATTTAAATGTAAAATACCTTTATATATCTTTATTTAATTCTATCTCTATATATCTTTTATCTCTTCAAAAATAAAATACATGTATTTGAGAACCCCCCCACACACATAAAATGAAACATTTTGCAAGCAATTATTCATACTCCTACTCTAAGATTTTGTTGGTGTAATTTGGGATTTCTATCCAGAATATTATCATTTTTAATATTTTTAGTTTCTTTTAGAAGAATTAAAATTTTTCCATGGTTTTTAACTTCTCACTATATTAACAGTGATTTAAATATTGATTCTTTGATTGGTTTTAATTAGTCACTATTCTTCCTTTTACAACACAATCTAATCCCCATTGGTTTTCATTACTCATCATACTATCTTTTATGACACATAATCCTCATTACTTAGTTTTTTAGTTTGATTCGTTCCTCAGTCAACTGGAATACTTTTTCAAGTTTTTTCTTAATTTTTGTTTTTTTTCCATAAAAGGAATGTGGGTAAAAACATTTGGAGTGCTTTTGTGTCTATTAATATCTATTACTCTCAAATATGAATGATAGCCTGTCTGGCTACAACATTCTTGGGTTTCAATATATTTCTCTCAAGAGTCTTGTGCTCATTTTTCTTCTGTATTTTTCAAATTGTAGAGAGTCTGACATCAATTTGATTTTTTTCCTTTTATAAACAAATTTTTTCCCCTGTCATCTTGACTTTTTTTTTTTTTTTAACTCAGGACTTTCACCATCGTATTTTTAGAGGAGTGATTTTCCTTGGGTTTTAAGTCCCTACCACCAAAGAAATATTATTCCATTATTTCTTTGGGAATTGCTTTTCCTGTAACTGGTCTGTTCTCCTGTATGTACTTTGACTTCTTAGGCTTGTCATCGATGCCCTTTATATTTCTGATTTGTAATTTATCTCCCTATTCTTTTACTCTAAATTATGGGACTTCTCAATCTGCCATAGTAATTCACTAATTCAGTTTTCTGAAATATTCAACATATATTTTCTGCCTGTATGCTGTTACAAACCTTTGTTAATCATCCTTTTCATCTGAGAGCTATCTTTTCTGATAGGTGCCTTGTTCAGAGACACAACTCCTCCCTGAATCAGAGAAATTTTTAAAGATTTTCTCTCATTTCTTGCAGTAAATCTGTTCTATAGATTTTCAGAAGCATTTACTCTTTCACAAGTTTTCTTCTTTTGAATTACTGGCTGTTTCATATATCTGGCCATGTTTCTCTGTTTGTTCATCTTTACAGTTGGTTGTTTATGTATTTCTGTTTTGTTTTTCAGTACTAAGAGAACGAGATGGTAACTATAAAATACACTGTGCTACTCTTTACACCAAATTAGTGGGAAAAGAAAAGTTTGGGTTTGTAGCAGATTTATTTTGTCACCTTAGACTTTCTCTTGACTGTGGGAGGAAGGGAGGTTCAATAAGGGAAGCCATGGCCCTGCAGAAAGTGCCCATCGACACTATTCCAGAGGATTTCTTCACTGTAACTCTTGCTGGAGCCCTTTCCTCTAAGTTGCATGACTATATTCATTAGGCACCAGAGGAAGCAGCATGTGTCACAAGGCATGATGTCAACGCCACACATTTCCGAGAGAGAACACTGCACCGGTGCGTCAGGGAGCTAGTATCACCGCGCTATCTTGGGAACCTCAGTACTGCCCATTGACTTCTCAATGGCTCACCTTTGCCTCTGGCACCTGTTGTCAACTTCCTGAAACCTGTGGGGTTTTCCTATCATCTCACATTCTCATTCCTCAGGCAAACTTGTCTATTGCATCTGTTGACTCATAGATTGATCAGTCCTTCTCAATCCTGTCTCCTCTACACTATGTTTTATGAAAATTCCTCCAACTATCTGACAAAAATGTTCTCCTCCCCTCACTTTTAGTTGTTTATGAGTTTTACTCAATTTATCTATCTTTTTAGTCATCTTAATGGTAAATGAATGAGTTACATAGTGGATGAAGATTGCCATCTTTATCCTGAAATTTTGTTTCTCTTAACTTTCTTTTTGCACCTTTCTGACAGTATGAAAACAAACTAATGCCATTTCTTAAATTCTGAGATTACACTGGGATCTTGGAATCTCCTAGATCAGCTCTGTCCAACAGAACTCTGCAATGAAGGATATGTCCTTCTGAGCTGTTCGATCAGAAGCCACTAGGCTAAGTAGTTATTGAACACTTGAAATGTGGGCCATGCAACTGAGGAACTGAATTTTAAATGTAAGTTAATTTAAATTTAAATAGCCACATGCACCTAGTGGTTAGTGTATTGGACAGCACACTTGAATGAACATCACTTAAGGTTCAAGATCTTTGAAAATCTAAGTTTCTATGCCTCATGCTAAATTAATAAAATCATAATCCCGTGTGTGTTGGCATGGGGGAGGGGAGCTGCATTTTAAAAAAGTTCTCCCCATGATTCTTAATGTGCACTAAGATGGTCTTAGATGGTTGGTTTGGTACCAGTAATAATGGAAATGAGGATTGGAAGGGTAATGGCCTTGTGTTCTACTGAGCCTTGACACAAACTCAGTGGCAATGGATTATGTATGTTAGAAGAAGTCTGACCGGAAAATGCTGAACCTGTGCCATTCTCCTCCCTTGTCTGAGACAGGCATTGCCTGTCAATCACTGTGGACTTTTCTACCCAACCTACAAATAGAATACTTCTCAAACAAGGTCTTAGCAACCCCTGAGGATCAATTCCAGAGAGGAAACATATTTGCCCCTAGATCAGGGATCTACAAACTTCTTCTATAAAGGTTCAGATAAATATTTTAGGTGTTACAGTCCATAGGCTCATTGTCATATCTACTCAGTCTGCCATTGGAGTATGAAAGCTGTCACAGATAATATCTAAACAAATGGGTGTGGCTTTGTTGTAATAAAACTTTATTTATGGACAGTGAAATTAGAATTTCATATAATTTTCCCATGCATTGAAATAGTATTCTTATTTTTATTTTTTCAACCATTTAAAAATATAAAAACTATTCTTAGCTCTTGGGCATAAATAAACAGACATTAGGCTGGATCTGGTCCCAAGTGGTAGTTTGCCAACCCTCATCTAGATGACAGCTAAGGTCTCTTCCATTTCTAATATTTTATGAGTCAAAGATTTTTTGCTACATATTTTTTGGGGTAGCACACTACTAGAATATGCTTTGGCTATTTATATCTCCTTATAACATAACATCAGGATCTGTGCAATTCAGTATATATAACATAGACATTATAGTGATCATTTCCTAAGGTAAAATCTCTACAAAATGAGTGGTTAGAGTGTACATAGGTATAAAGACAAATATAGTGATATCTTAGATTTTGCCCTTCAATCTACTTAAAATTTTTTAAAACATTTTCAAGTAAATTTCTACTGAATTTTATTTCAACAAAACTTTTAACTTGAAAATACTCTAGTCATGCTATTTTTTAAAAAGAACAAAGATTCTATTTATATCCAAATTGCATTTATGTTCTAAGTTAGAACAATATTTATTTCTACAAGTCTACTTTTAATTTTAGTTAACATTTAACTTCCTTCTATGCATATTAAAGTGGATGAATAAGCACCAAAAGCAAAAGCTTCTTACAGACATGCTGAGAGATCATTGTGAGGATTCCCCCAAACATCAGCTGCTATCACCCACTGACACCCCTGTCTACCTTACCCTCCCACGTCGCTTATGTGTGTAGGTCAGAACCTGTTATTGTAACACAGCGTCAATCTCAGCAGGGCTCTGAGGCCAGGACTGACAGACACTTCACATCTCCCAAATACCTATACACTCTCTGCTTCGGTTATTTGGTTACCATTATTATTATTGCCTCCACTTACATTTACACTTCTCTTCATATTTCATTTATTAAACCATCAAGATAACAGCAGACAGTTAAATATCAATATATGATTCTTACGTATTCAAATTTTTTAAATAAGGACATTCTGCTCTTTTTCAACTATTACTGTGTATTTTTAAATTTCGTTCTGTTTTGATTTGTATTTCTAACTAAAGATCTGAAACATTCTCACACATACTGGGAGGTCAACAATAGTCTTTTCCATCAAGTTGTCTTCTTTGGAAAACTCCTATTTTCTTAATAGGACTTGAATTTTAATTTTATTTTGCTCATTTTCTTTTTTATAAATACTACTATGTTGAACACAATTTAAAAAGTCTTCTTCAAGATTCCAACTTTAATAAAATCTTCTTTCCAAATAATTGGGAAATTACTAGCAACCTCTGACTGGGTTGTTAATTACTATCCTGGGGCCAAGTTGATGTAGCATTGTCAACAATACTAAAAAACAAAACCAAAATGAAGCTTACCTACTGATTTTAAAATAAATGTACTAAACTTAAAAATAATTTCATATATACTTGTTATTCCGTATTTTTCTTAAATAAAATTTACTAAGGACTGAAAATGCTCAGCCAGAAAAAAAAATCTTCATTAAAAGAGAAATACATAAGAAACACTTCTCTCCTTCTCCACGGATTCCAAACACAAAAAAAGACAAGCATTATATAAAAATGAGGAAGAAACCATCATTAAATTGTAAATAAAATTGCTTGATGTTTTGCCCCATCCTGATTAATCTGCAAGGCAATATTTATGGGTTAAATATAGGAATTTTATAGCTAAAAGAGACTATAAAATAAAAGTCCTTTTATTTTATCAATAAAACACAAAGTTTGGAAAAGCTAGGGGATTGGTGTTCATTAGAGAGTAGGATCAGTAGAGGAAAGCTTACTAGTAGCTCCTTAGCCTGCCTGTAGTGGTCAATGAGTTCCATTAAAATGACTTGATTTCAGGTGACTTTTTTGGGGGTCAACAATAAGTTTAATATTAAAAAAAACCCTCATTTCTGTGTTACATTTTCTGTTTATATTACTTGTAGGCTGAGATAACCAATATGTTAATATTTCACCCTAAAGCCCAGAATATAAGAGGCAACACTCATATGGAATTATTCTACTATTTGACCCATCCGTTGGGTCAAGAAATATGAACAGATGACAACCATTCATCATCATCATCTTCTTCACATTTTTTCAAACAGAAAATGTACTTTGCTACAAACCAGTAGCTGACACACAAGTGACCAAGACTATGAGAACATTTTCACTTGGGTAATAAGTATGATAAGTCATTGTTGACTAAAATGGGGAAAGGCACAGACTTCAGAATCTGAAATATCAAGCTCTAAAATAAATGCTTCCCAACACAGCTGGTGGGCTTGTGAATCTTCTCATGTGTCACACAAACTTAAAATAAAAGGTAGTATAGTACTGTTGGTGACGATGAGTGAAAGTGTATGTAAAATACCTGGTACAGTATCTGAAGTAATATTCTCTCAATGACACTATTCTTTCTCCTGTCTCTTACTCCTTGCAGAAGGTCCTGTAGTAATTTGCTAAATATTACCATTTCGGTCTGACAGAATTATTACAACTTTACATACCTAACTGCTACAGTTACTTAAACAAGGATGATATATAATTGCTGAATTATAAAACCATTAGCCCAAGAGATTAAAAACCATCACAAGAAACTCAAACTTCTCATCTCTCAAGACTACTGAGCCAAAAGTGGAATGAGTGATTTCCCTCCTGCATCTTATGAGAAGCACAGAAATAGAAATTTGGAAGAGTCAAACTTCAGACTTCTGGTGAAATGAAACTAGTAGGCTACTTTTTTTTCTTTTTAGAAAGAAGAGGTTGGGGATTCGTGCTCTGACAGCTCTTTCAATGACTCTCCAGAAAGTGGTGGGGAAAGAATTTGAAAATCTAAACTTCAAAGGGAAATAACATGAACATATCTCCATGCAATAAATAAGTAGCCCTGCTTTACATGCGAACCCTGACAGCTATTATTAGACCCCACTGGTTAATTAGACAAACATATTTGGCTAATTTCCCTTCAAATTCACCATCAATGTCAACACATTTGGATAATCCTAAAAGGCTGGGAATTTACAAGTCATAAACATTTAACAAAATAGCTAAGCTTCTTAAAATACTTTTCCCATCTGTGTTAAACCACAGAAAATCTAACCAGAACAGCGTTATATCTCCCAGCCTACATGAGTTTTTATTAGAGATAGTAAGTCGCTTAAAGCTCTATGCCTTAAGTGTAGGGGGAGAAACACAACACAACAAAACAAAAAAAACAGGTTTTGGTTATGTTAATAATCTAAGATTAGTAGGAAAAAGTATGTATTGGCTTGTAGTTAAGCGGCCATTTTTCACTGGGCCAAAATATACATACTAAACCCTTAACATCATAGTTTTTGTTCAATGACCCAATTGGGAATCATGAGTCAATAAGGTTCTGTACAGTCTGGCTCCAGCTATCTCTCTCCCTTCCTCTGTGCTGAAGCCAGACTTGCCTCCTATGCTTTCCTTAAATTTGCCAGCTCTTTCCCTCCCTGGGGACTTCACATATGCCTGGAACACTCTTTGTCTAACTGCTCCTTCTTCAATCAGATCTCTGCTTAGAAGCCACAATCTCAAAGAGACCTTCTCTGATTAGTCTTTCTCAGGAGGTTCCTCCTCCCTGGGAATTCTCTGTCACCACATCCATGTTCAGTTCTTTTATTGTACGTCCCATAACTTGTAATTATACATTATTAGTTTGTTCTCCTGTTCAATGTCTGTGCCCCACTGATCAGTCTATTTTATTTACCAATGTTCACTCAAACCTTAGCGTGGTGCCTGGTGCATGGAGAGGTGCTCAGTATCTATTTAACAGATCAATCCACAAAGAACACAGCGGATGAAAGAACGGATGAATGAATCCCTGCTCTGTAACCATTTTCATTTTAAATCAGTAGAAATTAACAATGTCATCACCTGTCAAACTTTGCCATAGAGATTATCTCTATGAAAATCTAACATGCTGTTATTTAGATTTCTGGTCACTTTGAGAGTCTTCTGCTTAAATATGACTTTTTTTTTTTAATTAGAAGAGCTGAAATGTCCAGTGTATAAGTAAATATGCCACATTATACAAAAAGAAAAAGAATTGCTGATCAGAAGCTCCATGGTGTTTAGAGAGTTGATTTATTCTGTTGTTGTTATTCTCCCTTTGGCATACATGCATACAACCTGCTTTTGCAGTCTGGAAGAAGCCACACACCATGACCCCTACCACAGCCTTCTAAGTGCTCAACCCTCTCCACTCCTCTAAACCTTAGCTTCTTAAACGTCATTCTCATAGCCACGCTTATGGCTCCTGTCCAACCACCCTCAAACCCCAAACTAACAACCAAACACCCACATTCTTCCGTTCTCTTTCCAACCTAATTCAATCCCACACATTCACATTCTCTACCTTTGTGCTTCTCTTTTTGACCCAACTTCTAGTACCTTTCATTAAGTTCCTTAGAAGTCTTGTTCACTAATTAGCAACTTTATTTTTATCTGTAAATGTTTTTTCACTGTCTCCTTTGAACACTCTTGTGGATACTTCTATTCCCCTACTCAGCTTAATGCACTCAAAGTCTGGGCTTTGCTCCCCAGTGCTGCTTTCTGATCACTGATCAACTCTAATCATGTCACTTTTGTATACTGGAAGCCTATGGGATCTATTTCTATCAGCTTCTTCATCATGATTTATCATCCTTCACAACTCACCATTACCTTCCTCAACCATTTCTGTGCCTGATTCACTATTTTCCTTTTTGCCTCTTCTCCTTTTTCATCATTAGTGACTTAAACATTACAGTTGATATTCTGACTCATCGCTGTTTACCTTCCTCCTCTTCTTTGACCTTTGACTCCAGCAACCATCAGCCTCAAAGGAGTACAGTCATATCCTGGATCTCGACCCAACACCTCCAAGATCTCAAACATTCTTATCTTCTCTGAGCATAAGCCCATTATAGATCACAGGAACCTTTATCTCTATTTCTTGAATTATCTTTTTGTTTTCACTGAGCTCTCTGCTTACCCATTTTCTAACAACCCACGTGAGTAATGCCTCTTCCCCAGTTGGGGCTCCCTGGTTAGTCACTTCAGTACTGACCTCACTAACACATCAGGCACCATATTTCTTGGCTTCCTCTCACACACAGATTGCTTTCCCCAACCTTTTATTGCTTATGTCTCCTGAAGGATTCTTCTGGAGGAGTGTCTAGAGGGCTATCTCCTGGTCTTCCCAAAGTGCACAGTCCCTAGGGAGCTCAGCTCAGGCTCAAATTTCCACAAATTCTCACATGAGAGAGCTGTCATTTTTTCCTCCCTGTACAAATTCATCGGCTACATATACTTCTCTAGAGGACACCTCCCACCATACACAAGCAAGTAACACACATACGCAAACTACACCAACAGTCTCATATCAACAACAACAACATAAGCAACAGTCTTTCATCTCATAAGTCCTCCATAAAATGTCCTCCCTTCCCCTGAAACTTCAGTTTGCTCTGTGAATAGATATTGACATTGCGTTTCCGTTTTTTTCTGGGAAACCACCCTCCTACACACAAACACACAGGTGCACCCCAAGAAAAAAGAATACCATGTCCCAACATGCATTTTAAACATCTGTTTGGTCTTCTCATTACACTGAATGCCAGCCATTGAGTACAAACTAGTTGCTCTCTCCAGCATTAGTTAATCCATCCTAAGAGCGAAAAAATTCCATAAGTAAATGCAGATTCCTGGCACCCAGTCACAGCAATTATGACTTAGTAGGTCTGGAGTGGGGACTTGATTCTGTTTCAACAAGCACCCTAGGTGCTTCTGATTCATCCTTTTTAGAATACTGTTTGCCATACACCAACTGCTGCTTGGGGACTCGCCTGAATGAGACATCGATCAATCAGAACCATGATACTATGAATCTGCTCTTTGGGACATCTGCTCCACCCACCAGATTTGTGACAGGAAAGCCCTTCTAGAAGAAAGACCAACTTCCTTACATTACTTTGAATATTGCATTAGGCTAACTAACTCTATTGACTCTACTAACATTAGACTAACCAACTCTAGAAACTCATTGCTGATCCCAGCCATGTCCCTGCCAGGCTCTCCTTCCTCTGCCTTCTGTGGTACAGAGGGCAGAGAGTGTGCCTAGAGGCTGAGCCTGAGCTTCTTGTAAAATGTCCTCCACGTGCCATGGTGATAAAGTGATATATGTTTCTTTCTGATGTTTATTCTTCTCTTCACCGTTCAAATGTTATTGTATTTATTAGAACATTCAAATATTAACAATAATGGCAATAATGAGCAACCTCTTTTCTTATTGATATTATTCCTTCTTAAAAAGAGTTCACTTCTAGTGCACAAAGCACTACTTTGATACTACCCATATCAAAATGTCATGGGGTTCTTGTTAAATACTCAGATTCCTGAGTCCCACTAAGTGGTATTAAATAGGCCCTCTGGAAATCTGCAAATCTGCACTTGACAGCCACTCTCAGGGGACTCCAACATCCATGCACAGTGCCCTTGAGCCAGCACCAGCCTCAGGGAGCTAACCAGAATCACCTGGAGAACGTTTACACCCTCCCCAAGCTCATCCTTGGACTCAAAAATGAAAATCTGGTGGGATGAAGAGAAAGAGATAAAGATACCACTTGAGGAAGCTCCTCAGATAATTTTTTTTTAAATGGAATTAAGGGTCAGAAGGTTGAGTTAACACAGTTCGTGATACATTACCATTACTGACCTGTGCAAGGCCCCCTTTTATTTGGTTCACTTTATTCTTTTTCCCCTTCAAGACTACTGGCCCTACTCCCATTCCATATCCTTTGACATGTATGTTTATTGTAAAATGTGTGGGGCTGTTTTGTGATCTATGGGCTTTTAATTTGCATAAATATATCACACAATAGATCTTTTTTTACTTTTTCATTCAATAATGTTTCTTTATGGTTATACATGTTGTTGCTGTTCAGAGCGATTCATTTGCTAATTCATTGCTTCTAACTGCTGTGTGGTATTACATGCCATGCATTTACATCCAAGACATTTCATTTATCCATTTAACCACCTTCCTGGGAAGGGACATCTAGGTTGCTTCTAGTGCCCATAAATAACTACAAACAAGTATTTCACTGAACCATATGCTGAGGAGAGACATTGGTGAGTTATGAAACTTTTTCATACTTAGTTTCACCTAGAACTGCCTGATTACCCCCTAGTCTAGCTGCATGAGCTTACATACCTACTAACAAGGAAGGCTGAGCACTTCTTTACATATTTGTGAGTCACTCAAAACTCCCCTCCTGTGAATCACCTATCCATATATAGAGACCACTATTCTATGGGAGTCTTTTCTCTCTTCTATTTTTTTGCTGAGGAAGATTAGCCCTGAGCTAACATCTGTGCCAGTCTTCCTCTACTTTACATGTGGGTCCCTGCCACAGCATGGCTGACAAGTGTAGGTCCACACCTGGGATCCAAATCCACTAACCCAGGCCACCAAAGTGCTGAACTTAACCACCATGCCATGGGGCTGGCCCTGATTTGTTTTTTTTTTAACCATTTTACTGAGGTCATGATTGACATATAAAAAAGCTATACATATTTAATGTATACAACTTGATGAGTTTGGAGATTGTGAAAGACTGCCCTCTTTATTATCATTTTTTATGATACGAACTCAACATAAGATCTCCTCTCTTAGCAAATTTTTAAGTATACAATACAGTGTTATTAACTATAGGCTCTATGCTATACAAGAGATCTCTAGGACTTATTCATCTTGCATAACTGAAATTTTGTACCCTTTAACCATCACCTCCCCATATCCCACTCTGCCCAGCCCCTGGCAACCACCATTCTACCCTCTACTTTTATGAGTTTGACTGTTTTAGATTCCTCATATAAGTGATATCATGCAGTATTTGTCCTTCAGTGTCTGGCTTATTTCACTTAGCATAATGTCCTTCAGATTCATTCATGTTGTCACAAATGGCAGAATTTCTCTTTTTTTTTTTGGTGAGGAAGATTGGCCCTGAGCTAACAATATCTGTTGCCAATCTTTCTCTTTTTGCTTGAGGAAGAGTGGCCCAGAGCTAACATCTGTGCCAATCTTCCTCTATTTTGTACGTGGGATGCCACCACAGCACGGCTTGACGAGCAGTGTGTAGGTCCACACTTGGGATCCAAATCTGTGCACCCCAGGATGCCAAAGTGGAGCGCACAAACTTAATGACTATGCCACTGGGCAGGCACCTCGCTTCTTTTTTTCTTAAGCTGAATAATATTCCATTACATGTATATACACATTTTTAAAAATAAATTTGTCTATGTTAATGTTTTAGATTTACATGTTGCAAATTGCATTTCAGTATGTCACTTCTGTTTTCTTATAATGACTTTATTAAATAGAAACTCTGAATATTATGACAAATATCTTCTTTTCTCGCCTTATTGCTTGTGCATTTGGGTTCATTTAGTTGTTTAAAAAGTCCTTCTCCACACCATGATACAAAACCATTACTTTACATTTTTCTAGTAGATTTATATTTTTATCTATTATATTTAAGTATTTAATCCTCCTGTCCTTTTCCTTTTTTAATATAAGATTCTAACCTCTTCTCTATAAAGTGAGCCAGTTTCAACACCATCTACTAAATAATCCATGCCTTCTCAACTGAGTTTTGTGCTATCTACTTCATAAACTAAGTTGCCACATGTACACAGATTTGTTTCATTGAGCTGTGTGTTCCTGTGCCAGTTTTACTCTTTATTAATATGGATTTACACTTTGTCTTAAATCTTTGTAGTGCAAGTCATTTTTCCGTACTCTTCCTTTTCAAGACTGATTTAGCTATTTGTGATTCTGTATCACCCATATTAATTTTGCAGTGAATTTGTAGACTTCTTAAAAACACCTTATAGTTTTTATCAGAATTGATTTGAATTTATAGATAAATCAGTATTAATTCATTCCAACCATGAACATGTTCTCTCTCTCCATTTATTTAGATATTGTTTTCTGTTGTTTAATGCATTTTTAAGCTTATTTCTTACTTGCCCTACAGATGTGTTATGATATGAAATATTTTCTATTCTATTTATCATGATGCTGTTGTTGGAATAAGGGAACATGATATTTCTAAGTTAATCTTATGTATATGGTTATTTTGCTGACCTCTTTTTTATTCTAAAGTTTCCGTTGCTTTTGAAGGATTTTCTTTGGTAAATGATCATATAATCTATAGACACTTAGAGTTTGAGTCATCAGTTCAGATATTTACATCTTGTTCCTTTTTCTCATCTTACTGTATTGTCCAGGACTTTTGAAAACATCTTGAATGTGATGATAGTGGGCATCTTCACTGGTCTATCATAAAATATATTCATCCAAACTTTCTTATTAAGTTAAATGTCTGGTACAAGTTTTTGATAAAAGCCTTTATTAAATGATAGTATTCTTTTGTCTTTGATTTTTACTATAAATATGTGTTTTTAATCAAATTTAATCAAATGCTTTTTCTCAGTTTTTAAGATAATCATGTGTTCTTTCATGATCCATTAGTGTTGCAAATTATGTTGATTGATTTTTGATGATAAAACGCTTGCATTCTTGGATTAAACTTGAACATGGTATATTGCAATATTACATATAATTATAAATATATATTTATATTACACATTCATATATAAAATATATATGTATTATATAGACTACATTATATATAAGACAGATTAAATAATCTAACATTTATATAGGATTTTGCATGTATTTTAATAAATGAAACAGACTCTACATTTCATTTCCTTTATCTACGGTTGGTATCAAAGTAACACAAGCCATGTAAAACAAGTTGAGAAGTTTTCCCTGTTTATGTGTTTTTTCAAACCACTTGTATAAAATAAAGATTATCTAATTCTTGGAAGTTTGAAAGATGATACATAAAATACCACCTGAGATTCTATATAAGGAGGTTGAACAGGACTTCAATTTATTTAATGGCTTTTCTCTTTTTTCTTGTGCCATGTAGCAATACTATGATAGAAAAAAATATATTTTAATAAGATTTTAAAATATATTCTCATATAACTTGTTCATAGAATTCTTTCAAGACTATTGAATATATAGTTTTCTTTTTCAATCTTTTTATATTTCCACTGTCTACCTTTTTTTCTCAATGCCAGATTTTTCCATCTTATTTATCTTTAAAAAAAGATGTTTTTCCTTAGCTAATCTTCCATTTTTTTTATTCCCCATGTCATTAATTTATGCCATTATCTTTAACATTTTTTTCTTATATCTTTGGATTTATTCTGAAATTCTTCCTCATTTTAAGTTGAAAGCTTTGTTCACATTTTTCCAACTGGTTCTTCATAACCGTTTACTTCTGATTCTTTTTATCAGTATCCTTTCTTACATCTTTGAGAAACTTACTGTGCTGACTTTAAAAAATTATTCTCTCTAGACAGTTCTACTTCATGGAGAATAGGATGTTCAGTTTTTGGCTGTCTTTCAAAGGAGTTATACTCTTCAGAGGTTTTGTTATTATTCCCCAGGATCTCATATTTCCTTACCTGGCAGTATATACCCATAGGGAGGGACTGAAGTCCAGACCCTAACTTGTGCCCCTTCTGATAAGGCTAGGGGGTGGGTCAGGGCTCAGTGAAAAAAACCCTCTGTCATGGCAATCTAGGTTCCATTGTTCTTTGTTGACCAAAACCTCAACAGATGGCCCTGCCCCACAGAAAATCTCCCTATCGCCATCCAGGAGCTGCATCTTCCCCAAAGCTGTATCTCTTGCTTCTTGTAATCACATAGACCATGGGGTAGCTGGGGAGGAACAGAGGAAGGCACACTCACTAGATGACTAGGTCACTTGTAATCCACTCGCTAACGCAGCCAGTGAAGGGAACAATCTCTGGACTGCTCTTGGCAACTGTGGCCTGCTTTCTTTCTCACAGTGGAGTGGGAGAGGGCAATAGTTCACCCAGTATACACGTGGGAGGGGGGTTTGCAAAAGCACACATACACACTCATAATGAAAAATCTTACCCTGCCCTTGGCCCCGAGACTTTCTTCCCCCTTGGTTGTTGCATCACCCTTCACTCAAACCCACCTTCTCTTTCCCAGTGGTTTCTCAGCATTAGCAACATGACTCTTGTTTTTACAGCATCAGTACATATACAGCGTTGGGGTGAGAAGCAAATTAGGGGTTACATTTTGTTCGGTATTTTGCCAGAGACTAAAATCTGTTCCCAGGTATTTCTGACAGGTGCATTTTCTTCCATGTTGAAAACCTTTAATCTAATATTTGTCCACTACAAATAATTTTGGCTATTTGTTTATAAGAGATAGTGTTTTTTTAATTAAAAAATGTGTCAAAGTGCTTTTATAATTATCTGAAATCAATGTTTAAAAGGAATGTATATGTAATTATTTAAGGCATCTATAGTAACTATGCAGATTATATTAATAGGGCCTCAAATTTAAACATCTATATTACTAGATATATTTATTTGCTTATGACAGATCATTCTTTTATTGTATTATTTACTTCATATTTCATTTAAGGCTTTCTCATCTACTTTGATAAGTGAAATCTATTTCTATTTTCTCAAATTATTTTATGGAAAGTTATTATTTAAGAATTGTCACATTTTCTCCTAAGAATAAAACAGATGGCCACCTATATCCATTCCTTGAATGCTGAAGGAATTAACCAGTTAATCTATGGATTGGACTTTATGGAATTTCCAATATGCAACTAGTTTTGACCTTCAAAAACAGACATTTAATATGGCTTTATCCATATGCATATTAGGGGGGACCCTCCTTAATATTCTAATCAAGTTTTTACTTCACTGGTAGTAAATATTGATATACTGGTATTGTTTCTTGAATAAGCAGAAAAATAGTCTTAATTTCTCTCCCAAACTTACCACACACATTTGGAATTATATGCAGATGTATACTTTAAGAACAATTGCAGAAAAATAAAAACCCATCCCTTTACTTACTAATCTTCTGGCCTGATGCTCTAGACAAACAATGCAGCAAAATTAGTTTCACCTATCTATTGCTTGTCTTGTTCATTCCTGCATTTCTTTCAAGGCAAAGTACATGGGAAAAACAAAACAAAATAGTGAACCAAGAATTCCTGGGAGAGTCTTTCAGTTCACTTTCTGGGTGAATGCTTCTCTACCCGACCACCAGAACAGAAGAGTTTCCAGGAAGTTAGAGAATTGAAAAATAGGGAAAAAGAATGAGTCACAAGAGGGTCTTACCCTTTTTACTAAGAAGGAGATGGGATAAAGGTCTTGGAAACTACTGCAACTTATGTATACGTGAGCGGTTATCGTGGAATAGTCTACTTCTCAAATTAAGCATATGCTATAATTAATTATTTTATGAGGCTACGAAATTCTTCTAGAAAAAAATAAAGAACATTAAAATGTCACAGGTCATGTTAATGTTATAAAATAATTTTTTTGTCTTATAAATGAAACTTTGTGATAGAAATTAAGGGATTTTAATAATGAAGTCCCCTTGGAAAGAGTTCAGTATAGGCCTTCTACATAAAACACTATGTTTGAAAAGTGAAAGATAGAAGAGTAAGTTTCCAGGGCAAAATACTGAACAACTATATGTGAGCTTTGTGCTAAGCTCAATTTGCTTTTTGTGTATGGAAGACAATTTTAAAAGCTAAGATAGTGAAGAGAAGTAAGTATTCGCCCATGTTACCTTCGGAAAATATATTTCAGAATATTCTCAGTGATTCCAGGATGGTTTGGGTTCATTCGAGAAAAGTTTGTGTTTTAGAACTCTCCTCTCTGCTGCCTTTGCTCTTGCTCTTCTTGCAGTTACGATGGTTCCCAGACCTCCTGCTCTGAGAATTTAAATCTATTGCTTCTTTTGTGACCTGTTTCAAGCCTTATCTTTTAAAGAAGGCTCTCCTAAATTTTCCTCAAATGTATTTCTTACACTATTGACCACTCTTGGGTCAGAAAGTTGATATTATTCCTAGGAGAGTGAGCCATACCCTCTACAGTCCATAAAACTCTCTCTCATTCCCTAAATTTTCATTTTTAAAGACTCTTTGTGTGTTATACATTACCCTCTACTTGATATCATCTTTTTAAAATACAAATATCTGGGGAAGATCTAACATTAGATCCTTAATACTTTAGTATGAATAAGATTATTAGATTATGTCCCTTCGGCCCAGAGCTCTCAGCAGAGTTCTAGATGCCTAGAGGGAAGAATGGATAGTGAAAGAAAAGAGGGACAAAGTCCATAGTGAAACCAGCCTGCCATTTTTTCTTTGGCCTTCCTAATTTAGCACCAAACTATATTTTGGTTTAGTGTAAAAAATAAGATCATGGAGTCTATAATCAAACTGCCTGGGTTCAAAGCCAGGCTTTACCACTTACTATGTCTGTGACTTCGGGCAAAGTACTTCATTTTTTTATCCTGCAGTTTCCTCATTTGTAGGACGACAACAATGTCCCTAACTCACAAGGTTGTTGGGAGCATTAAATGAGGTCCTGCATATAAACCCCTGTCCTGTCTCTTTGTGAACATGTTTCCTCAAAGATCAAGATCTCTGTTAAGTCACAGCCTGGTTGTTATTAGCTTAAGATGGTGAGAAACTTGAGAACAAAGAGTGTTATTTCTCTCTGCTTCTCAGTGCTTCAAACAGCACCTGGAAATTAAGAACCAAGGAAAATAATGGTTGGATTGAAAATATATTATTGTGATAATAATAGTAACACTTGGGGTTTACCTTGAGATTTTAGCTTTATAATACCCTCTTTCTGATAAACTGAAAGCACTCTATAAATGTTGCAAACTATGATATTATACTTGTTTCACACGGTTTTTAATTGGGAAATTATTCCCACTTCGGACAAAAACTACATTTATTAAATGCCACTAGGTGCTAGGCAGTGTGCCCAGTGTTTGGAAATTATAAAAAAAAAAAGGAAAGACACAGTTCCAAATCCCTGTGCTCACCTTTCTCTCTAAAGAACAGCTGGGGTTCCCTTTCTTAAGTACAACATTTTTTCCCTCTCTGGCCTTACAGCATCACTCTCATTCTCCAGGTTATCTCCATGCAAGTTGAGAACGATTCCATGATCACATATACAAGTTTTGTCCATACTTGACTGAAAAACTTACCAAAACTTTTCTTAGTGCTGTTTTATCCTACTCTTACTCTGAAGAGCAACAGCCTCTTAATAATGCTTGCTATGCAAATTTAATTTGAAAGGCAGTTTACCTCAGTGAAAAAGATAAAAACATATGGGGGTTAAACTAGATTATCTTTTCTTTAAATTGTATGATGCTATATGTTCTCTGAACAACGGGGGTATCCATGCTTTGCCCACTTTTTTATATCAAGCATATGTGCAAAATCTTCTCTCTTTATTTATTCGGTTGTGTTTAACCACTGTATAAATATGAGCTTATTTTGAGCTTTTCCTGGTACCATCCTTAGGGCTACCTGACTCTCTTTAGCCTTCCTGTGTGGTTAAATGCACATTTTCTTTGAAATCTGAGTGCACAAGAAAATTTTCATCCCAGAAGCCACACTCTAAATGATCTTTCTGCTTTCTTCTCACTGGAATGGCATGCATATTTATTTCCCAAGGTTCTCCTCATTTCCAAATTTCCAGCTCTTGAAGGACAGCATGGTGGATCCAATAGAGCATGGACTCTGAAGCCAGAGTTTTCAGTCTAACTCCCTGTATTAATAATTACTGCCTATCACAGTTATTAATCTCTTTGAGTCTTTATTTCCACTTCTGAAAAATAGGGCTAATAAATGCTCCTTCAGCTGGATTTTATGAAGACCCAATGAGATGATGGCTACAGAATGCTTGGGAAGAGTGTGACGAATGCTAGCTCTTCTATCCCCTGTATTGTTGACTGGATTCAAGGCTACAGTAGCCATTCCCCCTGTGGATTCTTCTAGCTTTTCAGTCACAAAAGATTCTCTGGGTACATTAAGAATACATCATAAAAGATTGGCAACAGTTGTTAGCCCAGGTGCCAATCCTTAAAAAAAAAAAAAGAATCTCACTTATCATAAATCCTTTCCTTGGGAGTTTCATCAACCAGAGAGGATTGACTCTTAAAAAAAAAAAAAAAGTATATATCAACTGTTCAGCATTCAGGAGAAAGACACTGCCAACAGAAGACAAACTTCAAGTCAATAAAGTATTTTGCTAGACTCTAAGGGGCATTCAAAGATGAGAGAGATAAAGTTTCTGACACTAACAGCCTAAACATTAGAGTTATAATCTATATTAAGAAAGCAGCAGGTGTACCTTTTCTCTTTCCTTGAGCAGTTAGTGGTATTTCTCAGCAAGATCATTTATTTTTTGATTTCCTCTTATTTTTCAATATCTTTTTTTTTTTGCTGAGGAAGATTTGCCCTGAGCCAACAACTGTGCCAATCTTCCTCTATTTTGTTATCTGGGTCACTGCCACAGCACAACCGCTGATAAGTGGTATAGGTTCATGCCCAGGAATTGAACTCAGGCCGCTGAAGCTGAGCATGCTGAACTTAACCACTAAGCCACAGGGTCAGCCCCTAAATATTCTTTTTAACATACTGTTGAACACACCAATGTACTTTTAATGCACAGTCCACTTTGTGCATTAGATATCTTTCCTTTAAGGAGATGAGATCTCCTTTTCCACTGTTGTCACATATCCCTAAGACTCATCCTACCAAACCTTAGTGATATCCATGGTATGTATTTTACTTAATAAAGCTGACTATATTAGTCAAATGCCAGATGCTGAGTGGATCATGTCAAAATCAAAAGGATACTTTAGACGCCGTGAGGTTACACAGGTGCTTAAGATGAATGCTACATATTGATAAAGAAGCAGGCAGAAATGTACCTCAGAGAAGACAGAATCAGTAGCATGGGACAAGATACTACAATGAGTGGGGAGGGGTAGATAAATGAATAAGTAATGCATTTTTGAAGCTGAATAGAAGAGCAAACAGCTAGATCACCAGCCTAAAGAGATGAACCAGGAAAAACAGAGTCATCACAAGTTGAGGGCTGAGGGGAACTGTGAAATCACAAGGAAATCAGGAACACAGGAGTCAGTGCTGGTCAGAGGAATCAAGGAGAGCAAGACATTAAGACAAATCAGATACTTTCTGCAGGAGCCACTTTAATATTCCCCTGCACTGCCCAGTTTTTAAGGTGTACTCTCACTCCAGAGTGACTGAGGATTTGTAGCAGTCCTGACAAGGTCAGCTGCAGTTATGAATACCACTCAATGACTATCTATAACACCTTTGAGAATGTCCCATTCTACATCTTAGCTTGTAATTCACCCTCTTCCACAAATTTCCAATTTAAGACTTACTTGATTAGTTTGGGCAACATATTTTTTCCCTCACCTAATCTTCCCTCAAGTCGATGGGGGCTAATAATATGGTATGGTTGTTAAGAAAGTGAACACAATTGCAGATACTTTTAAGATTAATATAAATTTACTAGACAGATAATAGAACTCCTGGAATTTATGGTTTTCATATACCATCTAAAGTACTTTGTGAAATTTTGGGCTGTACTTTTAAGGAATCTTTGCGAAACTGAAAAAGGACAACCAGAACGGTAAAAGTTCTACAGATTATTTTGTAATGGACATGTTTGATAGACCTGGTTTTTATTGAAGAATACTAAAAGAAGAGATGCTAGCTGATCTTGATATTTGAAATATTCATATGTTAAGAGGATAGATTTATTCTGGGGAGTATCAGAAGGTGGAACTAGGAAAAAATGGATGAATATCATAAGGAAGGAGGTCAGAGATTTATACATTGGTGATACAGGTATCACATCTGTCCAACAAAGGCTGATGCATTCTCACTTGAGTCTTCAGTTCCACATCACTCCTTAAAGCTCTTATACATGCCTTCAAAGAGGCCAGGTGCTACACTAAAAAAAGACAATTCTCATTCCTCCCTTACCTACCAGTATCAGCTTTGCTCTTAACTGTCATTTCAGCCCTTGCCTTGCCCTTCACATCTAAAGCACAGGTTTTTTTGGCTTGTTTTTCTTCCCAGCTACAATTTTGTCTCTCCTTGACAATGATTATCTTTTCTTCAGGCTCCTTCAAGTTTGACCCATCAACTCTTGACACCACTCCCGTCCAGTCAGCATTTGGTATTCAAGCAGAAGAAACTACGTATCAGAAATTATATAAAAGGACCCTGCACTGAGTAGCAAATTTTACCACGTAAGATTTGCAGTCCCTTTCAAAGTTGACATAGTCTTATAAAATACCTTAAAATTACTGCCATCTACAGTGAAATAAATTTCTTCTTCTGGGAGAATAAGGAGAACATCTTTAAAGTTTTAGTTATTTTAACCCAAGGAAAACTGTATTCTTTGTGTAATCATTATGAATTAACAATTACTGAGACAAAATGAAAAAAAAAAATCAAGCATATTAGGGTTTTTATTGATGGCACAGTGATTCCACACAGGCTGCATATTATTGAGCAGGGGTTTTCAGTCTTGTTTTGCATTCATTTTCAGGTAAAGCACAAGCAATTTATAAGTAATATTTAAAGTAAAGACTGTCAATAAAATACACTCTTGGCCCCTCACTCTCTTATAGGCTAGGCTGCTTTGTTGAGTAACAGGATGGGATTAGAACAAGTGTAATGGCACCGCAGTCAACCTCGGACAAGAGGGATTGTTTCTTTTGTATATGGCGGTGGAAGAAAACCGAGTTCTTATCCTTGCTCTAGTTCAGACCATGAACTATCTGTGTCACCTTGAAATATTCTATTACTCTCCTTGGCACCGCTTAAATTAGGATTCTGTTTAAATCAGGGTAATCCAGGGTCCGAGAAAAAGCTGTAGAAACTGCGTGGGAGGAAGCCAAGGGGGCAGGGCCCAGCAGGGTGGAAAAAGACCAACCTGTATTTTGCAGGTTCCAAGGCGCGCACGGGGCTCGGCCTTCATTTCCAGGGGTTCCAGGCGGCATGCGAGACAGCAAACAACACGTGGCCAAGCCCCGCGGGAGCAAGAGAGCAAGGGCCCACGGGAACCACAGGCTACTACTGGCAGCCCCCGCCAGAGCCGGGTGGAGGACGCGGGCAGATGCGCGCGGGGACCAGTGACAGTGTGCGCAGTGGCTGCCGGGACCTGGGAGAGAGTGTGCGCGAGGGTGTGAGTGGGGACAGCGGGAACCTGGGAGCGGCCGCGCGCAGGGTCTGCCGGGACAAGGGCGCGAGTGTGCGCGCGGGGGCAGCTGGGGCGCGGCCTGGTTGGGCTGCCGCGTCCAGAACGCGGCGTTTTTGGTGACGTGGCGCCCGGGAGGGATTAGTTTGCTCCGGGGCTGCTCGAGCAGCCCGGGTTTCACGTGGGCTGTGAACAGAGGCCTCACGTCCAGGTCGCGGCGCCAGGCCAAGTCCTTTGGCCTTGCGAGCAGGCTTCGTGATGGCGGGAGCAAAGCCGTGACTGACTGCGGCCCATTGAGGCTTACCCCTTATGGACTCAGTGGGCCTGGGTCTCCTGGCCTGTTGAAAGTGGGAGAAGAAGTAAAAACGATTGAAAAGAGAGGAATACGGTGGAAGTTTAAGGAAGCTGATAGGCAAAAGCAAACAGTAGGGTGAGTCCAAGAAACAAATTGCACGAAGAAAAGGATCCGCCCCTGTCTCCTCTGAATCTCTTCACTTATACCCCCAATTCTGCAGTACACGTCCCCGGGTCATCTGATTCTTCTTACAGCCATTTGTATGAATTTAGGTTACAGTACTGACCAAAGGTGGAGAGTTAGGGACCAATTATAGTGGGAATTTCTTGTCGTATCCATTCTGCTTTCTCTGTGTTTTGTTGAGCTTTTGTTTTGCGTATGTGTAGCCAAGAGGGGCTTATATCTGGATGTAACGTGTCTATGTCTGAATGATTCATCTGCTAGAGCCGCTAGAGCTATATTTTTTAATCAAATGATATGTGTTGTGGTTAGCATTTGGTTGTAGTCAGGTGATGAGAAATTAGATAACTATTCCAGCAAAGCCTATATTTTGAAATCCTGCCCCGGAGATTAGAGAGAAAACCCTGTTCATATTGATCCTAACTCCCAAAATGTGTAGTTTCCTAATATACCTGCCTCCACCTGTTTAGTCACTGTTCGTGATTCTTTCTCTTCACGTGGGCTTTAAGTAAGTGTTTCCTCTTGCTAGCTTATTGGACTTTGCTGCACAACTTGTGAGCACAGAGGAAAACATAGTGAATCGAAAAGGCATGAACTGTTCAGTAATATTTAACACCATATGTGGCTTTGTTAAGACACATTTGGGACAAAATTTCTAGTACAGTCCTGTTCTTCATTTTAAGTTTCCTCAGTGTCATTATTTATGTTGTTTACGACCCTGACCCTCAAAGGTTTAGCTGACTTAGAAAATGAGTAATAGGTAGGGCAAGTAGAAATTCTCAGAAAAAGTCTTGCATTTTTCACAGATGAAAAACATGACTATCTTTGGACATCTTCAGTAATTTAAAAAGTACACCCCACTGGTTGAGAAAAATAATTTAAATGATGGCCCCAAGCATGTTTAGACATTGGAACATGAGGCAAGTTTTAAGGAATTGCAAAATAGCTCTTAAATTTTTATTTTTACAAAGTGTTTTTTCTTTTTCGATTAAATGCTCCCTATCCTGCACCCCATTCCTCCTCATTTTTAGAACGTTCTCTTGTAGTGACAGTTAGCAGTGCAGTTACATATGGCCAAGGGGCTAACAAAATATTCCACTGGGGTTTAGGAGCTTAATTTGTGGCATAAATCTCTGTTCTCAGGCCTCTGCTCTCAGAACCCATGAGGCTGTCAAGTGTTGCCGGAGGGCAGTAGGACTTAGTTAACTAAGTTTTAACTTTTATAGCATTTCACATGACTCTAAGACAATTGTTTTCCACTGGATTTCAGATGAAGCTGTTAGTTCCTCAGGAGTCCCCCATCTGGGTTTCCATTAATCTTGGTAACAGGCTCAAATCTTTTCACACTCAGATGCTTTGTCTGCATCTGTAACAGGGTGATGGTGGATGGTACAAATTACTATCATTGTTTTCTGATGTCCTTACTCATTAAAAAATCTTCCATAAAAGATGGTACCTTGTGGGTGGGATTTGTAAAAATGGCAAAACAGGAATGGCTTAAAGAGATTAAAACATAAGCATTCGGTTTTGTATTAAAATACATTTTTCTAGAAAGACCTTTGTGCGTGTGTTGGGGGGGCTGTGTTGACATAAGGATTATTGAGGTTAACTTACACAGAGAAAGTCAGGCTTTATAGGTGTACAGTGCTATGCATTTTTAAATAAGGTAAACCTTACATAAAGCAAAATCCATCCTTTTTGGTGAATAGTACATGTACAGATTTTCACAAACATGAACAGTCACGTAGCCATCACTGAAATCAAGATATGGGATATTTCTACCACTCCAAAAAGTTTTCTAGTGCTCATTTGTAGTCAATTCCCTTATTTTGCCCTTGCTCCTCGCTACCATTGATCTTATTTCTGCCCCCACACTTTGGCCTTTTCCAGAAAGTTCTGTAAATGAATCATACATGTATGTAGCCTTTCATGTCTGGCTTCTTTCAGTTAGCATAGTGCTTTTGAGATTCCTCCATGTTTTTAAATGTATCAGTAATTTGTTCCTTATTACTTTTGAGTATCATTCCATTCTATGAATGTATACATACATACATACATTATTATGTGGATGTACCACAGTTTATTTACTTACCAATAGATGTACGTTTGAGTTATTTCTAATTTTTGGTTATTATGAAGAAAGCTACATAAATGTTCACATACAGGTCTTTGTATGGACCATATTTTCATTTACCTTATATGTAAAATACCTATAAGTGGGGTTTGTGGGTTGTATAAATGTATATTTAACATTGTAATAGACTATTGGACTTTTCCACTTTGGCTGCACCATTGTGGCATTACTACCAGCAAGGTTTGAGCATTCCAAGTGCTCCAGATCTTCTCTGGTGCTTGGTATTGCCAGGTTTTTGTTTCTTTCTTTACCATTCTGTGTGTGTAGTGATAGCTCATTGTGGTTTCAGTTAGAATTTGCCTAATGACTAATGATGCTTATATGTGTGTCTATGTATAATGATGATATATGTATATATTTATTTTAGGGTAAGTGTTAACAATGCACGTACTGTTTTATACAACAAGGACATGTATCAATCCCACTTTGGGGAATTGAATTTGACATAGTGAGAAAAGTGAGAACTTTGGAATCAGGCAGATAAGGGTTTGAACTGTGACTAGTTGTGTAGATCTCTGTGTTTCTGGTTCCTCATTTATTAGGTGACAATAATAATACCAGTCTCATACAGTGATTAGGAGAATTACGTAAAACAGCATATCTAATACAGCTAGCAGAATGCTGCAATCTCTTTTCCCTCTAGGACAATGCTGGCTTTACCATATGTGAATCTTTTGCAAAAATATACTGATGTCTGAAATTTCAGGAGTTGAAAACCTCGTCTCTTGAATGCCATAGGTGGAAGGGGAGGTCTTGAGAGGGTCAAGGGAAATAAATAATGATTCTCCAAAGAGTCAGTTAGTCCTCTGGGGTGTTTTGCATCATTCAGCTCATAAATTCACCATTGTCCAGCTTTTTAATTATATGGTGAATTAGTTGCCTCTCTCACTAGACCATATGCTTCACAGGGAGAAGGACTATGTGCTATTTACCTCTATATCCCTCTTTCTGAATGTTGTGTCTGGCTTGAGGTCACCTGGTGCCTTAGCAGTGTTGTACTCACAGCCTGAAGATTGGTAGAAGGAAACAATGGTTTGTCATGGGACTGAGCAGCCAGGGTTTGGACATTTAAATTTATGTGTTGTCAGGGGGTTAAGTTTAGTATCAGGTTTACTTTCTCTCTAGCTGGTGTTTATGCATTCAGCTTGGCAAGGTTAGCTGACAGCTCCATGAGACTGTAGGAGAGTATATATTTCTCCTCCTTCTTGCTCAAGCCAAGAACACACATAGTTCTGCTGCCCTAAAACTCAAGCAGCCCAGGTAGTCCAAGGAAACCTGTCCTCGGAGACGCAGAATGAAACTGACTTACACCCTAATTCCCATGCAGAGGGAGCTTGGATTTTGCTGATTCATTTTGATATATGGATTATCATTGCTATACTGTGTATGCTCTTCCTTTGTCAAACCCAGCCTAGTTCCTTTATTTCCACAGAAAAACAAACAAAATAAACAACCACAAACCTAAAATCCACCACATTAATATCACAGCAACAGAAACCACTTAAAAGTAAATATTAGAATCCCCATGCTCATAAAAATCCCTGTTTTTTCAAATTCAGGCCAACGTTGTGATATGTTGCCCAGATTTCTTTCATATGCCTCTTTCAAGAGTAAACTAAATAAAACAGCAAACCTTTCTCATAGAAAAAACAAAAGAATGTTTCCATTTTCTTATAAATGGCATTTCATTCCTCTCTTTGTTCTTACCTCTTCTGTATATCAATTCCCATTTCCATGGTTCTGGTTCTATACCTCATCATTTCTTTTCAGACTTTCCTATAACCCCTTCTTTATATCCTTTTAATACAACCAGATGTCTTTCTGAAGTATAGATATAGTCACAGACTCCTTGGTGTAGAGGGGATGCCTCATGTCCCATGCTTATAAAATAATTACAAATTTCTTGCTAATAATGTCTAAGACCCTTCACAATCTGGCCACAAATTAACTTTTTCCAATGAACTTTTCAACTTAAATGTATGAAAATTATTCAAAACCCTTTAAGTATGTCCCTAAGCTACTTCATTCAGTGAGTTCAGGACATTTCCAAATGCATTAGAGCTATTCCTCATGGATGTATCTTACAAACACTTCGAAATTAAAATATCCCAAATCAAATTAATTATTTTTGTTATTTTATCCTCCTAAAACAATCCTCTAAGGATTAGTAAATGATAGCCATGTTGTAAGAAGAGATAGGTATAACTTAATACTAAGCACATAAACAGAGTTTGCCTTCTAATGGCCCAGGAATGAATGGCTGTGGGAATTGAAGATAATTCTGATGTTATTAATTAGAATACTTCTTGTTGGATCTTGCATATTTTGGGGTGGGAAGAGTTATCTGGTTAAGCGGATTTTACATTTTTATCATTGATTGATTGAAACTGTCATATAATTTCCCAGTTAATGCTAGGTCTAAATTGGAAATATCACTTGAGTGGTCTTTCTAAATTAAGAGAATGACAGGCAAGTCATTATGCATTGCTCTAATACCAGATGTTGTAGCTTGACAAATAGTATCCTTCTCAATACTGCTTTTATGCACAGCTCGTTGCTGGGAAGAGGTGGGTATGAATTTGCCTAGAGACCAAGGGACTCTCAGGGAACAAATGGATTGAGAACATAACTCCTTCTATTTTGAGTCTCTATATCATTAGATATTTTCTGAATAATTTTGATGTATGCAAATGAAGTTCATTGACAAGAAATGAATGCCTTCCCATGTGCCTTCCCTCTCCCCAACCTAAAAGAATGACAAAAGGGGGGTCCTATGATGAAAGTTGAGGAGTGTGGACTAAAGACTGGACTCAAAGCCAGAGCCTACCTTGTTTGTGTATCAAGAGGTTGGTCTTAATGTAGCACGTGGTTGAGTCCTGACTCCTCCTGTGATCCACTGAAGCTGGCATAGTGGATATTTTTGGCAACAGTGGCTTAGTCCCACATATCATGAGAATGTAAATTAATGAGGTAACATACATTAGTGATTAATCGCATAGAGTCTTCAGCCAGATTGCTGACTTCAGAACCCATTTTGGGCAAGTTACTTGTCCATGCTTCAGTTAACCCACCTATAATATGAGGATACTAATATTGTATATTCTCCTGGATTGTTATATGGATTAAATCAGTTAATATTTGTAAAGTTCTTAGAATAATATCTTGTACACATAGTAAGTACTGTGTAAGTGTTTGTTAAATGAAACAAAATCTCAGGAAGTCAATGGCATAGCAATTTTAATCAAGTATATCCTCTCTCTAGGATCTAGATTTGTAGGGATTAAAATATCTTAACACTTCAGTTACTTAATAAATAATACACTATTCTCCTAAAATACAGTTTCACTTTAATTTTGTTTCCTTGTATATGCATGGCTATTTTAAAAATTAGAATGCATGATAGCTCTGATATTTTATTTAAAAATCCATAACTAAGTGTCCTCTGACAATTTAAACAATTTTTCTCAGTAATGACTTTTAAACCAATTATATAAATGTAAATGCAGATGTTTTGGTAGTGTTACATAGGCTGTGTCTTTGTGCTTGTGTGTACAAGTAGTCAGATGCATGTATGTAAGTCTGGCAAGTTACAATCCCTGTTTATAATCAACACCAGAATAGAAAAGTAGACGGTTTTCAGAGCCCTACCCCGTTAGAAATGGCATATTCCATTCATTCCTCTGTCTTGTTTTGTGGCCTGAAACCGGGCATCGTCCCATCTTGTTAACCTCAGAGATTCTATCAGACATTTGGTCATCCCCTTTCACTAAAACTAAAAATTACTTTTCATTAAAAAAAAACGAATGCATTGTTGACCCCTCCCAGTAACCATGATGAAATGGCAACACTAAGGAAATAAACGGCATTAGCAAATTCAAACAGTGTTTCCTTTAATTGCTTCTGGCATCTGACAGACTAAAAGAACTATTATATTTCTAGACAAGTTTGGCCTCTATAGGAAAACCAGAGACTTTTAAACTCATGAGTCTTCTGCATTTGATAATCATTCTCAGCAGATTATTGTTGTAAAATAAAATGGGGTATCTTTTACGCTTGAAACATAAATGAAATGATGTTATTTTTGCAAAATATGAATGCTTTATCTAAATTATAGCAAAAACTTATTCTATTATCTCACTTATCCGCAGTTCACTTATTTAACAGTTCAGACTTTGGAATATGACCACAATTCTGAAATTAAACGAAAAGGTGGCCAGTAATGACCACAAGTCCGTATGCTTTTTTCAGGTCCCCACTTAACATCTATTTAGTCTTACTTTAAATCCAGTTCCAACAAATTGGAAAACCTGGTTTCTCAACCCATGCAGATTAGAGTTTTTGTATATTTTAGGAGAGTAGGGCCAGAAGACATAAACGTAGTCAGGTCATCATCTGATTTGGCTTGACAATGCAGGGAAACCATAAAAAACAGATACAGCATCTCACAAAAAGCATGAGGTCATTGAGTTTAAGGGCAAGTAGCCATTTATACTTCAATTACGCTGAAGAATACCAAATATTTTTTCTGCATCATTAAAGATAGGTCAAATTATGCTTAGAATAATTTTAACATGTTTTAGAAAGTTTCCGTTAAAAAATGTGTGGGAGGGGGGTGATTTAAAGTGTGTAACTCATATAAGTGAAAAATCCACTTCTGTTCAGCAGCTCATTCTCTGTAGCTATCTTGTATCTGTGGTTCTAACCTAGAAATGCCATGAAATATGTTTATCCAATATATCCTGATATTTTATCATTTTTAAGTCAGAAAATTTTGGAATAAGATCTATACCATATAGAATATTTTGACAGAATAAGCTGAATCCTAGTGTGAGTTCATGAAGCTGTTTTAGAAAGACTCAGTTTTATTTAGAATTTCATCTGTTTTCAGTGTTACAGAAGAGAGCAAGAAGATGGAAGATGATTTTCCTCCTCCTCCTGTACCACGTTCTTCATTTTGCAGCTAACACATAGTTGAGTAGGTCTATGTAGTGCTTTATTTTTTCTCTAAGTCCACTCTTGCTTGATAGAACAGAAAAAGGGACAGCTTAAGAGCAGAGACAGCTAGAGGTATGGTAACTAAAAAGGAATCCAGTTGCTGTCCTTCCTAGAAGGTACTAGAAAGAAAGATGTAAACTAAGTGATGATATTGTGGGACATTTGCCAATTCAAACCAGATTTCAATGATTATGCTCAATAATATAAATAGGTGCGAGACTTCCAATTTTGTATGGCTGAGAAGTCCAGAAAATTTGTTGCCATCATATCAGAAATGAATACAAGTGATTTATATTTCTTCTACTCGTGTACATTGTAGCAAATAGCACTCTAAAAAGTTCAAGGGTAAGACAGTGCAAACTAGTGACACATTCAGGTATGCCATTGGTCTTATCATTGCTCTAGCATCTCACAAGTGTCCTTATTACATCTAGGTAGTGTTTTCTGTCCTGGTCAGTTATGGCCTTTAGAATACAAATGAACATCAGTAGACAGAGTAAACTAATGTTTTTTTGGTAAAACTTAAGGTTGTCCCTCCCACAAGATATGAAAATATCTTGTACAAAGCACTTGATTCCTTACTGATTTTATTTATAGTTGTTAATATCATCCTACATCCAAATTACTCCTTCACAAGAATCATCAAACTAACTCTACACTTGTGTGAGCATGATGATCACATGTCCTTTCTCCCATTGTCATTTTTAATGCACTTGGAGAAAACACAAAAGATGATTTGAAGTATGAGACCTGTGGCATATAGTCTCATCACATTCACTTTCATTCTGAAAGATGATTTTGATTTGAGTCCTTATTACTTTGTTACTATTTCTTTTTTATGGAAATTTTCATTGTTTTGGACTAAACTTAAGGATTAAGTTTAGGCATTTACAACTGATTTTTAGGCATTTACAACTGATTTGTTGGAGAAGGTTTAAATTTTATTGCAGGGAGTCTGAATGAAAATTTCTTATTACAATTTTTATGAAGTTTATATTTGATTATAATTTTAATGTCTTTAACCTTTAACAGCACAAGCCGCCGACATAAGAAGCTTGTTTTACATCATGGGGTCATTGAGTAGGTTGTAAAGTTTCATTAGCACAAGCCTTGGGTAAAACTGGCGTAGGTGACATTTGGCTTTGCTATTCATAACCTCATCTTTTTTTGCTTTCTCTGAAACTTGGTACAGCTGGTATTCCTTCTGGCCTTGAGCACCCCTGTGTGCTCTCTTTCCTTCTATTGATCCATACTTGCTGCCTTAGGAAATGTCTGATTTCAGTTTTCATCTCTTTGTATGAATTTAGGTCTAGGTGTTACTCATATTGTGGAGGCAAAATTGATTGATTGGTCTCCTACTTAAAGTATTTCAGGCATCACTGAAGGTGGGAGAGGGGGCAGAGGGCCTTCCCAGTGACCCAGGGATAAGGTCTGCCTTGATGACAAGAAACTCAAGTAGTACAAGGGGAAAAAAAATTTGAAAAGAAAGAAATATGAACTAAACTTATCAAATATGAGTGAGTTTGGTAGAATTGAATTTTTCACTGAATTTATTGCACTAAAATTGGCAGGCTGAAAGTCAGATTCTGATTTATCTCTTTCCTGTTACAGACACTAATTTGATCCAGGCAAACAATTTTGCAAACCACCCAGCGTTTCTGTGTTTTCAAAGTGAAGTTGATCATCCTTTCCACCAGCCCATCTTTAGGCTAGGCAACTGCACTCAAGACGTGGGTCAAGAAGTGCTTTTACATCCTTGAGTCAGATGTGACTGCATGTGTGCAAGCAATAGAGAGATTAGTGAGGAAAAAATTAATAGCTGGGGGAGAAAAAGACATCATCATCATTAGGAAAGTGTTGATCAAATAACCTATTTTTTATTGATATAACCAACTACTTTGCATAATTAGGTTGTATCTCGAAACACACTACATGAAAAGATTATTTTGATAAATTTATAAAAATCAGGATCTGATCTAGTTACCTCATTGATCTGAATTCTTCATAAACTAAACCCAGTTTCCATTTTTAGCCTCATCTCTAGACATGATTTAGCCGTATGTATTATTTGAGTCCACGCTTCTCAAATGAGGTAGAATGGCATTAACTCTGCAGTAGTAGTTAATGAGGTAGCTAGGACATACACAAAGCCACAGGATGCACTTGATACATCTTCCTGGGGCTTCAAGTATTCCCCAAGAACAGTTAATTCACATAGTAAGCAATTTAAAAATATTATTTATGAACAAATACAGGAATAGTTTGCAATAGAATTACAGATATTTGTTTTTAAAAGAAAGCAAAAAACTTGAAAGAAATTCTACTTTGGTAAGATTATTTCCATCCTTACCCTAATCTTGCATAAAAACTTTCACTCTACTCTTTAGTGACATTTAAGAACAGATATCTGAGAAGTACTTCATTAGCTACACCAGATTATTCACAGGTTCCAGAACATTCCAGACACTTGCTTGCCTCTGTACCTTTGCTCATGAGTTTCCTATTGAACCTTTGGCCCATCTTACTACCCTGGAGAATCCTTACTCAACCCATTCATCTGGATCAAAAAGTCTCCTGCTTTTTAAAAAAATTTTCCTTGAACATCTCTCATCCTAACTTCCAAAATAAATGCTTCCTTAGGTATATCCTGGCCCCTTAACATTTTTACGGACAACTGTTACTATACTACACCGTATTATAATTACGTAATTTTCTTTCTTGTAGACTGAGAGAATTTTAAGAGAGGGCACAATGACTTTTTTCTTCTTCAGATCTTCTATGACATCTATGCCTAAAGCATATATTAGGTACTTTTTGAATGAGTAATGAATTTGGTTAATCCAATAACAATGGCATATATGTTGGTCCTCACACATGGACCCAGGCAAGAAGGTAGGCTGATCTGTGAGACTACGGTTAATGTATTAGAAATAGCCAATATTTTGAAATCAGATCTGGGTTTGAATCCCAGCTGTGCTAGTTCCTATTTTGTAAATTTGGGAAATTATTCATCTAAGGCTTAGTTCCTCATGTTCAAAATGGGGATATTAATAACTACCTCATGGTGTGGTTTTATGGTTTCTGAAATGATCCATGCAAAGTATCTAACACCTAGTAGGTGCTAAATATTGTTTCCTTCTCCATACCTATCAGTCCCTCCCTAAGTAATATAATACGAAGGGTGCTGAATAAACCCCTTGCTGTATAATCATCCCTTCCCAATGAGCTGGAGTCTCAGAAACTGGCATCAGGAGAGGGAGTGGGCTGGTAAGTCAAAGGGTGGGCAACTGAGACAAAGGGATGAAGTAAATGAAACGTTATGTGCACACTGGGAGGCAAAAAATAAGAACAAATCCAAAGAGAAAGATCTATAACTAAGCATCCTGATGAACTATCCTAAGCAAGACAGAATGGGTTGGCTCGAGCAGTAAGTGTGCAGATTCCCCTTGAAGGATCAGTAGGGGTAGAGAGTCAACTTTCCTTGGAGCAGCTTTCACTGACCCCCAAGAAGGGAGGGGTCTGGTAAATCTTTTGTGATATTTAGAGACTTATCCAAAAGTACATCCCCAAATCTTTACAGCTTCACCCATCACATTTCCTCCTTGGATGATTTGTGGAGATGACTGTTTTTTGGTTTTTGTTTTTTTAACCTGAGTTAATAAAATCTGGCTTAAGAGCAACTTGGCATTTGATCAGATTGTTGTATCAAATTTAAAAACCTAACAATACCTGCTCTCAATCAAGCAGAAAACAGGAACCTGATGAACTAAGAAGGAGAGCGGGTGAATTTTGAGGGAAAAGGAAGTTGGGGAGCAATTCAAAGTGAGATGTTGCCTGAATTCTGATAGGATATTATCCAAAGATGGGTGAGAAAAGGTGAGCCCTGAGCTACAGTGAGTGCCTGGGGAAATTAAAAGGAGAGAGGTGTGGGACTGGGCAACTGAAGACAGATGTTGGAAAAAATTTATTTTGCCGAGGCCCTTTCAGTTCATTTAACCCCTTGTGAGATTGGGAGGCTCTGCTTGGACCCAATATTCCATTCATTTGGTTGAAAATAAGAACAGTTCATCCACTTAGTGGACATGGATTAAAAGAAAGAGTTGATTGAGAGAGTTTTTGAAGGATCATTCATACATGTTCCTGCCCTTTCTCTCTACAGTCTCACAGATAAACCCAAATTGTAGCCAGTTTGGTATAATCCCATATCTGCACTTCTCTCTTGGCTCTTTCATTCGTTTTTTCTTTTCTCCCTCCTTCTCCCTCCTGCTTCACAACATTAGCGCACAGATAATGCCGCAAGATGAAGCTTTGTTCTTTTCCAAATATCAAGGCACAAAATGGAATATAGAGAAACAACTTCCCTTTTTTAGCTTTTTCCTTTCCTAACTCTGCACTCTGAATTCCTCTTTATCCTTTCCCCATCTCCACTAACCCTGGTGGGTTTTTTTTTTCCTTTTTCTCCCCAAAGCCCCCCGGTACATAGTTGTATATTCTTCATTGTGGGTCCTTCTAGTTGTGGCATGTGGGACGCTGCCTCAGCGTGGTCTGATGAGCAGTGCCATGTCCGCGCCCAGGATTCGAACCGACGAAACACTGGGCCGCCTGCAGCGGAGCGCGCGAACTTAGCCACTCGGCCACGGGGCCAGCCCCTAACCCTGGTGGTTTTAATAGAGGGTTCACTAACATCTGATATTTAAATGTCCCTTCTTGAAAATGTGTAAACTTCACTTGATTAATATAATTAATATAAAGCTCACAGGCACCATTTTAGGACTGGATAAGAAGATTATTCGATAGAATAAGGATAAACTTGCTCGTTAACCATCAGTTCTCCTAGTAAAATGTTCCCACATGGGGTCTGTGTAACTGGTTTGAGGTAGAGGTGCTTTACGGTACCGTGCTGAGCCCCGAAGGACTAGTTACTCATAGAGCTAAGGAAAATATACTGTGTCTTTGTTACTGACACACAGGCTCAAGTCAGGGAACTCTTCACTAAAACTAATTAATGCTGTTTTGATTCCACCTACAAATGTCACTGGCATGACATTTGTGGTCATCTTAAGAAAATGTGGTCGTTCTAAGCATGGAAAACAAAATAAAATACTTGTGGATTAAATAGCAAAGTAATTCAGTAAGACACATTTCTTGAAAACACATTTGCTGAAAAATCTCATAATATTACATAGAATTTAGTGATATCTTGGTGCAATTTAAACAATCACTTATTAACTTCACAAGACTTTTATGGGGTCATCTTATTGAACTCCCTCTCTTCAACCATAGAAGTACCCAAAATAGATTCCTATCATTCTGCTAAACATTTTGAGACCAGAGATTTTGCAGCTTCCTTCTGTAAAACAATGTGAGGTAGCTGAGTCATTCCTTGACTTTACTGAGTAGCAGTGGATCTGCACTGCAGAGGTTGGAACCGGACTACTCCCTCCCTGCCCAGAAAATAGCAGAGAGGAGGAGAATGGGCTGCAAGAAGAAGGAAAGGTGTGGCTATCACCTGTGGGGAAGGAAGGCTGAGTTTCCCTTGAGCTGCTGAAGTTTATTACTTGGGAGAGTTAACATGCTTGGCTCTTACTGGGGATTACTTGATCTGATTTAAATGTATGAGCACTGCCACCCGCTGTTACTACTACCCACTGTTGTTGGGGGATGTGGTTCCACACCCAGGCAGCTCATACCTCTTGTGTATAATTTCATGAAATTATTGTTACATGCAAAACTGCAGTTTGGATCAGTGGGACTTAACTGGTAGCTTGAAATTCTTCCTGCTAGGGCATCTTGGTTCATTTTGTGTGACTGTGACCTCCGGGTGTCCTATGACTGGCTTGATACTCTATGACAAGGGTTCTTCCTCTATTTTTGGAGCATAGCCTCCTTGAGAAAGAGAGGAATGCTATGAACATATGTACATAATACACAGGAAACTAGGCAGACAGTTACAGGAGGTGTGCAGACCTCTTTATGTCAATCGTTGAATGCCTGAGTCACCTCCGCCCACTAACACTACAGAAAGTGGCAAGTGCAGCTGGCTGGACTGAAAGCCTCACGTTTTCTTTTTCTTCTTTTTTCTTTCTTTCTCTCATTTTAGAAACAGCACCACTAGGAGCAGGGACTTTCGCATATACAGTAAAAATGTACAGTATCTTCAATGCAAAGTTGGATGGGTGCCAACCCCCTCCCCCTCCCCACCCAAAAGCATCTTCATTTGAATTTAAAGGGGTGGATGAGTGACAGCAAGACTCTGTTCTCCTTCTGACAGGGCTTTGGCAGATCATTGGTTGTCATCAAACCTATTCCATTTCTTGCTCCCTGCCAGGAATTCCACCTACATGCCTGATGGCAATTAGTCCCTTGTAGGTGCTAATGAATAAAACGCAGCATGGAGACTTCATGAGGATGAAAAAGCCTACGATCCAGATCCAGAGAGTCACTCCAAGTATCAGTCCCCCACCCCAGTCCCCCCTCAAGTGTAACTCCCACTCTGTCCAGCACGTGCTGGGGCCAGGCAGCCCTCTGCACTTGGGCATGAGAAATAGAAAACAGCTATCTGACAAGGACACAACTTAGCAGAAATCATGATTTTAGAACTGAAGTGTTACCTGTTTTTCTGTTACTGTCACAGACTGTAATGCTACCAGTTTAGGATAGTCTGTGTTGGGGCATGCGAGCTGAATCTCCAAACCCAAATGTCCTTTGGAAGAAACTTCTAGAGACCTTGTTAGAAAGCATTCTGCACTGAGTGGGAGGTTTATCAGTGGTTCCCAAGACTTGCTGATAATTAGACTTCCCTAATCAGCCTTTAAAAGTACAGATTCCTTGGCCCTGTCTCTGGAGATTCTCAGTTGGGAGGCCTACAATAGAGGCTGAAAAACTTAAATTTAAAAAAATTTTCCCAAATGAATGTGATATTCATGTCAGGTTCAGTACTCTAGGATTAGTTGAGCTCTTATGTCCCGTTCAACTAGAAAACTCCAGGACTAGGTGTTGATTGAAAGGTTCTCAGTTGTTGTGCTCACTGTTCATCTGTGCCTTTACTATGTTTTCAGCATTTAAAACAAGCAAACAATTCTCTTTTGTAATCTCACCACCTATCAGAGATGACTCAATGTTCAAAGATTCTTTTGAAATGAAGCTGTAAGTGATTTTTTATTTTTTCGTTATACTTTTATTGTATTTTCCAAATTTTATACCTTTACTGAATAATGAGTATTTTCCAAATTTTATACCTTTACTGAATAATGAATATTTTATAATAAAAAAGTCAACAAATGTTACTTTTAGAGATCTTTCTGCATCCCAAGAGCAACTAATTTGCTTATAGAGAAAACTGTATTTCAGTATAATTGGTGTTGTTTAAATCCCATGTTTTTTAGTTTATGCATTTAAAAACATTACTTAGAAAAGGCATCCATGGACCTCACCAGACTGTCACTTTGACCAAAGGGGTGAAAAAAGGTTAAGAACCCCTGAGATGCCAAAGGCCAGTTTATTCTTCATATTTTGCATGTACACAAACAATGTCTTTCTAGGATCTCAAAATATGTTATAAAGCAATTGTGGCTAAAGCCTTAGCGCATGCTTGCACTTTGGTCTCCTGATAGTTGTAAACCAAAGAAAGTGGCAAGAAAGAAGTTTTTCTTCCAGTTTTCATGGGCTCCAAAAGTTAAGATAGTTTGAATAGGATTCCCTGGAGCATTCAGACTCCATCATGTTTATCAGAAAGAGAATTTAATCCAAACCCTTTGAGGTTTGTCCTTCTCTAGTCAATATCTATTTTGGCAAAACAATCATGGTTCTAAAGTATAACAGTGAAGCAGGGAAGAAAAGAGAGATTTTTCTTTCTGATAGTGAAATGGGCAGGTGCAGTTGAGACTGAAAGGCCATAATTAAAACATTGTTCGGCTGAGGCACTGTAGAAGTTCACGCAAGACTGCGCAGATCCTCCCCCTGCCCCACAGGCCCGAGTTCAAGGCTTTGGCAGGAAAGGAAGCTCAAGGTGCACTGCCATTCAAGAAACGGAGCCCTGGAGCCTGAACTTTAGTACCCTTGAGGGACACGTGGAAGAAATTCTACACTGCTGGACCAGTGAAGTTGGCTTGTTTAAATCCATACATTTTAAACCACATAAGAAAGAAAAGGAAAACAAACACTTTTTAATTGAACATATAATTATGGGCAGGGCTTATGCACATATTGGATTTTTGGAGATCTAAGGAAATAAGTATTATTATTTCTATTAAATAGATGAGAAATTAAGCCTAGAAAGGTACATAACTTGTCCAATGTAAGACTCAAAAGTATTTTATTTTGACTGGCTGAATTCTAAGATGGACATTGACTGCATCTGTATATGATCGTATTGGAACATGCAGACTAGAAAAGTGACGAGAAATGGGTTGGAAAATTCCTGGTCCATCCTGTCAACTCATACCTGTGGCAGATCTCATAAATCGATGGCTGCATTTTTTTCCTTTCCAGCCCAGAAACCTGCCCAATGAAACATTCAAGGAAATTACTACAGATCAACTGGAGTTAGCACAGAGGTCACACCTAGTGCCTGGGCAGCCAGGAGCAGTGGGCTGGGTGGAACTCTAGAGGAGACAGGTAGGGGCTGATTAATCAAGCCCCCTGGTCTTTTAGTCTCTTTCCCAGATTCTGTGGAGGTGCAGTTCTATGGGAACTCCTTAGACCCCTTAAAAGATCACCTAAATAATTGAGAAGATACTATCCTCTGATAATAGTTTATTGTGTTAACTGTCCCATAGAATCGTTTACAGGCTCTGGATTCAAAAGAAATAGATTGCTTTAACACAAAGGATTTAATCTCTATGGAAGAAATGACTTACTCCTTGACTAGAGGTTAAGGCAGCTTTCTTTCTTTCCTTGTATTTTTTATTTTTTTTAATTTGGTAGAGCTTTCCCATATCCCTTTGTGGGTAGCTGCCTCCTCTGCATATGCATAAACCAGCTGTCCTTTGGAATGACACAGGCCCCCACAGTGTCATGGGGTAAGACTGGTGGGAGTTGACTGAGAACCTTGAACAACGATGGTGGGTGGGGATACTAGCAGTTTTAGGCCTGGTAATTCTTTGCCAGAGTTCAAAGCCAGAAGGCCAAGACCTTTGACCTGGACCACCATCTTTCAGGCTGCAGGCCAAGGATTGCTGAGGCCTAATATAGGCAGGGAGTCAATCAGGAGAACTTAAGAGGAAAAAAAAAAAGACTCTGCCTTTGCTTAGTTCTCCAGATTGGCTCTCCAGATGGCCCTCTTTTCTCTGGTAAATTATGCAACAAGCTGCTTCAGCCGAGTTTTGCAGACCTGGATGATCTTGAACTGATTTCAACAAACGGGCGGACTCGTGGGGTTGCAGGGCTTTCGCCTAGTCCTTTTATCCGAGGAAGAACACTGGAGAAAGAAAACCAGATAATTTCTGGTACCAGTCACAGAAATAGAGTAATACACATACGAAAAATACCATTGCTTTGTGTCTGCCTTCTTAAAAGAAATGATTTTGAAGAAGCTAAGAGGCTATCTTATTAGGAAAGGTTAGAGTTCATCGTGATTACTCCACAAAGAGGAATTTGGCTTTGTGTACTAGATGATGCCAGAATCATTCTCCAGTAATACTGCTGGAATTAAAAAGGTAGAAGGGTTGCTTTTCAGCAGAAAGAGGTATGAGGGTCTCGCTCTCCGCTGCTATTAACATTTCCTGGAACCAAAATCAATAGTGCATGCAAATGAATCTCTGATTATTTCTTTGATTTGCAGAATGTCTCCTCCCACTGTACCCTCCTGGTTGAGGCGGAATGGATTAGCTCATCAAGCCCTGGGACTGCTCCTAGTGCTGAAGAAGATGAGGTGAGGGAGGGGGCAGTGGGTGGCAGGGCCACTCTGTGCCTTCCCACCCCCAGAAGCAGGATTAGAGCCCTGACACAGCTTCTTCCTGTCCCTGCAGAAAGTAGAGGCACCGGGGCCAGATTTGCTACTTGAGCAGGGAGAAAGGCAGAGTGAGAACAGGAGGCAGAGTCAATAGGCCAGGTGGCAGGGGAAGCAGATGGGTAGGTGGTGGCTGATCTCAGAGCTACAAAATGTAGAGTTTTAGGAAAGAAGCACAACCCACTAAGAAATGCAGTTCAGGAACTAAAAGGAAGGCGGAAACAAATAGAAGTTTCTGTGGCAAAATTATTTCTTGAGATGATGAAAGTGTGCAAAAAGCCAAATTACAATTCACGCAATCATCCGTTCAACACAAGCTTATTAAGCACCTTTCAGACCCTGCACTGTGTTTTAATGCACATAGAAACAAAATATGGTCCCTGCTTATAGTATAGTACATGAGTGAGAACTTTAAAAGAGAATTAAAATACGATATGGTAAACTGTCTAAGGAGAAACGTTGGATGCTAGAGGGACCCAGAGGGAGAACTGACTCAGTGGGTGAAGGTTAGGGGAATCTCTACAGAAGAGAAGGAACTTGTGTTGGATCATGATGTTGATCAGAGTTTCTCAGATGACAAGGAGGAGAGAGCGTTCCCGGTGATGGGAGCACCAGGGCAGTGGCATGAATTAAGGGGTAGGAGAGCCCACTTGTGTGTGTAACTTCTAAGACAGCAATGCTGCCTTAGAACAGGCTATGGAGGCAGGAAGTTGTCATCCAAGAATATGGAAAAAGACTGGCACTAGCCTTACATGTCATGCTAAGAACTATGGATTTTCCTTTGGAAAATAGAGCACATTGAAAGAGTTGGAGAAAGTAATAAGATTAGTAGAGGGTGGGAGAAGGTAGGTTGGGAACGGTCAGGGACTGTTTAAATTCTGGTTCTCCAAACCAGACATTCCTTAGTTTTCCTTCAAGCATAAAGCCAATAACTAGTAGAGTGGAGCCTGATCCATTTGGTAACTCCAGATATAACTTGCAGCTGATTTGGTTATTGGTTATGCCTCTAAGAAGGACCATTGTAACCTAACGGTGAAGAAAATGCTAGTATGAATAATTACTATTCATTCATTCAAACACTACCTCTAAGAACACATTCTACAAGTCAAGTACTGAGCCTGGCACTGGTTACATGAAGAACATTGCAATCATGTTCCCTGACCTCTTGAAGCTTTTGCTGAAAAGGGAAAAAAAGTAAATACATAAGTAAATACATAATTATAAATCATGATACACCAAATGAAGGAAAAGACCAGAAAACCAAAAGAGAAAACAACAGAGTAGAGAGAGGGGACCACTTTTATATGATATGTGAGTAGGAGTTTCATGAAAAGGGTAAGGTTGTAGGAGGTGGGGAGAAGGGTGTAGGATAGAATGAGTGAGATAGTGTTGAAAAATAGTAAAAGGCCAAAGTATGCATGGTCTTGTGGGCAGCTTAAGGAGTTAGTCTATTCTTTTACATAGAATTGAAAGCCATTAAAGAGGATGCTTTGAGTTTTTTAAAGAGCACTCTGGCAATTGTGTGAACGGATCCAAAGAAGGAAAGGTGAGAGGTGGAGAACACCAGGTAGAAGGAGGTGGTCCAGGGAAGAAAGAATGGTAGCTTAGTTTTTCACGAAGAGGAGAAAAGCAAATGAAAGCCAGTATTTCTGAGGATCCAATAAAAAAAGCAAGTAGAACACACTGTAAAGTAGAAGAAAACAGAGGAAATTTAATCTGTGGATTTACTACTCAGGTGATGGAAGAGCTAAGCCAATAGGGAAGGGTGAGACAACCTTGAGCTTAAATAAGACACTTTCAACCTTTTCGGTTGGAGAGACAAGGAGAAAAATGCCACCACTGGAGCTCCTAGGCTGGAGTCACCTGGCTGGAAGGTGGAGCCATTGCAAACATACTACCTAAAATGGAGTGGAGGAAGAAATACCTTGTTCTCTCCTTTCCTTCTGTTCTCTATTATCCTGTCAATGCCTTCTGTTTGTGAAACTCAGCCACAAGCGATCTGGCATGGGAGCCTGGAAACATAACATTTTGGGATACATTCCCTATATTATACAACAGAGAAGATAAAAGGTAAAGAATGAATCTGAGTGCAAATAGGCCCAGGACTGCTATAATATGATATCAGTACTTTAAGGTAGAATTGACAATGACTTGGTGATGAGTAGGATGTGGAGAGATGAGCAGGGAAGAAATGTTAGGAATGATTGCTAAGATTTTGGCTTAAGCAACTGGTACTGTATACAGAATAGGGAAGACATGGGCCAGAAATAGATTTGGTGAGGAAGAGTATAAAAAATTAAGTTTGGGAGAGGTGAAATGTAAGATGCCCGTTATATGTATGTTCAAGAATCCATCTGAATCAGGCAGTTACATTTACAGATCCTGAGCTCAAAAGAAAAGTCAAAGCTTTTGGTTTGGAGATTGTCAACATTTAAGTTGTATTTACAGCCATAAAAACAGATGAGATCACAAAGGAAAAGAATTTAGAATAAAAAGAGGGCTAGGACTTATCTCCCATAAAACCCAACATTTAGAGGGCAAACAAGGGAGGAGGAATTGAAATGGAGATGTGGAAGCCCATCTTACCAAAACAAACAAACAAAACCTACCAGTTGACTGACAGAAATTTGCCCCCCAGCTACCACCTACTTTTCTGCTCCCTTTTCAAGCAGAACTTCTTGATTCAGTTGTCTTTACTAACTGTTTCCAATTCCTCTAGTCACAATTCTATTATGAGTCCCCTCTGCCCAGGCTATTACCCCCATGCCCTTCACCACAACAGATTATGTCAAAGTCATTAATAACCTTCACATTTCTAAATATAATGTCAATTCTCAGTTGATCTTACTTACCTATTTAATGAGCATGAAAGGAGGTGCTATTAATAACTATGCTGACAAAAAAAATTTGTAACCATGTGGCAATGGATGCTAACTAGACTTCTTGGGGTGACCATTTTGAAATATATACAAATACTGAATCATTATGTTCTGCACATGAAACTACAGTTATGCACCGCATAGAGACATTTCAGTCAACGACAGACCACATATATGATGGTGGTGCCATGAGATTAGTACTGTATAGCCTAGCTGTGTAGTAGGTTAGTACTCATCTAGGTTTATATAAGTATACTCTATGATGTTCGCACAATGATGAAATTGCCTAACAACTAATTTCTCAAAATGTATCCCTGTCATGAAGTGATGCATGACTGTATATTAGTTTATGTTAATATTGTATGTCAATTATATCTCAATTAAAAATATATATTTCAAATTGAGAAAAAGATATGCTGAGACAACAGGTGTAATTGAAGACTGTCCTGGGCCAAGCAAGACCTGTAGTCTCCCAATCTATCAGCAACAGTAGACAGCGGTTTTCACTCTTTCCTTGATGTGTTTGTCTTATTTCGCTTTCAGTGCACCACATCTCTTAGTTTTCTTCCTGCCTCACTGTCAGTTGTTCTCAGTCTCCTATGATGTTCCTCTCATCAACCGGTCTACTTCACTTGGAATACCCTGGGGCTCAGACTACTTTTCTTCTCTATTGAAGTCCAATTTCTTGGTAATTTCCTCCAATATCATTGCTTTCAAATCCATCCATATACTAGTTCCTCTCAAATGTATCTCTCTGCTTTGAAACTCTGTAAACTCAAATATTCAATTACACAGGTACACCGTCTCTACAACCAAAACTCTGATCATCCTTCCCAAACCTGTTTTGTCATCTTTCCCATTTCAGTTAATGCAACTCTATCCTATTTTTGTTCAGGTCAAAAACCTTGGAGTCATCCTTGACTTCTCTTTCTCTCGTTTTGCTTTTAATATCCACATTCAACCCATTGAGAAATACCAGCATCTGTACCTCCAGGTGCTTCCAGAATCCAGATGCTTCTTACCACATTGACCATAACCAACCTGGTACAATGACTGGACAACAGCAGCCACCTCCTTGCTTCTATCCTTGCCCCCAGGTACTTAACTCAAAAGCCAGCATGATTCTGTGAAGCATGTTGGATCTCACCACTTATATGCTCAAAATTATCTAGATTCCCACCTCATTTAGAACACAAAGCCAAAGTCCTAAAAAAGCCTACCAATCCCACAAACAATTTTCCTTCTCATGGCCCAGACCTCATCTCTTGATGTTCCCTTCTTAGCCACATTCTCCTTTCTGGTTCTCAAACAAGCCAAGAAGTTTCCCAACATCAGACATTTTCTCTGGCTATTCCTTCTGCCTGAACAAATCTCCCACCATTTACTCACCCTTCTTTATCTTTCTTGCTTGCTTGTCACCTCAGTGATGTCTTCCCTAATCTCCCATCTCAAAATTGAACCCCTTCATACATCTTCATAGTTTTGTTTTTCTCCTTAACATTTATCATTATCTAATATATCTTCATTTGTTGTCTCCCCACACTGGAATGCAAGCTTTATGAGGTTGGAGTTTTTGACTGTGGTGTTTACTACATATCCCAGCTCTTAAAACTGTGCCTAATGCAGAGTGTAAACTCAATAAATATTTATTGAATAAATCATGAATGAGAAGAGTGGGTCATAGGAGAAGAAAGAAAACCAGGAGAGGATTGTGTTACAAAAGCCAAGAGAAGGGAGTGTTTCAAAAAGAATAGGGTGATAAATGGTGTCAAGTGCTGTTGAGACATCTCCTGAGACAGAATTTGATGTCATGGAGGTCTCTAATTATCTGGGCAAGAGCAGTTTCAGTGAAGAAGTAGACGAAGAATCCAGACTGGAGGGAGATATAGACTGGAGGTAGTGAAGATTGAATGGCAAATGATAAAGGGGATACCTCGGCATGCATAGCTAAGAAGCTTGGCAGTGACAGAGCAGGGGGAGAGGGCCGAAGCTGAGACGAATCATTGTCATCATCGATATCCAGTTAGCCAAGCTCCCAAAGAACTTTCTTTGATTTTTGATCTGCTGTCCAATCATAAAATCTTAACAATTGAATCTCAGAAAGACCTCTTGATCAGGATCACACTCTTTCTTTCTGTTGTCACAATTTTCAGCTCTTAGTTTATCACTAGTATTTCAATAGATTCCTTACTGTCAGTAAATGGTCTAGCCTCAGGCTCACTACATTTTTGGAGTTTCCCTCAGGTGAAGTAAGTAGGCTGTGATTACAAGATAAACAGAGGTAAGGACTAAAGAAAACTGACCAGGATAATCATCCAGCCCCTGCTCCATCAACCAAATAGTCCAAAACGGTATATCAAATTTAGGTCCAACCCTTACCAAGATCAATAATCAGTGGACAGTGAGGGTAGGAAAAATTGGGTGTGGTATCTAGATTTCCTGGTGGCGGCTATTCTCAGTATGTGGTGATTTTGCAAGCCAGGAAGGGTATTCAAGCAAAGATGTGAGAATACTGGCTGCACGGCCTATCCCTGGATAGAAAGAAACTGACAGGAGTAAATAGAGAGCTATTATTCTTAGGTGATTGGCTGGAGCAATGAAATGGGTACTAAAGAACAGAAAGAAAAGAATACATGGACACCTAGAACCTCAGCAGAGATTTCAGGGACAGCTGGGTCATGTGGGATGAAAGTAGACAGGGAAACTATAAATCCAGGCCCATGGACACGGGACTCCAGGAGTGGGGCAGCAGGATATTTTCAGACCTCATTTTCTGTAGACAGGGAGACTCTTAGTCTCGTTTTTATTAAACCAGACCCTGAGCTGGTATAAAACCTAACCATGAATGCTAAACTGGGCCTAGAGCAGGCTGGGGCTGACATAGGTCTTCATGCCTTCATTCTCCCCTTTAGTTCCAGTCCCTCCTCTTCAGGGATACCTGAATTATCTTCCGAAGCCACATTCTGATCATGCCACTTTTTTGACTTAAATCGCTTAATCATCTTCCATTTCACAACCTGAGGCTAACTTAGCTTGCAGACCTTCTGCTCTCTCCATTCTCTAACCATGCAATTAGGGCCACACTCTCTTCTTTAACTCATTAAACTCATCTCAAGCCATGCTACTACAATTCCCATTGCTGCAACACTCCCCCTTCTCCCTTCTCTGTTGGATGAACTCCTATTCAAAGTCAAAGTTCATTTTACCATCAGTTTCTTCTCTAACTATGGAAGAGCATGAATCATGTTTTCTTCTGTTCTTTGTGTTTCGTTGTTTATTACTATTACAAGATTTTATGAACAGTTATAAAGCACAACACAAAATATAAATACTGGAATTCTGTGAAAAAGAAAAAAAACAGATCTGGGTATTGAAAGTAGAACCAGGAGTGAGACTGATACAGACATGCATATTACAAAGCCCTGTGCAGTAGCTAATGGGTGGGCCACAAATTTAGCTTCAAGGTTTTTAGCAGCCAAGATGAGGAGAGAAAAGTGGTCAGTTACACAATTTCTTCTGCCCATAAAATAAGCACCAAACAATTGGTTAGTGGATGCATAACTATTCTTCACACTCACACCAGAAGAAAATTTTTCCAAAGGGTTTACCTATAAAGAGTAAACTCTATAATGTGATAGAAAAGGCCCTCAATAAATATTTCCACAGGAGAAATAACTGTTTGTATCACAGAGTATGCCTTAAGGATTGATGGCATATCAGCGAAGTGCAATCATTCAAAGCACTTATAAGGAGAGATGTGTCCACATTCTATAATTCTCATTTCCTCTTACTTGGTCTAGAAGAGCAAAGGGTAAGACATCTGAGAAACTCTCCAATTGCCTAACATCTCCAAATGTAACATATATTTTTGCATACAATTTCCATTTTTTGATGTTCATAAGCCTTTTAAAACACATGGACCTCATAGTTTAGGAATCTATAGGGGAATGGACAAACTATTCTTAGGAATTCCTTCATATATGTTGTTTTTCTCATATACTTGGAATGCAGATATTATGGTCCCAATGAAGGACCGAAGCATATGCCATAATACTAGTCCAGTAGTTCAATTATGGGTGAGAATGATGTCACCCAATGAAAAACTGAGTTACTGGTCAAGGATACACAGCTAAATAAAAGACCATCCTGCCTTAACTGAGAAGGGAGACAAAAAGAACTTATTGGCAGGATAAAAATTGTCCTTATAATTTTTTAATTATTCTTAAAAAATAACAATTACCATTGAGGTCCCAGATCTCGTCTTCATTTTTTATGATCAAAATAATTTGTCTTATGAAGCTTAATGGCAAGTGAAAAGATTGCTTACTTTAGTGTTAGAACAGTCTTGATAAAGTACACATACGATGCCTAGCTTTGACCAGGGGCTAAATTTTGTGTTGTCTAGAGAATTAAAGCAAGCTAAATAAATGAGGTAGCTTGCTGAATGGGATTGCTAATGATATGTCAAACATTAAAGAACTTTTATTTTAGGAGATGCTGTCTATAACTTTTCATTCTGGCAATAATTAGATAGTAAAACCATTTGCCCATAATTCTCTGCTTTTCAACAATGACCTATGAACCTTGAATGGCTCAGATTTTGATTTACAGACAGTGTAGTGCCACAAATCATCTCTCCAAGTTCCTTCCACAGCTAGGAGGCTCTGATTCTCTAAACAAATCTGGGAATTAGTGAAGGACATCAAATGCCACAAACTAGAGGCAAATATCTTAATACTTGAGATAATTGCTCAGTGTTTGTCTATAGCATTTTAAAGCTTTGAAAATGTAATGACTCAGATAAAAGTTGCAATAAAAACAATAGAATTTAGCATCATCTTGTATTCAGATGCTTATGCCACACAGCACATTACAAGACCATAGTTCCATATTTTTAAGCTCACTTTTCAAAAAAGCCATCTTTAGAACCCATTATCAGCATCCCCAGCCTTTGTATTAGGTGAAGGGCAGGTAGGTTTAAAGCCATAGTTCTCAACTTGGGGGTGATTTTGTCATCCAGGGGACATTTGGCAATGACTGGAGACATTTTTGATTGTCTCAACTTGGTAAGGGAGTGCTATTGGCATCTCGTGAGTAGAGGGCAAGGATGCTGCTAATACTAAATTCCCATGGTTTAATTTATTTTAAAGAGAGCTTTGAGAAGCCCTGAATGAACACAGTATAGAGAGAGATGCTGTCGGATGCAGCGGAGGGAGCACGGTGGGGTCAGATGCACGAGGCCAACCAACTGGAGCAGGAGGTGGTCCCAAGTGGGCTCTGCCAAACACAGCACTCCACAGAGCTCAGCTGGGAAACTACTAATGTGAGAAGAAGGTGGGATTTTAATTCATTTAGATCTATGTTATAATCCTGAATCCACCACTTAAATAATTTCATAAATTTGGGTAAGCTGTTTAATCTCACCAAGTCTTAATTTCCTCCACTGAAAAAGAAGAATGGTAATGATCACTCCACAGGGTCATTTTGGGGGTTAGATAGAATGTTTGTAAAACTCCTAACCCAGTGCCTAGGACATGGTACTTAATATTGGTTAATTTACTTAAAAATAAATTATTCCCATCCTAAAGAATGCCGTAGTCAGCCCCAGAAATACTGACTGAAAGATCTTTAAAGTTTGAGGTTTATGACTATAAATTTCACTTTTAACATTTAAACTATTATGAAAGACTTTGTAGAAATATTATAAAAAAGAAGACATTTTAAAATCTAGTATTTGTAGGACTACTCATTTACCAAAATCAATTGACAAATTATATTAATGATTGATTATATACTTCTACAAAGCATAGGAATGTAAGCTATTATTATGTACTGACACACAGACTGCGAATGTAAAGTTTGTTGTAAGAGTAGGGCAGAGGACATCTATTGTTTTGCTTGCCTAGACTAGCATACACACTTCTGCTGGGAAATCTTTCTTCCACTTTAACTTTAGAGTTTAAATGGGAGCTTCTCTTGGTTTGTAAATCCTTCCTCCTTGACCACTGTATTTTGTTCTGGGGGAGGGCATGTGACCCAAACTGGAACAATGTTCTTGTCACCCTCCAGCTTTTCTGTACAGGTGTGGACTCCTGATCCCTATTATACCAATAAAGCCCTTTCTTGGGATTTTTGAGCTTGGGATCAGAGACAGAAAAAGCAAATCTTAACTCTTTATGGTGGTATAATTAGAACTCATAAACCAGCAGATGGGTTTCCTGCAATCTGACAAAATGAAGTAGGAAGCAGAGGTATGGGTCTGTGTGTATATTGTACTGGAGGGTAGGGGCAGGAAAAGAGAGACTTCCTCATTCCAGGCATATATCTAAGGCCTGGCTTCACACCCAGCTGACTCCCCTGCCTTTTTCCATGTATGGTTGTGAATCAAGGAATTCTCCCTTTGGCCTATGCCTAATCTAGTTCTATTTGGATTTCTATCACCTAAAACCGTGGAAGTCTTGACTAATTCAAGTAAATTGTAATTAGTTGAAAAAGAAAATAATACTTTGTCTCTGCAGGTATCTAACTGGAGGCCATTATAGTGAGGACTGAAAAAATAAAGGGTTTAGTCAGATAAACTATAGTTTATATTAACTTTTAAGAGTCAATTGATTAATCAATCTATTTAAGTTTTAGGTTCAGTCAGGAGACAGAAACCATTCCAGTTATTTTAACAGAAAGAATCCAGTATAAAGAATTGTTAACTATGTATGGAAGAACTGAAAGAGTAAAAGGAGAATTCCAAAGTATTATCAAGGTATGAATTACAGAAAACAGCCACTACCCACAGGGCTGGGGGTACTAAGGGAAGGAGTTGGAATTATTAACACCTCCAAGCTTGGAGGAGCAGCCTGGTGAGGCTGGGCCCCAGGCATATGAGAAGGCATGCCTCAGCAAGTGCTGGTGCCTCTGAGGGGGCTTCATGAGCCTGACTCACTGACATGAGTCAATGTAGGAAAAGCTGCTGCTACAGGAAGGATCTGTCACATCTGGGCTGAAGGAGAATTGCTTGGGTGATACTTACAGACGAAAAAGCAAATTTTCTCCTCCAGCCTTGCGGTGTCCCTCTAGCACTCTCTATCAGCAGAGCCTAATATAGAGCCCTCTGACAGGTAGAAGTGTGCTTTCAGGGTCCCAGGCCCAGAACACAAAGTTGATGGTAGAAGGTGGTTTGAAGACAACAGCTAATAATTGGCACAATGTATAACGATAATGAAATATGCTTCAACAGGATTTGGGGAATATAATTGATGTAAGTCTAAGAACATCATTACCTGAAGAGGAGTAGTTGTTCAATAAAAATTGTTTCCTTTCTTCCAGTGAAAATTGAGCCTCACGAGGCTGCTTGAGACAAAAGAAGAGGTGCCTAGGTCTAGCTCCTCCCTGGGGAAACCCTAGTCATTCATTTCCATTAGGGACAATGTGACGCTGTTTTAGATGACACCACATCAACTTCCCAAGCTCTAACTTAATTATTCACTTCCAGGCAATTCAGATTTTCCTTTCTCTTTCATCATTTGCCTTTATAGAATGTCTTTTTCAGCTCTTGTCTATCTTCACAACCCAACACATATTCTTTTCTCTCTGGGAAAATTTTCCAGCCTAAAGTGATTTTTCTGTCATTTTAGTTCCTAGTACATTTACTATGTTTTTCCTTCCTTTTCCAAATAATGGTGATATGCCTTGTAATGTGACTGGGGGTCTATATCCAGGCTCAAATCTCTCTGAACTAAGGAAGAAATTGAAAGGGGTCTTTCCCTAGTTCTTTGATAAGGTATTATGTGTGGAGGAATTATATTCATTCTGCCTGTGAAGATGTGCCTTCCCTATGGAGTGAGAAGGAGACTTTTCCACACTTTTACCAGCTCTGTCCCAGGACTGAACATAAATTTTGCTCTGGACGCAAATCTGAGTTATTTCTCATTATGTAGTATTCCCACAATTAACTATGGGCCATCATTAATAAAGACCATTCTACTCATGGTAGAAACCAGAAACTATATGGAGGGACAAAATGTTCTATAGATGAATAATGCATTATTCCTGGAATAAACCCTTCTCATGGAAAGATTCTTATGACAGGTGATAAAAATCTTCCCCAATTACTTGTAAAAGTAAGTTGAAAGTACAAAATTTCGTTTGAAGGCACTTTATTAAGTACATCTCAACCAATGTTTACTGTCAAGGCAGGAATTTATGCCAGACAGGTAGAATCACTGTACTTTACAAACCTATTATTAGCATCAGATAGACAACCAGGTTGCAAAAGCAGTTTTCATTAGCATTCACACATTACCAAAAGTCAAATATTTTAATTTCTTGGTCTCTACATATATAATCCCAATGAAAAATATAGCTATTTATTATGCCATATACCAAGCCCTGTGCTAAATGGTTTATGCTCATATTTGACACTGAGATCAAATATTTAAATGCATTGAGGGCCAGCCTGGTGGTGCAGCGGTTAAGTACACACTTGCTGCTTCAGCGGCCCGGGGTTCGCTGGTTCAGATCCCAGGTGCAGACGTGGCACCGCTTGGCAATCCATGCTGTGGTAGGCATCCTACATATAAAGTACAGGAAGATGGGCACGGATGTTAGCCCAGGGCCAGTCTTCCTCAGCGAAAAGGGGAGGATTGGCAGCAGATGTTAGTTCAGGACTAATCTTCCTCAAAATAAATAAATAAATGAATTGAAATCCATAGCCCATGATAATTTTCAGGCCATGTTCTTTATGCCAAGTGTGCTCACTATTTACTGGTTTTGCTAGAAATGCTTAGTGAATGCAGTGATTTCTTCTGAGTTTCTTGGTTCCTCCTTTCTACTCAAGCAATGGGTAGTGAAATGAGGAGAGATGGTTTTAAAATATACAAAACGTGTTTTTTGTGTAGATACAGCTTAAAGAATATAAGCAGATGGGTTTCTCCCACAAGGACAGGTCATCATACCATCAGGGGAAAATGAGTTGGCTGCTGCTGAGTTAAGAAGCAATGAAGTCATTGCTATGCACATAATTAAAATGTGATATTTCAAGAGGAGTGAATCCAAGGAGGAAAAAAGAAAAATTACAGATAATACATACTGTGGTTGTGGCTTTGAATTAATATGTGCCCTGATGCAGAAGAAGCAATGCAGACAAATGTCAACCATCAAAAATAGACAAAATGGCAATATTTTTAATTTGTAATTTCTCTCCCCACCCCCCACCTCCCACCCCTTGACACATACCTAGAGGTAGTAGTATTTGCTTTTCCTAAGCTCATTTGAACTATGTAAGTGTTGTTAACAAACTGGATTTAGGATATGTAGAATAGCTTGATGCACACCATTTTGATGCCTGACAGGAGCCCTAATCAGTGCATAAGATGACACACCAGTCCAGAAAACATGGGTGTAGGTCATGCCCCTCTCGATGTTGCAAAGATAGTTCTTACATCTGTATCTGAATTACCAAGTGGACCAGTTCAGAAAAGAAGCTCTTCTTGTCGTGGCTGTTATTTGGCTTACACAGGTATTCTCCTTTCTAAGCAGCCTTAGGCCTAAATAAAGAAGAAAACACTCAAGGATTTTGAACAATGGATCCTGTGCCCTTCCTGTTCAGGAAGCTGCCTAGTGAGGAGAAAACAGCAGATGCACAAGCAACTGTTATCTTGGGTAAAAGAGATGATTTTCTTGGGACCATATCAGTTTCATGTTTACAGCTCTTCTAAGGCTATATCTATATGATGACAAGCTTTCTGGTGAAAGCTGAGAAATTCAGTTGCAAATCTGAATGCTACAAAATGTGTGGCTATTTGGCAATGGGAGGATCAAACATCTGGATCTTTGACTCAGTTTTTCCATTTTCACCCAATGTTTTCATATCATGAACAACACCAATTAAAAAAAAGCAGCCAATCTGGTGTTTTGGCTTTCTTAACAGCCAATTTGTATCTCAGAATGGTTGGTCCAATTGATTTTTCTGCTTTAGATGGCCAAAATGAACAGATCAAGATAAAAATATAGTTGGTGAGGTAGCTGTTCTGATTTATTTCAATTGATATGGTGGTATTGTGAACTCTAACTGATAAGTGCTTTACAATGCAAATAATTTGTGACACCTCAGACTTCAGTAATCTATCAAGAAGTGGTTAATTGTCATTTCTTTCCACTTTTCCAGAGAAAGAAATGGCACTGAAAGTAACATGATTTGCTTTGGGAAAAACACAGCAAGTCAGTGTTCATTCTCTACTAGAACTTGCGGGTTCCTCTCTCAGTGGGCTCTCAAAATGAAATCAAACTATACATAAGTATTCAGACAGAACACTCCAGTTTACTTTTGAGGCTCTGTGGAATAGAAATACTGCAAAACTAAGAAAGAAAGTAGGAGAAATCTTATTGAAATTCTGTTTTACTATGTACTACATTGAAGGTTTCAAATATTCTAATTCTGGAGAAGAGCCTATATTTTTTCAGGCTATCAAACAATGTTGATACACTAAATGCATTTCATTTAGAAAATTAAAGGGTATGTAGACCAGGATAGAAAATATTGAGGTTATGATACAGTTTATGTGCAATTGCACTTGAATAGTAGGTCTAATATTAAAGTGATAGAAGCCCTAGTCAGGGAATAGATTGATTTTTGGAAATATTTACATAATCAGGAACTGTTTTAAAAAGTTTAATTATATACCTAAGTAAATCACCTTCGCATTATATAAGCCATTCTTTTTAAATAAAGATTACCTAGATCTATGAATACGAGTAGAACCATTTTTGTAGGCCGGCATCTAGCTCTCCACATGATGATGATTCTATAGCTCCTTCAACATGACATCTTTTTCCTCTGGCAATGAATATGATGCTATGGAAAGATTAAAAAAGAAAAAAATACTAAGTCAAAGAATAAAATTGAAATAATATTTAAGGAAAATTATTTTCTTTCCATGTATTTTTAAATTTTACAGCTTTCAAAATAACTCAGCATACAGTACCCCTCAGATTGACTGACTCATCTCCATGTCCACACACTTTCTTTAAAAACAGAAAAATCATTTTTGAAAATGATCAAAACATAACATTTTGCTGGAACAGATGCCTTGCCTGTGCTCTGTGCCACATTTTTGTAGTATTTAAAATGAACGTTTCAGTTTTAAACACCACGGCATGACTAATCGCCAATGGGGTGGAAAAGAAGGTCCCAGAGGAGTCAAAGTCGGGGTCTTCCTCTACCCCATTTGTGAGAAACACTACAGCTTACGATCTGTGCACATCTAGTGCTTGTCATGGGGCTGCCCTTCTTAAGATTGCTTCTTAACAAGAAGCGTTTTTGAAAATCTTGACTATCTTGAGTTCAAAGGAAGGGGGTAATTTTTTTTTAATATCTAAGACTGATATGTACTTTGGGTTGATCTATTTGTTGTTTTATTTTGTAGCTCTTATTACATTCCATGCTTTCTTTTAAGTACTATCTGAATTTTAACCTTCCAGGATACATTCTCACTCCCAATTTAGTAATGTCCCAATTTATGTCTGTTATTCCAGGTATTAATAATGGTCCTTTTTCCTCTTAAAATTAGCCTGATTTGGAAGATAAAGTATATAGTGACCCAAAGTATAAAGATCTCTGCTCAGGAAAAAAATACACAGTACTTTATTTTTCTTGTTATAGTTTCTATATTAGTTATCTAGAGATGTATTGATAAAAATAGGTGACACTTTAAATCATATAGGTTTTTCCAAGTTTCTACAAGTTTGGAAGACTGGCTAACTATGTGATTTTTTACTTTTCACCAGGGTAAGAAATCAGTCTGGTTTTATCCTCTAATGTTCTGCTGATTGTCATATTACAGATGGCTGCTGTGGCCAACCTGGTGACTGTCTTCTTCTTCCCTTACTTTCGGTTCCACGTGCATACCTCTGAAACTTGAGAGATCAGTTGAAGAAAACATTTTCCAGAATAAAGGTTTTATAGGTCAGTGCAGCATACTAGGAGCATATAGATATCCCAATAATAATAATAATGATAACAACAACAACAATAAATATTCTTCAATACTGGGCTGTATGCAGTGGGACTAAAGTGTTCGTTCTATTAATAAATGTTTCGCTCATTTCTAATCTTAACACATATGTGGGTTTTAACCTGCTATGAGTGTCAGAGTTTTTTTGTCCTGGTGAAGTTACTCAAATTCTAACACTTCTGGTCTTCAATGGTAAATTTGGGATTCATGGACAGAAATGGTCAGACAAGTCTGTTCCAATTTTGAAATGTTTCTAAATGTGTAAAGCAATTAGGCAGAACATAGGATCTGCCATTGTGATATGCCAGTCTGCTGGAATTTTATAATAATTATTGAATTAATTTACTACAACAATAACAATGGAAATATAGACAGAATATGGGGCCAGAACTGTCATTTCATGATCCAGAGTGTTGCAGTTAATGATAAAACCACTGATACTTCATCCTCCTTACATGAAGTGTTGGTCTAACCCTGCTTCTGCGGTGTTTGCCAAGGGCTCAGTCACACGTTACATAATGCTGAGTTTTCCTGAGAGGAGTCATGGCTCACACCCTCAGAGTAACATGGTGAATGTAGGGATATAGCCAGGTGGGGAAACAGACAGGGATTGGGGCTATGCATTCTTACTTCTTTACATCATCCTGATTTATCACTTTTGGGGAAAGTACCATTTAAGTGGATTCCTGAATTGCACAAGATACACTGTGTCTCTCCCTAATGCATGGCATTACCATGGCATTCATGGGTAAGGGAAGGGTTTGATTGTAAGATAGAATGTGGAAGTGGAGAAATTGACAAAACATTAACCTAAATAGAAACTGCCTAGCTCAATTGTTCCCACTGCACCTCTGAAATATAAAATGATCAATACATTTTTAAAAGCCTTTACAATTTAATTTATTTTATATTCTTCCTTATACTAGAAAAGATTTGAGAAGCTTGCACATGTGCTATGTGCAAGAGGAAGTCGGAAGGACTAAAAAATACGACTTTTTGGCATCTAATAATTTACAGTGCTGGTGAGAGTCAGCAATATGAACTTGTATTGGAGTAAATAATTCTTTCATAAAATGTATCACATGACAAGTCATACGTATTTGAGACTATCTCACATATTCTGAAATATCTCATATATTCCACAAATACAATGATTTCTAATATTTTATGTCGTTTTTTCATAGGTCCCTTTTTATCAGGCTGAACATTTAAATTTATTTTTCTTTTTTTGGTGAGGAAGATTAGCCCTGAGCTAACAGCTGTGCCAGTCTTCCTCTATTTTGTTTGTGGGATGCTGCCACAACATGGCTTGATGAGCAATGTGTAGGTCCACACCTGGGAGCCAAACCTGCAAACCCCAGGCTGCCAAAGCTGAGAGCACGAACTTAACCACTACGCCACTGGCCAGTGCCTACACATTTAAAGTTTTGGATTAGAAAATATAATCACCATTGATAATAGCTTAGAAATCTTGAAAGCATCTACAGAACAATTACATTAATGAGTATGCACATATTTAATAAATGCTTCAAGAAAGGTAAGAAAAAATTTAGGTCTTGAAGAGTTATGAATTGGTTCAAGGGTTAAAGTTGAATATTTCAGACAATCAGAATAGGGCAGGAAAGACCTAGGAAATTGTGAGATAGTAAGAATACTAATTGGTAATATTAGGGATTGGGGGAGTGGAGGACAATGAGATTGGATGGATAGGAGTGCTGAAAGATTTTTAAAACTAGGCAATGCAGGAGAGACTTGACCTGGAGCCTGCCCAAGGCTTTAATCAAGGAGGCTGATGTCCTATCATTGAATTTAGAAAGGTTGATCTGGTGATGATGTGGACTAAAGCAGGGAAAAGGCAGAGTTGGGGGATGCAGACCAGAATTTGGTATAATAATCCAGTTATAAAGTGACAGAGACCTCAACAAATCTTTTATTTTTTTCAGTCAAAAGAGGTATTTTGCTGTTGACTTAAAATGTCCTGGCTAAATCAGTCACTTCATTCAGCAGACATAGGTCTGAGTGAAGGCAGTATCTAAAAACCAAATCACTTCAAAGAACAAAGTCTACCATCACTTAAAATGTTTTAAAGAGCGTCATTAGTATCTTAAAGCAACATGAGTAAAGTAAAGTATGAGTGTCAAAAATATTTAAAGCATTGGCATTATCAAAGAGGTGAGCATTTTGGCCTGCTCCATGACTTAACTGTCACATCACAGTATATCAGGATTTCTCAAAGTGTATTGTATGGAGCATTAATTCCTTGGGATATTAGTAGGTATTAAGGTAGAGAAAAGGATTTCATGTTCAAACATATTTGGAATGCTAGAGGCAATAAAATTAAACAAAATCCTTACTACAGAATTTTTCAGAACGTGTAATATACCAGTGTCCTTTGTGCTTAGCAATGAGGGGGCTCTAGCATGTGGCATTTCCAATCAGATTTGATGGTGGCACTTGTCTTTCATGTAGCATCTCCTGGATTAGTGGGCCAGTGAACACACAGTGGGAAATGCTTGTATATGCAAATAAAAGAGTACAATGTAGTCTTATGTGTGATACGATAACATAGATAAAATATAAAGATATATGTGTGTATAATTTCATTAGGATGGAATGATTTCATAACTGCAAGGAATTCAAGTAATTCAGCCTTTGCTAATTGCCTTTGGCTTTAAGGCTTGTCAGAATTCTTCTGCTCATTATATTCAGAATCTCTCCTTATGAGGGAGCGTTGAGGACGACTTCACTGGAGTGGCTCACCCACTCACAGCCCCCAAGTCAGGCTGTTCATCATCTGAGTGTTTTTCTTCAAGCACACAAAGAAACTATTTTCTCCTGGGTAGGGGCTTCCCCTGACCTCCCACCCACCCCTATTAGGTAGAGAGTCATCCCCAAAGAGATGTGTCATTCTTGGAACAGAACATCCTTTGGCAAAGATTCACTGAGTAATCATTCAGCTAGAAGCATAAATCTACCCTGAGGGTCGGAAAAACCCATAGTGAAAGAGAATAATGGGCAAAGGGAATTGCATTCCAGGCTATTAAAACAGACACAGGCACTGAAGTGAATGTGCTGAGATGAAACAAAGGGAATTCTCCCAAATTCAAACATGGAACTCTGGGTGATAAACTCTTGCTCGGGTTGTGATTAACTTCTCTGTCACTCAGGAAGAGATTGTCCTTCCCTTTACCCAGGATAGTAAGGTAGTTGATCTACACTGAGCCATTTCCTGTTGACTTCACTGGGCTGACAGGGAACACAAGCTTTCTTCCTTTTTCTCTTTCCTTTTTTCCCTGCTCCCCTTCCATTTGTGGCTATCATGTTGACCCTGCAAAAGACATTAGACAAAGTATTTGTCAGAACTCAGGATTCTCCGGGTGAATCAGAGCAGCCTACCTGCAGCCAGACAGGCCTGGGGCAGGGAGCAGAGTTGGCACCAGCCCTGCTCTGTAGGTTGGAACAGGAGCTGAGAGAGCTGTCCTTGCTGCAGAGGCTGGCGGGGAAGTTACTGCTGGGTGGGCTAGGCAAGGGTCCAACAGGGATCAACATGTTCCCGTCACGATTCAGGCAGATGCCTGGCACCAGGGGGGATCCAAATTGGAGCTGCCCAACAGGTGGGCAGAGCATTGCTCAGAAATTCAGACTGGCCGGGGGCTTGATTATCAAAAGGGCAGGATATGGAAGGGGTTAGAATATGGGCTCCTGGTCTCATCCCTGCCCCCTCACCCCATGGGTGATCATGGACAAGTGACCCAATCTTTCAGAACCTCAATTTCAGATAATGTTAACAAGGATTTTATTTTTTAAGGACGAAATTAAGTAATAATAATATCTAACATTTATTCAGCACTAACTATATGTTAGCTACTGTGCAAAGAGCCTGCTATGCATAATTATATTTAATCCTCAAGACAATCCTATAGGTTCGATGTCATTATTATCTCCATTTTGTATATGAGGAAACTAAAAACTCAGTTCACCAGTTGGCAAGTGATAAATTCAGATCTGACTTAAAGGACCGAGATTTTAGCCAGATTCAAATTCTCTCCCAAAAATCTCTCTTCTCTTATGGTAGGATGATGCCACCTCTGCCACCACTGTTGTTGCTGCTGTTGGGGATGGGGATGGTATTCTTGGCCCAAGTTCCTAGTGTACAATTCCAATCCTTGGGGTAGGAGAGACGGCAAGGTGATTGCAGGGCTATGATCTTCTTAGTCCAAAGAGGGAGATGGGGACATGCTCAGTTTGTTAGAAAGGGCACTACAAGCAAAGCTCAGCCCTGTAAACTGCAGCACACAGAAGGGACTTGAGCACAGGAAATCATCTATAGAACTCACTCTTCAAAATGGGGCACCATGCAGGTAGGCAGATAACAATGGGAGAACCCAGGGATCAGTCCTGGGGCAATAACCCTGGATTATCATTCTATCATCCAACACAATCCAGGAAATTAGGAAAGAGTAGGGCAGTCTGCCACATGGAATGTACCTGAATCCCAAAGCCTACTGCAAGAGGCATGGAAAATGTGGGGCAAGGATAGGGTCGGTGGCAGTGCAGGAATTGGAATTGAACTCAGCTTGCAGGTTGGGGATATTGGTGGACTGCTATGGATTAAATCCAGAAGATTGGAGGTTAAAATTCATTCCAGGTTATTTCTTTAATACTATAGAGTGTGTAGTTTAGTGTAGTATTCTGGAGTGTAGTATATATTATAGTGCAAGGTAGTGAGTACAGAGTGGTAGAGTAGTATGTGGTGTGGTGTAGTGTACTAAAGTGTGGTGTTGTGCTGTGTGGTGTAGTTCATTCTAGTGTAGTATAGTTACGGAGTAATGCGATGTAATATGGTGTAGTGTAGCGTAATGTAGTGTAGGGTAGCACAGTGTAGGACAGAGCAGTGTTTTGTTTGTGGCATAGTGTAGTTTGGTGTAGTATACTGTAGTGTAATGTGGTGAAAGAACCACTAGGCTGGAAGTCAGGACACCTGAGTTGTCTTCTTTTCTGTGCCATTAATAGCTGTATGGCCTTGGATAAATCACTTAGCCTTTTTTGGCTGTAGTTTCTTGTAACATGTAAAATGAGGGGGTTGGAAAAGATGATATTGAAGGTCAATCCTGAAACATCCCACAGTTTGGTCTTACTCATGAGACTTCTAACAACTTATATTTTCTGCCAAGATTTAGAACTTCCTTATACAGACTTTCCCCAAGTTTAGAGTGCCAGATAATGTTCCTGGAAGAAAGTAGAAAAAGGAAAAACCCATAAATAGATTTTAGTACCAATCTAACATTAGGAATTAAATTAAATGAAAGGTTAAATTATTGCAATCCAATTCTGGTCATAATTCTTTGTTAAGTGAAAGGCATTCTTAGCCAAAATACTGGGAGGTCTGGGTAGCTGGAATCCAGTTCCAGAAAGTTTCCTTTGTTATAAGCTTGGTGCAGGCACAATGGGAGTACCTGGAAAGTAAGCATTCAATTTGGTCAAAATTACTATACCAGATGATCCTACCAAATTCAGACCTCCATGATTACTGTTATCAGCAGTCAATTTTAAATGATTTCTCTGCTGGAAGAAGTATGAATTCAGTACAGTCTTTTCAGCTGAATTATTAATTAGTCTAAAAATAAATGTACAAGGTTTAAAGTTAAACCTTACTAAGAGGCTTATTGAAAAACATATAGGTTCCTTGCCCTACTGCTTTTCAGTTTCTCCAGTCCTCCTGCACTGAAACAACCACTTTTGACTCATTCACTATTACTTCTTGTATTTACACATCTTCATATTTCTTAAATAATGTTATACTACTGTCTTTTGGTTCATCAATTTTAGATATTATCTATATAGTGACTTCCTGTATTGATAGATTAGGCTTTAACTCTCTAATACCAACATTCCCACTGTGTCCACTCTCCCATACCCATAATATAGTACTGTGTTTTGAGGTTGAATCAATATTTAGTGTTAGCATTATTATGCCTATGAAAATATATTCACATCTGATTATTATGGTATATGCTTCTGTTTCCTTTCTTTTGTTTTTCCTGAAGTTAATATGTGCCTTATTTTTTATTTACTTAGTTTTCTTGTATGTATTGTTAATTGTTTAAATATCCTCCAAAAACTTGTCAGGTTAGTTTTTCACAAGGTAAATCACATCAGTAATCCTTCAATTCCTTGTTTCTGTTTTGTTTTGTTTTGAGATATCTCTAGGCCTGTTTCATAACTGATGTCTTGGGACTTCCCTTTGTCCATCATCCTTAGAATTTCCCTTGTCTTTCTCCCTGTTTAGATTGCCTCTTCCGTGTGTCTCATGACTCCCTCTGTAATGACATACTTCTTTGTTTTGAAGGAACAATTCCTTTGGCCATTCTGTCAGATTAGAAATATAGTATTAGAGCAGAAATCATGATAATGGCCCTCAACATGCTTGTCTTTTGAGTCACAGTGTTCCAATTTGAACTGGTTTCTTTCAACCTTGGGGCACTATTGTCATCCTGGAATTTCCCTCCTTCATCATCCTGAAGATTTCCTTGCTTATCTTCTGTGTTGATTCTTCTGTCTTCTGAATCCTGTGTCATCCTTTTTTAGATTACTGCCTCCTCTGATAGGGAACATCTGCCATTAACTTCCTTAAAAAGAGTAGAAGGGAGGCAAAATATTTGAGACCCTGCATGTTTGAAAGTGTCTTCATTTTTACTCTTACAATTGATTGATAGTTTGGCTAGGTATAGAATCCTAGCAGGGACTTCATTTTCCTTCAGAAGTTTAAAGGAATTACTCTATCGCTGTCTTGCTTCCAGTTTGGTCTAGAAAAGTCAGATTCCATTTTGATTCTTGATCCTTTATGTACATGCTCTTTTTTCTCTTTGGAGCCTTCAAAAATTCCTTCTTTGTCTCTAGCATTCTGAAATCTCACAGTGATGCTTCTTGGTGTGGATCTATTTTCATCTATTTTGTTGCAAACCATAGGCCTTTCAGTCTGGAAACTCACGTCATTCAATTCTGACAAAAGCCCAAAACTATTTATTTAATGATTTTCTTCAACCCATTTTGTGTGTTGTCTCTTTCAGGAGAGAAAAGTTATTCAGATATTGGGCCTTCTGGGTCTTGTCCTTTACTTTCTTCAACCGTCTTTCCTGGTTTCCATCTCTTTTTTGTTTTTGCTCTTTTGCCTGGAAGAGTTCCTTAACTTTATTTTCTAACCCACTATTGAGTTTTCCATTCCTGCCATCTATAATGTCTGTAATTTCCAAGAGCTATTTTTTGTTCTATTAATACACACACACACACACACACACACAGTTAATCTTCATTATTTAATTATTCACAGATTTTGTAGTGGCGCTTTCACTATCTTTCATAGATGTGTAAAACTGAAAAATTTGAGTTGGGTGATGCACACATTCCCAGCTGAGGTCAGCCAAGGTTATGCTCTGCCTTCTTGTTTCAGCTCTCATACTGTAAACAAGTGTTCTTTTTGTGGTATATTTAGTACCACACTGTCTACATATTTGTGCTTTTTGTTGGTTATGTATTGATAAGTTGATGTAAATGTTACCAGAGGCTCACAGGAACCTAATCATGTATTTTCCTGTAGGAACAATGATTTAGTATTCTAGAATTCAATGTTGTAGTGACTTTATAGAACATAACTACCATGAATAATGAGAATCAATTATATATACATTACATATGTATATATGTGTGTGTATGTGTATTAATATAAATATCGTTTTCTTCTCCCTGCATAGTCTGTTTCTTCCAAGTTGCTTTTCTTCTGCCATATTAAATGCTTTCTTCAGTTGTTTGATAGTGTTTGTGTCTTTGCTCATGATAAAAGTGAAAGACTAATAAGCTGATTATAGTCTCAGAGTGTGTGGGAGATCGTGTTGACTGTGAGCTTCACTTTTTGGGAATCCCAAGTGTGTCAGTATTCCTACAGTTATTTTTTGGTTGGTCAGTTTACTCAGAGAATATTTCTTTCAAAGAGAATACTCTTTCAATTTTATGCATAATCATAAAGCTTTTCATCTAATATTTTCCCTTTTAAAAATAAATCTTTGGAAAGAATAAAAATGACATGTAAAAATTTAAGCAATGAAGATATTCATTGCAGTATAGTCATTTTGAAAAACTGTCAACAGCCTATATTTTTCAATGGTCAATTAACTAACAAGAATTTCCAAAAAATTCCAGTGGAATATTATGCAATCATCAACTGTTATGTTTACAAAGAAATGTTTACATCAAAAACAAATGCTTATGTTATAATAAAAATAAAGGGAGCAATATAAAATATAGTAGGGTCTAAACAATGTCACCAAGTATGCATAGACGGAGAGGTCACCAAGGGATTAAGAAATTTATGTTCAAATAGTAGGATAATGAGTGACTTTTATGTGCTTTTATGTATGTTTCATCATTTAGCAAGTTTCCTACAATAAGCAGGCTTTAAAAAGAAAGAAGAGAAATTATATATAAGAATTAAGTGCTAATAGTAGTCTGCTTTCTTTTAATTCCAAGTTTCCGTAGGTTCTATTAGTAACCTAACCTAGGGTTACCAACCATCTTGGTTTGCCCAGTGCTAGGGGATGTCTCAGGATGTGAGTACTTCATTACTAAACTGGGACAGTCCTGGGCAAATTGGTTATTGGTTACTCCATAACCAGCACTCTTAACCAAAGGTAATGGAAACATAAAATTGAGTTAACAAGTGAATTATATGCTTCTATATATAAAAAACAATAAAAAGCTAACTCTCTCTGCACAGAAAACCAGCTTTGTTGGATTATACTTATAAACCTAATCAAAATTTTCCAAAAAATATGGCATCAAATATTTGATTATGTTAAATTTTAATTGTATTTTGTATTTTACTTTCTATTTAATTGTATTTTGTAGTTAATACAAAACAGAGGGACTATGTTGTCATGTTTTGTAATGCCAGAAAAGGTAGAAGGCTTTCCTCCCTCTTGGCTTCTTTTCAATTTCTTTCTTTTGCTTTGCTTCATCCAAACAATTCCAAGGTCTCTTCATCTATACTCTATCAGTGACCCAAAGCAAGGGCTTCGTGTCTCACCTTTACACTGGGACTCTCACATTTACCCTTTCTTGTGATTTCTAGGATTTAATTTCCATTTCTATATTTCGTGTCATTTATCATATCCCAAACCACATTTCCTTCCCTAAGTAGCCAAGATCCTGTAATTCTCCACTCAAATTAATCATTTTACCAACATTGAGGTTACCACGTATTTTGATTCATTCTGCCCCCTCACCATTCCCAAAGCAATCAATAACTAAGTCTTCTCAATTTTAACTTTGTAATGTCTGTCTTCTTTGTCTCTTTGAATAATTCCTGACTTTGTTGGTCACTGAGTGGTACTTTTAATATAACCCCGAGGACTACTAAGAAGACAAGCATTTTGTCCTTTTAAGTAGTCACATGCCAATAAGTTACTGTCTCTCCAAATTCAGCAAGGTCTTCCTGCTCCCCTGACCTCTTGCAGTTTCTGAACTCAATTTCTATACTCAGTTCTAATTTTGATATCCATACCAGTCAATACCGGACATATCACTGACCTTTGCTTTGCCCTACTGCTCTGCCAATGTTTCCTGTAGTGTATTACCAAACAAACAAAATATACTTCTGTAGATACAGTCTATGCCTCTACTTGCCACCTTGTTGCATGCCAAATCTTGCTTGCCTGAGTATAGCAGAAGCTTGAAAGGGACACCAAAAGACTTCCAGGATTTCCTATGCAGCTTACCCATATATTAAAGTTAGGAGGATTCTTTTCTCATCTTCTTTCCATTGGATTCTAGAGCAGGAGAAATATTGATGGCACAAAGAACCTCTTACCAGAGCAGTTTAGTCCTTTCTTAAAAGAGTTCCAGAAGTATTTGGAGATCTTCCTAAATGGAAAATTTCTAGCTAAGGCAGCTCCATCAAAGGTAAATCGCAAACCAAAAGAATACTATTATTTTCTGCCTCTTTTTCTAGCGCCTGAAACAGAAAAGGTCCCCTCAATGAGTCAAGTCAGAAGAGTCAGGTGGATCAGTCCCTCCAGTGAAATAGCTTAGCACATGAAACTCTACAGCACATCAGGCTGGGAGGGAGTCACTGCACTTCATATGGTCTTTTACCTGTGAATTTGGTCCCCTTTATCAGCCCACTTGTTCTCCCTAGATAGAGACAACATATAACATTTGTATTGAGATCTCAGTATCAAGCTATGAGCTTGATTATCAAGTATACGTACAGAAAAATCTTGCATGCATAGGGAAGTGGTTTTTGATAGAATTTTTTTTTAAAGCAGTGGAACTTTTTTTTTTTAAATGTTACTTGAAATCAAAGTGTAAACCAAGTAAGATGGGAACTGTTTTGCTTAAAGCTGGTCAGGGGTCTCCAGGTAGGTTCCATTATAACCTTTAGAGAACTCTAGTGCTCTAGGGAATAATTTTAAATAAGTCGTAATAAGTATAATCTAGGCCTGTATTTCCATAGAGGAGATATTATATCTGCAATTGTTCCCCAAATTAACTTTGTCCTCTTTATCCAAACATCTTAATGACAAATTCATGACGATTTGGATTTAATGTGCATAAGCTGATTGGGTGGTGGCCTGTGGCACCATTCAAGCCCCCGAAATCTAAGCTGATGGGTCTCCATTGACCTAAACACAGACATCCAACTTCGGAGTCTGTGTGAGGAATAGGAAAACCTTAATTCTAGTTCTTTCAGATTAACTCCATGTGCTTAGAACAATAGAACAGGTTATTATTTTTCTTGATAAGAACAGACTAGGTTATTATTTGCAGGAATTGAGGTTTGCTTTATTTTGCAGCATTAAAACAGATAACACCTTGTTTTATCGCAGAATACTTCTCACCAAAGAAGTGTCCAAACTTTCAATTTCCTTGGAATCGATGTCAGGGAAAAAGAGTATAGGTCACTTGTTTCCCAGTTTTAGACTCTTAGAAATGCCCTTGCAATTTACTTTTTAAGTAAAGAAGACAATTCTGTACCTTCTCCCGGAAATTATATTTCTTTCTCTCCTTCAGTCTTAACTTGCCATCCTAATAAATGGCATGTCTTTAGAAAATATAAAAGTATAGGAATCTTCTCTTTAGAAGAGTGCCTACAGCTTCTAAAAGCATAGAGGTATGGTTTATCAATTAAACCAGATCACCCCTGTTTGTATCTGTATATTGTGGACATGAGTCAACAAGTTATTGTGTAGCCTTGAATACTGACCAAATGAAATGTGAATTCAAGACCTCTTTCATTTCAGTTACCTACTGATCTCTCCCTCAATTCTTAGAGCCAATGATCCCATAAATTTAATTAGTAACTTCTTTTAAATTAAATTCTACTTTAATTTCAACAGATCAATAGCCTTTTTTTATTAGTGTAGCTTATTCCAGAATAAAATATAAACATCCTTTGCAGAGTAGGATGTTGAAACTAAAATTTCTACTAAAGTGGCAAAATACAGTTTTAAATCTCAAAGTGAAAGGCCATACCACAATGCAGAATTCACAAAGGAAATGGTGGAGATCCAACCCCACAAAGCCTTCCTCAAACTAAGACCAGAAAAGGAGATCAGAGTATGTAGGGAAGGACTTGTGAGGTGGTGTCTTTCACGAGAGTTGCTCTGTGGGTGAGCCACTTCCAACCTTAAGGGGATTTATTGCTGAGTGCGTGTGGGAGTGGGTTGTTTTACCTGTTCTTCCTCAAGTGTAGAGCCATATGGAGAGCTTGAAGCATGTTCCTGGAATATGAGTCTGTCTTGGATTGCAGCCTTATTCATGCCTGAGAAGGTGGAAAGTGGTCTGTGGCAGGACAGAGGGAGAATGGAGGACTGCATTTGGGAAGTGATTAATCTCTCATCCATAGCAGGGCAAAGTGTATGTGAGTTTTTGACATGAATCACACAGAGAAGGCATAGAGCTATTTAAGTTCTACCTGAGAAGATACATGGAAGGAAGGAGATTCATCAGAAGAGAATGACCACCAGAGAACCAGCATCTGAATGGGGAGGAGTCAGCTTACTGAAGTACTGGCCGAATAAAAATTTGGAGAGAAAGAGAGAAAAAAATAAGCATACCCCTTCCTAGTTGGTGGGTAGCTGTCCAGTATAGGCCTTGACAGGAAGAAGGGATGGAGGAGTCTAATCTTAGAATGAAAACTGCAATTATTATTATCTTAACCGTAATACACTAATTCCTCAATTGACTGGTTTGTAATTTAAAGTGGTTTTAGATCTGTCTATGACCTAAGATTGACTGGGAAAGTCTTGGTGGTGGGAGAAACAACCCCCTACCTCCACATACACTTTGAAGGAACGAAGGGCGACAAAGGAATGTTGCATTTGGTTACATTTCAGTTGCATTTTGGTCATGATTTTCACATATCGATTTATATTTGGATTGTTGAATTCAATTCAGTGAGTATTTATTAAGTCCTTACTACAAGGATTGTTTAGTAAAAAGAGTATGTGTTTTGAGATCAGAAAACCTGCCTTTGAATGCCACATCTTTACCTAAATCACAGTATTATCCTGAGGAAGTTGACCTCTCTGAACCTTAGTTTCTTTGTCTGTTGATGAGGAAAATCAGTTGAGGTTAATTTGAGGGTTGAATGGGATAGTGGAAAGACCAGCAACTCTAGTAACTGGCACTTGGAAAGTGCAGCAAATGGTCACGCTATAGTGCATCTTCCTATGTATGTACTCTGTTAGTCAGCTTAAGGCAGAGCTGCTGCTATTCATATTAGGAGATCATTTCTTTGTAATTTTGAACGAGTTATTTCTCATCTTTGAAGGAATTACTTTTCAAATATGTTAATTAGGCAGTCTGCACACTCCTCTCCACAGTCATATAAGGACACACGTACACAGAATAACAGTAATTGCCAGTCATACTAATACTGGTTAGCCACAATGACACACACCTCTGAAGTGAATATTCAAAAAGAAATGTTAGAAAATATTTTTTAAACACATGTCTCATAATAATGACTACATCTTGAATAGTGCCTAAAATAGACTGACCTTGTACTTTTTTAGTGTCTAAAAATTGTGGATTCAGCACATCCAAAACCTCAAATGACTTTTTCCCGGCTGTTGAAACCCTCATTGGTAAAAAACCACTCATATTTTGGTGAAGGATGAGCCTACAAATTCTGCTGATTTTCTTCTATGTTTAAGATCCTGAACTATAACTGTATGGACATTAAGATGACTAATACAGACTCTGGTCCTCAAGGAACTTAACAATAGAGTTGGGTAAACACAGCCTGGATGAACGCAGTAACAAAGAAGACATTCTATGCTAAATTCCTAGGTCGGGTGGGGCGACAGGGAGGCAGGTAAGAAATAACCACAAAAGTTCTAAAAGAGTCAGGCAATTATTATCCAAACCAACCACTGCTCTCCACCTCAGGCTTTATATGGTCTTCTGCCTCCGTCCCATGCTAGAAATTTCCAAAAGACCACAGAAATGCTCCCTATGGATGACATCATCATTTGGCATTACTTACTGCACTTACAGCTACCCTGGACAAGGAACTCGAGGGCTGGAATGTGCTCTAGCTCTGCCAGGAGGATGCTGTACTTTCTCTGACCTGAGTGAATACTTCAAGTCCTCAGGCCCCTTTTTCATCCCTCTCCATCTCCACACACTTTAAATCATAGTGTGACAAGAAATGCTTACCATAATTTATATGTAGCCTCATTAATCCCTTTTAGGGGCCTGAAGTAATTTTCTTCCATTTACATTCATTCAGACTCTTTCTTTCTGGTTCCCAGTCTTCTCTTTATACTGTTTATTCTCAATCTGTACTGGAGACTTGGGAATTTATTTTTCCAGTCCTTCAGAACTCTCTCCCTCCTAATGCTGCTAGGCTTTATATAGTTCCTTTTTCTGGAACATTGGCCCTGTCTTCATTATTTGACATTTCTTCATGTGGAATTTCATCAGCCAGTTATCAGGATCTTTCCATTTGTCTTTTCATATCATCCTGAATTTTATCACTGGTCTTCTCCTCTGTAGGGACTTAATTCTTTACTTTCATCACCTTATTACAAATAACTTTTGTTGGGCAAAGTTATTCAGAGAGAGTACGTTTAAACCTGCCCAAATTCCTCCTAGCAATCACCTTCCATCTTTCTCTCTATGTTTAGAAGAAGTCAACAAAAAATTAACCTTCTCCAAAGGCAACAGCACACGCTATATATTTATGTGCAAATGTACAGATCTCTCCTTAAATGTGCCTGCTATCCCCAGGCATCATTCTCCCAGAGAACAAAATTTAAAGGAGTGTCTTATGTGGGATACTATTTTTAGAAGGTTCATCAAAATCCATATGTCTACTTCCCTTAAATATTTTACTATGACCGTTTTTCAGTAATTTATTCATGCTTCACAGGTGGCTGAATTTGCATCAAAGTATTATCCCTTTTTTCGATTCAGTAAAGCTCTGATTCTTCCTGTCTTTTTTTTGATCCGGTAAAGCTCTTATGGGTTCTCTAACCTCTTAGCAGCGTCCAACACAGTTGAACACTGGTCTTGGCTTCTTTAACACTACACTCACCTATTTGTCCTCCTACTTCCAACTACTCTTTCTTAATCTCTTGTGGTTCCTTCTTCTTTGCCTGATTGGAATGATGGAGTCCTTGGGGCTTAGGTCTGGACCCTATTTTCTATCCACATTTTCTCTCTTGATGTTTTCTTCTTTAAATACCATCTATATGCTGATATCTGTCAAAATAATGGCTGAATCTCTCCCCTGAGCTTCAGACTTAAATGTTTAAATATTTGTCTTTACTTGTACATCTCATAAGCATTTCACACTTAATTTGTTTAAAATGGATCTCTTTTTTTCTCCTCTGTCCACTCCTCAACTCTCTTCCCTCTGTCTTTTCTACCTTTCAATAAATGTACAATAAAATGCTCAGTTGATCTAGTCAAAACTTGGAGTCTTCTCTGATTCTTTTATTCATCAAGACATCTCATAAGTTCTACCTTCAGAATGTATCTCAAAAATATCCAATTTTCTCTACTTCCACTGCCACCCCTTTTCAAAACCCCATAATGTCTCACCTGGCTTGCTGTCATAGGCTCTTAATTCACCCTCCTACTTCTCTTCTTACTCTCCAACATCCATTCTCCACATAGAAGGTAAATAATGCTTTTATTTTAATTAAATTTTAACCAGATCATATCACCCCTCTGTGACATTTCCATAACTTCTCATTATGCTGAGAATAAATCCTAAATTCTTTATCATGACTCCTCCTCCACATTCATTTCAAGCTATTGGCTTTCTTTTCATTTCTGAAACACGAGCTTATGATACATCATAGCTTTTAGACCTGTAATTCCCCTTGCCTAGAAAACAGTTTCCCATAGTTTTTCCTATGAATGGGTTATTTTCATATTTCAAGTCTTAACTCAATTATGACCTCCTCAGAGAATGTTCAGTGATTGTCCTGTTCTTCCCCTTAGCACTTACTACAATCTTGAATTTGTTTTTTTTTTATTTTAATGTCTATCTCACCAATTAGAATCTAAACACCCTGTCTTCCTGGAACTCAATAAATTTTTATTGGAAAAATAAATGAATGAATGATTCAGTGAATCGATCAGTAAGTAATATATCTATCTTTTTCACTCCTTAATTTTGAAATATGTTAGATAACATGATTTTTCTTTTTTTAATAACTAAATATTACTTTTGCAAATTTTTACTCATAACATAAAATTTTTAAATCATTATTAAATCATTCCTTACACAATCATAATATATTCTTTGAGATTATAAGATAATTTTCTTTGAAAAGTAAAGCAATTCTACTTCTGTCCAAGATAGAGTTACAGTCATGTACCACAGAACAACATTTTGGTCAATGATGGGCTGCATATGTGATGGTGGTCCCATAAGGTTAGTACCATATAGCCTAGCTGTCCAGTAGGCTATGCCATCGAGGTTTGTGTAAATACACTCTGTAATGTTTGCACAATGATGAAATTTCCTAATAATGCATTTCTCAGAACATATCCCCATTGTTAAGTGACACATGACTGCAACAGTTATTTCCCATCTGAAACATCTAAAAAAACAGACAAGCTCTATACACAATGATTTTCATATATTATATATTTGGAAGCACAGGACAGTGGTCCCTGAGAGAAGGGATACAAAGAAAGTGTATGATTGCCACAGCTTGTTACCTGTGGAGAGTTTTTGGGCCACAGCTCAGGAAGAGGCTTGCCATTTCCCTGAACTTGGAGTTAGAGGAGGCCAAGGCAGCTAGAACTTATAAAACAGCATATCCAAGAAGAGAGAGCTGCATAGAAAGAGAGCCCCAGAGACCTGCCAGGATCCCCTCTCAAGTCTTTGGTTGAGTACTGCTTAGAACATGGATGTGAAAAAACTCCCCAAGGCCAAGAGAAGAAGCAGATGAAAGAAACAGAGAGAACTCTCCCTGGAGATCATACATCCAGAGTGGAAAACTTCATAATCCACAAGATACTAGACACTTAGAAGGATTTGACTTGAGCAGCAGGAAAAAAATAGCACTGGATCAAAGGCTGTACTAGCCCCACCTCTAAATCTTAAAAACCAGTCTTAAAGTGATCAAATTGTGTCCAAGTAACTGAACTGTATTCTAGAATACAGTTTACATGTATTTACAAGAATACAAAATATCTGGCACCTTACAAGATAAGATTCAAAATGTCTAGCATGCAACCAAAAATTACCAGGCATTAAAAGAAGGAGAAAAATATAACCAATGATGAGGAGAAAAATCAATCAGTAGAAAAAAGATCCAGATAGAATGTTAGTAGACAAAGACATTAGAACAGTTATTACAACTGTTAATACTTCATATGTTCAATAAGCCAGAGAAATGAATAAGCACAGTAAGTAAACATATGAAAAATATGTATTAAAAAGACCTAAATTGGGTCTCTGGAGATTATAAATATATTAGGTGGGATTAACAACAAATTAAACATTACAGAATAAAAGATTAGAGAACTTGAGGACGTAGCAATACACACATACAAAATGAAACACAGAAAAATAAAAGACTGAGAAAATGAACACACATTAATAAGCTATAGGACATCTATAAGCAGCAAAAAATAAATGTAATTGGAGTCCTCAAGGAGAGGAGAGATAGAGAAGGATAATAGTTTTTCCCCCCCAAAGTTGATGAGAGCACAAGAAACGTGAAGGAAAATACATTAAGGTACATCATAATCAAATTGCTTAAAAGCAGTAATAAAGAGAAAAATCCAAAAGCAGCCAGGGAAAAATACCAAATAACCTACAGAAGAACAAACATAAGAATCACATTAGATGCCTTGTTGTTCCAAGCCAGAAGAGAGTACAGTGAAATCTTTAGAGTGTGGAAAAAAAGAGTTAGATACCAAGCAAAAATATCTTTTAAAAATGTTGGCAAAGTAGAAAGTTTTCAAGCCATATGAAAGTTGAAAGAATTCATCACCTGCACGCCTGACCTATAAGAAATATTAAATAAAGTCTTTTAGGCATGTAATGGCTAATTTTATGTGCCAACTTGGCAATGTTATGGTGCTAAGTTGCTTGATCAAACATTAGTTTAGATATTTCTGTGAAGGTATTTTGTAGATATGATTCACATTTATAATCAGCTGACTTTAGGTAAAGGAGATTATCCTCAATAATGTGGGTGGCCCTCATCCAATCACTTGAGGGTCTTTAGAGAAAAACTGAGGTCTCTGGAGAAGAAAGAATTCTGCCTCGAGATTGCAACATAGAAATTCTGTCTGAGTTTCCAGCCTGTTGGCCTGGTCCACAGATTTCAGACTCAAGACTGCAACGTCAACTCTTACCTGAGATTCCAGCTTACCAGCCTGCTCTTTGGATTTCAGACTTGCCAACTCTAAATTACATGAGCCACTTCCTTAAAATAAACTTATTTATATATATATACACACACACACATGCTTACATATATATATTTGTAATATATATATTTATGTGTAAATGTATATTCTGTTTCTCTGGAGAATCCTAACTAATACAAAGTAAAAGAATAATAATACCAGTTAGAAATCTGGACATACACCAAAAAATGAAAACTATTGGAAATAATAAATTTGTCAGTAAATATAAAAGCTTTTTCTTTGTAGGTACTGAAAAGTGCATTTATTATATGAGTGATGGTAGGTATAAAACTACTATAGTATTTATAATATCCACTGGATATATTTAAGTGTCATTTACAAATGTCAATATTATAATACACTGGAAATAATGCTTTGCAACTGTTTTAAGTGATTTTGTTTTTATTTTTTCAGCTTTATTGAGGTATAATTGACAAAAATGTAAGATATTTAGAGTGTGCATCATGGTGATTTTATATATGTATGCCTTCCAAAAGGATTCCTCTCTCATCTAGTTAACTAACACATCTATCACTACACATATTTATCTTTTTTGTCCTTTGGTGAGAACATTTAAATTTTAATCTCAGAAAATTTAAATTATACAATACAGTGTTATCAACTATAGTCACCACATTTTATGTTGGATCTTCTGACTATATTCACTTTATAGTTCTAAGTTTGTACCCTTTTACCAACCTCTCCTTATTACCCCTGCACCCTCAGCCCCTCCAACCATTTTTCTACTATGTGTTTCTATGAATTTGATTTTTTTTTAGTTTACTTATAAGTGATACCATGCAGTATTTGTCTTTCTCAGTCTGGCTTATTTTACTTAGCATAATCCCCTCATGTTCCATCTGTGTTGTCACAAGTGGCAGGATTTTCTTCTTTCTCATGGCTGAATAGTATTCCATTGTGTGTGTGTGTGTGTGTGTGTGTGTGTGTGTGTGTACATATATGCATATATACACACACACACACATATCTTTATCCATTCTGTTTTTTTTTTAATTTACTGCATTCATCTGTTGATAGACACTTAAGTTGTTTCCTTATCTTGGCTTTTGTAAAAATGCTGCAATGAACATAGGGGTGCAGATATCTCTTTGAAGTCCATTTACTTTGGATTTATACCTAGAAGTGAGATTGCTAGATCATAGGGTAGTTCTATTTTTAACTTTTTGAGGAACTTTCATACTGTTTTCCATAGTGACTGTGCCAATTTACGTTCGCACCAGCAGAACACAAGGGTTCCCTTTCCTGCACATCCTCACCAACAATTTTTATCTCTTGTCTTTTGGATGATAGCCATTCTAGCAGATGTGAGTGATATCTTATCGTGGTTTTGGTTTGCATTTCCCTGATGATTAGTGATGATGAGTACCTTTTCATGTACCTGTTGGCCATTTGTATGTCTTCTTTGAAAAAATGTCTGTTTAGTTCATCTGCCCATTTTTAAATAGGATTGTTAGAGTTTTTTTGCTATTGAGCTTTATGAGTTCTTTATATATTTTGGATATCAATCCCTTATCAGATAGATGATTTGCAAATATTTTTTCTTGTTCTGTAGGTTACATTTTCATTTTGTTTTGGGTTTCCTTTGCTGTGCAGAAGCTTTTTAATTTGATGTAGTCCTACTTGTTTATTTTTGCTTTTGTTGCCTTTGCTTTTGCTGTCAAAACAAAAATCATTGCCAAGACCAACATCAAGGAGCTTACTCCCTATATTTTCTTCTAGGAGTTTTATGGTTTCTTCATTCATGTGTTTAATCCATTTTGAGTTGATTTTTGTGTATGGTCTAAGATCCAGTTTCATTCTTTTGCATGTAGCTTTCTAGTTTTCCCAATACCATTTATTGAAGAGACTATCCTTTCCCCCTTGTATATTCTTTGTTTCTTTGTCATAAATTAATTGACCATATATGCATGGGCACATTTCTGAGCTCTCTGTTCTGTTCCATTGACCTATGTGTCTGTTTCTTTGCCAATACCATACCATTTTTATTACTATAGGTTTGTAATATAGTTTGAAATGAGGAAGTGTGATGCCTCCAGCTTTTTTATTCTTTCTCAATATTGCTTTGGCTATTTGGGGTCTTTTGTGGTTCCATACAAATTTTAGAATTGGTATTTCTATTTCTGTGAAAAATGTCATTGGAATTTTGATAGGGATTGTATTGAACCTGTCAATTGCTTTGGGTAGTATGGACATTTTAACAATATTAATTTTTCTAATCCATGAACATGGAATATATTTCCATTTATTTGTGTCGTCTTCAGTTTCTTTCATTAGCATCTTCCAGTTTTCTGTGTACAGATCTTTCACTCCTTGGTTAAATTTATTCCTAGATACTTTATTCTTTTTGATGCAATATAAAAGCCTTTTTTAATTATAAAAATCTATTTAAGAGATAATTGACTGTTTAAAGAAAAAGTAATAATGAATTGTGATGTTTATAACATATGTAGAAGTAAAATATATAACAATAACAGCACAAAGACCAGTAGTGAGGAAATGGAAGTTTACTGTTAAGTAATTTCTTATACTGTTCTTAAAGTGCCATATTACTTGAATACTGTGCTAAGTTAAAGATATATACTGTAACTTCTAAAACAACCACTAATATTGAAGTTAATAAGCCAACAAAGAACATAAAATAGAATCAGATATTTCCTCAGTGAATCCAAGACAATGAACTAAAAGAGGAAATGGGACAAATGAAAAAAATCAATTGCAACATTGTTTACTTAAACCCAACCACCTCATTAATCACATTAAATGTAATTGGTCTATACACTCCAGTAAAAAAGCTGTCAGATCAGACCAAAGAAAAGCAAGCCCCAACTATTTTCTGCCTAAAAGAAATACACACTAAATAAAAAACATTGATGAGAGAAATTTTTAAAAATCAGTAAATGGAGAAACACATCATGTTCACAGATTAGAAGACTCAAAAATTATTAAGATGTCAATTCCTACCAAATTGATCTATAAATACAATGCAGTCTTGAACAAAATCTCAGCAGTCTTTTGTACAAATTGACAGACCAATTTCAAAGTTCATATGGAAACGCAAAGGACCTAAAAGAGGCAAAACAACTTTGAAAAGAACAAAGTTAGAGGTGTTGCACTACCCAATTTCAAGTTTTATTTGAAAGCTATAGTAATCAAGACAGCATGGCATAAAGATAGACAAATAGATTGATAAAATACACAGTCCAGAAGTAGACTCAATCACCTATTTTCAATAAAAGTGCAAGGAAATTTAACTAGGAAAGAATAAGTGATGCTGGAACAATTGATTGATATTTGGGAAAATAAAAGAACTTGTATCTATGCCTGAAAGTTAAGTCAAAGTAGATTGTATATCTAAATGTAAGAACTAAAACAGAAACTTCTGGAAAAAAGATAGAAGATCTTGGTGACCTTGGGTTTGGCAATGATTTATTGAATACAACACAAAAAGTACAAATTATTTCAAAAATTAGTAAATAGGACTTTATCAAAATTAAAAACTTTGCTCTTCAAGAAACACAAGAAATGAAAAGGCAATCCACAGAGTAGGAGAAAATATTTTCAAAATATGTATCCAACGAAAATACTTGTATCTAGAATATATAAAGAACTCTCATAGCTTACAAATAAGAAGACAAGTAACCCAATAAAATATGGACGAAAGATTTGAACAGACACTTCTCTAAAGAATATATGTGTAGAAGGCAAATAAGCACATTAAAAGGTTTCAACATCATTGGTCATTATAGAAATGTAAATTGAAACCACAATGAAATTCTACTATACGTGCACTGGAATGGCCAAAATTAAAAAGTCTGATTTTACCAAGTTCTGAGAATGTGGAGCAATTGGAACCCTCATACAGTGCTGATGGGAGTATAAAATGTTATGATTAAAAAAAGGTTTGGTAATTTTTTAAAAAGTTGAACATACACTTACCTATTGGTGATAATGAACATGAAAGGATTAGACCAATACTTTGGAAACTTAATTCCTTGAGGTGGTTTTCCCCAGGCACAAGCCTTCCTCTGGGTAGACAGATATTCACTGCAACAGTTCCTTCAAAATCCCTGCTGCTCTCGGTTTTTTAATACACCTCAGTTATTCAATCAATAATCAATTAACAATAATATATTAAGCATTTACTAATATCTGGCACTGTGCTATATATGGAGGATATAATAGCAAATAAAAGTCTTGGTCTCAAAAAGTTCCACGTTGAGGAGTGCAGATGTACACATAAACAAATTACATCATTTTATTTTTAAGTCATAAAAGGATATGTCAAATGCACACAAAATAAGGAGTGATTAATTTTACTTTGAGTCTCCAGAGAAAGAAACGTTTGCATAGGATTAAATGAATGAATTGAGAGATCTACAGAGAGAAGATACAGGAAATAGGGAGCATTAGGCAAAACCATCACAGAAGAATTAAATGCATAAACAAAAGGATAAGGAGTGCAACGAAGCTGGACATGTGCAATATGGATAGAGGATGGAATGTGAAGTGTGTCCGTGCTGTGCCTGTAGTATAGTATTACTCAGACATTTTGCCCATATCTCACATTTTAGTTCACTCCTTGGTGGGCCATGACTATCACTAACAAAAATGAAATAGAATGCCAAATTATACAATAAAAATGGAGTGCAGAGCATATAATAAGGGTTAGTATTATTTCATAAAATTTTCTTTCAGATATATTGGTGTATGTGTGTCTATGAGTGTGTTTGTGCAGGCACCCACTAAATGGACTTTAAGATCCGCTAATGTATCATAACCAGCAGTTTGAAAAACATTGCTATAGGATATGGAGATTTATTAAGTGTTTAAAAAGAGAGTCACAGCAGGGTAGAGAAAGGGAAGGGCAGTCTCAAAAGAATATAGTCATTGTATAGCCATTATCTAGTCATCAAAATAGTAAGCCATTCTGTAGTCAAAGAAAATGATGTTGAGAACTTTAATTAAGGCTGTGGCAGTGAGAATAAATATGGACATCAGGAATTGAGAGACACATGAGACATAATTAACAGGGCTTGTTTACTATTTAGAGGATATTAAGGGGCTGGAGGAGTGAAAGATACCCATTTTTCCAACTTAGATGACTACGTGGTAAAACTAACTAAACAAAGACAACACAGGAGAAGAAGGTTTGGAGGGGCAAGAGTAGGCTCAGCTTATGATATAGTAAGCGTAAGATACTTGGGTAAACCAAAGCAGAGCAATTTAACACAAATTGAAGCTCTAGAGAGCAGACACACCAGAGATGCAGATTACTTATTTGACTTCAGAGCAATTAGATATATTATTAAATCTCTATGTATCTATGTATATAAATATATAAAATATAAATTTATAAATATGTTTATAAAATATAAAAGTATACATAATAATAATAATGGCTAAATCAATATACACAAGTAAACAAGCATAACTGAAAACATGAAAGAGCATGCCACAAGGCATATCCCAGGGCCTCGAAGAAGACTTTCATCTTCTTTACTGGCAATCGTACTTTTTGCATTCATGTCAACTTTTTTTGTGCTATTCTTAACAATTGGAAGTTGTTTGCTTACTGAAGTAAGATGCCTGGTTTTATATGCACAGCTGATAGATTTTTACTGACTTTATACAACAGTTGTGTATTAGAGTCCCGGAAGGAAACAAGAGTTACCTGAAGAGTGTTTTTAGAAGTGTGAGGAGGGTAAGAGAAACAAGGTATGTTGAGGCACCCACAGACTATAATCAAAGGGAAGCCAATAACACCACTTGGCCCGAAGGAGTAAAAGGAAGACATACTGGTGCCTGAGCCACAGCTTTGACTGTGTACCTGGGGGCAGCTGGCAGGAGCTGTAGCTTCCTACACAACTGAAGCATCAAAGCAGGGAGAAGGTTGACAAGAGTTGCCCCACGTTCATTCTCCTTTCACCTTCTCATGCCCTGCTGGTATCTTCCATTAGCCAAACCCAACAGGAAGCTAGAGGCATGTCTAATCCACACTGCTAGCCTGGAAGCCTAATTAATAAACTAATTAGTTTAATTTCTGGATCTTGTAATCATTTCAACTACAGCTAATCAGTTTTGTCATTGGAGTTTAAGGCCACTGTTTCTCCCTCGCAAGATTTAATTTCAAAAGTTATGTATAAGACTTCTGGTTTCCAGTACAACATGTAAGGAGCTTGGAAGCTGTCACTTCAGGGATTTTAACAGCAATTTAAAAATCAAACAAACTGAAAAATCAACAGCTCTCCTTAGATCCATCGGAGAAGTGAGATCATAGGGCACATTCCTGCCCCCAAAGTTGGAGAGACAAGACAGTAGGATACATAGAATCACAACTTACCAGGGCAGAAACCCACAAATAGAAACCTACAGGATCCAGTGCTGAGATAGGAAAACCTGAACCATAATTGACAAATTGCTAGAGGCTCAATGTGCACAAACCTAAGAGATAAAAACGTTAGGGGTACCAGCATAGGGGCCTTCACACTTTTGTGAGTTTTACTTCTAGGTACTCTGCCAGGGTCACTCAGTGAAATCAGAGAAGGATCACCTCAGCCTTCTAGCACTGGGAGGAGGAAAAGAACCATTTTGAAATACACCAGATCACTCTGTTCGTCTTAACAAATCCTGCCCTCAAGAGAAACTGTTTTACCAAAGCCTAACCTATTGGGGGTTTATAGAGCTCAGCTGACCTAGGGGAAGGAAAAACCCAGTTCCAGCCCACTCTAGCCTTTCATGGGGGGAAAGGAAAATGCCTAACTCCAACTCCCTCTAGCCTTCTAACTGGAGGAAGGGAAATACACAAATTCAGCCCTCACTGGCCATCCTATCCCAGTTCAGGGGGAGGGCACTAAGTGTTACTTCTGAAGCTCACAGTCCAGGGACACAAGCTCATTAAAAGACTAAGACCTAATCATGGGAGTATAGAACACTTCTGCTCCCCAACACCTTACCATCACGTTACTAAATGCCTATTTACCACAGTTTTTTTTGTTTAGTATATCATGTCTGACAATGAAGAAAAAATTAGAAAATGTACTAAAAGGAAAGAAAACACAATTTGAAGAGACTAATCAAGCATCAGAACCAGACTCAGATATGGCAGGAATGGTGGAATTTATCAGACCAGGAATTTTTTAAAAACTATGATTAATATGCTAAAGCCTCTAAAAGAAAAAGTAGATAACATATAAGAACAGATGAGTAATGTAAGCAGAGACAGGAGATTCTAAAAATCAAAAAGAAATACTAGAGATCAAAACACTGTAACAGAAATGAAGAATCCCTTTGATGGGCTCATTAGTGGACTGGACACAGCTGTGGAAAGAATTACTGAGCTTGAGAACATGTCAGTAGAAACTTTCAAAATGGAAAAGCAAAGAGAAAAGGAAACTGAAAAAAAAATACCAAGCACAAAATATCCAAGAACTTTGAAACAACCACCAGTGTGGGACAAAAGGTGTAACATATATGTGATGGGAATACCAGAAGGAGAAGATAGAGAAAAGGGAACAGACAAAATGTTTGAAGCAATAATGACTGAGAATTTCCCTAAATTGCTGTCAGGAAGCAAATGACAGATCCAGGAATCTCAGAGAACACAAAGCAGTATAAATGCTCAAAAAACTACCTCATATTCAAACTGCAGAAAATCAAAGATAAGGAAAAAAAATCTTGAAAGAAGCCAGAGGGGGGACAACACCTTATCTGCAGAGGAGCAAAGGTAAAAATTAAATCTTACCTCTCCTCAGAAACCACGAAAGCAAGAAAAGAGCAGAAAAAAGTATTTAAAGTATTGAGATAAAGGACACCAATCTTGAGTTCCGTATCCTGCAAAATTATCCTTCAAAAGTGAAGAAGAAGTACTTTCACAGACAGAATAAAATGGAGAGAATTTGTTGCCAGTAGGCTTCCCTTGTGAGAAATGTTAAAAGAGGTTCTTCGGAGAGAAAGAAAATTATATATGTTGGAAACTCATATCTACATAAAGAAAATGAGGGTATTGGAGAAGGAATTAAGTGAAGATGAAAAAAGTTATCTTATTCTTAATTGCTCTAACAGAAAACAGTTTGTTCAAAATAATAATAGTGACAATGTATTTGATTAAGTGTGCATATATATATATACAGATATATACTTATGTATAAGTGAAATGAATGACAAAAATGGTAGAAGGGAGGAATTAGAAATATATTGTATTTATAAGGTATTTGTACTACCTGTAAAGTGGTAGAGTGTTACTGGAAATGGACTTGGATAAGTGGATATTGCAAACTCTAGGGCAACTATTAAAAAAAGCAAAAAGAGAAGTATGGTTGATATACTAAGAAAGGAGAGAAAATGTAATCATTTAAAATACAACAGGCAGGGGCCGGCCCCATGGCTGAGTGATTAAGTTCTCATGCTCTGCTTCAGTGGCCTGGGGTTTTGCCAGTTTGGATCCTGGGTGTGGATATGGCACCACTCGTCATGCCACGCTGAGATTGCCTCCCACACGGCACAAACAGAGGCACACACAACTAGACTATACAACTATGTACTGGGGGGCTTTGGGGAGAAGAAAAAAAAAGATCGGCAACAGATGTAAGCTCAGGTGCCAATCTTTAAAAAAAAAAAACGCAACATGCAGAAAAAGAGTCAAAGACAAAATTAGGAATAAAGAACAAGGGCAACAAATAGAAAACATTAATAAATATGGTAGATAGTAATCCAGCTATATCAATAATCTCTTTAAATGTCAATGGTACAAATACACCAATTAAAAAACTGAGATTATCAGAGTGGGTCAAAAAATAAGACCCAAATATATGTTGTCTGCCAGAAAACCCACTTTAAATATAAAGACACATATAGATTAAGTGTGAAGGGATGACTGGGGCCAGCCTGGTGGTGTAGTGGCTAAGTTTGCACGCTCTGCTTCAGTGGCCTGGGTTCACAGGTTTGGATCCCAGATACAGACCTAGCACCACTCATCAAGCCATGCTGTGGCAGCACCCACATAAAATAGAGGAAGATTGGCATGGATGTTAGCTCAGAGATAATCTTCCTCAAGCAAAAAAGAGGAAGATTGGCAACAGATATTAGCTCAGGGCCAAACTTCCTCACACACACACACACACACACAAAAGTGAAGTGATAGAGAAAGATAAACATGAAAACATGCTAAACTAATCAAAAGGAAGCTGGGGTAGCTATATTAATTTCAGACTGAGCAGATTTCACAGCAAGGAAAGGTATCAGGGATAAATACTGGCTTCACATAATGATACATGGGTCAGTTCTCCAAGAAAACGTAATAATTTTTTGAACCATGTTTAAATGTATATTTTGGTGGCATTAAGTACATTCACATTGTTGTGCTACCATTATCACTGTGTTTCCAGATCTTTTTCATCATCCCAAAGAGAAACTCTATACCCATTAAATAATAACTCCCTCTCCTCCTCCCCTAAGGCCCTAGTAACCTCCAGTCTACTTTCCCTCTCTATGAATTTGCCTATTCTTGGTCCCTTATGTAACTGGAATCATACAATATTTGTCCTTTTGTGTCTAGCTTATTTCACTTAGCATAATATTTTTAAGGTTAATCCATGTTGTAGCGTGCGTCAGAATTTCATTCCTTTTTAAAGCTGAATAATATTCTATTGCATGTATACACAGTTTGTTTATCCATTCATCTGTTGATGGACCACCTTTTTGCTATTGTGAATAATACTGCTGTAAACATTGGTGTACAAGTATCTGTTTGAGTCCCTGCTTTCAATTATTTGGGGTATGTACCAATGAGTGGAATTTCTGGATTACTGGTACATCTATGTTTAGCTTTTGAGGAACCACGAAACTGTTTCCACAGCATCTGCACCATTTTACATCCCTACCAGCAATGCATGAGGATTCCAATTTCTCAACATCCTTGAAACACTTATTTTCCATTAATATTTTTTTAAAAATAATAGCCATCCTAATGGTTGTGAAGTGGTATTTCATTGTGGTTTTAATTTGCATTTCCCCAGTGACTAGTGATGTTGAACATTTTTTCATGTACTTATTGGCCATTTATATATCTTCTTTGGAGAATGTCTATTTAAGTTCTTTTCCCACTTTTGAATTGAATTGTTTTTTGATGTTGTTGTTCATTTGTAGGAGTTCATATATTCTAGATATTAATACCTTAACAGATATATGATTTGAAAATATTTTCTCCCATCCTGTGATTGTGTTTTTACTCTCTTGATAGTGTCCTTTGATGCACAAAGTTTTAAACTTTGACAAAGTCCAATTTATTGATTTTTTTCCTTTTGATGCCTATGCTTTTGGCATCATAATAATTCTTAATGTATGCACCTAACAACAGAGCATCAAAATACATAAGGCAAAAACTGATAGAACTGCAAGGAGAAATAAATGAATCCACCATTATAGTTGGAAGCCTCAACACCCCTCTATCAGAATTAGATGCAAGAGGCAGAAAATCAGTAAGGACATAGTTAAACTCAACAGCATCATCAATCAACTGACTATGATTAACATCTGTCAACTACTTTATCCAACAAGAGGAGAATACACATTCTTTTCAAGCTCACATGGAACATTTACCAAGGTAAACCACATTCCAGCCATAAAACACACCTTAATAAATTTAAAAGAAAAAAAATCATATAATGTCTGCTCTCAGACCACAATGGAATTAAATTAGAAATCAATAATGGAAAGATAGCTGGAAAATTCTCAAACACTTAGAGATTATTCAACACACTTCTAAATAACACATAGGCCAAAGAAGAAATCTCAAGATAAGTTTTAAAACATTTTGAAATAAATGAAAATGAAAATACAACTTATCAAATATTGTGGGATGCAGCAAAAGTAGTGCTTGGAGGGAAATTTATAGAATGGAATACATACATTAGAAAAAAGGAAAGATCTAAAATCAGTAATTGAAGCTTCCACCTTAGGGAAATAGGAAAGGAAGGGCAAATTAAATCCAAATTAAGCAGAAGAAAAGAAATAATAAAAAAATAGTACAGGAATCAATGAAATTGGAAATAGGAAATCAATGGAGAATGTCAACAAAACCAAAATCTAGTTCTTTGAGATGAATATAATTTATATGCAACTGGCCAGGCTAGCTAAGGAAAAGAAAGAAGATTCAAATTACTAATACCAGAAATAAAAGAGGAGACATCTACAGATCCATATACATTAAAAGACAATAAGTGAATATTATGAATAACTCAGTGCCCACAACTATGATAACTTGGATGAGATAGACAGATTCCTTGAAAGACACAAGCTGCCAAAACTCACACACAAAGAAATAGAAAAATTGAATAGGCCTATATATATTAAAGAAATTGAATTAATAATTAATTACCTTTGAAAACAGAGAGCAGCAGGCCCAGATAAGTTCACTGAAGAATTCTACCAAACATTCAAGGAATAAATTATATCAATTCTTTACAATCTCTTCCAGAATATAGAAGCAGAAGGAATACATCCTGACTCATTCTATGAGACCAGCATTACTCTAATAGCAAAAACAGATAAATACATTACAAGTAAATTACAGACCAATATCTCTCACGAACTTAGATGCACAAATATTCAACAGAACATTAGCAAATCAAAACCAACAACGTGTTAAAATAATTATACAACACAACCAAATGGTATTTATTCTAGGTATGCAAGCCTGGCTCAACATTCAAAAATCAGTTAATGTAACCCATCCTATCAAAACAGGCTAGAGAAAACACATTTGATAATGTCAATAGATGGAGAAAAAGAATTTGATAAAATCCAACACCCATTCATAATAAAAACTCTCAGCACACTAGGAATAGAGGGAACTTCCTCAACTTGATAGAGAATATCTGCAAAAAAACTTATGCTTAACATCATACTTCATGGTGAGAAACTAGAAACTTTCCCATTAAGATCAAGAACACAGCAAAGATTTCCTCTCCCACCACTCCTTTTCCACATTGTGTTGAAAGTCCCAGCTAATGCAATAAGACAAGAAAGGAAATAAAAGTTATACAGATTGGAAAGGAAGAAGTAAAACTGTTTTTTTTCACAGATGACATGATCATCTGTGTAGAAAATCCGAAAGGATAAAAGCATGGATATTCCATGCTGATGGATAAGAATACTCAACATTTTCAAGATGTCAATTCTTCCTAACTCAATCTATAGATTCAATGGAATCTCAATCAAAATCCTGGCAAGTTATTTTGTGGACATTAACAAACTGACTCTAAGGTTTGTAAGAAGAAGTAAAAGACCCAGAATAGCCAACACAATATGGAAGGAGAAGAACGTAGTTGAAGTGTTGACACTACCTGGTAACTTGGATGAGATAGACTTCAAGACTTACTGTAAAGCTACCATTATCAAGACAGTGCAGTATTGGCAAAAGAATGGACAAATAGATCAGTGGAAGAGAATAAAAAGTCCATAAATAGACCCAAATAAATACAGTCAACTGATCTTTGACAAAGAATCAAAGGCAATACAATGGAGAAAAGATAGTCTGTTCAGTGAATCATGCTGGAACAACTGGACATCCACATGCAAAAGAGAAAAAAAAAAGAATCCTGACACAGACCTTACACCCTTCACAAAAAATTTACTCAAAGTGGATCATAGACCTAAATGTAACACTCAGAACTACTGAATTCCTAGAAGATAACATAGGAGAAAATCTAGATGACCACGAGTGTGGTAAGGACTTTTTAGGTACAACACCAAAGGCACAATCCATGAAAGAAATAATTGATAAGCTAGATTTAATTTAAATTAAAAACCTGCTCTGTCAAGAGAATGTCAACATTTTCAAGATGTCACTTCTCCCTTTCAAGAGAATACACTGTCAAGAGAATGAGATGACAAGCCTAGACTGGGAGAAAACGTTTGCAAAAGACACATCTGATAAGGACTGTTATCCAAAAATATATAAGAATCTCTTATAACTCAACAAAAAGAAATTGAACAACCCAGTTAAAATGGGAAAAAGGTTTGAAGAGACACCTCATTAAAGAAGATACACAGATGGAAATAAGCATATGATAAGATGGTAAATGTCATATTTCATTAAGGAATTTCAAATTAAAACAACGAGATCCTGCTATACACCTATTAGGACAGCCAAAGTCCAAAACACAGAAAATGCCGAATGTGGAGCAACAGGAACTCTCATTCATTGCTATTGGGAGTTCAAAATGGTACAACCATTTTTGAAGACAGTTTGGCACTTTGTTACAAAACTAAACATACTCTTACTGTATGATTTAATAGTCCTGCTCCTTGGTATTTATGCAAACAAGTTGAAAACTCCACTCAAAAACCTGCACATGAATGTTTATAGCAGCTTTATTCATAATCTCCAAAACTTGGAAGCAACTGAGTTGTCCGTCAGCAGGTGAATGCGTAGATAAATTGCAGTATGTTCAGAGAATGGAATATTATTCAGGACTAAAAAGAAATGAACTAACAAGCCATGAAAAGACATGGAGGAACCTTAAATGTATGTTACTAAGTGAAAGAAGTCAGTCTGGAAAGGCTACATACTATATGATTCCAACTATATGACATTCTGCAAAAGGCAAAACTATGGGGACAGTAAAAGGATCAGTAATTTCCTGGGGTTAGGGAGGAGGGAGGAATGAATAGGAAGAGCATAGAGGACATTCAGTCCAGTGAAACTATTCTGTAGGGCACTGTAATGGTGCATACCCCTCATCATACATTTGTTAAACCCATAGAATGTGTGCCACCAATAGTGAACCCTAATATAAACTATGGACTTTGAGTGATACTAATGTGTCATTATAGGTTCATCAATTACACAAATGTACCACTCTGATGTGGGATGTTAGTGGGGAAAGCTGTGCGCATGTTGGGGCAGGAAGTAGAGGAGAAATCTGTACCTTCTGTGCAGTTTTGCTGTGAACTAAAACTTCTCCAAAAAATAAAGTCTATTAAAAAAAAAGTTATGTGTGATTTACTTTTTCAGGAGACACAGGATTCACAACACCCCCACACCCTGAAGCCTGGGAAGTGCTCACTTGCCCTATCAAGAAGTTTGGAATCAAGCTTCCTTGAGAAAGGTACCATGGAAAAAGCAATAACAAAGAGCAGTTAACAAGCTATGATTGGACTGTGTACAACTGTAAATGACAAAGAAAGTCAAACTGTATGATTTATTGAAATTAATAATCTGACTCACAAACGCTTAAATAAAAGTTATAAACTTTTTGGGATACAATTTAGAAATAGAGTTTTCCAGTTTAGAAGTACTATGATTCAAACTGTCATTGGTAATAGTAATAATAACCGTGACATCTTTCCATAAATGACTGCTTAGGTCTCAGTAGCTTGGTCACTCACTTTTAAAATCCTTCTTATATGTTACAACATTATGTATGTTTTTAGTGTACAATTTACTATTGGTATTTTAAAAACCTGTAAATTATCTTAATGAAAAAATGAAATATAACAAATGTAAAAATTATAACTTTTATAGTATATAAAAATATCAAACAGTACTTTTAAACAAACTTTTTTTGAGGAAAAGAGCAAGTTGAATTAATTTAAATAGCACTTTACTTTTAAAACAACTCTGTAGTAGCTAATACCAGTGAGTTAACTGAATCCAGCTATTAATTGAGTCAAACAATGCAAAAAGACCATGAATAGACATTTAAGTCATGTCAGTTCTTCCAGATTATAAGTTTAAAATATTAATTCAACAATCAGTTTTTTCACAAGGAAATTGAAATGTTTGACAATTCTTTGACTTACTCTAGGCCCAATTTGAAGTCTTGTGTGGTCTGAATTTGTGTGGTCATTCATCAATATGATGATTCATCAGTGGTTTTAGCTTTCAACATACCAGAAGATTTTAACTTGGGCATTGCTGAGAGTTATTCATAAAATTGGCTTCTACACTCTGGAGAGGAAAGGAAGCTGAGAATAAAACCATTGTTTTATTATGCACCTATAAACTTTTACATAAATTGATGACTTTAATATTTTCATTTAGGAGAATAACTGATCAGTAATATCCAGCATGTCTCAATCAGGGTTCAGTTTATGTAGGGAGTTTGTGAAGGAAAGAGATGAATCTTTCAGAAATCCAGAAAGGAGCTTGAAGCTACTAGCAAGGAGCTTTAACATGAGTTGAGAAACAAGCTTCTCATCCTGAACTTCCCTGATGCTATTTCCTTCACATATTTTAATAACATGAATCCATCAAAGGCTATTTTTAAAAAAAATTTTCTTCTTCTGAATAAGTTGCTGCATTACAAGATTGAGACACACTGGTCAAATTAATAAATTCATGAATAATTACTTTTATTTTTTTGTTATCTGTGCACCCAGTATATATTTATTTTTTTGACTTTTAACATAGTTGAAGAAAATACAACCACTCATAGTTTTAAATTTACAGGGCATGGGCACAATATAGAAAATTTAAATCTCTTACTAGTGCTTCAAGTTTAATTACGTTAAATTTAATGCCTTTTTAAAATGATCAATAAGTAAATCATTTATAGTTCACACTAATCTATTTGACAAAGGAGAAGGACATAATAGAGTACCTTAGTTTCCTTTTGGCTTGCAAGTCCTCCTCTTAAAACATAAGTAGCTGTACTGACAGACAGACAGCGTATGAGTGCACAAACCCTCTTTGTGGAAACTACTATGGCAACTTGTTTTCTCTGTGTATCTGGAAGGTGCTAGTAGTATGTGTCAGTCTGACCTCTTCATCTAGTCTCCTACATAGTTGGGCTTGGAACAAACCCCCATCTATATTGTGGCTGTAGTGCTTCTGATAGTTTGGCTTATGAAGAACATTTTTAAAGTGGGCTAAAGGTCTCTTTCCAGACAGTACATTAGAGTGCAGAAGAATCCCAGAGCATTCTACGCGTCACACTTCCTTACCAAGGCCCACGTCCGTCTGCAAATGTACAACTCAAGGCTCTCATAGACATCCAGTAGATGTTCTTCAGGGCCTGGGGAGGGCAGGGACCTCAGGGATTGGTCACATGATGGCACCATGGACCAAGTGTACCTTAGTAATTACGTCACACAAGGCAGTGAATGAGGAAACGCTTAGAAAATAGTGATTTGCCCCAGTAATACAGAGAGTTTTAAATTGATGCACCAGATTACCCAAACTGCTTTTGAAGATGGGAAGAGAATATGTGTCTATTAACATCCTGGTGTGTGTGTGTGTGCACGCCCATGTGCACACATGCATACATATATGTGAATTTAGGAGTTACTGATATATTATTAGGAATTTATTGTCTTCTGGGATAAACTGGTCATCCATAAGGAAATAGTCAATAAGAAGTTGATAGATATATCAGGATCAAAGTTAGATCTAGGATTGCAGATTGGAATGTTATTCACATAAAAGTAGTAAATAAAGTTATAGGATTGGATTAGATCACCAAATGAGAAAATGCGGAGACCATCTAAAGAAGATTACCTAAGAGGATTGTGAAAGGCGTCATATAGGAAGTGATTTCTGAACTGAGGCTTGAAATATTGGTAATATATCAGTGAACAGAGATGTCAGAAAGGAATTTTCTAGCAAAATATTCAAATGTGTGAATATGTACTGAGTGTTCAAGGAATAGAAAACTGTGCAATTTGGGAAGTACACAGGGTATATTGAGGCTGTATTCAAACATACTGGTGTAAAGGTAGATTGGGGGAAAATGCCATATTTGCCTGTTAAGGTAAACTTTTAAAGATTTGTTTTCGCTAAGATCAATTAATATGTAAAATAAAGAATATAATGGGAAGAGAGGAGAACAGAAGAAAAACAGAAAACAATAATATGGAAGCAGAGCTGGACAGTAATAAGAAAAGAAAGACACTAGAGAGAAAGAGAAAACTAGACTATGTCTAGAAAACTAGACAAGGCTGAAATAAAGGAGAGATTCTGGCAATTTAAGATTAGCGTTAGAGGCCCCATCCTAGTACTGTTCAGAACTTGGACATCACAATATTATCACATGCCATCCTTGGCTATGTGAAGCATCTATTAATGATTGGTTAGGCGTGGCTGTTGGACTTCTCTCCTTCTTAACATGAGGCTCTACTCTGATATAACCATCTAAACACTGTAGCTTCTAGGATAATTATTCTTGTCTGCACTGAAGCAGAGGTGACCATGGCAGAAAAACAAGTGTGAAGGTCAAGTCTGGCTTCTTATCCATAGGTTCCCATCCACTTGTAAACAGATGCAATAGTGGTTTTACCCAAATGGCAGACTGTCCTTCCTTCACGGGTAAGAAATCTCAAACTCCCCCCCCAAAAAAAAATTCCTTTGTGCATTATACATCCCTACTCTAGCGAGTCGAGGATAATAAGTATTGTCCATAATTTAAATTAATGTATGGCAAACAAAGAGTAAATCCACCAACAAATTATATGTGCATATTTTTCCTTTGTCACCAATAGTCTCCATTTCTAGCCATCAAGTTAAAGTGCTGCTGCATCATTTTTTTTTTGTCATTCCTCTGCCCTGTGCTGAGCTGCGGGAAGCACTGTTTGTAGACTCCAGACTGCCTGGCCTGCACCTTGATGTGTAGGGCCTGCTAGCTCCTGTAATTCCATCCTACTGTAGTTGGTGCAACTGGAGCCGGGGCTCTTATCTGTGAACTTGTATAATGCTAAGACTTTATTCACCTAAATCATTAGCGTGCTTATGTTTTCCAAACTTACTTCTCTTTGCAGGTTATTAAGACCCAGAAAAGCAGCTTTTTACTTAACCGAATACACTGAATAATAAATCTAATCTACTTTGCTTTCACACAGTTAACCTTACATTTCACACCAATTATGCTTATGTACAGTTGCAGCATTTCTCCCATCTCTAAACTACATAACAGTTTCACATTTCTCCTCACAAGTTGTTTTCTTTAGCAGGCCAAAATACAAAGTTTCAAGGTCCTTAGGATTGTGAATTTCCCTGTCTTTTTGAACTATGTGGGGATAGATGGGGGTAAAGTGAATTTTCTGGGTAATTTCTAAGTACCAGGCAATGAGCTAGGCTCTGTGCATATCATCTCATTGAATCCTTACATGTCTAAAAAGAATATATTTTTGTAACTATTTTATGATAAAATGGATCCATTATAGGTTAATTAACTTGCCAAGGGTTTTACAGTTAGTTAAGATTATGCTTATCAGTAAAGATCAGAAATCTTTATAATGTTATCTCTGGATTCTGAATCTAGAGCCAAGGTTGGAGTTAAACAAACTCACACAACAGAAACAACTAAACCCCAGATGCTTTCATGTGTGTGTGTGTGTGTGTGTGTGTGTGTGTTTTCTTGTTCTTTGGGATTCTTGTGCTGCAAACCCACAGTTCTCTTTATATATGGTAGTCTCTCTAGTTAGTGGAGGGAGAAATTTCTTTTGCAAGTAATCTAATATTTCAGAAAGCTTATTTGTGTCTATTTGTCATAAGCCAGTTTGTGTTTTTCAGAATTCATGACCTTGTGAGTAATTATTATTGAATTTGAATGTATTAAACTTCTTACTGTGTATTCCCATTTTTAACCATCTGTGTGGTGCATATATTCCCTGAAGGTCATATTTCTGTGTGGTCCATGTATTCCCCGAAGGTCAGATTTTGGACATTAACATGGCAGCTATCCCACATAGACCTTTCCAAAAATCAAACATAGAAACAAGCAAATCTTATATTTTATTGTGCTAATTTCTCAATGGGCTTTTCCATCTATTTTCTCATTATCTCCCCATAAATCCTTGAGAGAGAAATAGGAGCTTCCAACCAAAAGACAAAGACCTGTTCTGTCCGTTTTAACCTGTGGTTTAATTACATTTGGGGAGCCATTTATGCAAAATAACCTTGGCACAGAGCTCCAAATACAACACTTATTTTAAGAAAAAATGTAATTGGATTTCTAATTTCTAAAAGTCCCCAAACTCTCAATTATCGAATTTATCAGAAATCCTGAATTGCCCAACCATGAAACCATGGCCTTTGGCTTGAGGGTGGCTGGGTTGTTATTATTGTTGTTTAACTGGACATATGTTTTTTCCTACATGCTTTTCTCAAAACCTCACAAGCCTTGATTTTCAAAATCCTAATTGGCCATTCTCAAACCCAGAGCACTGATCTTCCGGTGCTTGTCTTTTTAGCAGTGGAAATAATAGTGCTAGTAACACTTTATTCAATCCAACTACCCCAGTGACTTTCTCATCTGTCGCTTCAGTTACCTAATTGTCTGCTTGTTAATCATACTGGTGGTTCTCCAAGTGTGGCCTGGGGTCCCTGAAACTCTTTAGAAGGTCTTTGTAGTCAAAATGATATTCATAATAATAAGGCACTATTTGTCTTTTTTAGTGTATTCTCTTAAGAATGGACAGTGGAGATTTCTAGAAGCTACAATAGCACCAATAGCACAACAGGTTAAATGCAGAAGCAGATATAAGAATCCAGCTGTCTTACATTAAGGCAGACATTAGAGAGATTTTGGAAAAATGGAAAACAAAGCCACTTCTCAAATAATTTTATTTTTTTGTTTTAGAAAATATAGTTATTTCCATGAAAGTGTTATGTTAACATAAGATAGGTTTATTACTATCGTAATAAATTACTAAACATTCCAAAACTTTCTCATTTTTAAATTTCTATTATGGTAAATATAGATAGATATGATTTATATAAACAAAAGCTCTTTGGGGTTCTCAATAATTTTTGAGTGCAAAGTTGTCCTGAGACCAAAGAGTTTGAGAACCACTGATCTAGATCAATATAAATAATTTCTTGTAAAGGAGGAAGCCAAAAACCTAATATGAGTCTGAATAACTTTGTTTTTTAAAGGAAATCTTATTCATGAAGCAGCCAGAAGAATGATATCTGGAAAAACTATTCCGGTCCCCTGACCCACACTAAGTCCTTCTTCTCGAGTCCATGTAAACCAGGATTGCGCTTTCTTTCCTAAACCCCATCTTTGTATATATGTGCCTTCACACTCTGATTCCTTACTGTTGGAAGAAAGTATGGTAATTTCTTTGTATACATACACACCCTTATAAACATAATTTTTATTCTCCGCCTGTAACTTTTCTGGCTACTCAGCTCTGGGAGTCAAGGGTTCACTGCTAGAACTTCATTTGCATCCATTCCTTATATCACTGGAAAAAATAAGGCAAGATTCCAGGAAACCACTATTGAACAGTGCACGGAGGAAGAGAGATTTGGAACGCCACAAAGTGCTTTTATTTTTGCCATTTGCATTAGATTCTTTATCAGTTCATACCAACTGTGGACTTGCAGAAGGGCTGATTTTATTTCTCTGTGGCCCAACAATAATGGCCTGGTCACCTCTCTTACCCTTCAGAACCTGGAAAAGAACAATGCAGCATTTTGGAGGTTTCAGGTAGCAGCCAGGAGCTTGCCAGCATGCTTGACACCTGAATCCTCTAGTGATGGATACAGTAACTCCTCCTTTGGAGGTGGCCAACTAGCTGGTGCCTGGAGACATATGGTGACTTCTTCCCTGCCAAGGAAACCAAGCCCCTGTGCCAGGGACTTAGCCAACCAGTGTTGACTCTCAGGCCTTCCTTCCCATGGGATGATAAATGAGCACCTCCTGGCATCGTTGTTTGTTCAGAGTCCAGCAGCACTCTCTGAGCTCCTGGGTATCATGGTGTCAGGCATACAGAAAAGGAGAGATTCAATCGATCGATAAGAGAGACCAGATAGAGAGGGCAGCATCGTTCTCTGATCTCTTTGCTGATAGGAAATGGAACACAGTGGCGCCCATGTTCTGCTCCAGCAAGTCAGTCCCATACACCAGCTCAGGAAAGGGGGTACAAATGCAGGAACCTGCTGCTCTTAGGATCAGTGACTTCAAGTTTCATTGCTTTGGGCCATAGAGAGATTTATGCCACCTGGGGTCGGTTTTCCCTAGAGCTCTTGAGGACTCTTGGGATCCTTTCCTTTTTTTTTTTTTCCTTTTGTTTTCTTATTTGTTTAATCAAGAAAAATTAAAATCTGCGTATGGTTTAAAAAATCAAACAAGTACAGAAAGTTAGAAAATGACTGTGTGTTCCATATTCCAGTACCCAACTTTGATTTTGCTACTCCTCATAACTATAACTAATAATTTTTTGTATCTAGAAAATAATTGTGTGTGTGTGTGTGTGTGTATGTGTGTGTATCCACAGCACAGTGATTGACAGTTAACAGTACAAGAGTTGGAGTTGCACTGCCTGGTTTTGAATCCTGGCTCCACCATTTACTAGGACCATGGGCAATTTGCTTTGGCTTTCTGACTCACAGCAGGCCTGTTAACAGTACCTATCTTTTAGAGTTGTTCAAGCATGTAAAGTGCTTAAAATAGTACCTGGCACATACTCAATTAAATAAGCGCTGGGTATTATTATCATTTTATTATTATTAATATAATGTAATTGTGTTTGATTCCTTTTTAAAAATCTATACAGGCATAATAAACATGATGTTTTTAACTTTGCTTTATTATTTTCATCATGTAAAATAGCTACAGAATCTTTCCATAAAAATACAGATCTGTCTCATTCTTTCTTAATAGTTACACGGCATTTTATTGTATGGATGTACAGTTTTAAAGTTTTAACTAGACTTCTATTGACTGGCAATTGGATTTTTCCAATTTCTTTGTATTATAGACAATGTTTGGAAAATTTTTGTTAATGTGTCTCAATGGTGAATTTCTAGCAGTGAGATCGTATGGTCAAAGAATAAATGCGTTTGTAAACACTTTTTCATTTGAAATTTTGATCTATTTGGAATTTATTTTTGATAAGCTGTAAGGTAGGGATCCAGTCTTATTTTCTTCCAGATTGATGACCCATTATGCAAATATTATTTATTAAACAAACATCCTTTCCTCACTGAATTGAAAGCCTATTTGTTATACAGTATATTAAATTCTGGATCTGTTTTTAATTTTTATTCTGTTTCAGTCATCTATATTGTTATTCTTATACACCATTTTCAGCAAATAGTAAATATACTTGAAATTTTTATAGATTATGCCAATATGTCTTATGGAAATGCTGGATCAATGTACAACTCCCATTTTCCCACATCCTCCTAGCTCTGAATATCATCAATCATTTTTAATTATTTTTGTCAAACTATTAGTTGGACAAGAGCATATTTTTTTGTTTGAATATTTTAATTCAAAAGTAGAGTTGAACAAATTTTCACATATTTGCCATTTGTATCTCAGTTGCTATCAGGTTGTTAGTATTTTTCACATTTATTTTCTAATGTTCTTTCTATTTCAGGTAAATTAGCTTCTAGTCAATAATGCATGTTTTAATATTTTTTAAGAAGCTTATCTTTTATTTTTATTTTTTATACTTTTACTATGCATTAGTTTTTATTTAGTATTTTCCTTGATAGGGTCCATGATTTGGATTCCTGCTAATAAAAATTGTTTGCGCTCTAATACACACACATACACATACATATAGACACATACATTTTCCCCATATTGTCTTTGGCATCTTTTGTGAATTTATTTTTGTGTGTACATATTTTTAAAGAACTGAAATTTATTTTGATGTGAGATTTCACAGGTCTTCTTCACAAGTATTTTGTTTATGTTTCAAATGTCTAGCCTGTTCTCAACATTGTTTATTGACTATTTTATCTTTTCAACACTGATTCAGAATCCCAGAATTGTCAAATACTGAAATACACACGTTTACATGATCCACTCCAGTATCAAATGTATTAATCATGATAGCTTCATGATACGGTTAATATCTGGCTTGACTGATACTGCATTCTTTGTCAGTTTTTTTCTGCATAATTTGGTGACTGCTCTTGCACATTGGATTTTTCCAGATGAAGTTTAGAATCATTTTCTTAATTTCCCTAGCAGAAAAAAACACACATCAAACTATGAGTAACTTACATAAATCAAATTGGATAGGTTGGGTGTTAAGATTAGTAAAATAAGTGATCCTTATAAAATACAGTCAGAGCATGTCTCTTCTCTTCTCAAAACCCTTCAAGGGCTCCCATCTCCCTCATAGTGCAAGCGAGAGTCCTACAATGGCCAATGGACCTGATGTGTTCAGTTTCGGCTTTCTCTCTCAACCCATCTCCTATTACTTTCTCTCTTAATCTACACCAACCACGTGGGCCAGCTTACTATTTTTAAACACCTGAATGCTTCTTAACTTTAAGGACTTTGCACATGGCTTGCATTTTCACTTCCTTTGGTCACAGTTTTAAATGTCACCTGTCAGTGAGGCCTTCTCTAACCACCCCTCCAACCATGCTGTTTGAAAGAACATGCCTTTATCCAACTCTTCAGCACTCTCTATCTTCTTTCGCTCTTTACATTTCTTCACAGCACTCATCATCACATATGATATATTGTCCATCTCCCCTCACTAGGTCACCTCCATGTGGTCAGGTCCTTTTGCCTATTTTGTTTACTCCTATTTCCCCAAGGCCTAGAACAGTGCTTGATATGTAATAGGTCCTCAATAAATATTTTTTGAGTGAGTAAATGAATAAATAAATGAATCTTTTCAAAATTTAGTGTACCTATCCAAGACATGATATGGCTTAACATTTGAATTTTCTTCTAAATCCTTTATATATACATAATTTATGTTTAAAATATATAATTTTTATTTTTATTTTTTGCTAACTAAAGGCCATACTTTACTCAAATTTCCTTTATTTTAATCTAATGTCTTTTTTGTTGTTGTTGTTTCAGGATCCCATCCAGGACACCACATTAGTTGTCATGTCTCCTCAGGTACTTTAGGCTTTCGTTATTTTTAATGTTTTTGACAGTTTTTGTTTTCGACTATTTTGTTGAGGTCACAATGGTTTGTAACATTGTGTAATTTTAAGTGTACATTATTATTTGTCAGTTTCTACATAGACTGCATTGTGTTCACCACCAATAGTCTAATTTTTATCCATCACCATATATATGTGCCACCTTTACCCCTTTCGCTCACCCGCCAACCTCCTTCCCCTCTGGTAACCACTAATATGATCTCTTTATCTGTGTGTTCATTTACCTTCCACATTTGAGTGAAATCATACAGTGTTCGTCTTTCTCTGTCTGGTTTATTTCACTTAATATAATACCCTCAAGGTCCATCCATGTTGTTCAAATGGGATGATTTTGTCTTTTTTATGGCTGAGTAGTATTCCATTGTATATATATACACTACGTCTTCTTCATCCATTCATCAGTTGATGGGCACTTGGGTTGCTTCTATGTCTTGGCTATTGTGAATAATGCTGCAATGAACATAGGGGTGCATAAATCTATTTTGAATTGTTGATTTCAAGTTCTTTGGATAAATACCAAATAGTGGGATAGCTGGACCATATGATAGTTCTGTTTTTAATTTTTTGAGAAATTTCCATACTGTTCTCCATAGTGGCTGCACCAGTTTTCATTCTCACCAGCAGTGTATGAGGGTTCCCTTTTCTCCACATCCTATCCAAAATTTATTATTTTTTGTCTTGTTAAGTATAGCCATTCTGACAGGTGTAAGGTCATATCTCATTGTAGTTTTGCTTTGAATTTCCCTAATAATTAGTGAGATTGAACATCTTTCCATGTGCCTTTTGTTGGCTGTCTGTATGTCTTCTTTGGAGAAATGTCTGTGCATATCTCTGCCCATTTTTCGATTGGCTTGTTTGCTTTTTGTTGTTGAGTTGTATGAGCTCTTTATATATTTTGGAGATTAACACCTTGTCAGATATATGATTTGCAAATATTTTCTCCCAGTTTGTGGGTTGTCTTCTTGTTTTGTTCATGATTTCCTTTGCCTTGCAGAAGCTTTTTAGTCTGATGAAGTCCCATTTGTTTATTTTTTCATTTGTTTCTCTTCCCTGAGCAGGCATGGTATTTGAAAGGATGCTGCTAAGACCAGTGTCAAAATGTGTACTGCCTACATTTTCTTCTAGGAGTTTTATGGTTTCAGGTCTTATGTTCAAGACATTAATCCATTTCAAGTTAATTTTTGTGTATGGTATAAGATAATGATCCACTTTCATTCTTTTGCATGTGGCTGTCCAATTTTCCCAACATCATGTATTGAAGAGACTTTTCCTTTCTCCATTGTATGTTCTTGGCTCCTTTGTCAAAGATTATCAATCCATAAATGTGTTGTTTCATTTCTGGGCTTTCAATCCTGTTCCATTCATCTCTGTGTTTCTTTTTGTGCCAGTACCATGCTGTTATGATTACTATAGTGAAGTATATTTTGAAGTCAGGGATTGTGACACCTCCAGCTGTGTTCTTTTCTCTTAGGATTGCTTTAGCTATTCGGAGTCTTTTGTTGTTCCATGTAAATTTTAGGGTTCTTTGTTCTATTTCTGCGACGAATGTCATTGGGATTCTGATTGGGATTACATTGAATCTGTAGATTGCTTTGGGGTAGCATGGACACTTTAAGTATGTTTATTCTTCTAGTCCATGAGTATGGAATATCTTTCCACTTCATTATGTCATCTTCAATTTCTTTCAATAATGTCTTATAGTTTTCAGTGTATGGGTCTTTCACTTCCTTGGTTAAATGTATTCCTAGATATTTGTTCTTTTCATTGTGATTCTAAATTGGAATGTAATCATGAGTTCTCTTTCAGCTAGTTAATTGTTAGTGTGTAGAAATTTAACTGATTTTTGTAAGCTGATTTTTCACCCTGCAACTTTGCTGTGGTTGTTGATTATTTCTAATAGTTTTCTGGTGTATTCTTTAGGTTTTCTATATATAGGATCATGTTGTCAGCAAACAGCAAGAGTTTCACTTCTTCCTTTCCAGTTTGGATACATTTTATTTCTTTTTCTTGCCTAATTGCTCTGGCCAAAGCCTCCAGTAGTATGTTGAGTAGGAGTGGTGAGAGTGCACACCCTCGTTTTGTTCCTGTTCTCGGAGGGATGGCTTTTAGCTTTTCACCATTAAGTATGATGTTGGCTGTGGGTTTGTCATATATGGGCTTTATTATGTTGAGATACTTTTCCTTCTATGCCCATTTTATTGAGAGTTTTTATCATAAATTTATGTCAGATCTTGTGAGATGCTTTCTCTGCATTTATTGAGATGATCATGTGATTTTTATTCCTCATTTTGTTAATGTGGTGTATCACATTGATTGATTTGCAGATGTTGAACCATCCCTGTGTTCTTTGTATAAATCCCACTTGATCATGGTGTATGATCCTTTCAATGCATTGCTGTATTCAGTTTGCCAATATTTTGTCAAGGATTTTTACATCTACATTCATCAGCAATATTGGCCTGTAATTTCCCTGCTTTGTTTTGTCCTTGTCTGGTTTTGGGAACAGGGTGACGTTGGCCTCATAGAATAAGTTAAGCATTCTGTCTTCCTCAGTCTTTTGGGATAGCCTCTTCTCTCCGTTAGCCTAAGTATGTTTGATCCTATTCCTCTTCCCCTTCTAAATTATTGTTGTCACAAATTATTCTGTTTTCTCTTGTGAGTTTGTGACTAAACTGAAGTGTTTTCAGTTATTTTTGATGTTTTCATTCCCTTTATCTTTTATGTTATAATTGTTTGCTAACCTGTTCTGATAGAGAGGTGCAATTTTCTGATTTTGTCTGTCTATCTCCTTGCTCAAGGCTTTGTAAACCTTTGCCTTTTTGTTTCAGGTATGAGGACCTCCTTTATTGTAAGGGAGGTCTAGTGGTGATGGACTCCCTCAACTTTTATTTATTGCAGAAATATTTTATTTCTCCATTGTACTTGAAGGATAGTTTCTCTGGATAGAGTATTCTTGGCTGAAAGTTTTTATCTTTTAGTGTTTTGAATACAATATTCCAATCTCTCCTAGCCTGTAATGTTTCTGCTGAGAAATCTGGAGAAAGCCTTATAGGGGTTCCTTTGTAAAGTATTCTCTTCTGACTTACTGCCCTTAATATTCTTTTCTTTGTCATTGACTTTTGCCAGTATTACTATTATGTGCCTTTGGGCAGGTCTTTTTGCATTTATATAATTAGGAATTCTGTTGACTTCATGTACTTGCAAGTTGAGTGCCTTCTCCAGATTTGGGAAGTTCTCAGCCATTATTTCTTTGAACAAGCTCTCTGCTCCTTTCTCCTTCTGGAATACCTATAATACTTATGTTGCATTTCTTAATTGAGTCAGATATTTCTCAAAGAATTTCTTTATTTTTTTAAGTCTTAGTTCTCTCTCCTCTTCCACCTGAAGCATTTCAATATTTCTGTCCTCTAAGTCACTAATTCCGTCCTTCATAACATCAGCTCTGCTTTTTAAGGTTTCTAGATTTTTTTTTAATCTCATTCATTGTGTTCTTCATCTCCAGAATTTCTGTTTGTTTTTTTTTTTGATAGTTTCAATCTCTTTGGTCAAGTATTCCTTCTGCTTATTTATTTTATTCCTCAGCTCATTGAAATGTCTCTCTGAGTTTTCTTGTAACATGTTGAGTTTCTTTATGACAATTATTTTGAATTCTCTGTCATTTAGATTGTAAATTTCTGTGACTTCAGGATTATTTTCTGGAGACTTGTCATTTTCCTTCTGCTCTGAAGTGTTACTGTAGTTTTTCATGGTGTTTGATGAACTGATCCTTTTCCAAGGCATTTGTAGTGGTATCATGTAGCATATTCCACCTGCCAACTCTGGCGGGCAAGGGGCAGGAGCTGTGTTTTCTGCACTCACTGTGTCTGCTGGAAGTTGTGCCAATAGGGCTCATCTGTGTTTTCCTGCTGGTTTCAGCCACTTGGCAGGTCACACACACATGTGCAGGCCCTCTGGTGTGGAACCACTGCCTTGGCTGTGGACAAGCTAAGCTGGTATGCTAGGCGTGAGGGGAGGGGCACTTTCTTTCATGCACATGAGCCCACTCTGCACTCATGGTTGGTTTTCCTGGGCTGCTACTCTTAGTGGGGGTGCCCACATGGTGGCTGAACCACACCACTCAGCGTGGAGTGTTCCCTTGTGCTGGGCTGCAAAGCAAAACAATTGCATGCAGGCCTGCCTGCCCACATCTCCGCCTCCTCTTACAGTCGTGTGCCAGCTGCTGTGTGAGGACACATGACCTTGATTGCTGCTGCTGGGGAGGGGGTGGGGATCCACTCACCTCCTTCCACTGCTTCCCAGGGATCCAGTACCCCCACCTTCAGGTATATGGCTGTGTACATCTCTCAAATGTCTTATTGTACTTTGTAGGGAATCCTCTGTTGGTTAATGAATGTCCATTTGGTTGTGGCTTAGTGGATAGAGACTAAGGGAGCAACTCACTCCCCCATGATGCTGACATCACTCTATGATTTTTATTTTTATATTGTAAAGGAAACATGTTCTTCCAATCTGTTTTTGAGTGGATACTGTTTACACATAAGAAGGGTGTTGATTTTTTATTTTAATTTTGTAACTGGCTCCTTATTAAATGATATCATTCTAGTAATTTTTCAATTGATTCTCTTGGGTTTTCTAGATATTCAATAATACATATTACAAATATGGAAATTTTTGCATCTGAATTCCAATTATTTTGCCTGTTTTACATGTGTCCCTTAATTGCATTGTTTGGTATTTACAGAGCAATGTTAAATATAGTAGTTATGAAAGGGATTCCTGTCAATCCTTAATGATAATGCTTCTAGTGTTTCATCATTAACATGGTGGTGGCTTTGTCACTGACTAGTTGCCTAGAGGAACTCAAGGGAAGTTTCTGAAGCATTTAACTATTTCTCCAAATTTTTTTTCTTTTTTTTGTGTTACAAGATGCAATCACCAACCACTCTGAACCAGTCTGAGCCCCACCACAAGCGCAGCACATGTGAAGATGGGCCAAAATTGTCCAAGAGATGACCTTTGCCTCATTTTAATGCTAAAGGCTCTACCCCAGGAGGAGCTTAGGCCTTATTACCATAACATGCAATATATATGGAAGCATGTTTTCCAGCTGATCTTGTGCAAATGAATACCCACCTCTCCCTTTTGAATATTCATTATGCATGCAAAAAAGAAGGCTCCTGCTTCCCCGTGCTCAGGAAGCCACAACTTTGGGAAATAATTTCCCGTATGCTCATTATTTGCAGCAAATAGACTTTACTTTTTGTGACAACTTCTTCTGCTGAAGGCTCTGATTTCAACTCACCAAGAAGTGGACACATTTTGATTTGGTAAGAGCCTTTCATTGCATGTATTCACACATATACATATACAAATACACACATATATGTACATACACACAAAATATCACAGAAGTGTGCATTGAGTTCTATGTCAGTGCTTCTCTTTTTTAATTAGCAAAGGATGTTGGATTTTATTAAATTACATTTTGATATACTTGAAATAAATATGCTTTTAGCTTTTAATCTATGTATTTATATAATGAATTATATTATTTATTAAGAATGGACAATCTTTTTATTCTTGAGAAAAACCTGTTAGATTATGTTGTATTTTTCTTTCAAAGTGCTGCTGAATTTTATTTGCTAATGTTTTTAAGATACTTGAATTCATATTTATAAATAAAATTGATCCATAGAGTATGTTTTCTCTACCATTTGTTGGATTTTCTATTTCAAATATATCACTTATCTTTATTGAGGTAGTTGTTGATTTGTAAAATTGTTTTAATCTCATTTTTTTCTGCATTCTCTTATTTCCTTGGTTACTAATTTCCAATGGTTTCAGTTGGTTCTGGATATTTCTAATTTATTTAGATATTCTATGACTGTTTCATTTTGATCCTGAATTTATTTCCTTGGCTTTGAAATTGTGTTCTGTTGTTTTAATGTTTTGTTCTTCTTTTTAAACATTTTTGTTCTGTTTACATTTTAGAATGCAAAACACTCATTGCAGGTAATTTCCTTCCATTTCCTGGCTTATATTATCTTACAGAACATAAGCATTATCTGTCTTATGCATGCTCTTCCTTTTCTCCATATTATTGCAGTGGAATTTTTGAATAGTTATCATTAGTTATGTGCTGGAGCTAAGTTGTGAGAATCAGATATTTACATCTCTTCTCAACTTTGCATTCAATGATGTCAGTTGGCAGGTTGAATTGGCTATGGTGGGAGCAGTTACCCCATGGCAACTAGCAAATGCTACAAATTGCGTTTATTTCCCCTCTCAGAGAGCTTGTTGTTATACATTTACCAGCACAATCCTAGTTACCATAATATGGATATTAATACCATGTAAGTAGTTACCATATTTCTTTTCTTCATGTTTATTTTATGAGCAAGTCTATAAAGTCTGTTAGATCTTTGTTCTGAAAACGTGCAGATGAAACATCCAGATGAATTCTTCTGGACATTCTGTCACCTTTACTTGGCTTCCTCTTAGAGCTTCAGTTTGGAATCAGGATAGTGTTCGTTTTCTTGAACTTTTCTGCTCTTCCCCAGGAGCTTGGAGGGAATAAGGGAAGGCAGCACTTATCTACCTCAATAAGCCAATGTGATTGGATGGCCTGATCTTGCTCTGCCTTCAACAATTTGGTTAAGGGGTGTGTACTAGAGTTCATTTGGCTTGGCCCAAGACCTCTCTCCATCTTGTTTGGGTCACCTTCAGGTATAGAAATTCCTTCTCCCATGCCCATTCAGGACAGATGCTCAGAGCATTATCTAATCTGTTCCCAGTGTTCCGTTGCCCTGCTTTACCTACAGCTCTCAAGCAGCTATCCCCTTCCCTTCCCAGCAAACTGGGATCAAATGAGTAAATTCCACAGCTATGAGCCACAACTACTAGTTTAGAAAAATAAGAAGCAGATCTTTAACTGAGCTGTTCTGTTAGCCTTTTCCACTTATGGCATCTCAATCCCTTAGAACTCACTTTCTGAATTTTTGTTTATTTTCTCTTTTGTCTTCCATTCAGCTAAGTGCCCTGTTTACTACTCGAGATTACAGCACAAGGTGACTCTAATTCTCCGGGTAGGAGTCTTGCTAGCTTTTTGTGTTTTGATCTCAAGTGAGACTTTGGGGTATTAAAAAGGGGCGTATAATTGTCAGAGTTTTCTTTGTTTCTCCCCATCTCCTGCTCAAGTACCTGACACACTCCCTTTGGCTAAGTCTCCCTCAGTTGGGGGATATTAATGAAGTTTTATTCTGAATTTTTCCACTTCTTTTTCCCAGACTGATCCTGAGGGTCATGGTTAAGAGGCAGACCAATTTCAAAATTGATTATCTGTCTTTCTCTTTCCCCATTCATAACTTTGCAAAGATTATGATCTAAAGTTGTTCCTTTTTCTCTCTGCTGGGTTTTGCGTGTGTTTGATGCTATATACTCACTTTGAGTTAATTTTGTTAGATGTTAGCAAATAATATTGTATGATCTTTTTCTCTTTACCTTGTTGCCTGAAATCTCCTCCTTCTGACCCCCTTTTTTGCTAACACTGGTGAAAGAAAAATGAAGACATGATATTAAGAATGTTACTGAGTGTGTAATAAAGCATTAGATGACTCTTTTTCTTATCCTTTTCCATTTACTTGAATAGGACTGATTCAAGTGGAAAAAGAAATGTGGCTTCAGGTTAAATGCATTCTGACTGGTTTTATTCACAAAAGTCTTTCAAGCAATTGTGAAACTTAATTTGGATTGGAACTGCTCTATGGGGAAAACAATAGTTCATTGACTGTGTATGATATGATATTAGGAATTGCATTTAGTTTATTTAGACAACATGAAAAGCTACCAATCTGGCATCTACTACTATGCTTTGAAGTGCAAATATTTAGATCAAGTGATTTTTATCTGTCAAAAGTACAATTGTGTATTTAGAAGATATAACTAAGAATTTGTGACAATTCTGCCCATTCCAATTCTCTTGAGCAAGTTTCCAAGTTATGTGAGGAACAAGAAACCTAAAGATACTAGCTCCTGTTGCTGTCAAGGCAGGCAAGACCTATAAACATTGCCCTAAATAATCTTTGGTACATGGTGAAATTGGGCAGATCAAACAAATTCTGCAACAGTAAAATTTTTTTGCCTTTCCCTAAACTCTCTGTCTCATACTGGAAGAGAAGAAAATGCTAAACAGAGGGATTTCAAATTAGTCCACTGATGCTGAGAAGTGTGATAAACGTGTTGGTGCCTGCTTTGAGTCAAGCTCTTTACATATCTTGTCTCATTTAATCATCACGACAACTAAGAGATGCAGATATTATGATCTGCATTTGACAAATGTGGAAATGGAGGCTCAGAGAAGTGGTGGAACTTGTTGCAGATCACAGGGCTAATAAGGGGCAAAGGCAGACTTTTAATCCAAGTCTCTTGGAGCACTTTGGCTTACTCTCTAATCTTCCCTGAGGAGTCAAGAACACTTTAATCCCTGGAAACTGTAATTACTCTCAAGAATGAATGAATTACTACTTAATAATAAAAAGACAATTCAAGTTAAAAATGGCAAAGAATCTGAATAGACATTTCTCAAAAAAAAAAAAAAAAAAGAATGAAGTGCTTAGTATTTATCTGTGACCACAGTGAATCAGACTTAAGGTCATTGTAGTTGGCAGGACTTGATCATAAGGTGCAGTCTGGAAGCAATAAGGGAGCTAAAAAGTGGTCAACAATAGTTAATTTTAATGCCAAGGGACAAGGACAAGGGACTTTATCACCCTGTTTTCATAAACTCATTGAATCTTTACAAAGGCAGTCAAACCGACCAAGACAGAAATTTTGTGTCTTTTGTCAGTGTCTGAAGCACGAATACTTGCTCTTTGATGCACACAATGTCTTGAAAATCCACCCTAGAATCACATATGACTATTTGCATCATAGTATCAGTCCTAAGAGGCGGATGTAAAAAGGAAAGAAATGAGGGGCCAGCCTGGTGGCATAGCAGTTAAATTCACGCACTCTGCTTTGGCAACCTGGGGTTTGCCAGTTAAGATGCCAGGCACAGACCTACAAACCACTCATCAGGCCATGCTGTGGCAGCATCCCACATACCAAATAGAGGAAGATTGACACAGACGTTAGCTCAGGGACAGTCTTCCTCAGCAAAAAGAGGAGGATTGGTGATGGATGTTAGCTCAGGGCTAATCTTCCTCAAAAAAAAAAAAAGGAAAGAAACGAAATAAAACAAACCCTTCAGTCTGTTGTTTTACCTATGTACTACTCCTCTCCATTTGATATAGCTGATTTTTCATGAAATTTACTGCTTTAAAAAAAATGAATTATTCAAATGTTGATCAAATTAAGGTAATTTTGGTGTATTGGTGCAAAAAAAAAGTTGTGTTCATAATGAACACATGCACACACACCATGTACTTAGACCAAAGAGCATGAGGTGAAAATGTTCAGGTTTCACCTTCATTGTTCTTCAGGTTCACCTCTGCATGCAAAAATACAGGGAAATAGTACTTTTGTTGTTTTAAGAAAATTGATTTATATCTTGCCTCCTCTCTAAAAGGATAATGCTCCATGTGTGACAAAGAGAAACAGAAATATCAGTACTCTCTCTGAAAGTAGCTTGCCACTAAAAGTTGACTTCTGATAACTTGATTAGAGAAACATGGAGGAAAAGCCAGATGTGTGGAGTTTTGAATACTTAATGGAGAATCCCACTGCTCCCGCCAGTCAGAGAGTAAGATTGAGCCAGATTTAAAGCCTGTGGGACAGAGCCAGGGGGTCAAGGCACAGGGAGGTCTGGCCCGGAGAGCCTGGATGATGACAGGATGGAGGAAATGTCTGCATAGAACAGATACACCCTAAAACAGTCATCATACATTTAGCATCTCTATTTGTGACAACCACTTCTTCTTAAAACATTCAGGCTCTCTGGGGGAGCTCAAAGACTCAGGGGAGGTACTGCTTTGTGCTAGACCAAAGTCTGAACTGTTACATGAGGGTCATTGAGAATCCATTACAAGGGCGTCATCTGTTCCAATGTTTTCATAATTTTCCCCCTATTCAAAGTTGACCAGGATAAAATCTAGACAGAAAGGTAATGACTACATAGAGAAGGGAAGACTTAGCTATTAGCTTACTCATTTGATGGATATAAACAACAATATGAGATATTTCTGATCACAAAAATGGGCCTTCTTATCTAAATTTTCTAAATTTGTTTCCCCTACAATGTCAATTTATTAAAAATCCACTTCTCCAAATTCATCTATGTAGATCTACAAGGACTTTGAAGGTTAAGATTAGATGTAAAATTTTGAAAAACGGTAAAACAATGACAACTTTATTATGCCAACTGGAACATATTTGGCACAAGTTTATTTTGATGAGGGTATTTATTTGTGATGAGTGCTAATTATAAAAGAATAAAATTGAAACTCACTTGTAATGGGTTTCTGTCACTAAAATGTCACTAAGTGGAGACATTTAAGTGAGAGGGAGAAAACTATTTGTCTTTAAATATGTTAAAATTATAGCCACTTGCCTTGAGCCAGTTGAAATCTCATGGCCCCAGCACTGACCAGAAAGAGCATTTTTGGTGCCCAGAATACTTGATTCTGCTTGATAAAGGTGCACATGGTCAGATTTTGAGAACATTGAATTCTGCTGATCCGCTAGCCTTAATGAAAAAGCATTATTAGCCCGAGGAAAATCAGACTCTTTCCAGTGAAAGCATAATCAATCTCTTTGTTTGGTTATCGATAGAGCGAATTTTAACTCGTTTATAGACAGGCCTGAACTTTGTTAGACTATTTTGTTGAGACCAAACACAAGAGGGAAAATTATTTCAATCTCCTGAAAACAAACTAACTGACTAATACAGTCCTTGTAATGATAAGAAAATATACAAGAAGCATTTTCTTTCAAGCCAAGGCAAACAGATATGTAGAAAAGGTGTTACAGTTTTAGAGGTAACCTTATTCAGATTCGTTATGGTTTGAGATCCTTGGATAATCTTTAGTATGCACAAAGGAAAAAAAAGGGAAAGGAATAAAACTTCAGGGGCTACTTGAAGCACCTTTCTTTGAAGTTAATACTATTGAAATTCTAGATGTCAAATGCAAAAAGCATAAGTTCAACATCATGGAATAAAGTTCAGCTATCATATAATTGTTCCAAAAGTTAAGAGAGATTGGCTTATCTGTTAATGAAGAAACCATGATGACCAAATAGCTTTTCTTGTTTTGTTTTTATTTTTAAAAACTACTGAACTACATTCACTATAACTTTGGCTCATGGGAGGGAGAGCCAATGTGATCCTTGTTCTACCTCGAAATGCTTTTTGGATGCCTTCCTAACTCTCTTTTTATTCCTATACATTTGGCATTAATTGTGCATAAGGTTTTGGATGAGGCAGGAACCCAGAAGAGACATTAGGTTGTATCACTCAATAAAGCATTCCCCGTTTAGCCCGATGCATGGCCCTCTGGATCTTGGTGGGGTCACTGTTGGAATATCAAGGTCCGTCTGCCCTGGGATAGCAGTAGCCATGGAAGAGCCAAGATGGAGATCTTCAAATACCAGGCCACATGGGCAAACTTGATTGGGAAAAAAATAGCTCAAACTTTAAAATTGGCCTGAGGAACAGCAGATCCCCAATGCATTCTCCAAAGTGCTTTCCACCTTTAATTTAGATATTTCAAGGGAAATTTAATCCATATGTTTTGGATTCATTTGGACTTAACTCATAAATATGCTTCATCAAGAACTGCCAAGCCCTGCGTTCACTAGAATCAAGTAGTTTCATGGGACAACAGTGCAGACAGAGGAAATTTGATATCCAAGGGTCCATCACTCAAACAAGGAAAAGAAACTCAGGTTCAAACCACTGTCTATAAATAATCTTAGAGTAGTAATTTACTCTGTAACACTGTCATGGTAAAATAAGCCACTTATGACTATATGGGGCACATACAAATACACATACAATATACGTATGTCCTTTCCCAGATAAATATCACAATGCATGATCTTTCTCATCATCAGTTCCAGAAAAGTTAATGACTCTAAGAAGGAAATAGAAGTCTCTACCTATTTTAGCAGCTTGTAAAATCCATACAGACTCTTTTCTCTCTGTCTCTCACTTTCTGTCTCTTGTGCTCTGTTTCTTTGTCTCTGTCATATACACAACACCACTGCTGGGACTCTGCCAGGCCACAGGGCGAGGATCCTTTTACTGTCTGTGTATTTCTACTTGGTCAGATAATTTTAACTAACTTTATTTTCTTAAGTTTGTGTTGTAAAACATTTTTCCCAATATAAAATGATATTACATTATTGAATGTGCTTTTTTCCAAACTAAACCTCCCTTTCTCTGAGATTATTTTGTGCTTTCCTAGGGGGCTATGCCCTACAGGTTAAGATTCCCTGTTGTGTTCACTGTTAGGAATAATGCAAAGGACAGTGGTTCAGTGAGAATAATATTATAATCCCTTCCCTTCCCTTTATTATTTATTTATTTTTGGTTAAATGTTATAGATTCAAAATGACTAGCTTCTGTATACTTTTAAACAAGTGCTGTCTTTCAGGGAAATTTGTGATTTTAATTTTTCTGTGTCATAACATCTGTGTTTAGGAGTTTTCAGAGTAAGGAATAAGGAATTCATGGCCCATTTCCAAATCCATCCAAATTTCTTGTGCCATTGGCACGTGATACTTCAAAGGATCTGAGGGCATCTAATAACTAAATACATTTCCGGTATTAGAGAAGCCTTTGCCATGGTTGTTATCTTTGCATTCTCATATTATAGAATGTGAGAGGGAAGAGAGTAGTGCAGGGTGATATGTCAGGTGAGATTCCAGGATTCCTGCACACTGAATTCTCAATTTTCATTGAAGATCGACAGTAGTGCCAAGGTGGACAAAGCTCAGCAGTGCAGAATTAAGATGGTTTGGGATAATGTTATCATTAGGGCATAGTCCCTTATCATTTCTTACCTAAGAGACTATAATAACAATTATGGTGTCTGCTGGTTTCAAAGTGTATGAAAAAGTTGAATAATAATCAGATTGGGCAACTGGATAATAATATAAAATATTATATATAAATATACGTGTTTTTTCCTCCCCAAAGCCCCAGTACATAGTTGTATATTCTAGTTGTAAGTCTTTCTAGTTCTTCTATGTGAGCTGCTGCCACAGCATGGCTACTAACAGACTAGTGGTGTGGTTCCATGCCCAGAAAGTGAACCTGGGCTGCCAAAGCCAAGTGTGCTGAACTTTAACCACTAAGCCAGCAGGTCTGGCTCCAAAGATTTTTGATTTGTACAAAAGAAAAACATTGCATTTTCCCCCCTTCACAGGAAAGGACGGTATACATCTTCTATTTGCAAGATAGAGCAAGACAAGAAGATTCAAAAAGGCATAGAATCAACTCAGATTGTTCTTCTTTTCTGCAGGTGGAGCTTGGAATCAGGTGATGCTCATTTTCCTCCACTGTGCACTTTTATAGTTGGAAACATCAATAGCAAGTCTTCGTGGGACCAACGTGGTAACTGTACTTTACCTACAACCCTAAATTCATCCTGGTGGGTGTGGTGATTTGTTGCGGTATAATAAGCCTTCAAGAAGGGGAATGCAGAGACAAAAGATGAAAGGGAGAAGAGAAACCAAGTAAGTAAAAATGTTTACTGGTTTCCCAGCTGATGAGAGCCACCAAATCCCTCTCCTGATTTCATTGCAAGACAAACAGATTCACAAGGAAGGAATTGTACTTCTTAGCACTGGACTGAGGCGGTCTTAGCCTGAGCAGCCAAACCCTGCTCAGAATCTTGGCAAACTTAACTTGAGTTACTTGACCAGCCCTCTCTATCTCCTCCCCCGACAAAGCCTACAGGCATTAAACTGCCTCTGAGCAGCTGACCTCAGCCCTACCCTAAGCCACACAAAGCAGCATTCTCCTCATTGCCATGTCACTGGTAAACTCTTCATTGTGCCAGTGTCATCATCTCTGGCAATTACACTCCTGTTTCTTTCAAAGGGCAGCTTTCACTTTAATATACTCCTCTGTCAGATAGATTGATTGATTGATTGATTGATTTACCATGAAAATTTATTTGGCTTCTAAATCTTAATTTCAAATTTTTGCAATACTTCTGTGAGGTAGGGAGTTCTGATGTATTTACCTCAAACTGATTTTTTCATGTCTTAAAGGTGACAGGAAGTGGTTTCCATTCAGCCTTGGGTGGGTTTCCCTTTTTAATATTCAGAAATGCCTTAAATGATTGAATAGGGTGGCAGCCCCTTGAGGTGGGTGTCTCTGGAGAGAGGCTCTTATTAATGCCAAGTACCAATCTAAGCTGTGAGATACTACCTTTAGTGTCAGTTCTAGTTCCGTTTTGAGGTTTACCAAAGAAGAGGGGCCTTTGTGAAGAATGGTGGAGGTTGGGAGAGTAGTGGCAGAATGAAAAAGGTCTGGGGAGCTCTTAGCCAGAAAAAACAGGAGAGCTACAACCTACTATCTCAACAAGGAAATCAGCACCATGCATCAGGAACTGCGATGGGAAGGATTTCATAAAAGTTGGGAACCACTGTAACCTCTGTCTGGTTTTATGCCCCTTGTGCCTATATTGAGATTGGCAATTTAATCCTTGTCCTGAAGGAGACACCAGCACTTGTCTATGCATGCAGCACCAAGTGGGGAAGCTGTGGAAACTATGCCCCACTCCACTGCCGTGTGGTGAGCAACAACACACCAAGGATTTACTCACAGTGGATGCCTTCTAAGAGGAATGCCAAGCAAGCTCTGAGCCAGAGAAGCAACTCAGGCTAAAAGCAGACTGAGCTGCTGGGGTGTTAAGACCCTTAGTTTCATAGTGTGACTGGTGGGGAGTTGCCACCACACTAAAAGGAAGTGAAAGCCCAGTGGGTTGGGGATCGTGGAGAAACAACATGGTCAGAAGACCAATTATTTCAGTTCTTCAGTCCTGGGAAGTTTCAAGCTATTAAGGGTGTATAGCAGACACTTAATGTCTATGTCCATTTGGAATTAATCTTGTTCGTTTGGTAATAACACCTTAATTTTCCCAGTGGAAACCCTCTCTTCCTCTTGGTCTACCCTCCTCTCAGCCTCAGTGTAGACAAACATCCTAAGCCTCAGTCAGTCTGCTTTGCTTGGCCATAGGTGATTGGTACAGGCTTGACCATGTGAGCAATTTGGAGTCAAAAAGTGAATTGCTCAGGACTGTGTCAGAGCTGTTGGTAAAGAAAAGCTCCGTTCCCCTTGGACTTGCATCTGTGAGGATGAAGGTTTAAAGTTCCAGTCACTGGGCAGGGCAACACTGAATCCTCATGACATCCTTTGGGCTCCTGAATCACCTCTGCTCCTGGACTTTTCAGTTCAGTAATCAGATATATTTCCTTCTGTGTTTCAGCTTGTTGCAGTCTGGTTTTCCATCACTTGCACCTAGAGTTCCTGACTAATACAGAATAGCATCAGGTTCAAAAAAAGAAGGGGGGACTTATACAAAAGCATAAAATTAAAAAATGAGCAAGCAAATTAATTTAACTAGAGAGTCCATATAGGAGAGTAATGAGAAAACCATATGATCATCTCAATAGATGTTGAAAATGCATTGGACAGATTCCAACACCATATGTGATTTTTTTAAACAAACGACTTAAGTAGAAATCGATGGCTACTTCCTTATCATAATCAGGAACATCTATTTTAAACATCATACTTAGTGATGAAACAGTAAAGGCACTCTAATTAAAATTAGCCACAAAACTAGATAGGTAGGCCAGTAGATAGATAGATTAACAATTTATAGATTTGATACTTGTACAAATTCCTGAAACGATTTTTTTTCTTCTTTTGTTCTTGGAACGTGACCAAATGGTTCTACAGTTCATGGAAGAAAAAGCAAATGAGAACAGCTAAGACTTATTCTAAAAGAAATTAAAATATATTTTAGTACAATGACAATACAAATGGTATATTACTGCTATAAAAATTGACCCATGAATTAATGAAATGGTTCAATAAATGTGGTTTATGAAATTGATGATTTGGCAGAAAATGAAGTAAATTTTTATTTATTAAATATTTAATATTTAGCTGATCTTGGAATGGGTACAAATGTTTTAGAATTAAAAGCAATAGAAAAAGAAAAAGGAAAAAGAAGAGAAAGTAGAGGAAGGTATTGCATAGAAAATGATTAGTAAGTTACCTGAGCTATACATAACGTATTCTAGGAAAACATCAAGATAAACATCAAACTGGGGAAAAGAATTAGAACAGTATCTGAAGCTTAATAGTCTTCATATGTAAACTTTTTTCCAGTTCAATAGGGAAATACTTATTACCAACAGAATCTTAACTAAAGGAGATGGTTTGATCACTCTCAGGGCAAGAAATAAATTGCAAGTGATCAACACAGGAAACAGGCACTTCTGCAGTCTGCTCATGGGAAAGAAAACTGTTTAAACCTTTCTGAAAGCAATGAGGTTATAAATGTCAAGAAACTTACAGAGTTCATACTTTTTGACCCAGTGGTTCTGCTCTAGGATGCATCCTGAGGATACAATCAGAGGTGTAAACACATCAGTAAGAACAAGGTTGTTCAGAGCAGCTTTATGTAAAGCAACAAAAATTGACCCAAATGAATGAGTAAATATTAATATACCCATTTTAATTTTTAAAAATCACAAAGATTTTTTTAAATTATGAATTTTTGAGCATTATAAAGAATATTTTAAAATGTAGGTGATGTAGTTATAGTTTTTTTATTACTTATAAAAGTTTTTTTGGTTTGTCTGATTTTTTATTAAAGGAAGATCAGAAAGGAAAATGAAAGGTAAAATCATAATTAGTCATTTTAGATTGTCTCCTATTAATATAGGAATGTAAAAGTGTCAGGATTTTTAAATTCTTTAATCAAATTATACATTGAATATACATAAATGTGTGGATTTTTTAATTGTGTGTATTTTTACTTTTCATAAATGGAATTTATTAATCATATATAGTTGTACTTTCATCTAATTTATTTAAATTAACTTCAAATTTAAGAATTTCAGAGACATATTTTGAAATAGAACCACCAAGTTTAGTTGCACATGAATTGTTTATGAGGATTAGTCTTGTCACTTTAATTGCAATGTGGAGGTGATTCATCACTCTTTTTCCATAGGTCTCTTGGTAACCATGCTTAGACATGGGGGAAAAGAGTTGAATATTTGTAACTTTGAAATCAGGTGCCATTTTTATGCTTTTAACTCTCTCATAATATCTGGCACCCAATTGGGTATTCATTCAGTCAATATGTGTAGGTGTATAGCTAAGCAAATACATTAACCTTTCTAAGCCTCAGTTTCTTCATCTGTAGTATGGGGATTATGTGACAGCTTCACTGTTAGCCCCTAAAAGAGTGCCTGTACACAGTAAGCACTATGGACATGTGACTCTCATTGGTATCCCTGGCCAATGGCAGCGCTACACTGCAGGTCCCAGAAGTGGAGGGGAGCAATGCTAGCTCTCTGGCAGGACCCAGATATCTCTTCTCTCTGCCCTGGGTGTGTTTCACTTCAGAAGAACATGACCTGAGCACACCCAGGGCAGAGGCGTCCTTCCAAGTGGTTCTGATGGTTGGCCATATGGTTAGAAATGTACTCCTTTGTAGGGCTTGTGAGTCATTTACTGATAGCATTATTAGGTGAGGAATTCCCATGGTTGCTGTGCAGGTATTGCCTGTCACTCAAACACAAGGCCAGTGAATGTGAAGACAATTCATACCCCGGCTGCCGTTGTCAGTCATGCTTCACTAGCCTAAAGTTTAGAATAATCTAAAATTTAGAGTGTGCTGTATAAAGCTGCTAGCTTACTGCCTACCCATGCCTGCAGGCATACTGCCTAGAGCCATTTCCTGCATGTGGCCTGGGGTTGGGCTTTGAGTCAGCATGGGGCTGGTGGACAGAGGGAAGGACTTTATTGTTTTCTAGATGATTAGATTTTTAAAGGAAGTTTTTGCTAACAATGGCACCTTATATTCCAGGAGTGAAGTGCTATATTAAGCTAATCTATAGGCATGTGCCATTGCCAGTATTGTATTTATTTTCCTACAACTCCCTTTTTAAGACCTCAAACTGAGGCACTGTTTTCAATAAGTTAGAGATTAAAACCACTTCCTCTGTTAAAATTTAAATACCTAAGGGTGGTCAAAAGACATACTATACCCTATCTGTTGTTCCTACCTTCCCTAAAGATGACTTCTGAAAGCAGGCTTACTAGGGTGAGGGGCGCTGGTCTCTGGAGAAAAGGAAATGGTGAGGATGCAGCCCACCACTGAGGAGAGAGGTGGAGAAGGGACTAAAGACCTTGCTGTTATCCCGGATGGCTGCCCCAGGCTCTTTCTTGCGGCACAGGGCACAGGGTGTAGTACCCTCTGCCTGCACCCCTCTCTGGGGGCTCCACCCTTTCATCTCTGTCCCTTTGTGACCCATAGCAAACCCTAGGGATGTTTGCATGTGTTCAAAACTCCCTTGAATGTTCTTCCTCATGGTTGAAGACGGATTTTCTTATTTACTTCATAACAGCCGGCGCTTGCTCGTTTTGGTACCTGCCTAGGCTAGAGTTAAGAAAGCAAAATAAAAGTTCCCCTAATGCCTTAATCATGTCTGTGTCAGAGCCAAAGTGAGGAAGAGTTTTGAGCGTTCCAAATGTCAGCAAGTCCCAGTGATACGTGGAGTATTATAGGAATATCACACTTTCTATTTTCTCTAAACTTTATTTAGTCTTTTCCAAATTTACCTGCATAGGCAATCACCCACCTCATGGCCTGACCTTCTCCTGCCACAACTGAAGCTGGAAAAGAGGAGTGACATCCCAGTGAGGAGGCTGCCCTTCAGTCGAGGACAATCAGTGCTGCTAAGTGGTGTCCGAAAAGGCCATTGCAATAGGTGCTTTTTGTAGATACCCGATTTGAACTTTCTCATGTCCCATCAGCACCTCCATAGCAGCACAATTGGGGGCTTTTAAATATACGCAGCGGACAGGTAACTTACTCCCTTTTTTAAACTCAGAAACTCTTGGCTACCCACTGTAAACTAAATACTTCTCTCCTTGGAAATCTCAGAATAGGTCTGTGTGATATCAAACACCTATGCTGGGAAAAACAGGAGCAAACAAAAGCGTAAGGGCCTGCCTTTGAAAGGAAGCCTGGGAACCATTCCACTGCATTGAGTATTTGTCTGCTTTTCTCGTTTCCCTAGAACTGTGCTCCCCTGAAGGCAACAGCCTACACTTTGTCATTGTGGGGATGAGGAGGGGCAAGGGAAAGGAGGTGCTTTGGCTGGCTTGTCAAAGCCTCCCCAGTGGGAAACTGTTTAAAGAGTTCCTATCATAAGTAACCCTCACCCGCCGTTCCCTTGGGGATATGCCAAGGGCTGCCGCTGACTCAGCTTGGGCCCAATCCTGCTGTCATTACTTAAGCCCAAAGTTCCTGCTTCCGTGGCTTTTGTGGAAAGTTTGTCCACATAGAGAGGGTAGAGACAGCACCTTGACAGGGACTAGCTTTGCATTAGGTATGTTTGAGGCTCTTGTTTTCCTTTATGAGCTCTAATTTCTGGTGTCAAAGAGATTAAGGAAACAAGGCGCTCTCTTTTCCAGGAGCAGCCCAGTTGACAACACATTAATCGTAAGCCACTCAAGCAGGAGGTTGGAGGAGGGGACACTGACTTTCCCCTGTTGATAATGGAACAAGAGTCAGGTCTTCAGAATCTTTCAGATGAGAGCAGATGTACTCCAGTTACTTAAGTTGGAAGCTGCTTCTTGTAAGGATGCAAAGGGAAGGGACCGGTCTTTATCCAGACAGAAATGCCATTTGGGACAAGACACAGACCTTGCTGCCTGATGTGTTTGATGTTCCTTGACCTGCAGGCCTATGATTTTCTCTACTCTAGAGCTCTGCCCTTGTGGTGCTGTGTCACCTCCCTATCTCTGAGGTCATCAAGTTACTATGTAGCTTGGGTTTAAACTCCCCAAGGAATGGTCTGGTTAGTCAGCATCTATTATAGAATGCTCTATTGACCAGAACTTTTTCCCAGTCTTCCAATTGGCTGACCTTTATCTACATAGCTGCCTTTGGCCCCACTGCCCATCCCTGGCCCACAGATGTGACCTGCTAGTGGGATCACATGATGTGATGCATTTTGATTTGTGTATGAGGGATTGCCACGGCTCATGGCCTTAGGCAGGAGCCACGGATATGGCAAGCATTCAGCATCATGTTTTGCCCAGTCCTGGAGAAGCAGTGATGGGAGGAGTGGTGGGCAGTTGATAAATATTCTAAATAATTTGAAGTGCCAAAAATTTGGCTTTGATTCTCCTCTAAGGATAACTCAAAAGTAAGATGAGGAGTATTTTTATAATTCCTGGAAGAGACCCTGAGCAGCTTTGGCTTATGGAGAACTCACCACAGTTACACTTCAGCATCCCAAGGATGTCAGCACCTCAAGGGTGAATGTGGCTCACATGAGGGATCAGAGGGAGTAAAAGGGGTGACACTGAAGGGGCCAAAGCAAGAAAGGGGGGATACTGGTTCATTGAAGCTTAAAGATAATTGACAGTGAGAATACATGGAAACCCTCCGATGACTCTAAGACTTGATTATGGGGCCTTTACAAAGGGCTGGAGCCCTAAACTGGCAGGTGCAAGAGGAGCCACTAAAACATGTGCTATGATAAGGAAAAGGACAAGGAGAAGTCCTAAGAAAAGGAGTAGGGAAAGAAAGGAAAATAAAAGATGAGAACTTCAGCTTTGTATTGTGTAGAAATCAGCAGGCAATTCTGAGATTTCAGTCACTCAGGAGTTTAGAAAGATATTCAAAATAAAGCTCAAGCCAACAGCAATTACTGTCACTCTCAGAGCAGTTAAAAGATCCAAGTGGTCATATATATATCATGCCAGGTGGGGAGCCAGCATGAGTGAAATTATAAGGAAAGTGCCATCAAGTGATGGTTTGAGGTAAAAATGATGAGCACTTTAGAGCTGGAGCTGGCAGAGAATTCAGCTTGTAAGCTTATGTCTTGTGAAACAAACCAAGTTACCAGCCCTGCTGAAGCAATATTCTATTACATGAGCTGCTGGCCAGCAATTATGCACTCTAGACATTAACACCTTGATTATAATGGCAAAGCCAACCCACCGAGTCACATATTTGCCTGTAAAGATACCTTCAACTTTCAAGAGATTTGTTGAAAATGGAAGAAGAATGATATTTTAATATACAAGTCAATGCAAATTAATATATACTATAAATCATCAATGATTTAAAAAAAGGGGCTCCACCATAAATTTGCAGTTCTTCCTCATTTAGGAGCTGTTGGGAACTCATAGGCTGGTAATGGTCTGGTGCTGTGCCATCTTCTGTCAGGTTCTGCTGATTTCCTTCCACCTGTGTGGTGCTCTTCTCAACCAGTAGATCTTCCCTCGTAACTTCGTTTTACTCTATCAGGGCCTTTCCTCATTGTCTCTGCTGATGAAATTGCTTGAAATTAATTTTAAGGACAGTCTTTATCAGGAGTTGCTAATACTTTTTGCTTCTCATCAATCCCATCTGGAAATATTTGATTACCTGCTCTGCTTGGAACTCTAGGGGTTGGCATTCTCTCCCATTTCCCCTCTAGCTCTTTCTCTTTCTGTCTGGTTCCAAATTACCCCTGAGATTCCTGCTTTGTATTCTCTGCCCTTGGTGGCATGGAAGGAGTTAAATTCTGCCCCTTGGCAGGGGGGTTACATCCAGAGAATCCATGATATTAAACAGAAATACAAACTCAATGTCCCTTTCTGTGTAATGCTAGTAGGAATCTTCTCTATAAATAGAAGTCAGCAGTTGTTTCTGTTTAGCCATTTTATGCCTCCTTTAGTGAAGGTTTTGGTTACTTGAGCCGTAAAGAAGCTCCAAATTCTTCTACCTACCCCCCAAATATTATATATCGTTGTTGAAAAGCACCATGCCTCCCATAATAAGAACTACTCTTACCCACACCACCACTCCAACCATCGTCACCACACCACTACTACGTTATTCTTTTATCAATCTTTGCCCTGTTTGATCTGCACAATGTCCTATGACCTATTCATAGTACCTCTTAATAGTCTGACTTTTTTCAAATGAAGATCCTGAAGGTTACATGGTCCCAAGGTCAAGACGTGGCCCAAGAGAACAAGGGTAGTAAGTGGCAGAGCTGGGGAAAACCAGAAGTTGAAGGCATTTGCAATGCTCAGGGCCACTCCTCAGTTTAACCTCTCCCCCATCATTTGTCCAACTCTATAGGGAGCTGCTCTCTGAGAGCTGGGAATGATGAAGTTTGGAAGGGCTCTGACAAACTAATTTACATATGGTAATATTAAATGCTGATAAGTTTCAACATGTCACCCCTCTCAAGGACTTTGCATTTTAATGAGCTTTGTTCAGTTACATAATGTGAAGGAATACTTTCCTAAATATAAAATCACAGGCATTAGTGAGCAGTTAGGGAGGTATTGGTGAAAAATGGAAACATTCTGAGACCTCTCAAATCACATGATTTTCAGGACCCCCATTCAATAACTCCCTCTTCTTCATGAGGCTGCCCCTTATGAGGTATTGATTTATGTACCTGCTAGGAGCTTGAATACAGGCAGAAGGGCTTCCTTTCCAGTTATTTATGTTTGGGTCTTTGTTATGTTTTTCACCTCACACTTATTCATCAAAAATACATCGGCTCTTCTTGTGTACTTTCCCAGTCCAGTTTTGCTCTAGTCTTTGCCACGTCCATTGGTAACAGGTCTCTGACTATAAAAAGAAGCAGCCCAGTAACCCGAACCTTGGATCAGTGACAAACAGCAAGGGTTAACGGGTTATGCACAAAGCAAGCCTGGCTCAACCCTGTGAATCTCTTTTTCACATTTGCTGCTTATTCATAACCCAAGCCCATCTGCTGTGCAAGTAACGATCAGCCACTCCTGTTTCAGATGTCAACCACCCCAGCTGTTTCTCTCTCTCTGTAAACATGAAGAGGGGAAGCCATTACCACAATATTAATATTCGGGCTTGATTATTTCTCTGCAGTGAAATGAAGACTGATGAATTCCCTTCTGGGCCCACTGTGACCTTAGCTCCACACTGTGCACACCTACGCAGCATAGCCCAGGTTAAAACCTCCCCGGAGACCCAGGTGAACCTCAGAGGTTCCCCTGTGACCTGGCCACCTGGAAATGCCAAGGTGAATGTGATGTGTGCTGGAAAATTCACAGTGCACTTGGGTCCTGCAGGGCTTTAAAAGTGAAGTTGATGTTGAAGGTACGGAATGAGGCTTGAAGATGCCCGTGTAGCTCAGGCTGACTCTTAGATCTGTTTTAATAGAGACTCAAAGATTCACAATAATTTCTTCTGTTAGCACTCTTTGATTTAAAGTAAATGTCAGACACAGCTATCACTGACAACAGGTTCCCCTCTCTGGTTTTTCTCTATAGTCCTGTGGCAGCAGGAACTGGAATGATGTAACTCATCAAGAAAGCTTCCTTCAGTTATTTCATAAAATTATATTAAGCATCAGTATATTTTCCTTCAGTCATAAGGATGAGCCGAATCACCTTGTATGAGGGGCTACAAAGTGTAAAACTCGATATGGAACATTTCCTGCCCTCCTCAGACTTCATGCTGGTTGATACTGGGGTAAGCACTTAAAAAAAGAGGATGAGGCAAAATCAGTCTACCTGGCTTTAGTTCTTGCCTCTGCCACTTACCGTGAGTGTGATCTTGAGCAATGCCCATAACCTATCTGTGCCTCAGCTTCCTGATTTATAAAATGAGGATAGGATTATTGAGAGGGTTAAAAGAATTAATAGGCGTAAAGTGTTTAGAACAGGCCTGACACATACTAAGTGAAATGTAAGTGTTACTATTGTGCTGCTTCTCTATCTTAAAGGGCTTTCATGTGATAATGTCTGGGGTGGAGTACCAGGGAAGGCCTCCTAGAAAAAGCACATGTAAGTCAAGCCTTGGATGCATGAACTCAGTAGTTGGAGAGACACTGGAGGCCAAAGAAACAGCAAAGACAAAGTGATGAAGGAATAAAAGTTCTTGGCATGTTCAAAGTTAATGAAGTCATCTAGGTGACAAGAGTACAGGGTACGTGGTGGCAGGAAAAGGTGATAGGGTGGGCAGGGGAGTTAAGTTTGGAGCAGATTAGAAAAGACCCTGAGTGATAAACCAAGAAATTATCTGGTCAGGAATGAGAAGTCTTAGTATGTTTCTATGTAAGAAAATAACCTAAACAAATCTATATTAAAAAAAAAAAATTCTAAGAGCAGGCAGTTCAGAAGATTGAAATGGCAAAAGCATGAGGAGACTCCTGTTGGATAAGTCAAGGTGAGGGTCTGACCCATGGCAGCAGATTGCTGACAGGTGGACAGAGGGAGTGGCCAGATAGCTGTGTGGGTAAGAAAGAAGTTCAAATCGAAGTTGACAGTGAGGGTCAGGTTCCAGATGCATGGGAGCCGGGAGATCCCCTTTGCTGGCACAGAGAACACAGGAGGATGCAGAGGGGCAGGATTCCCTAGGGGGTTGACTTGGTTCTTGGTCCTTTTAGGGTATTCCTGAGGTGCCAGGAGGTCTCACAGGCACAGATCAGGGGTCATGCCCTCCAGGTAGCATTTTCTTCATATGTGCTTGAACAACTACCTCTCCATCCAGCAATAGGTGCAAGCCCTGAGATTCTACCCACCTCACAACCAAGCCAGCCAAGCACTGCCTCATAGGGTGGGAGGGAGAGGATCCCACTGGGCTCTTCCTGGGCATAGATTTTTATTCAGCTTATTCTAACTTGTTATAAAAGTTTTGCATTTTATAATGGAAAGTCTTATTTTATGAAGCAGCTTTTTTTGGTGTATGTGCATGTGTGTGTGTAATGTGCATGTGTGCGTGAGCCTGTACATGATGTCCGTGTGTGTGTGCCTGGATATGTGTGTGTGTGTGTGTTTGTGTGAATTGAGTGGATCCAATAAGAAGAGTCAAATTTGTATGATTAAGTTTCAGGAACTTTTAACCCTATTCTCAAAAACCTCTTACCCATCCCACTACTCTGAAATTCCTTTAATGGAGGCCCGATTCTTCCTTTTTGTTCAGCTGAACTATACACACTGCAGTGGGTAAACTTTGTGGGTGAACCCCCTGCCCAACAACTAGATAGCTCTGTGACCTTGGGGTAGTTGCATAACCCAGCTTCCTCACTTGTAAATGGTGATAATTGTAAGGACTGTAAAGAGTGTTGTAAGAATTAAATTTTAAAAAAGACAGCAAAGCCTCATATAGACTAAGTGTAAAGTAAATGTAAGTTGTTATTGTTGTAGAAGGTCACTGACATTCTGACATTGCTTGTAGTCAGGGGTGAGGCCAGACATGGCTCCTTCCTCACTCCAGGCCCTATAGTGTGCTGGTTAAGCCTTGGAATCCTAGCTCTGCTACTGTGTGGTCTACACCTCTCCTGTGCCTGAGCTTCTCCTTGTACAAAATGGAGATACAAACCATGCACCTACTGTAGTAGTTACTGTAGTAGTTACTGTGTAGTTACTGTAGTAGTTACTGTAGTAGTGCAGATGAAAAGAGTTGCTATATGTAAAGTGGTAAGAACAGTGCTTGGCATACAGTAGGTACTATTTAAGTTTAGCTGCTGATACTTCTAAAGTAGAAGAAAGGTAGAGAAAAGGGGGTGGGTGGGAGGGAGGGTTCCACTGAGAAGTTAATGACTGATGGATAGGAGGCTGGGGGTCCAGAAGACCAAATTTTCTGATGACCAGGCCCTAAGCACACAGAGGAACCATAGCTATCCCTGGAACTGGTATGCTGTGACTTAGGTTCTGTAGCATGTCCTTCTAGTGTCATTTCCAAACTGGAACCAAAAACAACTCACAAAGGACAGTGCCAGAACATTCTAGGTTGTCCCAACTGATGAACTGGAGGGGACGGCATTTGTTTGGATGTATGAATTCTAAAATCTTTATTAAATGTTACATTCCTACACCGTCACCACTTTTTGAGGAGTAAGAACAACCTGGAAAATAAGGAAAGACACGTGAAGCTAGCCCCAGACCTACGAGTGACAGCTTGCCAGGGAACAAAAGGGTGTCCCATTTTGAGAAATCCCAATGCACATCAATCAAAATCTACTAAGCTTATAAAAATGGAGTGTACTTTTCTGGAAAAAGAGTGGAGAGAATCAGTCATTTGCATTATCAAAGGATTCTTTGATTCCGGGGGAAAAAAGCACAAAGAAAGAAAAGAACAAAAAAGTAAAAAAATAAAGTAAAGAGGATGCCCCACATGATCTCTTTAAATGACATCCTTTCTTGGTGAATCTCAACCCTGATTCGATTTGCAAATATTGGATTTATACAGTGCATAAACCATATGTTCCTGAAGAGAGTTAAAAATGTGTAGAATGAGGTACGCCTGTAGGAATGATATTTAGGAGAAATTAAAACAAACCAGAGAAAAGAAGCTTTTTGCTTTATGAAGAAATTGAGTAATTCAGAGTGTGTAAGTTTAAACATCAGCTGAAAAACAGCTGCTCTTCAGAGGAGGATGAGCCAAAAGAGTGAGGTTGGGAGGAAGTTGAGATGAGAGCTGTTTAGTTCTTTAATGCTCCTGTGTGTAGATAAAAGGGTGAGAAGGAGGGGATCTTCTTTGGCACGAGCAGCAATTCCAAGCAGTTCTAGAAGTTTCTACATCACTGAATATGATCTTCCCACATGGCGACTGGAGTAGAGACCAGGGCCAAACACGTGGTGCAGTGATGTCGTGGGGCCGGCAGGTCAGGCACCTGTGAAGCCGCAGCCACAAAACTTTCTTCAGAAGCTGCTTTTTTACTTAACCGAGCACAATTTTCCATCCCATATGTGCAAAGCATTTCATCCATTAGTGTCTTCTTGGCTCCTTTGAGCTTCTTTTTTTCCATTCCAAAAAAAAAAGAAAGAAAAAAACCCAAAAAATAAAAACTCTGCAAACTCCAACTCATCGTACACAAATATTTTGCTTCTGAAATCCACTCTGTTTTCTCCTCAAGGACTGGCACATTTTAACCTGGAGAGGCTCAACTGCCCCAATCTGCTTTTGATTAATTTAAGTTCCCTCTTTCCTGCGTCGGAACCCAATCACATTAAACAAGGTACTTTGCTAAGTGTTGTGAGGCGTAACAAGGGATCATGAGCAGCTGTCTTAAAAGAGCTTACATTTTAATTTAATGTAATTTAATTTTAATTTAATTTCCATGTAACTGCTTGTCTGATTTCCTCAATTTCTACTGTAGAGTACCCCTTCCAAAAAAAAAACAATGTGCTTTTAGAAACTTGCAAACTGACAGTTTAAATACTGTGTAGTTGAGGTGGGGAATACATGTGTCAATGTGTATGCACGCACACACACACCCAGACAAAGATGTACAGATGTCCAAAATAACTACCTCAGATTCTATGATGTGACCATGCTTTACTTTAAATGATATGGCATTTTTTGGAATCTAGAATGAAAGGTCCTTTGACCTAAAGATCATATGTGGCCTAGATGTGAATGACCACCTGAGGATGGTTTCAAAAGGGAGAGATGCTGGAGGCAAGAAGAGTAGCAAAGGACACTATTGCAGTTGTGCAAGAGTGAAATGACAATGAGCTAAATAAGAAAGTAATTGTGGGAAGAGAATGGAGTCAAGATATAGTCAAAGGTAAATTTGTAAGACTTGGTAGTCTCCTTATTGAGGAGAGTAAGAAAGTTTGGAATCTCAGTTCACTCCCTGGTATCTGACCTTGTTATTAGGAAGATGGCATTGATGTTCACTGAGATACAGAATTCATGGACAGGACCAGGTATGGGGTGCAAATAGAATGGATTAAGTTTGAGACAAATTAAGTTTGAGATTACTTTGGGAATGTATATGTCCAGTTAGCGGTTGTATATGTAGAGGGGTCTGAAGCTGAGAGAAGTCATTGTTGGAAAGCATAAGATAGAGCAAAAGAATGACTAGTCAGAGACATGGGTAAAATCATGTAAGCCAAGGGCAGTGGGTTAAGAGGTGAGAGGGCAACCATGTCAAATAGTGTCAATGTCGAGTAAGAAAAGGATTTGGACTTGTTCACTAGATTTGGCAAAATAGTGGTTCTTCCCAGAGAGCTGCAGTGACATGTTGGGGAAGGAGACAACAGTGGAGCATTTGGGAGTTGGAGGAAGGCTTTTAGGGAGAAGTGGCCGTGAGTGTAGCCACACAGATCATCACATTAATCTTGATATTTTTCTGCCACTACATGGTCTTTAGTTTAAAAAGCGATTTGAAAAGTTTGTGAGGTTATGTAAAGGTAAATCCAAGTTCATTCTTAGGAAACCCACAAGAGTACAGAGTATCATTTTAGTATCTAGTCTCATTCTCCTGTAAGACATAATACACATGCCCTGACATTTGTGCCCTAAGAATGTGAAAGGACTCAGATTCTTTTCAACATATAAAGGAAAGAATTTTAAAGATCAATACATATTGATGGATGTATAATTATGATGATCCTAAGAACATCAATGCATTCACAGAGCTCCCTCACCAACCTTTCCTGGGTATTGGGTAGCAAGTTGGTAGGTGACTAATACCAGCATTTTCAGTTGACAAGTGACGTAATCGAATGGTCAGGTGTCTTTTAATTACAGTTTAGTAGGCATTAGAAGTTCAATTAGAAGTGATATTTAGCGATGGCCAGAACTCCAGGGCCTCACCTGTGTGCGAGGGATTTTTCAGGGATATCAATTCAACTCTCAGTTTCTCTACCAAGCTCAGTCCCTATGATGTGTCTAATCCTTGAATCCTTTAAAATGCAGACTAAGCAGTTCTAACATATGACAAAATTCTAGAGCAACTCTGTGTTTAAAAACATGTCTCTGAACAGGCTGACCTGTATATTCAAAGAGTATGTAGTAAGTTCTTCCTTTAGCAGTTGTGGTGCCTCTGTGTTGATATATCCATATGCGCTGACTTCCCTGGGGCACACAGCAGACACTTAGAAAACATGTATTGAGTGGTCGTGGAAAGTGTACTTGTGAACACCTCACTAGGGTTAGATGTAGTTCACAGCTGTAGATCGACACTTCAGACATTCTCTGTATCCCCACGTTCCTGCCCCATATCTTGGTCAAGATGACCACTTCTGGTTGGTTCTCTTCACATCTGAAACCCATGTAAGGCGCCTTCATCCATGTCTGTGTGTACCCACTCACCAATTTCTGCCCTTTGTAGGAAACGTAAAACAGCTCATAAAAATGCAAGCAATTTACATGTGTGTTTCTGGTGTTAATGCTGTCTCTTGACCTCCATGATTTGCCGAGCTTTGGAACCTTGGCCCACCTTTACTAGATGATCTCTGACCACTTCTAGGTAGAGGCAGCTCATCTGGGCAGTCGATAATATGGCCTTTGGCACCGAACTGCCTGGGTTAATTCCTTAGCTCTGCCTTTGTGCTGGGGATAAATTGCTTAGCCTTTCTATGCCTTGGTTTCCTCATATCTAAAATAGCGATAAAGGGGCCGGCCCGGTGGTGCAGTGGTTAAGTTCTCATGTTCCGCTTTTCGGCAGCCCGGGGTTCACCGGTTCGGATCCTGGGTGTGAACATGGCACCGCTTGGCACGCCATGCTGTGGTAGGCGTCCCACGTATAAAGTAGAGGAAGATGGGCACGATGTTAGCTTAGGGCCAGGCTTCCTCAGCAAAAAAGAGGAGGACTGGCAGTAGTTAGCTCAGGGCTAATTTTCCTCAAAAAAAAAAAAGGGATAAAAATTGAACCTCTCTTGTCTGGTTATTATGAAGATTAAATTAGTTAATATGCATTATGTGACTAGAACAGTGCCAAGCACACGGCCATTGTTCCCCCCAAATTACCTTTTACTGTACAGTATTTGCTAATCCTTCAAGTCTTTGCTACCTCCTGACCCACTCAGCCTCCAGGGAAGAGGAGAATTTTGGAGATATTCTAGAATTAAACAGAGGCTAGACACATAGCAGAAAGACATAAGCTTCCTTCATTTATGAGTTTTCATTTACAAAACTTTCTTCATTTATGAAACCAGTTTCCTAACCCCTTGGACAATTGGCAGTACCCATTCTTGGATGAACCTGCTAGTTCTCCATCACTGGAAAGGGTCAAGCTCAGCCTACCCAGGTGATCTTCACAGGAAGCAGAGATGAGAGCTGCCTCTCCAACAAAGCTACCAGGCTGCAGGTCCCGGGGGAAAGCAGGCATATGTCCCCATGGAGATCTGAGCACAAAAGGGATTTGGTGGGAAAAAGCCAACGTTGTCAAATGCTAGGAAGAAAAAGGAAACCTACCTTTTCTTACTATACCTCTCAGCCCCTTCTCACAAAGAGAAATGACACCAACGTGCAAGTAGCCTTCAAGACATTGCGAGTAACAGAGAAAAGAGGTTGGGGATGAACAACTTAGTAGTGGCAGCAGTGGCAATGGCAGTTTGAATTTACTAAGCACCTACTTTGTGCCAGGCAATGTGCTTGGTGCCTTATATGCATCATGCCCTTTTATCCTCCCAAACCCCTTCTTGTAGATATTAGCTAGTGAATTACTGTCATGGCTAAGAGAACAGGCTCTAGGGCAGGGTTTCTCAACCTCAGCACTATGGACATTTGGGGCTAGGTTATTCGCAGCTGTGGGGTTGTGGGTACACTGTAGGATATTAAACAGCATCCTTGTCCTCAACCCTGTAAACACTAGTAGCATCCCTCACCCGCTCCAGTCGTGACAACCAAAAATGTCTCTGGACATTGCCAAACATCCCCTGGGGAGCACAGTTACCCCTGGTTGAGAATCACTGTTCTAGAGTCTCAGAAAAGGTGTAGAGCATTCTAGCTCCAACACTTACTACCAATGTGACTGTATGCTAGTTTTCTCATTGGCAATTGTACCAACCACATCATATTTAAAAAATTTTAACGGAAATAGTTCCTGCATCATGCTTAGAACAGTGCCTAGCTCATAGGAAGTTTCAATAAATGTTAGCTATTTTAATTGCTTTAAGTTTTACTTATTTTTTTTTTAAGATAAAGAAACTGAGACTCAGAGAAGTTAAATAACTTGCCACATTCTCAGCTGAGGTGTGGCTGAGCTGTGGTTCAAGTCCAAACCATCTGCCATCAAAGGCACAAGCTCTCATCCTGGCTCTCCTGGGAGGAGACCTCGGGAGGCTACCAGGCTGTAAATTGTACAGTCAATGGCCCAGGGCTGGCTGCCTGGGGTCCTAGCAGGGTGAGAAGCCCTGGAATCTGGTGACTCTTCCGTGACAGCAGCAGGGACACCAGTGGCCTGAGCAGCTCAGCCAAGGTAGCCACAGTGGTTCCCTGGCATTTGACATTGTTTGCCGGCAGTCGCAAATGGTCGCTATCAAGGATCACTATTTGTGTTTCCGTGAGGCACAATATGCCAGATTCATAAGAGCCAGATGTCACAGCTGACCCGAACGAGGCCCTCAGATGGATCCCACGCGTTTCATGTGTCAGGCCTATATCCATTCATAAAACAGCTCATTCCCAAATAGGTCTTGAGGAAAAAAAAATCTAAAATTGGTTGTGCAATTCTGAGACTAGTTGCAATTGATTTCCAAGCCTCCTCCCCCCCTCTCCTCCCCACTTCTCATATTTTTAATTCTGGGTTAATTCTTCCAAGGTTCAAAGCAGAAAGAGGGGCATGGTATCATTCGACCCCAGAAAAGGAAACAGGAATTGAAAGACAAGTAGGTGAGCATAGGATAATATTATTTTTGCTGTTTTAGATGTTAAAGCTATAGAAATATTTTGTGGTCGGAATCAGGCAAGTGTGTCACTGTCCCCCCACCCCCTTTTTTCTTTTTTTTTATTTTAAACTTTGGACAGAGCCACTTTCTCAGAAACACAGCTGAAAAACCTTTAAAAATGCATGCATGCATACACAGCAGTCTCAGGAGTTCGAGGTGTCTGGAGTAAGGATTAGAGAGGTTCAAGTCGGCTCCCCTTGTTAAAATTACAGCTGCACCAAAGATGGTACAGAATATCAGCCCAGGGCTCAGGAAACTCGTCCGGTTCTCAGGAATGAGAAAATGCAGCTGTGCTGGATCAGACAGAATACGGAGGGTCAGGCTTCCCTCTCCCCATCGTTACTACTCTGTCCAGAGAGAAAGGTCAAGGAGATGCACCTCTGCGCCAGGTAGCATTCATGCTGCTGTGATTGAAATGCGTGGATCTGTCATTCTGCAAGTTCGAAGACAGGTATGAGGTTAAAAAAATCAAAATAAGTGCAAAAAATAAACCCAGGTTTAGCATTTTTCATTTTCACTTTTTGTTTTCCTCCAGGGGTTGAAATTTAATCTCTCTTTTAGCAAACTGGAGCTGGCTCCCTCTCTTCCTCTGGCTTTTTCTCCCCAGTGTACTCACAGTGCCTATTCCATAGACACGCTCAGCTGATTAGGAAGCCTGTGCATTGTCACCAAGGCCTGTTGTCACCAAGGAAATGTGTTTGGGGGCAGGTGCTTTTCATCCACCCCCTGCACATACCCCCAGCCATGCTGACCCTGCTAATCTTCAGGTTCAGCACTTGTCAGGTGCTGACAGCGAAGGAATCTCTTTACAAAATGCACCCACCCTGGGGTGTCCGAACATGTGAGAGTGTGTGCATGTGTGTTTTCGACTCTCTTGCAAGGTTCCACATTTCCCATAGGTCCCACTAGTGCAGTAATCAGAGTGATGCAGCCTCATTCAGTAGCTATTCTAAGAAACTTTGGCCAAGGGCTAAGCTTGCCCCTCTTCCTAGGATGTTCTCCCTGACATTTCTCCCCTTCCCAAGAGGCACTTTTGGTGAGACAACACAAATATCATTCACCAGCTGCACCCCCACCCCTTAGCTTAATGACCTCTGTTGCTGGCTAGCCAGAGTCATTTTTTAGTTTAACTCATGTCCGGTTAGGCACAAAGATATTTTTAAGGCTACTTTGTGGGGGGTAAGAACACATCAGGGGTCACTCCAAATCCATTCCAAATCAGAGTCTCACAGGCCAACCCCACAGAGAGCCAGAAGGAGGAAATGACTCACTCTCCGGGCCCATTGCTCTCTTGTAATTCATTACACTCTCCCAGCACAGAGCCAGGGGCCATTGCTGAGGTTCAGCTGCTACTTGAAATCAAATCCTGCATCCAACAGCCCCATTTCCCTCTACCTTCCAGAAGAACGCCACGCCCTAATGATGTGTGTCTATGCACTGGACCACTCTTGGATTGGATAAAAAGTTGCCTGAAACAGCTTTCCCATCCTCTCACTTTCTTGTGATAACACTTAGAATGTCAACTGTTAAAACAAGGTAGATTTAGTAAATTTTTAGTAAATAAGAATCGCACATATTCCCCAACTCTCAATTCTTCAGCTCTATTGTTTTTAAGTAAGATGGTAGATTAAATTAGAATTGTATAAACTTGATACATTATTCGTCATTGGCCAAAACATATTAAATTTATTTACTCACTCATCTATCCAACAATCCATTCATTCATTCAAAAATGCAGAAAAAATACACGGTGCCCAATCTGCCAGACACAGTGAGACCCAGGGGACAGACATGAATACGACATGGTTCCTGTAGCTGATGGGCTGGCTGGGTGGTACGAGAGAAACTGGGGAGTTAACATACGCAATTACATGGCGCCATGATGTGGGTCTTGGGAAGCATGGTGTAGTGATATAGTGCAGGTGGTCAGTGCCACCTGCAGGCATCAGGAGGGCCTCTGAGACGGGAAGAGCAGGTAATTTTGGGTGTATAAGTGGGCAGAGGTGCAACAGGCAATGAGAGCCCTTTGAGCTGTTTCATGCCTCTGCCTTTACTCATGGGGCTTTTTCTGCCTAGAATCTCCTAACCCAGCATTAAGGAAACTTATGGAACATAGTAGGCACCTACTATATGCCCATTGAGGAATTTATGAATTAATGGTGAGTAGTTAAAGGAAAGAAGGGGGTAAAGAAACAGTAAATTGAAGAAAGTGGAGGCAACTGCAGACAAGGACCAGTGAATGCATGGTATGCAAATAACTGTCCCTGATTACTCGTCTATGGGTCACATCATAAAGGATCACCTATACCTTTCCAGTTGAGTTTAGATGGCAAAGGACTTACAGCCTCCCCAACAGAGTGGTTGACTGGTGCACAAAGTAGAATCTATTTACCATTTGCATTTGTAGACTATTCTTATGAGGATCTTGACAATGAAGAGTATAATAAATAAATACCTATAAGGTATTAGAGAGGAGGATATTGTCTCGATAAAGAGTCTTTAAATGTACCTGGAGAAAGAATACAAGATAGTTAGAACCTCCGTGTTGGTTACATTTCGTAAGGTGACAATAATAAGAGAAACTGATATTTCTAGAATGCCTATTATTTCTTTAATGTGATGTTTGTTTCTACATTTAATAAAAGATTCTGGTTATCTCTGATGTGCTGGGCTCTCTGAGGGTATTGTGAGGTCTATGGGATTGTGAGGGTAAAAGGCTATGGGAATGCAGGGGAACCGATGGGAACCTTCCAAAGTGAGCTTTTAAGAAGGATCTAGAGAAAGTAAAGTCAAGCTGGACTTGAACAAATGGATAATGTTTATACATGAAAGAATTGATATAGAAATGACATTTTAGGGAGGAAAAAGTAGCCTGGAAAAAAAAGGCCTAGGAATAAAAACTGGGGGGAAGGGGCAGAATTACAGGGAAGAGTTAACGTGCCCAGAATATGCACTATGCTCAGCGCGTCCTGGGCATTAACTAACTGAATCCTCTCTTAATCACATGTGTTAATCAGTACAAGGACTGAGCAGACAGTATGGTCATATTTTCATACTTTGAGGCCTTAAGGAAAATAAGTGACGTTTTTAGGAAACAGAGATTGTGAGTCACGGCTGATAAGAACTCATTTATTACATCTGTTTGGTCCTGGGAAAAAAGTCCGAACCACTGGCTCAGCACAGGACTGTCCTTCCACCTCTGGGCAGGAAGGGGATACAGCCAGGCTTCTCAACCTCAAAGGATTGCTATAATTAGTGGATAAAATACATAAGCATCTAGCACAATGCCAGGAGCACAGGATGTACCTGGCATTCAGAAACTGTGGATTGTGCATAGTGAAGGAGTGATTCTAACCTTGCTGGTGCATCAGCATCACCTGGAGGCTTCTTAAAACAAATTGCTGGACCCACCCCCTGGAGTTTCTGATTCTGTAGGTCTGGGAGGGCCCAAGCATTGGTATCCTCTGTGATGCTGCTGGTCCAAGGACCACTCTGACGGGACCTCCGCACTGGGCCACACTGCCTTTCTCTGCTATGTCACTTGACACACCTACTCTGAGCCTTTACTTCCTCGTGCCAGGGCCTTCTCAGCAACTCTAGACTCAGAGAAAGGAAGTTGATAAATTCATCCAGGGAAAAGTTTTAGGTAAACAATAATTTGCTACCTATTACTTAATATATATGAGAAAAAAACCCAATGGTAGACACTATTTCAGGCATTTTAGGTCATGAAGAGGAAAGAATATTTAGACGAAGGAAGGGTTTATAATGCTTTTGAAATCATCTCTCTCCTATTGGTGAGGTGATTTTGGAAATCTGAGAATTTCTTGGCTAATAAAATATTAGCCAATGTTAGTCTGTATTTCTACGTAGCTAAAAGATCACTGCCTTCACTTGGCTCACGAATACCAGAGAATTTAAGTTCCTTTTTCATCTGCTTCCTCATCCCTCCCCCAATCCTCCCCACCTCATCACCTAGGAGACTGCTACCCTGGGCACTCTAGGACAGCTTTGACTGACCCTTCTGGAATAGACAAAGCATCATGTAACTTGAGATTCAAGCAAGCATAGACAAAGTAGCACTGGTGATAGGTCAAATACATTCCTTGAATTTTGACGTTTCCTCTTGAATGTCTTAACATTAAGGTTCAAGGACAGAAAACCCTAACCTAAGTCTGTCACTCAAGGATCCTGAGATTTCCAACTGGAGGTTTAGAAACGAAGCTGAGCTTTTCTGGGAAACCACTAGTATTCCAGCAAAAACCACAGTATACTGAGAACTTCTGTGCGGGATTGAGAAATACCAGCTATGGAAAGAAATGGCAGAATGTGGGCCATACATGTAAATAATTTCTTGCCACCCACCCATCCCTTATCCCCAGTGGAAAATAAGCAAACCTGTGTGGGAGAATTTCTGCCTCCCTGTCAGCACAGATCAGGAGTCAGGTCAGTTGGGAGAGCCCTGTGAAAGCACTAGATGTATAGCTTCAAAACATCACTGGCAGTGGAATCTGGAGTGAACAGTGCACCAACCCCTTCTGTTCAGTAGAACAACAGTGAAGGCAAGTCCACAAGGCTCACCATGCTTCTTTTTGACAAGAGATCTTCCACATAGACCTCATTTCCTTTGCAATCCGATTGGCCCTCAGTGACATGTGCTCATGAATATTAGATAAAGGGAACCAACATTTATCGAGCACCTTCTATGTGCTAGACTTTGTGCTAGGTACTTTACAAATACATAATATCTCGTTTAATCCTCACAGCAACCCTCTGAGGAAATGTGTGCCTTACATTAACAGAAGAGGAAACAGAGGCTTAACCAAGGTCAAGCCATCTTCTTAACATTAGTGACATACATGATAGGATTCAATCCTGGGCCTGTTTGAAGCAGAACAGCATCCAACCATTGCTTTCACCAAAAGACCTGATTTTTTGTTGATTTTTAAAATTGTGGTAAAATATACATAACATAAAATTTACCAGATTAACCATTTTTAAATGTACAGTTCAGAGTGTGATATGTATATTCACATTGTTGGGCATCCAATCTCCAGAACTTTTTCATCATACAAAACTGAAACTTCATACCCATTAAGTAACGACTCCCATTCTCCCTCCCCATAACCTCTGGCAGCCACTGTTCCACTCTATGTCTCTATGATTTTGACTACTCTAGATCCCTCATATAAGTGAAATCATGCAGTAATTGTGTTTTTGTGACTGGCTTATTTCATTTAGCATAATGTCCTCAAGGTTCATCCATATTGTAGCAAGTGTCAAGATTTTTGTCCTTTTTAAAGCTGAGTAATATTCCGTTGTATCTATATGTCACCTTTTGTTTATTTATGTATCAATGGACACTTGGGTTTCTTACTTCTGGCTTTTGTGAATAATGCTGCTGTGAACATGGTTGTATAAATATCTCTCCCAGACATTGCTCTAGATTTTTCTGGATATATATCCAGAAGTGGAGTTGCTGGCTTATATGATAATGCTATTTTTAATTTTTTGAGGAACTGCAAAACTATTTTCCATAGAGGCTGCACCATTTCACATTCTCACCAGCAGTGCACAAAGATTTCAATTTCTCCACGTTTGCCAACGCTTATTTTCTATTTTTGTGATAGTAGCCATCCTAATGGGTGTGAGGTGTTATCTTATTATGGTTTTGATTTGCATTTCCCTAATGATTAGTGATGCTAAGCATCTTTTCATATGCTTGTTCTATATCTTCTTTGGAGAAATGTCTATTCAAATCCATTACCTGTTTTTACATCAGGTTATTTGTTTTTTGTTGTTTAGTTGTAGGAGTTCTTTATATATTCTGAATGTTAATTCTTTATCAAATATTTTATTTGAAAATATTTTCCCTCTTTCTGTAGGTTGCCTTTTCACTATATTGATTGTGTTCTTTGGTGCACAGATGTTTTTAATTTTGATATATTTCAATTTATTAATTTTTTCTTTTATTATTTGAGCTTTTGGTGTCATAGCCAAGTAATCATTCTCAAATTCATTCTCAAATTCTCGATGTCATGAAGCTTTTCCTCTATGTTTTCTTCTAAGAGTTTTATAGTTTTAGGTCTTATGTTTAGGTCTTTGATCCATTTTCAGTTAACGTTTGTATATGGTATAATGTAAGGGTCCAACTCCACTCTTTTCCCTGTGCCTATCCAGTTTTCTCAGCACCGTTTGTTAAAAAGACTGTCTTTCCCCTATGAGTGGTCTTGACACCCTTCTAGAAAATCATTTGACCATATATGCAAGGGTTTACTTCTGGGCTCCCTGTTCTATTCTATTGATCTATATGTCTGTCTTTATGCCAGAACTACACTATTTAGATTACTGTAGCGTTGTAATAGTGTTGAAGTCAAAAAGTGTGAGAATTCCAATTTTGTTCTTCTTTGTCAAGATTGCTTTGGTTATCAAAAGACCTGTTTTGAAGAGAAAAACTAAAGAAGAAGACTGTTAAAGTCCAGAAATAGAATGCAATTCTTAAACATATAAACTATTTGACTTGCCTAGGAACAATGAGTATAGATGCCAGAACAGTCCTCCAGTGTGAGAGGATCAGTTTTTATAAGAATTTTAAAATGTTGTCCCCTCCTTCATAAGTTAGGTCAACTGACTAGAATTGCCATACAACATCCTGTCTTCTCCCTAGTCTCCTAGCCGCTCAAGATCCTGGCCTAGTCTCTTGATAAGATGAGCTGCTCTTGATGGGAAGTTTTGCTATATTCCCAGCCTCAAAATTGGGAGTCCAGGAGCAGAGGGCAGAAGAGACCAGTAGGAAACAGAATGAGATTTGTGGAAGCCTTGTAGAGGGTCGGGACGGTTCAGAAAGGGGAGTTCCTTCTCCAGTTTTCAGTTTTGTTGCTGAGGGTTAGAGCCTGGCAGAACAAAAACACCAAAGTCCCTAGGAAATACCTCTTTCAATCCAAGGCACTGTGGCTGGATATGTGGAGTGGATATGGAAACCTTTTTTCCTTTCTTGAAAAAAAAATACAATCAACAAGAAATGTGACAAAAGACAATATTGTTAGCATGTTAGAAGAGAATGGCGAGAGGTCCATGGGAACCTGCAGACCAGTCATAATGCCAGAGGCAAGGGAACATGAGCAAGAAGACGAGAATATGAGTGATGGGAATCAAAGAAACCCAGGTGGTGACTACAGAGATTTTCTGAGGGCCCCAGTGCTGACCCTGAGGATTGTCTTGAGGCCCCAGCAGGCTTCCTGTGGTAGTCTGAGGCAAATGGCAGGAGGCAGGGAAGAGAATCCTCTTTCCTATTGCTCTTCTCCGTCACTCTCCCCTCCCTCTGGAGCTCTCTCCTTTTCAGGTATTCCCTGATCGTCACCACTGTGATCTTTCTTTCCAAGAAATCCTTGGGTTCTAAATTAACCCTCCCCATCCAAACCCCTAACTCCTCTTCTCCTTAACAAACCCTAGACATGAGTGTACACGCATATACAAACACACAGACACACAGATAGAAACAACATACGCAGTGGACTTTTCCTCTTTTCCTGTCTTGAGCCTTGTCTCACAAAAGCCAGCTCCCAGGGCTTGGTTTCCCTCACACAGGGGATCCCGAGAGATTGGCTTTCAGTGGGAAACACATGTTAGAGAGGTGGCCACATAATGCCTTCACGGTAGAAGAGAGAGAGATATAGGGGATTTTGAATTAGAAAAGGGGTCTCTGGTGGAGAAGGAGTTACCAACAGAGAAGTTAGTGAAATGGTAGAGGTAAGATAAAATAGTAAAACATATATAAAATAAATAAAACAATAATTGTGATTTTCAGAGTACTTTCTGTTTACCTGGCTCTACTTTACCTGTGTGATATGTACTATCTTGGTTACTTCTGATAACCACGCTGTGAGGTACATGTTACAATCTTCAGTTTGCTGCTGATGAAACTGAAGAGAAGAGAGATGAGGCTTCATATGCTCTCTTTTATGGAAACTGTGAGATTGGGTCTGGGAGGCAGAGATCTGGCCTCCTTTGATTAATCTGTTTTCCTTCTGTGGATAGATCCAGCTTTTGGGGAATTCAGTCTGGGCTTATAAAGCACAGTCACGAAGCACAGTGATCCTCCACTGTTGAGAGAGGTGACTCATCTCCCTCCCCTTTCTGAAACCTGTATTGGTCACAGAAGAGTTGGGTACATTACTAGTGAGTAAAATATGACTACTTGGTATGTTCGGGGCAGCATTGTATCCCACGTATGAATAGGCCTGTGGAGCATACTCTGAACAGTCAGAGATGAGGAGCCTCAGTTGGGCTTTCAGCCAAGGTGCCATTTTTGAGTTAACTTCTCAGGGCCTCAGTTTGCTGCCTGCAGAATGGTGGGGGTGAGGGGAGAATAAGGGAAAAGCCAACATACAGATGGCATACCCTGGAAGTCTTGAGAGAGTCCCCCTCACAGCCCTACAGCAATCCTCTGCTCGCACCCAGGACCAACAGAAGGAGAGGCAGGAAGGGAAGAGAGACTCCTTCCCTTCCACCTGTCCCAGCAATGGGCAGGTACCCTAGTGACCTAGGCTGTAGGCTTCTCCTGGTCTTCTCATGACCCTTCTCTTGTCCCCCAGTTCAGGCTTTAGTGGGAAGAAAAATATAAGAAGGATAGGAAGAATCATTTGCCTCCCTTGCAGGGTGTGTATGTGTTGTAATTCTTTTCCTTTCCTGTGTTCTGAGTGACCCAACAACATCCCCTCATAGCAACTGCACTTTTATATGGATTAAGAACCAAATGTTGAAAACACAACAGAAAAAAGAATCTTATTGCAGTTTCCAATATCTGACCTGCCAAGAACCAGGAGCTTCAGGGAAGCTAAATCAATTACCTAAGAAGTTTCCATTTTTTCAACTTTCCTCAAGAAAAGTTGGAGGGAGACTCCAAGATACCTTTCCAAAAAAAAAAAAAGCACACACATAAGTAAGTAAGATAAGTAAGGCATTTCCACAGCTTATGTGTTAGATGGGAGGGCCCACCTAGAGATTTGCCAGGAACACTGAAGCTGACTCCAAAGGGCTTCCTGGGATTGCAGTTGAAATAGCCCTGTTAATTAGTGAACTTTCCCAGGTTAGTTCAGAAATTTGCGCAGTTCTCCTGTCAGTAAACTCAATTTTTGGAACTCAGTGCTTTGAAGCAAAAAAGATCTAAGGACATGGACTTTACTGTCTTCTTTCTAGAATCTGATTGGAAAATGGGTATTATATCATTTTTTAAAATCTCCATTCAACTTAATGCAATTTACCTGATGTTTTGAATGCCTAAGTCTGCCTGGTTTGTTGAATGCCTGGTAGGAGAATTCAGAAGTTCAGTATGAACTCAGGAGCTCACATGTAGAGGGAAAGTTAGTATGAAAACAGAGGTCTATGGAAGTATGTCATCCATGCTTCAAGGAAGGGAGTGTCTGTGTGGGGAAAAATGATTCTGCTTCAGAGGATCGGGACAAACTAAGGAAGAATCATAAACATAAATGCCCTTGGTTGGCAACGTAAAGAAGTCAATCCAGAGCAAAGGGGCTTCCTTTGTGCTCCACATTTTACATACTTTATCTTATTTTATTCACACACATACAGGTGGGGTTCAGGTCTTACAGAATTGGTCTTTCTATTTTATAAGTGAGGAAACTGAGGAGAGAGACAAAGTTGCTTGTCCAAGGTTACAAACAGTAAGCCACGGTTTGGTCAGGCATCTAACTCAAAGTCTGTGAGTTAGACTCAAGGTGGGCTCTGAAGCAGACAGTCTTTGGTCAGGAGTGAAGTAATGAGTTCTGCTCTTAATATGTCAAGCTTGAGGTACATGTAGGAGGAGATTGGCTAGAAATAAGGGTCTGGGACTAAAAGAGAGTTTGGAGAGAGATTTAGGAGCACAGGCAGATGGGTGTCAGCAGAAGTACGCATGAGAGTGATGAGATTGTCCTGGGCAGATGTGAGGTGAGAAAAGCAGCTGTAGATAGAATCCTGGAGTAAAGGCAAGAGTCCAAAGATGGACAAAGGAAATGAGGAGAGTGCCAGAAACAATAAAAAGAGAGTTAGAATTGTCTGGCCCAGTGGTGTAGTGGTTAAGTTTGCATACTCTACTTTGGTGGCCTGGGGTTAGCGGGTTCAGATCCTGGGCATGGACCTACACACCACTCATCAAGTCATGCTGTGGTGGCATCCCACATACAAAATAGAGGAAGATTGGCACAGATGTTAGCTCCAGAGCCAATCTTCCTCATGTAAAAAGAGGAAGATCGGGAACAGATTTTAGCTCAGGGCCAGTCTTCCTCACACACACAAAAAAGAGAAGTAAAACCTTGGAAACCATGAGAGAGGACAGTTGTAAGGAATGAACAGGGTCAGTAAATGCCATAAATGCTGCCGAGAGCTTGCACAGGATGACAACAGCCATTCAATCTGGCAATTTGAAGCTTGTTGGAGACTTTAGAGACAGAAATTTTAGTCTAATACTGAGGTAAGAAGACAGATGAGAACTTGGCAAGGATAGTGGGGGTAAGAAAGCAAAAATGTCAGGAAAGCCGACTATGAAAGCAGGGAGAGAGTTAAGCCGTGAGCTTCTAAGGGTCAAAGTAAGGATTGTTTTGCTTTATTTGTTGGTCCATTTCAAGATGATGGATTTTTGAGAAAGTTTGCATGCAGAAGGCAGGATGCCAGTGAAGAAGAAAAGATTCTAGAATAAAATGGAGGCGCAAGGTTTGAGGAGGAACAGAACCCAAAATGTATGTGGTAGAAGAATCTGTGTAGGAATGGAGTAGAAGTCAGCCTTGGAGAGATAAGAGATGATACAGACAAATTTGAAGGGCACTCAGGAGACCAGGGACAACCCTGTCTGTTGTCCTCCATTCTCCCTGTGAAACCAGTGTCAGGAGTCTATGTTGAGATCAAAATGCCTTATAGGACAAGTGAGATGTGGAGCTACTGAGGAAAATAGGAAACCAGCAGAAAGGTATTTACAGGATTGAAGAAATGTGGTGGGAGGCTGTCAGAGGCAGGTATGATCATAGGAAAGGTAACATCTAGTGGTCTGATATCAGTGAAGGAGACAGCAAAACACCAACATAGAGAAGTGTATTACTGTGCAGGTCAATATATGATGTTCCAACTGAAAACACTGAATAGTTAGGCACACATTACATTAATACCCAATATGCTCTGTGGGCAAAGAGAACAATGTACATGCTAAGAAAAAAAATTTAACTGGATGATTTTTTTCAAGCACTTTCTATGTGACTAGTACTATGCTAATAGTTTTGAATATATGGGTTTTTAAAATTTTCCTGATATTACTAGTGGTTGTTGTTAACTCAGGTTTACAAATAAGGAAACTGAGGGTTAGTTAAGCAACTTGCCTAAAGTCACCAAACTAGTTTGTGTCAGAACCAGATTTTGAACCCGGGTCTGTCTGTCTTGTAATATCATACTCTTAAATATTGTGCTTTCCTGATGTAGAAAAATTTCTAACAGAAATTATCACAAAAAGTTTGATATATATAAAAATTTTCTAGAAAGTGGCCTTAATTTGATTAGTCTCCTGAAGAGGTGGAGATGTGAGCTGTTCATCCATCCCTTGTTCATTCATTCACATACTCATTCATCCTTTCAGTCATTCCACAGACATTTATTTTTAAGCATCTATAGAAAGGCCAGCACCAAGCAAGTTAGCAAGGATCCATGTGTGAAGGAGACCTGATTCCTCCCTGAAGGAGCTGTCAGCCTCAGAGGAAGGAGGCACTCAAACAAAGACGTTCACTTATTGGTTAACGTGGTGTGAGAGAAGACAGTATGGGCACCGAGGGCAACAAGGGTGAGGGGTTGCTCATCCGGAAGGTCAGAAAAGATTCAGAGGAAGTGGCCAGATCTGAGTCTAGGAGGTGAGTCGGTGTTAGGCAGGCTTCTTTTGGGGCCAGGACTGGGAGCACAGGAGGCAGGGTGGTCCCTAGAGGTGAGACTCAGGGCTGTGAACAGCATAGTATGTGGAACCACAAAGATGCCCAAGTGGTTAGAGTGAGTTCCCAAATATCAAGAATTTGCCTTCTTCCTGATTTTTTTATATATCAGCATGCCACCATAATCATTTGAGTGATATATTTTTTAAATCAAGTATTTAAAAATAATCGAGCTTCAAATTTTAAAATCCACAGAATTGCTGTTTTGAGCAGCAGTTATTTATTTTTTCTAAGACATTAGAATAAAAAATATTTGTCTGTGATTCCTGTAAATTACCTGTCGTGTGCATAACAAAGTGTGAGCACCCTGGGTCAAAGCATAAAGGTGAGAGTCTAGATTGATGAGTCAAACTTTCTGGGCTCAGAGACCACTTTGAGAGTATAATGGAAACAATGCATTCTCTCTAGATACTCATGTGTGCACAAGCACAGACACTCACACGTGTTATTTTGCATGTTATTTCAGAATGGAAGGACCCAGATGTTACTGGATGAAAGGTCAAGTCACCTGCTATAGGAGTAGGCAGGTTGCATTGTGAGTGGTCCTGTTAAAGTCTAAAAGAACAAATCTGAACCCACCTGCTAGTCATCTTATTTGGATCCCAGGAGGTTACCTGGTTGCACTAAATAGCCAGACAAATAATTTCAGGAACCTTGACATCCTAGCAATAGGAAGACCGCATCTGTAGGAGGTCCAGGCAAAATGCAAATCAGCCTTGGCCTGTGTTGATGTGGTACCTCAGCCCTCTACTGGCTGAAGGAATAGATTGAGTTAGCCCAGCAGGCAGCTAGCCCTAAAAAAGAAAGCCACTGAGGTGCAGAGACAGGGTCACTGCCCTCAGTGCACAAGTGCCTGCTTCACAGTCTGTCAGCTAGCCTGGGGGGCAGGGAGGTAGGGGGTCCAGCTGGCCCGTGCCGAGAGGGTTTGGAGGGAGCAGCTGGAGCCACCAACCAGGAGCAGAGCCATGCTATTCAAAGTCTCAGCTCCATTGCTGAGGCTGGGGCCTCATTAAGTGATGCCCCTCATCACCCCTGGAGAGAGGGCCAGACAACAACTAATGTTTGTCTTCTGTTGGCAGAACATCTCCACTCAGAGGCCACTCTGCCTTCCTCAAAAGGCCAGAAGAAGGGCAGACGGAAGGAAGGAAGAAAGAAAAGAAGCAAAGAAGGATGGATGGACATGCGGAAGAATGTGGCTGCTGCTTTAAATGTACCACTGTTAAGCTCCAAACACGGTAGCCAAGAGCTCATGTTAAATGGTGAGTAAATGAAAAGGTCAACGTGTCCAGGGACCCAATTACCCTCAGCCTGGTGCACAGGAAGACCCAATTAATCCTCATTAGCTCGGCTTCGGTGGGGCTATATGCGAGCAACTCTGGCCCCTCCAGCTCCAGTCCCGGTTGTGTTCCTGGATCCAAACTCCCCATTATGAACCTTGTTTTCTCAAGGCTCAGACTCGGCTTTAAACTCATGCTGATTTGACCCAAGAAAAAAGAGACTGTGCCCCAGAGGTAATGAACTGTTCTTCCTAAGTGTCTTATTTTTCTCTAAAATGAGAATTCTCTTGACCACGCAGCTATTACATGAATCAAGACATGTCACACCCCATCTCCCTTGCACATGCTTATAAACACACTCCTCTGAATTCAAATGATCTGATTCTGAGTAAGAAGTTGGACCATGTCAACATAGCCTAATTTAAACACTTTAAACATAATGAGTAGTATAATTAAATTGCTTATGCCTCTTGTGGTCTATTGGTTTAACAACCTGTTATAATAAGTATGCAATCGTTAAGCTAAGCAAACAATTTGATGCTAACATCCTGTCACTGTAAGGTACAAGGACAGCATTGACAGGTCCAAATGTCTGTGGAGATGGAAACTTTGTCTTTTGACAATTTTATTCTTCTATTTTAGTATCATTTCTCCTCCCTCACGTCAATTTTCTTTTCCTATATCCTATATACCCCTAGACCTGATTCCAGTTTCCTCTTCCTCAAAACCTTGCTCTCAGATGGGAACCAGCTCGTTCATACTAGGCTACCTCAGGCCCGTTATACTTCAGTATTTCTTCAGGTTTGATCCAGGGACCACCTGCAGCTGAAACACATGGGTGCTTGTTAACAATTCAAATTGCTAGGCTCTACCAACTGAATCATAATTTCTAGAAGTGGAAAATCTAAATAAACATTTTAAATAAGTTTCCCAGGTAATTCCTATGCATAAACACACTGAAAAAAGTGTTAAGATAAAGTATTTGGCCTCCCAGGGCTATAAGAGAAGTTTATAAATCATAAAGACTTGGAGATTCCAGGACAACACTCTAAGCGTTGGTCTCGACTGGGAGATGTATAAACATGTTTGGATAATAGAATTCCTGCTGTATGTGAGCTTCTCAGATCTAGTTATTGATGGTTACCTTCACAAAAGGATAACAGATAAGAGAAGTTTAAATAGCCATACCTCCCATACGGAGGCTAAAAAAGAGCTAGTGTAGCAAGAGGGTAGAAAGTGGAAGGGATACTGGAAAGAGAGATGAGATAGGAAGGATGAGGGGGGAAAAATGTTTGTACTTGTTGATCCAATTTACTGCAACTTCTGAACATGTTGTATTATACAGATGTCCCCACAGTGGCACGACTAATGGTTCCTGAGCCATCCAAAGTTTGAGTATTGAATGACCAAATGTTTGGGCCCTGCTAGTTGCTTTTGCCCTGAACATTAGACCATGCAAATAGGAGCTCATATCCAGGGTCCCCTCCCCCCAAATCCCTACTCAAATACACTCATTTTAGGAACCTAGAGATAAAGCCCTGTGTCATTTAGAAATTGGATTCCTCATGTTACACAAATCAGTCTATTGCGGCTTAACCAGTTTATTTTCCTCATTCAGTGATACAGCTGAAGGTGGGCACCACCAAGTTTTTAAAGTCCAAGGCTTCTTTTATCTTACTGATCTGCCTTCCTTAGAATGTAAGGATAAGCCTCATTCTTATGGTGGTTGTACCCCCACCTTTTCTCTGCATTCCGGGCAAAAAGAGGAAGCAGGAAGCAAAAAGGAGGAAAGGTACCGCTTCTATCAGGAAAACCAAACTCTCCTCAAATTCCCAGAAATCTTCTGATTCTCACTGGTGAGAACTGTCTGACATGGCTACCTCCAATTGCATGATAAATGTAGCTTTTATTTTTAAAATCTGGGACATTGTCTCCTTGAATAAAAGGAGAAGAGTAAGGAAGAAGAGACACCTGGATACTGGATTGGTAACCAGCAGCGTGTGCCCCAGGCCTAGAGATATGCCCTTGGCTTATCTGGGGAACATGATTCTTTTGTTGTATGTGTTTGCTTGTCCTTATAATGGTGGCATGAGTAGCAGAGATACTAACTCCTTCCCTCTTCACATAGTCCCCCAGCTTAACATGTGATTGAAACTTCTTGAGTCTAATTGCAGATCCATTCATTCATTCATTTATTCATTTCTTGAGACCCTACTTAGTGACAGGCATAAGGCCCCACACTATGGGGATGATGGAGTGAAACTGACTTCTGCTGTCGTGGAGCTGGCATTCCAGTAGAGGGAGGGAGACACATAAACAGGGAAGTACGACACAGAGAGAGGAGTACCCTGATAAGAAAAGTGAACGATGCAAGAGGGGCACACAATATGGTGGGGCATCTAACCAATTGTGAGGTTAGGGAGTCTTCTCAGAGTATAGTGAAAAAAAAGAGAGGAATGGAGATGAATGGGTGGACTATTCCAGTAGAAACGCCAACATGTTCTAAAGGATCTGGGGGAAGAATATTGGCATTCTGAAAACTTTTAAAGTTCAGAATATCTGAAATATAGGCTGAATTAAGGAAAACGAATCATGGGAGAGGTAGGCAAGGGTCAGATCATGATGACCTTGTTGAGACAGCACAGGGAGCTAGTGAAGGGCTTGAAGCAGAAGTCACAGATGGTCATGTTGTAAACTCTCTCAATTCTGGTAGCCTGTCTGAAAGGACTGTTTTTACCACCTTTGATCAATCAGCTCGGATAACTCCATTCTAAATGATTTTCCTCTTATTCAGTGAAGCAGCTGGGTGGAGAACGGACGATTTTATTTTTCAGTCTCCTATGACAGGTACTGTGTAGACACAGCTTCCAAAATTTATGAATCAGAGAGACGAGACATGCTGCTGGTGTACTCACTGACCTGTGACGTCTAAAGCCATGTCATTGAGCCGTCAAGACTTGGCATCAGCTCTTAGCATAGAATGTACTGCATGATCTGTGATGCACTAATTAATCCTCAACTATGACTGAGCACTGCAGCACTTCCTCACTGCTGTCCTCCCCTTCCCTGCGCAGGCCACCCTCGGGCATCCTCCCACAACTCAGTAGGCAGCTATCTACTTCCAGCCAATGAAGATTCACCCTGGAATTAACCCAGTTTCTCTTCTCATCGTAAATGCAGATCCCAAACAGAAATGTCAGTGTACATTCAGGATTTATAATGTATGATTGATCAATGATGGAGTTCAGGGTGGTTTTGAAAGTCATCAGATACTGAATTAAAATGTGTGAAAATTCAAGCAGAAGATCATCTGCAAATTTACTTTTCTGAATTTCTTAGCAGGAAAAGATGAAGGGAAAGATGAGAGAAGGGAATAAAGAGTGCAAGGAAATAAAGATATTTATTGGCCATTTCTTATTATGTAACCATCACCTTGACATATATTTCCCAGCCTTTAGGTTACTGCTCCTCCGGTAGCTGAGTAATCTGAAGTTCAGAGAGGTTAAATGAACTCCTAAAGGATGAAAGCCCATGTTTCCCACTTCACCAGCCCACCTGGTGAGAAAGGCTTTAAAATGAAAACCCCATTTTGTGTACTTTCTAAGAAAAAACAAGTAGAAACAGAAGACCTAAAATCAATCTGAAGATCTTAATAATGGAAAAACAGTCCACCTAAAACTTACATTGACCTGAAAACCTGCATTCGGATGTTATAGCAGCTTTATTCATAATAGACAAAAAGTGGTAACAACCATGATGTCCTTTAATGGGTGAATGGCTAAACTGTGGTACATCCATACAATGGAGTATTATTCAGAAATAAAAAGAAATGAGCTATTAAGGTGCAAAAAGACACAGAAGAACCTTAAATGCATATTACTAAGTGATAGAAGCCAATATGAAAAGGCTTCATTCTATATGATTCCAATGTATATGGCATTGGGGAAAAGGCAAAGCTGTAGAGATAGTAAAAAGATCAGTTAGTCATTAGGGGTTGGGGAGAGGGATGACTAGGCGGAGCACAGAGGATTTTTAGGGCAATGAAACTGTTCTGTATGATAATGTCGTAGTGGATATGTGACATAATGCATTTGTCAAGACCCACAGCGTGCACAACACCAAGAGTGAACCCTAATGTCATCTATAGACTTTAATTATTAATAGTGTATCAGTATTGGTTCATTGGCTATAACAAATGTACGACACTAATACCACATGTTAATATTAGGAGAAACTTGGAGTGGGGAGAGAGAGTATACAGGAATATTCTGTACTTTTGGCACAATTTTTATGAAAACATAAAACTGTTCTGAAAAATAAAGTCTATTCTTAAAAAGTCTCTGGCATAAATTTTCCATCTAAGGAAGACTTGAGAGTTTCAGATGCTCACAGTGGGCCTAGTAGATGCAGGGGCTTCACAGGGCTGAGGTGACTGTTCCGTGGAGATCCATCCATTCAGTCATGCACCTGGCCCCAGCCACACAGATGGAGGGATATGGCCTAACACTGCTTATTCGGAGGTTCTGTGTGTTACATGCAAAATCTGGAGGTAAGCTCTCCACTCTGATTTGGGGGTGGTCTGACTAGTATGTGATTACGACTTTTCAAGGAGACATAATCCTGTATAGCCAAGGCCCCACTGTCTGTGCAAACAAGTAACACTGTCTTTGCAGAGTGTAACATTTAGAGTGAAGTGACTCATGCCCACGTCAGAGAGTCTTCAGATGACTGAATTTTCAGGTCATCACACAGCATGAAGCCTGGCTGACTGCGAAGACCTCACAAGGGCTTCCACCATACTGGGGATACCAGGGGAGGAGGGCAAGACAAAGACTGACTGAGCTGGGCTGCGAACATTCAGAAATGCTACACCTTTGCTCCATTGTCTGAAAGATGTGCCAAAAATGTGATTTGTGGTGCCACTTCATCCTCTAAACATAGCTCTTCTCTGGGGACATATTAAAAAGAAAACTAGCTAACATTACTGACGGGCTGAACATTTAACACTTCAATAAGCCCACAACTGAGGCAAGACTGATGTCCCAGTTTTACAGGTGAGGAGACCTGGGCTTACGGAAGTAAAGGTACATGCCTAAGTAACAACCAGAGTACACTGGGTCTGCCTGTCTCCACAGCTGGAGAGCTGAAACTTTTAGGTATGTTGCTTTCTACAGTAGTAACTCAGAATGGCCGGTGATGCCTTTAGTGCTCTCAGGATTATTTAGTGTTCTACAGAAACAGAAAATCCTAATGCTTTTATTTCTTGAGGCCTTTCTTAGACCTGCTGTATCCGCCTTTATTCTATTCTAATTTTCCCTACGTATTCAGGGTCTCAGCCTCAGAAGAACTAAAGCGTATCTCCTTTCTCTTGGTTTCTAGGTCTATTGCCATAACACAGGTACCCTCTGCACTGAATTTAGGGACAGGAGATAGGGTCCAGATGCCAGAAGGCCTGCCTGACCATCTGGCAGTCGTTGTTAGTAATCCTTGTCATCTACCAAGGGCTTCCTGAGCGCTGAATACGGCACTAGGCATTTTTCATGCATGACCTCACCTAATCCCCAAAACCTTACGAAGAAGGTCCCAATCCCACCCCCATTTTACAGATGAGGAAAGTGAGACTTGGAGAGGGTAAGTGACTTGCACAGGGATGGAAGGCATGGCCGCTAGAGATGACAACTGAGTGTTTTGGACTCTTCAAGATCCAGCGTGTTGTGATAATGTGGTGACCACTCAGCTTAAGTAGACCAAAGAGGAATTTGAGTCTTTCCTATCACAGACTCTTTGTCGTCTTTAGATGACATTAAAAGATCGAATATGTCCCTGTTATGTCTATTTTCTCCTAATGTTTTCCCAAGGGGAGCTTGAGACTTTTCCACCAGAGACAATGGTTTATATTCCTCAGGAGCCAAGTGGAATGTCATGAATGAGAATGTCATTGCCCTGAATACCTTCAATTCTCTCATAACCACAGATCGTAGTATGTATAAAATGGATGTACAAACTTCCTGCATATTTGTCTCTTCCATTCCAAGCATGCTTCTTACACCACAGAATGTTATGTATATCCAGGAATTAATGAGTCTTTTAAAAGAGGATTTCTCCCTTACTCTAATAAAATATAAGCTTTGAACCTAGTCAGCGACATGGTGGGATTTCCATTTTTCTGCTCATAGACACCATAGAGCCCCTGGGGAGAGGAGTAGCCAAAGCCCTTGGCCAATCCCTAGCCCTGCCCTGGGCAGCATCTTCTTTCCAGGATTGGTCCCTCTTACTCACAGTGCCCAGAGCAATCCTTTCCTTGGAACTTTTGCCTTGAAATTCCCTGAGAAGTCTGTAGAAGGCAATGACACAGGATGAGGCCTGGAGATTTTAGAGAGGACCTGCCCTTAAGGTCCTAGGCGGAAGATGTGCACTTATTTTTCCAGAGTTGCTTCAGCTTCCAAAAGTGAATGTGTGAATTAACCATCTCTGTCTGAGTTCTAGAAATAGTATTGATTTTTTTAAGTATAAAAACTAAGAATCAGATAACTGGCATCTATGAAAGCCTGCATTAGGCAGGTGCCTTTGATATGGATAAAGACTGTACAAGACTTTCTGCCTAGGTGTACATGTTAATGCTGTGTAAATACAATTAGCTTGCATTTACCTAAATAATCATTTCTGAGATACTTTAACTGCATTTCTCATTGCATTTTTACTTTAAGTTATTGCTGTTAGTTTCATTGAATATAAATAGAATTAGTACAAGATGTCAATATCAAGATTAATGTGGACTTCTGCCCTGCACACCCAGAGTTTCCCAGAACTTCATGGCAGGAGGGCACCTTTTCTCTGGGGCTCTTTAGTGCCACATAGATGGATCCAAGAGATCAAAGCTGTAAAACAGAGGCAGCCAGTGCAGATACCTGCAGGGTTTTGGAAAATATGGTAAATGAGATATTCCATGTAAGTGTTGGGCACAGTGGTGACTAGGTGAGGACAGAGGAACATACCCCTTTTAACAGGGGGCCATTGCCACTCTGTTGTTGCCATGAGCAGGACTAGCTGCATGATATGAAGGGTCTAGTGCAAAATGAAAATGCGAGGTCCTTGTCAAGATAGCAACAGCAGAGCATCAAACCAAGCATGGGGCCCTTCTGAGTGCAGCGCCATGTGTGACTGTGCAGGTCGTGGACCCATGATGCTGGCCCTTGCCAGGAGGGAATGTTCGACCAAGTCGAAGGCAGCAGCACACAGACACTGGAGCTGGCTTGCTTCCTGAGGCCTTTAAACCCAGAGCAGGAGCGTCCCTGCGAGGATGTTGTAGGAGGTGGCCTGGCCTGCTTAGGGGTCAGTTCTCCTGTAGGCTACACCTTCGCCACTTCCACTTGCTCCCGAATTACAAATGCAAACCTGTTCCGAGTGCCTGAGCTCAGCTGCACCTGAGGCTGATAACTTGGCAAGGAGATTTTCTGAGAGCCATGGGCACATAGCTCACAAGGACTTAGGATAGAGACCTAATACATCTTCCTTTCTCTTCCTTCCATTCTGAAACAGAATGGATGTCTTCCTTCTAACCATGATATTTAAAATTTTTTCACCTTTATTCATAACTCGTTTTATTTAAATTTTTGTTTTATAACTTGTTATTCATGTTTTATTTTAAAATATTTATATATTAATTATATTTCAAACATACAAAATAATTAATTACATTTCAAACATAACATACAGACAGCCAAGTACATCTAACCTTAGATTTAATAAATTTCACATTTTGACATATTTCTTTCAAATCTATTTCTTTGTTTTAAGAAAGAAACATTACAGATATATTTGAAATGCTGTGCATATACTCCTTTTGCTTTTACCCCTGGATTAACCACAATCTTGAAGTTTTTATAACTTTCCCATCAATGGTTTTATGTTTTGACACTTAAGTAAATATATAGTATTATTTTCTTTTTCTTTTTGGTTTACTAGAAGTATATAATACATTCACAACTTGTTTTTTTACACCCTCAACACTTACAGAATATATCCGTTTGATACATGTAGATCTAGGATATTTATTTTAACTGCTGTTTAGTAAGCCCCTGTAGGCATATATGATAATTTATCCATGCCTCAAGCATGAGTCTTTCTGTTTCTTTCTGATTTTTTTTGTTATTGTAGACAATATGCAGTGAAGATCTTGGTGTTTACATGTCCTTGTGCAGGTGGATACTTTTCTCAAAGATGTGTGCCTGGATTGTAGAGTCTGAACATCTTCAAGTGGGGAGCAGGTTGGCAATATCCATTCAGGGACCATACCAATTTACACCCCACACCAGTATCTGAGAGTCCCCAAACCCTGTCTCCTCTCCCACACTTATAATGATGAGACATAACTTATGGGTGTGAAGAGACATTTCATTGCTGATCTAATCTTCATTTCCCTGTCACTGATGAGATCAAGTGTCTTTCCATATGTTTGTTGACCGTTAGGGTTTTTTCTTCTGCAAAGCGCTTGCTTTATACCCTTTGTCATTTTTTTAAAAAAATTATATTGTTTGTCTTTCTTTTCTTGCTATGAGGAAGTTCTTTATACATGCTGGATATGGATTCTTTGTTGGTTGTAAGTGTGTTAAATATCTTCTCCTAGTCTGTGGCTTGCTTTTTCACTTTGTATTGCCTTTGTTATACAGAGAATTTAATTTTAATGTATTAAATTTATCATTCTTTTGTTTTTACAGTTTGTGGTTTATGTGTCTTGTTTAGGGAATCCTTCTCTAATCCAAATTTATAAAAATACTCTCTACTATTTTTTAACTTCATAATTCTGTGTTGATTGTCTTTGTCCATAAGCATATGTGATTTTTTAAAAATTGTAGTAAGATACACATAACAAAATTTAACATCTTTCCAATATATTCCTCTAAATATTTTTAATTTTTGCTCTCTATATTTATGTCTTTAATCCTCCTGGAATGTAATTTTCTACATAGCATGAGGTACGATGCTAACTTTATATTTTTCCAAATGGAGTTTCCTTAGAATCATTTCTTTAATAGCACATTCTGTCTCCACTTACTTGTATGCCACTTCTGTCATACGTCAAGCTCACATATCTGTATATTGTCTTCCATTGGTTAGTTTGTCTTTTGCTTTACTAGTACTATGCTGTTTTAATTGCCATAACTTGATCATGATTATTGATACCTAAAAAGGCAAGTTCACTTTTGTGCTGTTGGGATGCTTTGGGCTGCAGTTAACACTGGCATAAAAAGTGGGATTTTATAAAATACCATATAATAAGAAGTCTAAGGAAAATGGCTATTGTTACTTCAATCATCACTTTTTCACAAAATCTCATTCAGACACAAATAAGGGTGGAGACTTGAAAGGCATTCCCTGCTTTTTATTAGGAAAAAACAAAAATCCTTTCCCAGAAGCCCTGCTAGGGATTGTTCTTTACATGCCATTGCCCAGTCATGGGTGACATGGATAGCCATCCACCAGTGCTGGCATAAGGAAATGGGATTGCAGCAATTTGCCTATTATTGTGGATGTGTCCCTCTCTCCTTGTAATTCTGTCCATTTTGACTTTGTATATTTTGGGGCTATGATATTAGATGGATAAAAATTCAGATTGTTGTTTTTATTCTTATATAAGAATATTTTTTATTCTTTATCTTTAATAATTCTTTGTTGTCTTAAAGATTATTTTGCTTACATTAGTATCATTAACCTGGTTTTCTTTTGATTAATACTTTCCTGTATCTTTCTCATCCCGTTACTTTCAAAGTATTTTTCTTTATGTTTTACATATCTCTTTTGTATATATCAGTGAGGATAGGCTATATTATGCTGTTGTAATAAATAGCTCTAACATTTCAACAGCTTAAACAAGAATGTCTTTCTCTCTTGAGCCGCGTGTCCCTCAAGGCTCCTCGGGGACTCTGCTCTACTTTGTCCTTACCGTGGAGTTTGGACCAGCCGTCCTCTGCAGCATTGTTAATAGTTGTAGCAGAAGAAGGGAAAAACTTGATGTATCATGCACTAGATGTTAACACTTCCACCCCAATGTGGTGCATATCACTTCAGCTTATGCAAAATTGGTCATCACCTCACTCCTAGTGGGCAGGCAAATCCAAATCATGAGTCCAGAATGAGAATAAGAATCATTTTTGTTGTTAGAGCCGTTGAGTGGATTCTGACTCCTAGCGACCCTATGTCCTGCAGAGCTGAAACCTGCCCAGTCTTTTTGCACCATATTCTTACCTTCTGGTGCTCTATCAGACAATGCTCTGCTTCTATTCTTAAAGTTCTCTTGGCCATCTTTTCGGAAGTGGGTGGCCGGGTCCTTCTTCCTAGTCTGTCTTAGTCTGGAAGCTCTGCTGAAAACTGTCCACCATGGGTGACCCTGATGGTATTTGATATACCTGTGGCAGAGCTTTCAGCATCACAGCAACACACAGCTGTCACAAGTGACAACTAACATATCGGTGGTGTGGTTCCTTGACGGGAAACAAACCCAGGCTGTGGTGATGAGAGCACCGAATCTTAAACACTAGACCACCAGGGCTGGCTAAGAACCATTTAGTAATCAACATTAATAACTGCTATGACAAATATTTGAATTGTTAAAATTAAATTTGAGAGACTGCATTAGTTGATAAGTTTATTTATATTTACTATAAATACTGATATTTGGAGTAATTTGTGTTTTCTATTTGCTTTTATTTTATTAGTTTTTAAAAATGCTTTCAACAGCCAGTGCTCCTTAGACTTATCGCCCATTTTAACAATCATTGGCTCACCACTACTGTTTACATCCTACTCCTCATTCCAGGGTTAATTTTCTTCTACTTTGATTAGACTTTTAAGTAGTTCTTTCATCAAGCATCTTTAAGAAATATCTACCACTCATTGTCTGAAACTGTCTTTATTTCACTCTCTCTCTTAAATAGAAGTCTAACTACATATAGAATCCTACACTGACAGTTCTTTTCAGTATTAAGTTGTTTAGCACTTTGAAGATATTATTCTATTGTCTTCAGGTCTCTATTTTTGGTGGTAAGTCCATTATCAGTCTAATTATCATTCTTTTATTTAAAATATCTTTTTTTAGCTGTTCTTAAGACCTTCTCCTTGTCTTTGGTGTTGCGTAATTCCACTGCACTGCCTAGGTGAGGATTTTCTTTTAATCTATCCTACTTAGGATTCATTGGGCTCCCTATATCTGAGAATTGATGTCTTTAACCAATTGTGGAAAATTCTCTGCCATTATCGTTTTGAAGGTTGCCTCTCTCTTTTTACTCTTTTTTCTTTCTGAAAATTTAATTTGACATATTTTAGACTGCCTAAATCTATCTTGCATATCGTTTAACTTCTCTTTCACATTTCAGGTAATTCCTGGTGCTGCATTCCAGGTAATTTCACAGATTGTATACGTATACCTTTTTTTTAATGTTTTTTGATGGGGAAGATTGGCCCTGAGCTAACATCTGTTGCCAATCTTCCTCTTTTTTTTCCTCCCCACAGCCCCAGTACATAATTGTATGTCCTAGTTGTAAGTCCTTCTAGTTCTTCTGTGTGGGATGCTGCTGCAGCATGGCTTGATGAGCGGTGCGTAGGTCCGCGCCCAGGATCTGAACCTGCAAAGCCCAGGCTGCCGAAGCAGAGTGCACAAACTTAACCACTCCACCACTGGGCAGGCCCCTGGATTTTATAGTTTTGTTTGTTGATTTTCTCTTCTATTATTTTTGATGTGGCATTTAGTCTATCCTTTGAATTTTTAGTTATAATTTTTTTCTTTGTAGAATGAAGCTGAATTTAGTTTTTCTGTTTAATTAGATTGTTCTTTTACACAACGTCATGCTTTTTATCATTTTCTATTCCTTTTAAATATCTAATAGTTTTAGATAATCTTGTTTTCTGATTTCTTTCAGATTGCTTTATTACTTCTGGCTCTTTCAGCTGGAGGCATTAATTCTGCTATTGGCTGTATCTCTTGACTTTCTCTTGTGGCAGATAATTATATTATTTGCAATGTTTTTCTTGCAAACTTATCTTGACTTTTTCAGATTGGCATTTTTTCCTGAATGATGAGTTCTTTCATAGAAAGTAACTCATTGTCTGATCCTAGAAACATGTAGAATAAAACTATTGGAGACTCACCTCTAACTACAAACGTACAAAAACGTTGGATAAACTACAACAACAGAACAGTTTTTAAAAAATATCTGAGGGAAGTAAATATATAAAGGGACTTTCTTTTTTCTCTGTAGGTCCTTTTGCTCTGAATTCCTGCTGGTTTTGTTTTTTCAAGGTACCCAAGGATTTCGCCTGTCTGAGACCAGATGTCCTGCTGATTTCTGGAGTGAGATTCTGCGCTAGCTGGTAGTGTTAATTTGGTTGTTACTACTGTGTGTGTGGCAGGCTAGAGACTCACTTGTTTCCTTTTCTACTCTTCCCCAAGCCCTGGGCAGCGCACGCTTCTTACGGCTTGCCAGGTTGGTCATGGTGGTTTTCTATGAGGGTATTTTCACGGAGAGGGTAGTCTTTCTAGCGTTCAATGCCAGTTCAGTTCAAGCACCAAGCCCCATGGGGCCAAAGTCCGCGTTTCCTGTCAATGTGTGAGCATTGGTACTTCAGCCTGTAAACTCTAAGACACCCATCTTCCTCCTCCTCCATGTCAAGCTGCTGCTAAGTTAGCTCTGTGCTGGCCAGGAGCTCTCTTCATTTCTGGCAACTGGGGATTCCTTTTATTTATTTTTTCCCTCAGATATATTTTATAAACTGCTGCGTTGTTATAACTTATCCAGAATTTTTATGTTGTGGCAAGAGGTGCAATAGTTTAGTGTTCCCCATTGCTATAACCACTCAGTGCTTTACTTTCTGCGTAAGAAATCACCACTCATGGGGAAAAATAGCCAATCTATAATTACTTTTATGGCAGTTTATTAAAACGTTGAATTTTCTTAATGAGTAAAACCTGGAAATACGCATATGAAGGTGTTAGAATGGCATCTACACCTCCAACTAAGAAAAGCATTCTCCATTACATCAGGTACTATTTACCTTTTGTGTCTTAGTCTGTGGCCACATTGTTTTAAATCTGTGTTTCAATAAAGAAACTTTTCAAAATTAACATATGGAACTGCATTTTTGCTAAACTATTTACTTCTCGTTTCTTGTTTCCAGGTTTAGTTTAATATTATCCTTCGCTTCAGCTACCATACTTTGTAGAAAATGCGTTCTCTTGCAGAGCCAAGGAAATGTAAAACAAAAATGACACACACACATGTCCCAAAAGTATCCATCTGTTCATTCACCCTTCTGGAATTTAGGAATTTTTCATATACTAGTATGGAGACTTTTCCCCTTTAAGGTTCACATATTTGATATTTTGTGGGACCTGGTAAATCCATAATATAGCATAAGATAAGTTCCAGGGAGTAAGATAACATTTGTTATTTACAATTCATTCAGTCCTCTTGACAATTGAGTGTTATTTTCACTCTAAGAGAAATGGTAAAATGAATGAGAATGAAAATTAAGTGCTGGCAATTGGAAAAGTAGGACCTTTATGTTGGTGAATATTAAACACAAAGAAAGTGACAAGTGACAGCCAGCTAGGAATTATATTTCATGGGAAGGTACTTGATAGCCAAATATAGACAGAGGGGATTACTGCTCATTGAAATCCTGTTTTGAAATATTTCTTAAGATTTTAAAAAATGTATCTGTTTTCCTTATCGCAGTCCTATTCCTCGTACCCTTCAAGACCAGAGCTGTTATCCATAACACCCCTTCAGGCGGAAGCTGTATTTACTGAATCAGCCCTAATTACAGCTTTAGCTGAGGTTGTGAGATCAGGAAAAGCAATTGCATCTTTCTCAGAAGGAAAACATGAGGTTGGAAAATTTGATCTGCTGAGTTTGTTTTCCCAATCCAAGTATAGGTAGTCTATCCAGGATATACATATAATGGTACATTTTCAGTTCTACCTCATAATCATAAAAACATTGTAAAGGCAGTTACTAATATATGGACAGGTTGGATTTCTGAAATGCATTCATAAGTGTAGGAACAGAAAAGAGGTGAAACACAACCTCAGGAACTGGGAAATAATTTTCTCCTTTGAGAGTTACATTACAAAAACCCACATGGGATCAGGGTCAGGAAAGCAAAGTCACTTTAAGGTGGCAGAACTGAAGGTTCTAATGTATCTATGACAAGAGAATGCATGAATGACCTGTAAATTGGTGTGAATTTGATAATTCATTGCTAAAGTTTTAGTCATAACTCTAAACCTTGATCTAGCAACCTCACAATTGACCTAAAGAAATACTTAGGGATATATGAAGTAATCATATCGGTGTTTATATAGGGAAAAATAAAAAGTAACCCAAGTTCCGTGATGTTGGTTAAAGAATTGTTAATAATTGTTAACGATTATTTGGAGTTAATAATTGCAAAATAATGTTACAGAATGGTAAACACAACACAGGGAAATTCATCAGTTAGCATCTTTGTTCTTGTCTTCCACTGCTTCTTCAGACTTTATTAGGTAAGAGGAATTCCTCTAGATGGAAATTCGGGGAGCTCCATGTTTTGTTTTGGTTTTTAAATCATTCTTAGCATGTAACTTTCAAAACTTAGAATTTGATTTTAAGAGAAAACTTCTCTAATTATCTACCTTGGGCCCTCTGCAGGCGAAAGATCTGGAAGGGCTGGTGGTTTTTTGTTTTTCATTCCCCACTCTGTTTCCTCATTTTTCCCCGTTTTCCCGTTTTTCCAACTGTGGCTTCTGACCCATTCAGGGTTCTGGTCGAGGAGGAGAGAGGCAAAGGAGCAGGATAGTTTTTTGACTGATTCTGTAATGAGAGGTGCCATGCTCTCGGGGCCTGGCTGGAGATTGTAGACACTTTGCTGGCCTTTCTGGAGGCCCCCGTGACTGGACTCATTTGATTGCACTTCCCATGACTTTGTCATGTGTTCACTGCAACTAGTCACCCTCCACCCAGTGGCCAAGTGGACAGAGACTCTGTAAGTCCCAAGGTCCCCCAAGAAATCCTCATGGGCTGCGTTGAAGATGGTCCAAGCAGTTCTCCCCTGACTGTGGGGCCACATCTCCTCCACAGGAAACATCCACCTTCCTTTTCCCTGAGGGCAGGCAGGCTCAGCCTAGTGCATCTAGCTCATCTTGGCTTCTAAATTTTGTAAACAGAAGTCAGACATCAATCTACTGTGTCTCCCCAACTGAGGAGAATACGTACATATCAAATCAATTTTGAGTGGTCCATGAAGCTTCTCTGTTTTAACCAAGAACTTTTTCTGGTTAGGATAGGGATTCTTGTGGTCCACTAACAGCTGTTTATTGAAATCTTTCTAAAACCTTTCGTAATCTCCTTTCTTGTCCCTTTTATATCCTTGATGCGAGGGAGGGGCCTCTAAATTTTTAACTAAATTTTTAACATCTTCTTTGAAATTCTTACATTGTGGAATATCTTGTTTTCAACTCCTTTTGTCTTTGCCATGTATTGCATCTCTATATCTCAGTGGAAACTGCATGCCACACATGGGAGTGTAAATGGCACTTATCCAATAACTCCAGACCCTTTGATAATGACAGTGTCAAAGCTTTGCAGGAGACTTTGTGTATAGAAAGGAAATTTCTGAAGTTAAGTTTGTGGTCAAGGTCTCTAGACATCTAAATTGCTTTACAAGAAAAAAAAGTGAAGAATATGATTTCTCCTTGTGAGAGGGAGAAAGCAAAAACAATGGGGAAAGGGAAGAAAGTGCATGGCTGAGTAACATGGATTAAAGACCAAAGAATTCTAAGGAAAAGAATGTCTACTATTTAAGTGTAACGGTCTTCACATCCTGAAGTGGAGTCAGCTATGCACTGAAAAATCCTTGTATGGATGATTTGTTGTTACTATTGAATCAAGGAAAGAACTTGATTTCCACATTTGGGTCTATGGCCAAAGCGAAATAAAGGAACAGCTGTAGGCTGAAGAGTGCAGAATGGAATTCAGAAGAAGCAGGAAGTCAGAGTCACAAGTGATCATTAGAATGTGAGATCCTGGGAAGTTGCCAAAATCTTCAGGGAAGCAATGAAATGAAGGACCAAGTCATCTTATCTAGATAATAAGGAGCAGAGAGACCTAGTTGACATCTGGCTTATACATATAAGTATACATATTAAAATGTCTGGAAGATGTTAACCGGGGTTATTACTAGATGGTAGGATTACAAGAGATCATTATTTTCTTCTTCATCTTTTTTTTTACTAATATATGTTTCTTAGATTCCTCTACCATGTTTTTGTAATTAGAAAAAAAAAATTGAACTTAAAGGCAAAACAAAAGGAAAAAATATGTATCAGAATCAGATGAGTCAAGGAGACAGGAATCCATGAGCCTACCTTGGCAAGTCCATCCTAGATGTAATGTTCTGTCCTGCTGGCTGTTACATTTTTCAATACAAAGCCATACATTTTCATTTTGTTTTATATGTGCATCAGTTTATAAGATTAGTTAACATATGTCCACCTTGAATGCACTTACTGAACAATAAAAATAAATAATAAATTAAAAAAATTTAATTCCCTGAAGAGCTAAGAAAGCTGAGGAGCAAAAATTAAATTGTAGTGACTTCAGTAAGGAAAGTGCTTCCTTATAAAGCCTTTGGATAGTAAACCACCTTTCCCAAGATACATCTTTATGGATATTTGGACAATGGGGACATTTTGTCCCCTAGAAACAACACTTGACATAGTGGTGGGGCTCGTCCTTGGATTCCAGCCTGGCAACTGCTCTCCTATTTTCACAGAACCTTCCTCCACGTCAGTGTCTAATGCTTCCCCAGTGGTATGGTGGCAGTGGTGGAGGATGGCTGGGTACAGGGCAGGTCATCCAACGGTAGCCAGCAACTGGTAGCAGAGGCTGTAGGTGAGAAAGGACTGAGCTGATTGTAAGGCAAATGCTGCTTCAGATGAGAGCTATTCCCAGGTAACTACACTTGGAGAAATGAAGAAACGTTGCCTTGTGTACGGAAAGGCCTTCCCCTCTGCCTTGATCAGAAATATAGGCTTAGGTGAGGACATGCCAATGTTGCGACTCCTAGAAAAGGGAGTTAGGCAAGGAAAGTATACTTTCCTTTACCAGGGCAGCCTAACAGACAGAAAGAGAAAAGGAGGGAGAGGCGGGAGGAGAACAATAGATAACTGTTGCCATTTCAGTCTAATAAAAAAACATAGTTTGATAGAGATGATTCCCAGATAATACAGTGGTAAGAGTTTGGGCTCTGGAGTCTGATGATTTGACTTTGAATCATGGCATTGCTACTTCCAACCGAGAACAAGTTTCTTACCTCCTCTCATTGTAAAATGGAGATCATCAGAGGGCCTGTCTCATGGGTATTGTGAACATTAAATAAGGTAGATAATGCGTGTAAAGTGCTTACCACGTACCACAGTGCTCAGCACACAGTAAATGATCGATAAATGTCAATTCTAAGGACTGGTACTAAGGTATGTGGCTGTGCTGTCATAAATCCCCATCTGTACCCACCTCCTTTGTCCCACATCCTAACTTGCTTTCGTTCCTGGAGTTTCACTTGTTGACTGCCGAGAACCAATCTCACTGCTTCTTGTGTAAGATTGGAGTTCTTGATTAAATGAAAGCCATCAAGTTTAGGCTGTGTAGTCCATACTGAGCTGCCAGGTCACCCAGATATTTGGCACGGCTCTCCACCAGCCAGGAAGAGGGATAATTATACAGGCTAAGTTTGTCATTTAATCTACCCAATAAAATCCTCAAACAGGGATTATTATTAGCCTATTTTTATAAAATGTATAAACCAAGACTCAGATAGGATAACTAACCCAAGGACACAGGTAGGAAAAGGAACTCAAACTTTTTTTTCCTAATTTCAAAACGAGTGCCTCATTTTTTAAAATAAGACTGAAAAAAAAAAACACGCTCGCTCTTCTTTTCTCTTCTCTATGAATATGTGAAGGAATAAAAATTATTTAACTTAGCACTTTTGAGTGTAGTGCTATCTAAAATGTATTTGAAGAGTCACTGGTTCCACAGAAGTTAATGGATAATAGGCAAGAAATGGAAAAAGAAAAATGAAAACAAAACAAAGCAAAAGCTCCAAGCCCAAGAAGTTTGGGTAATTTTGGATTAAACCAAATGAGATAAATTTATTTATTGTGGAAGTTCTCAGACTTTTCTGCATGTCTATAAAGGTCTCTAGAATTGTGTTATGGAATATCACATTTCTCAAACTAATTTGACCACAAGAGAGTTTGTAAATGGGAAAAGAAAAGGATTGTTTTAAAAATTGAGAAATCTTTCTGGATTAATATTCCTCTAAAGTTCTGCTCTATTACCATTTAGCGAAATTTTCAAATATATTGACAGACTCTGTACAAAACATTAGGGATGACATGGAAAAGGGGAAAAACATGATGAAAATAAGTTTTTGTGTAAGATATTATTGTTCGTAATAGAATTTGTGAAATGAAAATTCTGAAAGTAGTGATCAAGTAAAAAGCAGGTAAGAAGCTTCCTGGATCTTGTGTGTGTGTTTGTGTGAGTGTGTATGCATGTGCATATGTGTCTAAGAACACGTATGTATGTTTTAACACAGGGTTGTAATAACTTTTAATTTTTGCATTATTTAGCATCTTGTTTTGGTCCATGTTCTTAGAGGAGCATGAAGCATGATATTAAAAAGGTGATGTAAGAATTGTTCTTGAGAGAGCCAGTCCTGATGGCCTGGTGGTTAAGACTGCTCTGATTCAGCAGCCTGGGTTCAGTTCCCAGGTGGGGAACCATCCCACTTGTCTGTCATTAGCCATGCTGTGGCAGAAGTTCACATAGAAGAATTAGAAGGACTTACAATTAGAATATGCAACTCTGTACTGGGGCTTTGGGGAGGAAAAAAAAAAAAAAGGAAGATTGGCAACAGATGTTAGCTCAGGGTGAATCTTTCCCAGCAAAAAAAAAAAAGGAATTTCTCTTGAGAAATGATCACTTTGAGATGAGGCAAGGTAGAGGGAACAGATATAAGAGAAAAGAATGAGTGTAAAGGGAAGATCAGCATAGTAATGTCTCAGTAGACAACATGGTTTTCCATGGCTATGGTGGGAAACAGGAACAGTGGAGTTTCTTGGCACTGACTTTTAAAAAAATTTTAAACAAATTTTTATTTTAAAAGTGTTAGATTTATAGAAAAATTATAAAGGTATTACAGAGAGTTCCCATGTGTCCCAGATTCAATTTCCACTATTATTAGCATCTTACACTAGTATGGTACGTTTGTCACAATTAATGAACCAATATTGATACATTATTATTAACCAGAGTCCATACTATATACAAATATCCTTAGTTTCTCCTTAGTGTCCTTTTTCTGTTCTAGGATTCCATCTAGGATACCACATTACATTTACTTATCATATCTCTTTGGGCTCCTCTTGGCTATGACAGTTCCTTCGACTTTCCTTGGTTTTGATAACTTTGACAGCATTGAGGAGTACTGGTTAGGCATTTTGTAGACTATCCATCAATTGGGATTTGTGTGATGTTTTTCTCATGATTACATGAGGGTTATGGGCTTAGGGGAGGAAAACCACAGAGATAAAGTGCCATTCTCACTGCATCATATCTTTAAAGCAACCAAAGAGATGGTGGCAAAGACTACTAAGGGTTCACCAAAACCTCTATTTTTACCTAAGCACATAGCTAGACTACATTTCTTAGCCTTCCTTGCACTTAGGCTGTGAAACTGGGTTCTGGCTAATATAATTCCCAAGCTTTGCCCATAACAAACCTCTCATGGATTTTTTGCATTATTTTCTCATCCCTCATTAGCTAGTCTAATGCAAAGACTCCAGCGGAGAAGTCTGAGACCTTAGGAGATGGCAGAACAGGTAGAAGGAAGGATCCTGTGACCCTGAATGACCCTATGGAGCAGAGCCCCAAGTGGCCTTGCAATTCACTGTGATGTGAATGAGAAATTAACCTTTTTTGTGTTAAACCACTGAGTTTTGGGAGTTCTAAGCAATAGAAGTTAACCTTCCCTGAATAATACAGACATCATCAGGGTGAAACTCTATACTGGTCACAAGATTGAGAACAATTCTTTTTTGTGTAAGAACCCCTTTGCCTTTGTCCATCTGGCCAGTAAAAGTGTTTTCAAAAATAGGCCAGGACTCTCAGGATAGGGAAAACCAATTTTCTGAGTACCCATTCCTTCTAACAAGTCCTTCCAGTCTGGGGGACCTCTCTGAAACGCCAGACCTTCAAAACAATTTGTGATGCACTGTTGTAACTGAGTGCAGAAACCGTGCTGATAAGGGCTCTTTCCCCAGTGTGTCCCTCTTGGCACACCCCTACCCCTGCTTCCACACACACATACACACAATGCCCAATCTGGAGACATTTGTGTCCTGAATTGTTAGCATTCAAGAGAGGAAGCAGGAAAGATATTTTGGGGATACATGTTAATGGATTCTTTGGATAAAACAGACAAATCTGGAAATAAAGTTACTCTGATTTGTTTTCCCACACTGTGGAGAGTTCACGTTGGATCTGCCATGTCTCAAGGAGTTCATTGTCTGAAAGGCTCCACCGGGAACCTCCCATGGACAGTCTTGTGGCATCAATGCATTTGAATAGAAATGGCCTGATGCCAATGTCACTTGAAGAATGAAAGACCAAAACATCCTTTCATTTCTACCTAGTTCTCCAAACCTGGGTGATATTAAGAATCATCTGTGGAGCCCTTAAAAATATAGAATTTAGGACTCTACTTTCAAAGATTTTGATTCATAACGTCTGGAGCAGAGTTTGGGAATCTACATTTTAAAAATGTTACGGGAGGTAATGATCAGTCAAGTTTGAAAATCTCTGGTCACAACCACTTCCACTAATAGGGTACACTAATTTATTTGACTGAATCAATTGCTTAAAATTTACCTCGGTACACACACATATACACGCATTCACCATTGAATGAATGCAAAATAAAAATTCCTCTATTCAGTCCAATATTAATTTATCAGTCATCTTTCTGAGATGAGAGCCTCTTATTTGAGCTCCAGCTCTCTATCATTGTTCCTCTTTTCTCTCCTGACTCCTTCAATGACCATTGGACTGTTGGGGAGAAAAAGTGTTTCCATTGTCAAGGATTCACATCAGTATCTCCTGCCTACAATTGTATTCCTCTTTTAACCAAAAAAGTTCTTCCTGCAATATTAGTTCTCTTTTTGTTTTAAAAAGATCACAATTCTCATTACTTTATTGGGAAATGAATGGATTCCCAGCATGGGCTATCCATGGACTAATCCTATCATCTATACTTTCATTTGATCAGTTCCAACTTCTCCAACCTAGTCATACAAATGCTGTAAATGCTGTGTTAGACCCCTAATGTATCATGTCTACCATATTCCTTGATCTATCAGTAAAATAAATCTAATAACAACAATAAAAAGGGAATTCAGAAAGTTTAGTAAACATTTTCTTAGGAATCCTGTGTTGCTATGCATTTCTTCCTAGTTTCATTTTCCCTTGCTTAAAACACCATCTTGTAAGTAATCAATTCAAACTGATTCCTAGGATTAATGTCAAATTTGGTACCTTCCCCCTTCAATGATCCTCAGCTCCAGCCTGGCAGTCCCATCCCCAAGCCTTTCAGTACCCTGAAAGAAAGTGGAACTCACTGGGCGAGACTGGAATTCTTTTACAGTTTTCAGATACCTTTTATCAATATTTATTATGGTTTTCCAGTATGAAAATTGTGCTAATTGACTGAAAAGATGAAAGTAAAAGGCTCCTTCTCACTTCTTAAATTCAACTTGAGACTAGAGGTGGGTGAAAGAATTAATGAAGATATCTAAATTGATGTTTCATTTTTTTAAAAAAAATATGTTAACAATTAAACTTTACTAAGCAGTCACTGAAGTTGCATCCGAATATTTGCCATACCAGATCAGTCCATTCCCCACAGCCATAAACACATACACACTCACACGCATGCACACTCACATATAGTCACTTCAAACATTTTTTTGAAATAATTAGAGTTACATGGAGTTTCAAAGATAGTACAGAGGTCCCACATACCCTTCATTCAGTTTACCCTGATGGTTTCATCTTATGTAACTATAGTATTAAAACAAGGAAATCGACACTGGAACAACGTGTTACACACACTTTAAAAAAATCTTATTATCTGCTTCTCCAGGCAAAGCCTCGTCCCAGGAGCCAAAATTGAGTCGGTCGAGACAGAGAGAGAGAGAGAAGCTATACACTGTTTATGGCCTAGACTTGGAAGTCACACAGCCTCACATCTGCAATATTTTATTCATTGGGGCAGTCCCAAAGGCCTACACAATTTCCAGGAGAGGACACGTAGACTTCACTTTTTGATGAAAGAGTGGCAAAGTTTTGGAAGAGCATGTGAGACCAGAAATATTGTTGTGAGAGTTTAGGAAGATAAATAGATTAGTGAAAAAAATCTAATGTTTCTTTTCTTAAAAAGAAGCAACAAAAATATGTCATGAACAAAAATCTATTAAGTAGCCACTTGAAATTCTGTCAGAATAGACATTCTGCCCTCCTAAATTGCACACACACGCATGCATATACATCATATATACATATATACACCTATGCACAATGCACACACACATGCACATACGTAGACCACTTTTTTAAATTACTATATTTTTATCTTTATCTTCAGCCAAAGCTTCCCTCTCGGAAGTCAGACCTGACTCATTGGCTGTCAGTGAATCCAACATTAAGACACAACTGTCTCCTGATGTGGACCCAGGCTGGTAGATTCAGCCAAATTGTTCTTGGTTCGTCTGTGAATTGGGTTATGAATCCCAGGAGAAAGAACTGAAATCATCAAGCTAATTTCACATGACGTACTAAGAAGAACACAGTACCACATGAAGGAGCTTAGTGATTAGTTTACCAAGCTATCCAGCTCTATGTAAATGACCTGTGATAAATGACTGGTCAGCCAAAGGAGCAGAAATCAGGCATTATTTCCGCAGTTTGAAGTGAAATGCCATTTGTATTTATCATTGTTCTGAAACAGCACAGTAGATTCCGTGGGACAAAACTTTCTGCAAACACATATGTAACTTCTAAATTAAAAAACAAAATAACAATATAAGATTTTATCAGAGGTTCTTTACTTGGATTATCAATGGTGATTGCAGTGGTATTATTGTGCAGGTAACCCTGTAATTCACTTACACAGAAATTTACAAGAGTTTTGAATGTGAAAATACTTAACCAAGGTCAAGCTCTTTCGCCTTTCATTTAGAAATTTCATCATAGATCCTGAGAGTCAAAAAGTACACCCATAGCTTGCTCATGATACATTTCCTGATCTTGCATTCTTCTGCTTTATTTTAATGTTTCTTTTAGTTTCTCTGGATATAAAATTAGTGTAATTGAATGGGTGGGTTGCAATCTCCTCACCTAAAACCTACATGTTTTAAGTATGAATGTTATAAGGGACAGTCCTGTCTGGAGAGAATGGAAGCAATCACAAGGTAAATGAGGCCTTTTGATATACTAATATTTCTATAAGTCAATATTATCTAGGGGCCGGCCCGGTGGCGCAGCACTTAGGTTCGCGCGTTCCACATTGGCAGCCTGGGGTTCGCCGGTTCGATCCCGGGTGTGGACAGGGCACCGCTTGGCATGCCATACTGTGGTAGGCATCCCACATATAAAACAGAGGAAGATAGGCATGGATGTTAGCTCAGGGCCAGTCTTCTTCAGCAAAAAGTGGAGGATTGACAGCAGATGTTAGCTCAGGGCTAATCTTCCTCAAAAAATAAAATCAATCAACCAATAAATATTATCTAATGAATTTATCATTGAAGGCCCCAGCTAGCTTCTATGTATCATTTTTGGAGCACTTGCTACATGCAGGTGCTGTGCTGACAACTTTAAGTAGCACTGTCTCTTTGGTAATGAGAGATTGCTGTACAGCTGGTATTATTATTCCTATTTTACAGGTAAACAAACCACAGCTCTTAGAGACTGAGTAGGTCAACCAGGATCGCAGAGTAGTGGAGCTGGGTTGAACCCAGATCTGCCAGACATGAACTGCTGCCCTTAGTCATTAGAGTGCACTGGCCGATACAGAGACTGAAAAACTGTAAAGAAAGGCAATGAGGAGTTTGAGAGGTGATGGGGAGAAGCACAGTAGAGTGTGAGCTAATCAAGTCTAGAACCTCAGAAGGAGTAAAAGTACGTACTTAGAGTGAGGGAAAGTTCACTGGGACTAACGAGGGAGGGTCCTTCGGCTCTGGAAAGAGGCTGGTTCCGGGAAATTTCCACACTCAAGAAACTGGGGAATCATTATTTTTCCAGCTGAATGGCAAACGATTACAGTTCTAGCTGTCTCAATTTGGCTTCCTCAGTTATTGGTTGACCTGGGGCTGCACTCAAGAAAGATGCAAGAGAGGAATATGGAGTGAAACAGGGAAAGAACATAAAACATAATTGATGAAAGGAACTGGGTGTAATTCAGGGAAAAGACAGTAGCTCCAAAGTCACCTTGTAAAGAAAAAAACAAGCTGATTTGAGGTTGCAACAGCAGAAATTCTCCCGCCAGTGCATTCCCAGGACGTCTGTCTGTATACACAAATGCACAGCTGTGAGTCTGTGTCCATGGCTGGACATATGTGGGTGGGTCTGCAGCAATTCTTGTAACCTATCCAGGTTCAATTGGCAGGGGGGTGGGACTACTTACACTGTTTTCTGTCCCATGGGATTACAATTCTCTCACTTTTCTCAGCTCTAATTTTATCTTATCTAGTTTGCTTCAAACCTTCTAACAGTGCTTCTCAAACTTTAATGTGCCTATGAATCACTTGGCAAATACTGTTACAGAGCAGATTTTTCTTTAGTAAGTCTGGGGTGGGGTCTAAGTTTCTGTATTTCTAACAAGCCCCCGGGGGTTGTGGATGCCTTAGTTGGGGAACCACACTTTGAGTAGTGGGATTCTAAAAAATAAAATTACCCTGGCACAAGAGAATGATGATTATCACGTTCTCCCAAGAAAACAGCATTTCTCTCCATATTATCACTTCCGTTTTGTCACTACACTCCATTTTCTGTATGTTCTAATTTGTAGTTAAGGCTGAGGATGGACAGTAGTTGCCACACTAAATCCCAGGCCTGTTGGTCCCCCTGTCTTTCCAGTGCCTGCTTTCTCTCCCATCCTCATCCTTTTGCCTGAGCCCATCTGGATGGCTGGACTTCCTTCCTCTCCGGAGGGAATTCCACTGAAACAGCTGTTTCCTCCTCATGCGTATCAACCAGTGTTCTTATAGAACCGTTAGAATCTAGAGCTTGGAATAGAGCATGAGAAATCAGCTGGCCTAGCTTTCTGCCTTCAGTAAGTGAATGTCTAAGTCATTCAAAGGGAGAGAGGAGCCTATGTTACTCAGTCAAACCACCGTCATTTATTTTGTATTTTCTTAACCGTTCATATTTTTAAACATCAGCGTGGGCCTCATTCAGTTCGAGACTCAGTTGTCAAGACCATGTTTGGATTAATTTGGTTCCAGGTCAAACATTCCAATTTCACACATTTATCTCATGATTTCCTAGTGCTATCGAATGACACATCATTTTGTTTTTTTCTTTGTTTTTCTCTTTCAACTAATTTATTTAATGGGTCCAGAATGGGTGATTAGACCATAAAAACATGTGGTATCCTAATTGGATTTTGCAAATGTGTAAACATGGCCCTCCAGTGGCTTCCTATTACCATCTGGACCAAATATAAACTTCTGACCGTTGATTCCAGCTCTCCTCCACCTGCCCCACCCTCATGCCCCACTCATTTGTTGCTTCTCTCTTGGGTCCTTCTGCTCCAGGGAAGCTGGGCTTCTTATTTTTCAGAACCCTTTTCTCAATTTCTGCCTCAAGGCTTCTGCCTGAACTGGTCTACAGAGGAGAAACAATTTTCTACCTTCCATTCTCTACACCTTTCAGAAGCCTTTTCAGACTTCAGCTCAAGATTGATACTTATAGAAATATCTCCCAAACTAATCCCATCCATTCTTCAATCCATTGTGATCCCTAGTTCACGTCAATGTCTTCTGATTATTTTGGCAAAATTTGTGTTTTACTCAAGTATATTTATGTGCCTTGTTAGAGTCATAAACAAACATTAACTGCATGCTTCTTATGTGTTGAGAGCTAATCCAGGTGCTGGAGATCACAGTGGACAAGCAGACAAGGTTCTTAATATCAAAGAGTTGACATTCAGGTTTAGGAAGGTGGATAATGAGCAATAAACAAACAGTAATTTCAGATGGTGAAGAAGTCCTTACTATTTGGTGGTACGAGGCTATAAGGCAAGGAGTCAGCTTGCTTTTGAACTCTCCCTCTGAATGCACTTTAAAAAGCCTTCCACATACTAAGCAAACACTTACAGACTCCCTTGATTTAGATGTGCACGTCAAAGTTTGCATGTGAATAGAGCGTGTTGAACATGTCTCAAGGGAAGGCTCTTCACGAGGCCAGTCATGCCTGGGAATATGTTACTGAGGAGACTGGCCACTGATTTAATTGGTGAGAAGGTGCCCTTTTGTAGTCTTCAGTATAGCCCAGAGTTACACAAATTTTAATTTCTCAAACTTTAATTAGATTCATCTGGGGTACATGTTAAAAATGCATACTCCAGATGATTCTGGTGCAAATGACTTTTGGACCACATAATAAAACATTGTATTATAACACTTTAATGGATAACATTCAGCACACTGAGATGGACAGATGAATGGATGGAAAGAAAGATGGAAGGAAGGAGGGTTGGAGACATGGATGGACCCAAAGGTTTTCAGGCTTTAAGTTGCTAACCAAATTCACAGGAGGATTCTTAGCAAGTGGGTATATGACACAACATATGCTCCATGACTCTTAACTTTACCTGTCCTGTGGCACTATGCCTATGATTTGGGAAGGTAAGCTCAGTTCAATCTCCTTCCTTTAATTTTCATGAAGAAAAAGCTTATTCTTTGAGCTCTCGGTATAAAAATCATTTTCAGAATGAATAATTAAAATAGGCTGGATGAAATGTAATCCTTCATTCAATTGCCCATTGCTTACTACATAAATTATGTTTTTTAGAACCACATTTTTCCCAAATAAATCACTTTAAAATCATGTCCATTTTTTGCTAGTGTAACAAGATATTTAACACCACTGGAGATAAAGATAACTTCATATTCAAAGAAGACATGTCAAGAAGCCATCATGCATTAGGCCCAGACACTACCCCTCAGGGCAACTGAGAAGCAGCAGGATGGTTTCTCTGCCACCAAGCACCATCATACCAGGCCCTCTTTGCATACAGGAATATGCAATCTGTGGCCCTCTTTCAGCATAGAAATTTAAGAAGGCATGAGTATCAGAACTTGGAGAGACTAGGGCAGAAATTTCTGGGAAGGGCTGGGTAATCCCCAACCTACCTGCCTTTCTTCCATGCTTGGATGATGTGAAAGAGGACCCTAACCTTTCATTGGTTCCACCTGAAGGAGCCCAGACATTAGTGGAGGTGCTGTAGCCATGGGATTCCACCAGTAGCCACCAAGTCAAGCTCTGGGATGCCTACACAGGGCTAATAGCAGACAAGGCTATGTTGGGGAGGGTGGGGAAAGCTTAAAAACGTAGGTACACCATCTATGTGGAAACTACGAGTAGTAGATAGAACCAGGAAGAATCAGAACAACGCCCAGAGGTACCTCCTTCCTGAGGCAAAGTGAGCTTTCAAGGAAGGATTTCTCTGAGTCCTCCAGCCCTCCTTCAGGCTCCTGAGGAGCTGGGTCTAGAGGAGGGAGAGGATAGCATTGATCCAGAGCCAGATCTGGCCCCCACCTTCTTTCTAAGCAGCCAGAGTCACAGCTCTAGCTGTAAATTGGATACGCAATTAAGGGTTTAAATTAAGCCACACTAAGTTTTAATTACCAAATGTGACCAGGAAGTTATGGAATACACCCAAGATTTTGTTAAGGGAAGAGAAAATAGTGGATTCTACATAGCACAAATGAACACAAAGATTTAAAAAAATATATACGAGTATTTCATTTTTATTTGGATCTCAGTTGTGATTTCTTCAAGATTCCATTGTTGGAGAAGCCTTTACTTAAAGCACGTTTTGTGCTCTCATGGTCAAATAATCCAGGAATGTTAATTTTCCTTTTCTTTTTCTTACTTTTTGCATATTTCTGGGATTGCATAATGTAGTTTCACTCATTGATCACCCCACATTAAATCTTTCACCAAAAGTTCAAAGTCAAGTATTTGGTCATTTGCAAGAAAATCTATCTGGCATTGAAGACTAGGTCTCCAGAGGGAGGGGATTAGATGATGTGCCAAAGCATTGCATCCGGTTCCCTGGGTGACATCCCGAGGCATGCACACAGCAGGAACAATACTCCAGCCAGACTCAGCGAGGAGCACATGAGCTCCCATTCTCAGCACATGCTTGAGTCTACCCTTGTTTATATTTAGCCACTCTTGTATATGCTTAGCTTTACTCTGGATTAAAGAGGATTCGACTTGATATAAAATGCTTTTGGAAAAGCCTGTTCAATGAGAACCATCTCAATTGATCAAACAGGATTGTGTAGACTGATCAATAGGGTAAAGATAGTGTACAACTCGAGAAAAGAGAACCCAACTTTTATTTTCGTATGATGACTCTTGCACCAAAACCTTTGTTTTATTGTTACCAAAGTCAAGACAGAAAGGAAATACATTTTAAAGTAAAACAATATTTGTGTTTCTGGTCTTTAATTTTAAAAATAAATTATGAATCTCTAAGCCTACTATTTTTCCATATCAATAAAGTGAAAATTTTTTCCAGGAGTCTCCTTGAGGCCCCTTGTCTGTAAATTTATGTCAGCTGTATAATAAACTAATATAGATGTATATTATGATGCTATAGATCCCTTCACTTCAGTGGATAACTATGTAACTTTCAGAAGTCATTTTACAATCTTAAAATTGTTATTCTTCAAATAGCCAAGATATTCAATCAATAAATGTCATTCCATGTGATCATTATTATGACTGCCAAACTAGTAATGACTGCAGTCTTAAAATGTAGGGAAAAATAAAGAACAAGAAGGGTGGATATTCAGGACGAGACCAAGTACTTATGGCAGGAGGCCTTTTAGGTAGACTGGCCAGATTCCACACAAGTCCATTCATTCTGGAAGTCTGTCGTTGTCTTAAGTCTGGAAATCAATGACCATCATCCTCTTGAGAGTCTGAAACCTGAAACAAGCATATTTCTTTAAGCACCTTTGCAAAAGTGCTTAATTTTCCATGAGAATTCACTGTCTTGACCTGGCTCCTGGAATTCAAGGAAAGGGTGGAAAGTTGAGTCCAATAAATGAATAACTTTCAGGAACTTCAAACTTCATTATTTCTGATGGCAACCCAACGCTTTTTCCATTGTAAAAAGAAAAAAAATAGGTGAAGTATTTTGCGCTCAAGTAGCTCTTTCAAAGAGGAGAATGAGAACGTGCAGCCTGCTTTACTCTGGTGAGAGCCTCACATTCTATATCTTGTGCCTTCAGAGCGTCTTTGTTTCGAGTCCAGCCCCTGATTGAGGGTCAGCTAACGAAAGACAGAATGAGGGTCAAATTCTTTAATTAGTTTTGTCAGTGATTCTCTGTGGTTGGCAATAAAAGAAATGCTTTCTGGGAGATCAGGTTCTCGCACTGGGGCTTTGGATAGGATAAAGCACTTGAAAGGCCAAGATCATTTTCAGCCCATTGTTCTAGCCTGTCTCTGAACTGGGCTTTTTGCTAGAGTTTTGGAGCCAAAATTTTTATGTCATCCCCACACTCACGGCCCACAGGCACCAATAAGAATGTCTCTTTCAGAAATTAACGCACAGAGACCTGCCATCTTAGAAAGGCTTCATAAAACGGTGTACTCCGTGGGCCAATTGGAAGAAAACACCTTTTGTTTGGGAATGTTATGAATGAGCATTGCAGAATGGAATACATATTTCCTGGAATGCTCGAAGGGCGAGTCCTCCAAAGTGAGAGTGCTTACAAAAGGATGAGGGCAGCTCACAAGGATGCTGAGACTTGCTCAGGAGATGAAGTCAATATTGGAGGGAGAAACATAACTTTCATATAATAGTCTTTGGAATGATCATGACCTTTCATACTAGCAAGTTCTATTTTCTAATCTCCATAAAGTCCTTTTAAGACTGACCACATAGCCTGATACAAAGGCAATAAGTTCAAAAAAATGTAACTTCGTTGATACAGTCATGTGCCAAGACAGAAATTCTTCATATACCACAGGATGAAAATGTGATTCCAGCTCTATCTCAAAAAGGGGACATTGCAAACTCAGGCAAAATCTATAAAGGAAAAGTGAGAATGTCTCTCCAGCCTAGGAAGCAGCTGGAGCCTGTCTGAAAGCGACCACACCCGCTGCCTCCTCAGTGAGTCATCACCTCCTCCTTCCTTGGGGAATACCCGCCTCTCTTCCTGATGGAGGAGGTTTCATGTGGAGGCACCTCTTTTCGCCCCTCTGTGTGGGGGCATGGGGCGGCGGGAAGGTGTCAAATCATATATTGAAATCTAATTGCACAAATGTTTCTCTTGGGAAGTCTGACTTTCCTCTCTCTATATATATCTATCCCAGATCACACATTCAGTTGAAGGGAAAACATTTGCTTTCTAAAAGTTACCAAATCTCCTCCTTCAAACTTTACTGTCCAGGAAAAAAAAAAAGGTAATTCTTTGTGAGTACCACTTCTCTGATTTTAGATGCCGGATGACTCTCAAAAGCATCTTGGGCTCACATCATGTTCACCAAATGAGAAATTCAAACATCAAGACAGAAAACAAGAACAAAGACAGAACACAGAAAGCAGGCATTTGTTTACCACTTTTTGAGCAAATGTTCATCGGTATCTGTTTCTCCCACTGGAGATAGGCATTTTGTGTTATAATTCAGGGCCATGTCCACTGATCTCATCAGCAGCATGTCATCTCTAAGTTCCTTTACTTGCCTGTTATATCTCGGGAGCTTTCTTCCCAGTGGAAGGGATCAGGCACTGGTTTCAGTCAGAAGAATATTGAGATATAAGTGAATTCTTTTCACAAGAGTAATGCACTATATACATAATTTGTAGAACATTCAACTGTGTGGTGACTTTTCCATGTTATTATCTGGCTCTTAATTCAACACATTGGGGAAATGTCCCCAGAGGGCAAGGAAGACAGGAGTTGCAGCTCACTGCTGTGCCCTGACAGCTATCCTCTTCCATACCCTGCCCACTGGGCATCCTGTTAGACCCACCATGGCTACTTTCTGAACCCAGTGGTATTTGTCACTTTGCCCATGATGTCACCTGTTGCTGATGTCTGCAGATCAGGCTAGCCTCTTGGCTGCAACAGTTGTCTCTCAGTGCCCCAATTCTGCAGCAGGGTTTGAAGTTTACGTGCTGGGTCTTTTAAACTATTTCTTCTGCCCGCCCTGTTTAGGATTGCTCAAAAAATAGCAAATAACAACAATAAGCCTATCTTAACTTTGCCAAAAGAAATTGCCTGGGACTTTTCAGAAGCCGCATTTAATTTATGAATAAATGAAATAGATCTTCTTGACCAACCATGACAATAAGCACTGGCCTACATATTCAGGGCCTGAAAGAAGTTGAGGCAATGGGCCTAATGAGAAGCAGTCAGCGAATCTAATGAGAATCAGACAGAAGGCCTAATGAGACATTTAACATGCTCTGCCTCTCCCTCCTCTTTTGTTCAGTTTTCATGGGAATCTGTGTTTGGGGAGCTCAGTTGCACTGACTACAAGCAGATACATATGGCCTTAGTGGGGCGATCCAGGAAACAATAGAAAGACATGATGATGGCCAGGGATGGGAAGGGTAGAACTTGGCAAATACATCCAAAGGGCATGGTAATGTGGTGGGGTAGGTGTTTTTTACTTGTGTTTTGGTTGTACCTGTGCTTTTTCCAGAATACCATAGAGTCATAGAGCTATTGGTGATGATACAATAAACGGGCAAAGATTTTGATCACATTACATCACTTCTCACAGGGAAATAAAGATAAGAAAAGCATGCTGTGCAGTTTCTGTGGCTGACTGTTGCCATTCAGAGAGAAATGACTGGAATGTAGGTGTTGCACAAAGGAGGATACCCGGAATAGTCTCCTTATGAGGCAACGTTCCTTGGAACACTAGGTGTTTTCATTTGCTGACCTTGGATGGAGTTGACAACTAGAGAAATAGCTATCAAATTATAGATTGGGCTGGGCAGAAGGTGGGGGCAGGAACACAGACCTTACTGAGTTACAGCTCAGCATCTCCATTACCTGTGCTGGAGGCATGCAAAGGAAAGATGTATATGTCTATGCCACTGTTCGAAATTTTGTCTGACCCGTCGATTTAACAGTTTTGGAGTATAGCTTGGTTTTGAGAAAGTAGGCAAGATTTCTGTCTTTTTTGGCTTGCAAGCACACGAAATTTGCATTGGCCCTTGTTGCCTGCCTATCAAATAACAGTCTCTTTGGATATACATACTCTTTGTTTTATTTGCTTGCCCAAATATATGCTTTAAATGCAATCCTATCCCTCTTTCTACCCATCTATTTATTTATTTATGACAACTTTTCTTTTGGTTGTCAAGGTCCAGCTTCTGCTGGCCCACCTGTATCTGAATTAAAGATCTGAAGGTAAAGGGAACAGGCTGGCTCTTTCGTGGCGTCACCTAGTGGTCTCCCGTGGCAATACAGTTCTCAGCAATTGAATAAGGATTGAGATGTCAGATTATCACCTAGGCTGGTGGGAGAGGACAGAGCAGAAGTGCATGGACATTTATAAGTTCCAGATGCTAGGCTCAGAATTCACACATGTCAGCTTTTCTAAACTTTACAGAAATTCTCTGGAGTAGATAATATAATTCTGTAAATGCTGCTATTCATATTTGCTAAAATTCATTGAATGTTTCCTATGGGCAGAGCACTGTGCTAGCTGCTTTTTATACCATTGGCTTGTTTTTTTCTAGTAATAACACCATGAAGTACAAATTATGTGGTCTTTTGAGTCTAATTGCTAGGATTCGTAATGGGCTCCCGCCCTTACTTGCTGTGCGACCTTGAACAAATTACTTAAGCTCTCTGTGCCTCAGTTTCCTCACCTATAATAGCAATATAATAATAACACAGCATAAAGTAAGCACTTGTAAAGCATTTTAAAAAGTGTCTGACACATAGTAAGCATTCAGTAACAGCAGCCACAGCTCATGCCCCAGTGCAGCTAAACATTTCTGGACAAAACCCCACTATGCTGACTGATCTCATAAATCTCATGTCCGTAAATCTCAAATGGACATGCAGCAGCGCCAGGTAGTGCTACATGTATTTCCCTTTCCTGTTCACTTTTAGACTCCCCCAAACATCTATCTCCTACCCTTCTATCCTCATCTCTTCTACACCATGACCACGCTCCCCCTCAGCTAATGAACTTGCCTTATTATTGAAAAATAAGCAACTAGGTAGGACCTTTTTAATTTCTCCCCCACCATATTTGCTGACCTACCTGTTCTCTGCCAGTCTCATCAAATGGCAACTGTTCCAATTACACACCTGCATCTCATGCCCTCTTGTCTTTTCAAAGACTTGGCTCCTGTCTTTGCTAGATCATCAAATTCTCCCTCTCTGCTGGATCATTGCCATCAGCATACAAGCGTGCAACCTTAAAATATTCTGCCTGTGGCTATGCCCCCTCCAGTTAACACCTCATTCTCTGATCCCCATTGTTGTAGGTAGAATGAGGAAAAAACAACTCATTCCAATAAGGCTTCTGTTTCCACCATCCCCTTGAATCTGCCTTTGTCAAGGTCGCCCATGACCTCCATGTCACCACATGCATCGATGGCCTCTCTCTCCTCGCTGTACTTCTCAGCAGGATTTAATGCATCTTCTCTGAATTTCTGGGACACCATGCTCTCCTGCTTTCACTCCCCACTCGGCTGCCCTCCTCTGACTGATCTTTAAATGTTGAAGTGCCCTCCCGACAACTCCATCCAAGCACCCTTCTGTTCTCTGTCTGCATCTTTAGCTTAGAAAATTCATCAGGACCTGTCACTTTAAATATCACCCATATAAAAGTTGAAAAGAGAGATCCCCAGCCATGGCCTTTCCCTGAAACTCCGACTCAGTCTCCTGCTCCTGACTTGCCATTTCCCTATGGATATATGATAGGTACCTCTAACTGCCATGCGATAATTTTGATACTGTCCTCAACATGGTCCTTGTCCAGTTTTCTTTTTCTTTTCAGTAAGTAGCGTGACCATTCACCTAGTTGGTTAGATAACCTAAGCTTTCGTGAAGTCCGCTGTCACTAGGGACACAATGGACAAGACTTGCTCTGGCTGAGAAGAACCTAATGGGGAGAAGCTCCATGTAGAACAATCCATCTCAATCCTGGATGCTCAAAAAATCATTGGAGGGCTTTCTAGAAGATACCAATACTCAGGCTCTACTTGGACCAATTAAATCGTAATCTTTGGGATTGTACCTGGGTGTCAGCTTTCCTAAAACTCCCTAGGTGCTACTAATATGCAGCCAGAATTTAGAGAAAAACACTAATTTAGTACCAACTGGGTACTAGGTATACTAACATTTGCAAGCAAGATGACCAGCCCTTTGTACCAACAGGGTACCATACAGCTGTGACCTCTTCCATGTAATCCTACATTCTTCTTTGTCTTTATTCCGGTATGACTTTTTAGTTTAATAGTAAGTATGCACTCAGCCCACTAGATCTAGTTTCAAAGTCATTTGGGAATTAAATCCTCATTGAAACACTTCTTAGAACTGCAGGAAGGCCACTGAGAGATCCCAGGGCTGGATCCCAGGATAACTGAGAGATCTCCTAGGAATAGCTGGTCAGTATTGGAAGAGTTGTTCACCAAGACACCAAGACAGGAGCAATATCACTAGAGGAACAGTCTAAACCGTTGTCTAGACAGGGAATAAAGCCAAGTCAAGGAATCAATGCCAAAAAAACTGATCTGAGGAGAGAATGAAGTTAATCATTCCTGTTTGACAAAGATTTCTTGATACCTATTGTGTTCTAGGTATTGGGCCAGGCATTGTAAGTACAATCTTATTCACTAGGAGCTGAGAGTTTTGGGAAGAGATGTCATCAAATAATTTCAAAATTACATGAGAAGTTATACACAGAGTGAGGTGATGCATTTGAGAAGACTTCTAGAACATACAAACTTATCCAAATCTTGAGAAGTGAATGTTAGTGAAACAAGTTGGAAATGCCCAGGAAGTGGGCAAAGCCACAAAGTCATGATACAACAGGGGTGTGTGTGGAGGACGGTGTCGGGAAGACCATAAACTGTCTGGTATGATCAAAGATTAGAATGTTAGATGGGAAAGAAGAAGATCAGATCTATATGGTATTCCCATGATGCTGGCTGCAATGTGGAGAATGGGGATGAGAGTGGTGCTGGAGTGGAGAACATGTTTATAGGAGAGTGAGCAGAAGACTACTGCAATGGTCCAGGTGAGAAATGGTAGGACCAGGCCTGGCACCAGTACAATGGCAGTGGAGGTGGATATGAATGGGCAGAAAGTAAAACCAGCAGGACTTCAGGATTGATTGGATGTGTGGGATGAGGGAGAGAGAGAAAGAGTAGACTCTAAATATGAACAGTCAGCTTCTGGGAGAACGTTGCCCTTCAGGACATGGAGTTTGATATAGGTGGGGACAGACAGTTTAAGATAAAGGCCATGAACCACATGAGGGTTTTGGGTACCAGCTTTCAATGGGTTTCCAGCTTTGTAGCTCAGGGATGGCTCAGCTTTGAGTTTTAAGTTGGATTGGGCATCTATAGAAAGTGAGTAGAAAGATCTTGCCTGTCTCCTTCACTTTCATTCTGTGTTTTACTCATCACATTGACAGTTAAGATTAGTACTTTCCTAATTCAATTGTTTTGGAAAATCCCCATTTATCTGGTGATTGATTACAGGTGGCTATAAACTGAGATGTGACAGAGAATAGCTTGGCATCCCCTTGCTCCTTCCCTCAGTAAACCAGAGGCCTGGAAAATCTTGAGCCTACCTCAGGAAATGTAACACACTCTAAATGAGGAGGTGAAGGAAGGCAGGACATTTAAATTAACCTCCAGTGGAAACCCCAACCCACTTGTTATGGTCATTCTTGGCACAAAAGGCCTCCCATGTTGGCTAAAATCCAGAAACACAAAAATGGTAAAAATTGCAGGACAGAAAGTTGGCATGCACCCTGTGGTGATTTCCCCGTCCCACTGACTCCCCTGCCTTGGAATTCTGTCTAGACTTGGCTTCAAGGCACATTCCTTCAGCCTTCGGTAGGCAGAAGTGTCCAGCCTTCGCAATGTGTACATGATTTAAAAAGAACTAAGAGCAGCCTCTCAACAAACCACCGCTTTCTAAAGGTCAAATCTCAGTGCTCCAAGTGTGACTGGGAAACGCAAATATATTCCAGATCGCTCAGCCCACAGGTGCAGAAGTCGAGCCTGCAAACTTCACGTGCAGACTGGTGGGGTCCTTTCTTTGAGTCTCCAGATGCACAGGGAGTGTTTTATGTACAGGAAGACAGAGGCTACACAGGGACAGCTTGGCTTCAGAGAAAACATAGTATGGACATGTAGTTAACTCTACCACAAATCCCCATATTCAAGCCACCAACATAGGAGAGAGAAAGGAAGCATCTAGGGGGATTTTATCCATGCATTCACTCCAAAAATTCTGAGTGCTTACTATATGTCAGACATTTTCTAAAAATATTTTCCTGCCTGTGACAAAATTGCTCACACTAGAGAAACATGTTTCTTGCCACTTAGAAATCACTATGCAATTCAGAGAATGAGAATTTTGGCATACCAATTGCCCCTCATGTATGATATCACTAGGAAAGTGATTTTATGACTTTCCTTTTATCTAACTAACCTAGTCTCTTTTCACAAATGCCTTGGAGAGAAACATTCCCTGAGAAGTGAATTTTACAAAGGCAGCAACTTGCCTGAAGGAGGTTGGGAAATGTTGAACTTGAACTGCAATTGTTGGTCCCTGCTGTGCCCAATGGGTACACTGCCAGGAGGCTGATACCATAGAAGGCCATAGGTTTTCAAATTCTCTATGAATAGAAATGCAAACAATTTTATGTGATGATGATAGGGAAATAGGTTAAGGAAAATATTGAAGAGAGTAGGAAGAATAAGAAAGAAGCACAAGAAGAATCTAAAACTATAAGTTGAGAAAAGTGTTCAGGAACATTGATACCAGGGCATCAATCATTCAGAGACATTTATTGAGAGCCCATTATTTTCAGGCCATGCTAGGTGCTGGGGACATAATAGTAAACAAAGAAATCATACTTTCATGGAACTTTCATTATAGTGATGGAAGAGAGAAAATTGAAAAAAAAAAGTTAATACATAGGATGACAAGTGCTGAGATAGAGGAGGTAAGGGGGGTGCAGTGAGCCAGTATGTCCCGGAGTGGGTGTTAATTTGCTTAATGGGTGTCAGGGGAAGATACACTGGAAGGTAGCATTTAGGAAGAATCCAACAGCTAAATGGAAGAGTCACTCGTTGGGCACACAAAATTGGTTCTTTGACCTTCTCATCATTTCTATTCTCAGCCCTGGAGATGAGCAGCTGTACCCTTCACCTTCAATATCCTCGGTTTCCTTACCTATCAGAATCATACTGCTGATAAAGTTTAAGGGAACATCTTCTGATTATTGGACCATGTGAACTAAGATACAAGAAGAGTGTATGAGCAATGCCTACCTTCTGTGCCCTCCTCTGGCCGGGTCCCAGATCTCCTGTTCTGTATGCCAGGTAGTTTCTGAGTTATTCCTGCTTCTTCCAAAAACATCAAGAAGCCTATCCAGAGCATGTGTTCCAACCTCTTCAAAATAAGGGCATGGAATTTGTTAATTCAGATCAAGGAATTAAAAAAGAATAATATTAGGAGCTGGCAGGCTTTCAGTGTGAGTGCGACTCTTTGGGAGAGGAGGGGTGTGGATACTTTCTTTCTTCTTTTTCCTCCTTATATTGCCTTTCTGGAGTATTCTCATTCTAGTATCAACAATATGGAAGACACCGAACTCCATCATCTAACTCAAATGTGCTTTCTCAAAGCAAGGAGATCCCTTTACCTTCAAGCTAAATGCTCACTGCACTCCTCCAGGAGGCCATCTAGTCTACCACTTAGAGTCCTGCTTTGGCTGGCCATGTCCTGACCAGCATCCTGACCTTGGGGGCAGGGGTGACCACACCATGTGAAACAACATGGTGCCTGATAGATTTCCTAAGCAGCTTATACATCTTTCTCTCTGCTTTGCCCCTTCCTCAGGTATATTTAGGTTTTAGAGTCTTAGACATAATTTTACAGTTGGGCAATTGGGTAGCTAAGCTGCTTTAGAATCCTATAATCCTTTACAATTGTACAATGTTTTATTTGTTTTTCAAAGTTTTTTTCATATATTTTCTCACTTGTTCCTCTTAATATGGGTGTTAGAAAGCTTGTGCTATTTGATAATCTCCATTTTACAGATGAAAAATCTGAATCTCCGGGAGATTGGGTACTTGTCCAAGAACCTGAGCAAGTAATTTCAGAGCGCTGAGTGACATCCAGGTCTTCTGACTCTGAATCCATTGCTCTTCAAGTATTGCTCAACTGTGCAGAACCCTGGGATTGGATTCTGGCCACATGTAAAATCCTTGCCAAGGGGAAACAAGTCACCTCTTACCTACCTTCTACCCAAGGAGTAATTTGATCTCCTTGGACTCATAAAGGAAACTGCAGATGAAGCTGCTTCCTATGCAGAGAGTTGTGAACTTGATGAGAATTTGTGACACTGAGAGCCTTTCATTTCCCACCTTCCCTCCCTAGAAGCCCTCCACCCAGGCCTTCACCATGATTCCACCAATGCTTTCTGACTTATGAACTCAGCTCCATTTGTAAAAGAGCTTCCAGTTAAACTACACAGGCTAAGCAGAAGTGAAGGGACCTCGCCTTCGCCTGCTATGGTTAAGCTTTTTCCTCAATATAGTGCGAAAACACAGCTCACACGGCACTGAACACAGCCAGTATTGCCACTTATCGGGTAGTAGGGAAGCCTTATAGAGAGTAAAAACATGAGTGATGTGGTCCGTCTTCGTTTGTGATCTAGAACCTTGCTACCCAAGTGGTCCACAAACCAGCAGATCAACATCACTGGGAGGCAGGGGCTAGTTAGAAACACAGAAACTCGGGCCTCAGTCAAGACCTCTTGAATCAGGATGTGCATTTTAACAAGACCCCCAGGCAATGCATGTGCACTTCTGAGTTTGAGAAACCTGTGCCAGAGAACTGATTTCCCATGAGGCTGCATATGGTGAGATCTGTGCCCGGACTCCTGATTCATCCACTCTGTCTGTCTCTCTCTGTCCTCCTCTGTATCTTTGTCTGTGTCTATCTGTCTCTCTCACAACACCCAAATCTCATAACACTCTTGCTCTTGAATATACTCCTTGAATTCTCACAACTTGTAGACATGTTTTCTTTCCCCACTTTTCAGGCACTGAAACTGAGTTGCAAAGAGAGAGTAATTCACCTAGGGTAAAACTGCCCTTAATTGCGACGGTACCTGGGATTTGAAGCCAGGTTTAGCTCACTCCAAAGCCAAATCTCCTCCCATTATAACCAGGACTATTCCATACAAGGCTTCTACAGCCCAGTCTTTCCAGAGGAAGCCTGTTCAGAATCGGGGAGAAGCAGTGCTTGCCCATCCTGTAAGCCACCAGAGGAAGCCTTCCTCCGGCAGCTCAGGGCTCCCCCTCCGTGGTCACAAAATGGCTGAGGGGACTGCAAACTTCACAACTTCAAACACCATCCAGAAGAGAGAAAGGCTCTTCTATCTGCTTGCCCCGGGATCTGTTATCACTCCTTGGCCCAAATTGTTTGATTCCCATACGTGTACTGATCACAGGGGCTGAAGATGGAAACACTGACAGATTTAAACCAATTTGGGGGCACTCCTGGATCTGTGGGTGGAGTCTTTCCATTCAATCTTGTGGCCAAACAGGAGGAAGTAAATTCCCTCCCCCTCTACACCCCACCCCCAGCCATTCAGGTTACAATAGGTAAAGTGAGAATGTGTATTCTCCTAAGGAGGAAATCCATCCTGAGGAGGAAGCCAAAAAAAACTCTACAAAAATTAAGACTGACTGTGCTAAAAATATATTTACAGACAAGGTCATATATTAACTGAAAAAAATCAAGTCACAAAACAGGATTTTCAACGTTCTTCTATGTCTTTTTAAAATTTACTTATATACAAAACTGAGTATATGATAGAATACTAAGAATAATAGGCCTATGGGAGATTTTTATTTTATTCTTGATGCTCATCTCAATATTTTGGTTTGTTCTCTATAATAAACATATATTACTTGTGGAATACATACTTAAAACTTATTTTTAAGCATGTACTTTTTTTCTCCAGAATCATTATTATCCTCAGCATCAGTATTCACATTTTAGGGCCTATGCAGTTCTACAGCATGGTAGAAAATGAATTTTGTTGAAACACTTCCTTGTGTTATTATCTCAGTAGCTTATGCCATTCTATAAAAGATCCCTTCAAGGGAAGCACATCTTCCTTAGGAAAAATGAAACCCAGAACCTGGTAGCACTAGAAGGGGATCTCATGGGGAGGGTGATGAGGCGATAAGCCCACCTCCCTCCCCTGGAAATTGCCCTCACTGTAAGATTTTATCCCCACCCGTCATTCCGTGAGTGCTCTTGCCCTTTAACGCTTCTGCACACATTCAAACTAAACATCTTCACCTAGTTGTCTCTTTGCATAGCTGAAAACATGTTGGAAATTTTACAAATAAAATAAAAGAATTTAGTAATGAATGAGGAATTATGAAAGATCAAGAAACCCAAAGTACTATGATTCTATTACATATACCATGTTCTTGGGGAGTGTGGATGGGAGCTCACACAAATGAAAACATTTAGAAATGATAGGGCTGCAATCTACTGCATAGATCCACCCCAGCTTTTTCTCTCTTTTGAGAGAGAGAGAGAGTTTTCACACTGTATCAATCAACTTCTCAGTTAAAAGAATGACTTCTGCCAGATCGTCAACAAAAGTATTTATTTTATTTCTATTGGCTTCTTTGTGGGGATAATAAATAAAATGTGAAATTGTGGTTCCTGCTCTAAGAAGCTTACTCTTTCTGGTGGGAATATCCAACAAATGCCTGGAATTCATGTTGGAACGTCAAGAAAGTAATGTGTAAATGCTCTCCATTTATCATTTGGCTCATAGTTGGATGGTCTGTCTCATTCATCGCTGCTTCCTCAAAATCATAACTGACCCTCACAAACCAGCTGTAATGGCATCTCTTCCACTAAGCTTTCTGTGATCCCCCCCTCCAAGGTCAGAATTCCTTTTCTTCTGAACTCCCAGCATATGCTGCACTTCTTTTGGGAGACATTTCAGAATTTAGTACAATGATTCTCCGCTGCAGGAAAAGGGATGGGGGTACACCCTCTGAGAACCATAAAATAATAACAACAAAAGCAATAAATACCATTTATTGCCAATTTATAAGCTGAACAATATCAGCCTTATTACAGTATCTCATTTAGTGATAACACTAACCTTATGAGCTTCAAAATGATCATGTAACTCATTGAAATTGCACAGATAGAAGACCTCACATTTTAACCCACATCTGTTTTATTCCGGTGACCCTGCTTTGAATCAGCAATGCATCCTGATAATTTTCAAATCATTCTTTATACCCTCCTCTTCTTCCACCCCACCAGCCTGGATTGTGGCCACCTCATCATGTCCACACACTCTTATAATCAGTGAGTCCCCAGGATTGGTGGCAAAGGGCTGCATCCCTCTCGGATGTGGAGGTAAAATGATACTGAGGACCTCTTTTTGATCCTATTCACTTGCCTTATCTCTCCTGCTGGGTTTTGTACCCCTGTAGGGAAGAAACTGTACCTTCTTCATCTATCTGCCACCTCCCTCATACACCGTCACTGTGGAGTCTAGAACAATGTCTTGCTCCTGTCATTTCTATATGAGATTTTTAAATAGCATTTTGAATAAAGGAAAAAACATAGACTAAACAGATTATGTAAGTGAAAATAATATAAGGTATAAGTGATAGTATTTGCAGGTAAAGAGATGCTCTCTGGAGGAGGTGATGTTTTTTATTTCTTTTGGCTGCAAGGACCCTGGCTTAGCAGAGATGAAGATGAAAGGCAGTCTAGCTGTGGGGAATTGCATAATGGTCTGATGTAAAACACTTCCCGATGTTGATGAGAAATGACGGAGCTGATCGATTTCCTGTGACCATTGGACAGAGGAGCAAGAAGCTTTAATTCTGGGAATTTCTGTTTTCCATCCCAGGGATTATTCCTTGGGTCATTACCGCTTCAGTTCATGAAGGTACTTGCTAAAAATAGGTTACTAATGTTTTCCTTAGAATTACCAAACACGTCAGAAGAGACTAATGATCCAATGCTTCACTGTTTTCTTTTCATTTCAGTTGGCCTCAAACAAATAAACTCGATAAATATTATCAGAGTCACATATGCTCATTAAGGGTTATAGTCAGTGGCTATGTTTGTTTTACTGTGTAATAGATGATGAAACCATGGTGATGAGTGGGGTAAGTGGGGATGGTTTTCATATTTTCCCATCTTAACACTGGAGACTTGCTCATTGTTTTTTCACTGGCTTGTATTAGAAATAGAACAGTTTGCTAAAACACTTATTCATCTTGACATGACTTAAAGCAGTCCACGTTCACATCTTCTGATCTAGCTCAATGATAAATGACAAAAGTTTAAAAGCAGTTCTTAAATATAGCATTGAATGTTAAATAAGCATTTTCAGTGGCTAGACAACTAATGTGAAAGCTTTCAAATAGTAACTATTCTTTTGTAACTTATTAACTCACCATAATTAAAGATTTTGCTGGTAATCATTTTATGGATAAGAGAACAAAATTTGACTTATGCTATGGAAAATTGTGTTATAAAAAGTCAAGGTATACTGTACTAGCCTAGTGTCTTTTTTTTTTTTTTAAGGTTTCAGGCCAGTAAAAGAAAATAAGTACTGTAACTATTTTGTAATGAAAATACCACACATTTTTATATCAGATTTTTACACCACACGTATATAAATCTATGGCATTCATAGTTTTAAAGAGACTATGAAAAATGATGAGTCTTCTCACTCTTCCATAAATGCTTACCAAAATGGTAAAATTGTACCTGTGATCTGAGTATCTATAAGGGCTCATTTCCCCTTCTTGCTCTAATCCATCCTTCTATCAACAGAGTGATCTTTCTAAAATGCAATCTGATCACATCACTCTCTGTGTGAAAACTTCAGTGGTTCCCTATTAAACTAACCCAAGCACCTTTGAATGGTATATGTGACTATTCAGATGATGGGGTATTTTAGCTCCTCTGTAAATTCTCCTTTCGCTCTTTTTTACTCTTCTCCTATGTAACTCACAGTCACCCTGAACTTCGTGTGTCCTGAAACTTGTGGGCTTTTGTTCTTCAGCCTTCAAATACCCTCCCCTTGATCTTCCAGGTATAAAATTGTTTTCATTACAACTCCACTCAAAGGTAACTTCTGAGATTTCTTTTACCCCCAACATCTGGTCATCCCTTTCTCTGTGCTCCTGTAATATGTACTCCAGGCAATCATAACATGACATTCCATCACCCTGCACTTTCATTATGTTTGAACGTCTACCCCCACCCCACCCTGTGCTGAGGACTCTGTCTTTTTCATAAGTAAAAGATCAACACTGATACAATCTCTAGCCCTGAGCAGGTACCCCATAAATGTCCATTTGCAGCACAATTGAATAAATGAATCACAAACTGCTCCTCGTGAAGGTGGAGCACACCCAGAGCTTCTGCCTTTTAATGCCCTGATGCTGGTTGCAGTTTCAGACAGGAGTTCCAGACCGAAGCCAGGGATAAGGTTCTGCAAAAGTGTCCAAGTGGCTTTTAGTTTCTAGTTAAAACCACATATGCCCAAGAGAATATCAGGAGTGATTACTTGAATAACCACCCCTCACTTTGTCCACATAAAAATGGTGAACACCTACTTTCTTCTTTGAAAATGTTCCTTTGAGTCTCTGCTGAGATGTTTTCATTTAGAAGAACAAGAGGTGATTAGCATGTTGTTATGGGTGCATTGGGTCCTTGTTGTCCTTGTTGTCCCCCAAGATGGAAATCAAGAGAGACAACAAGCAAGAGTAAGAGGAAAGTTTATTAGCTTGTGCACAAGATAGCCAATCACTGAAGGGGAGAAGAGAGAGAGAGAGGCGAGTGGCTCCCTGAATAGCCACACTTTGGGGTGTTTATCAGGTTGGGGCAGGGGACGTGTGTTCCGTCATGGCATGAAGAGGTGGGGTTATGTTTACACCTGTGCTGTCACCTAGCATTGCATGTATCAGTAGCATGCTATCTCTCCACCCCTGGGTGTGATTTTTACTATGCTAATGGGGCTACGGTCAGCTTCATGGACTCCTGGGTCCTAGGGCACATGCATAAGCACAGGAAAGTCCAGAGGCTGTGGAATGTGGATCTTGGTGGCTTCTCTCTGATTCTTCTAGTCTGCCAATTGGTTAGGGCCAATCTGTTAGGGCCTTATCTTGTTAGGCTCAGGCCTTGCAGATGGCCTTGTTTCTTAGGCTGGTTCCTGTCTCAATGTCACCAGCCAGACTTTAAGAATTGTATGTTTGGCAGCCACTTCCACAGGGATACAGGCCTGCATTTAGTTTCCAAACAGATTTCAGGGAAATGACTTGGTGGGGAAAGTACAGTCTTACAAGGAAGGCTGCATAAGACCAAAGAAAATAGCATCACTCTTGATAGCGATAATGGTTCCACCAACATCTTCTGAAACTGCTCTGCAGCTATACAATCAGTGCTGTTTAAAAATGGTAGCCATCAGAATATAGTTATAAAAGCAGAACGACAGAGGAGCCTTAGAGGTAATTTTGTCAAGGCCCTTTAATATTCAAACATGGACATAATAGCTAAGAAACAAGTCCTATTTGCTTAACCCATTTGGGATGCAGGGGAAAAATTCGGGTGAAGATAATACATTGAGGCGGCAGTGTGATAGAGTGGACAGGCCGTCAGTTCCGGGGTCAGATAAGCCTGGGTCCATCACTTATCACCTGTGTGGCCATAGGCAAGTTAGTTAACCTCTTCAAGGCTGATTCTTCAATTGTAAAAATACATACTGCTGTCTTTTGTAGAGGATGTGGTGAGGATTAGAGGTTCTACGTATGTAGCATTTAGCCCAGTGCCTGAAAAAATGAGTGCTCAATAACTGATTGACATTATAATGCAGTAGAAAAAGTGGGATGTGAGTCATGTTTGGGGTGGACTTTTGTTATTTGAGGCCACATAACATGCAAATCTTAGTATTTAGGAGGAACCCAGGGAGAGGAAAAAAGCTCACCTTTCACTACAGAAGTTGTAAGAGGAAAGTCCCTGACAGCAGGAGAGTGGACACCTGGTTGAACTCAGCCAATCAAAACCTCTGCCTGAGGGCTGGCCCCGTGGCTGAGTGATGAAAGTTCCCCACATTCCACTTTGGCAGCCCAGGTTGGAGGGTTCAGATCTGGGCACAGACCTACTCCACTCTTAGGCCATGCAGTGGAGGCATCCCGCATGAAAAATAGAGGAAGACTGGCACAGAGGTTAGCTCAGGGCTGATCTTCCTCACCAAAAAAAAGAAGACCTCTACCTGGGGCCCTGACTCTGGAAGTGACTGGTTGCAAGGGTACCACCCAGGGCCCTTGCAGGCTCCTGCCTGAATTCTGCAAGACAGTCCAGCTCCATGTGCTCCCTAGGTTACTACATTTGCTCTGAACCTGACGTTTCTAGGAGCTCTCTGATACCCTCCAGAAAATTCCTTATTTGTTTAGGTTAAATAAACTTAACTTCTACTATTTCTAACTAGTAAGACACTCATTATAGATATAATTCTAACAGAGACAGACCAATGCTTTCCAATCTATTCACAGTCCATTGCTAACATACGTTGTGCTACATCACCTCCTCAGTCATAAGCACAGCTTAATTTTCTGTGTTCATGGAGAAAGAGTAGTCCACAAAAATGGAAGCTGCAGATAAACCACAAAGTTTACTTTAATTCACAATATTAAGCAATTATATACACAAACCTAGGCTGAGAGGCATCTCTGTCTACTCTGAGTTTAAGGGCTTGACCTAAATGGCAGCAAGAGAGAGTCGGGGAGCAGAAGCCCAGAAAACTCAGTCTTATTAAGTGAGAGCCAGTTACAAAAGAAATGGTCATCTAGTGCAGGCATTACTTTGTGCTAAGTAACCAGTGATTTTCCGATATTTTTAAGTTGGAGGGAAATATATGACAGATGTCTTGGCTCTAGAAACAATAAAAACAGCTCCTTAAATCACCAAGAAGGGGAGAGGGGAAGGTAATACAATACAGGATAAATCAGGAGTGAGTGGGCAGGACTGTTTGTTACGGTTGAGGGTAGTAAGGGGATGATGTGTTCAGTAGCAGTAAATAAGCTGGGAGTGAGCAGACTGTGGATCACAAGCATCAACCAAATCAGAAAATGGCCCTGAACCGCCCCCCCAAAGGAATATGATATACAACTAGAAGAACACAAGAGATATAATGCTAACAGGAACTTGAATGGGCAATAACATTAAAGCACATGCAAATAAATCTATTAAAACAAAGTGAGAGAAGTGAATCAGGAGCCTGTGCCAAGTTCCATTATGGCAGTGGTTCTCAACACTTAGTGTACAACAGAATTATCGGAGGCTCTTGTTCAAAGTGCAGATTCCTGGGCCTCTTGTCCAAGATGTGCTACTCTAGTGCTTTTTGTGTGGAGCCTGAGATGCATATTTTTAACAAGTTTGGAGGTGCTTCTAACGCTGATAGCATTTCTCATTATATTGCCAAAGAGTTCAGTTAGGTTTTTGAGTTTCAGTAGATACAATGCCAGGTCATATTGTCCTGGGATAATACGCTTGAGACTAAGACACTTGACATTACAGCATTATAAATAATCAAGGGTGAATTAAAGTCATTTTTGAAAATTGTAAATTTCGAGATAGACTTATCTGGTGATATGTGCGACCCAGTGATGATGATAATGGCCTTCACGTGTTGAGCCCTCACTTGGGCCAGACACGGCTAAGTGCTTTATATGCATTAAAGAATTTCCTCTTCAAAGCAGCTCTATGAGGTAGGCTTTATTATTATCCCCATTTTACAGATGAAGAAACTAATAGAGGAGAATCTTGGGCATCACATACTGTGATGGTTAATTTTGTGTCAACTTGACTGGGTCATAAGGCACCCAGACATTTGGTCAGACATTATTCTGGGTATGTCTGTGAGGATATTTCTGGATGAGATTTATCTTTGAATTGGCAGACTGAGTAAATCAGGTTGCCCTGCCTAATGTGGGCGGGCCTCATCCATCACCTGAAGACCTGAATAGAGCACAAAGGCTGGTCAGAGGGAAGTTCGTCTGCCTCGGTGTTGAGCTGGGACGTTGGTCTTCTCCTGGCTTTGGACTAGAACTTACACCTTTTACTCTCCTTGTTCTCAGGCCTTTGGACTCAGACTGGACCTTCCACAATCAGCTCTCTTCTCTTGGGTCTCCAGGTTGCTCACTGTAGATCTTGGGACTTCCAGCCTCCAGGACTGTGAGAAATTAATTTCTGTTGTTTAAACCATACAGTCTATGGTATTTTGTTATGGCAACCTGAGCAAACTAAGACAGATTTTGGTACTGAGAAGTGGGGTGTTGCTGTAACAAATACCTAACATGAAGAAGAAGATTTGAAACTAGGGAAGGGGTGGAGGCTGGAGGAGTTTTTAGGTGCATGCTAGAAATATGGACACTAAGGGTGATTCTGGTGAGGCCTCAGACAGAAATGAGGAACGTGTTATTGCAAACTGGAGGAAAGGTGATCCTTGTTATAAAGTAGCAAAGAACTTGGCTGAGTTGTGTTCATGTTCTAGGGTTTTGTAGAAGGAAGAACTTGCAAGTGATGAAACTGGGTATTTAGCTGAGGAGATTTCTAAGCAAAGTGTTGGAATGGCTTAGTTTCTCCTTACTGCTGAAAGTAAAATGTGAGAAGACAGAGGTAAGTTGAAGAAACAGTTGTTAAGCAAAAAGGAACCAAAACTTGAAGGTTTGGAAAATTCTCAGCCATACTGAAAAAAATGAGAAAGCTTGTTCTGAAGAGAACACTAAAGGTGTGGCTGAATAACCATTTAATAAGAGATTGTGGATTTGACCCATGAATTTAATCAGCTATCTCGTCAGAAGGCAGGAATAGAGAGGAGATTACGCTAGCAGTGACAATGCCTGTTGGAACTAAAGGGGACAGAGAAGGCAGAACAGAATGACAGAAGGCTCTTGGACTTCTTGGATTCCACAGGACAGGACCATAGAGCTAGCTATCGGGCTGCAAACTTGTACTATCTTTCAAAAAAAGAGAAGAAGTACTCCGAAGGTAATTCAGAGATCATCACAGCTGCCACTCCCACCACAGACCCAGAGTGCACAGGCCTGAAAGGCAAAGCTGCCTCTGTCTCAATTTTAAAGTTCAGGACTGCCACCCTGTGGGCCCACTCAGAGAGCTGCATGAGTGGGGCCACCCCACTGAGCCATGGAGGTGATGCTGCCATTCCAGTGAGCCTGGAGGGCAGAGCATCAAACCCAAGAGGATTGTTGTCTACCCTTAAGATCTAATGGAACTTGCCCTGCTGGGTTTTGAACTTACTTGAGACCTGTCACTTCTTCCTTCCTACTGATTTCTCCCTTTTGAAATGAGACTGTCTATCTTCTGCCTGTCCCACCATTGTATTTTGGAAGCACATAACTTGTCCAGTTTCACAGGTTCACGTTTTGCCTAACAGGAGAAGAATTTTGCCCCAAGATGGGTTATACCTTGAGTCTCACCCATATCTGGTTTACATGATATTTGGATGAGACTTTGAACATTAGACTTTAGAGTTGATGCTGAAACGAGTTAAGACTTTTGGGGCCATTGGGGTGGAGTGAATATATTTTGCATGTAAGAAGGACATTTTTTGAGGGGCCAGGGGCAGAATGCTATGGAATGAATGTTTGTGTTCTCCCAAAATTCCTGTGTTAAAACCCTAACACCCAATGTGATGGTGTTTGGAGATGGGACCGTTGGGAGGTAATTGGAGTACGATGAAGTCCTGAGGGTGGGGCCCTCATGATGGGATTAGTGCCCTTATATGAAAAGACAGCAGAGTGTATTCTCTCTCTGCCCTGTGAGGACACAATGAGAAGGTGACCATCTGCAAACCAGGAAGAGAGCCCTCACCAGAACCCAATCATGATGGCACCCTGATGTCAGCCTTTCAGCCTCCAGAACTGTGAGAAATCAATGTCGATTGTATACCATAAATTGCCGCCCAGTCTATGACATTTGGTTATGGCAGCCCAAGCCAACTAAGACACATACCTAGGAAATGGTAGGGTTGGGATTTGAACCCCGAAGTCTGATTTGAGGGCTTTCCCTTAACCGATGACACTACGATTTTGGTAGTCCTTTTTTCCCAAAAGATCTCTAGAGAGCAATATTTGTGTCCTTTCTTTTTTAAAAAAAATATTTTATTGAGGTCACATTGGTTTATAACATTGTGTAAATTTCAAGTGTACATCATTATATTTTGGCTCCTGTATAGACTGCATTGTGTTCACCACCAAAAGTCTAGTTTCCATCCATCACCATACATATGTGTCCGTTTAACTCTTTTGCCCTCCCCCAACCCTGTTCCCCTCTGGTAACTACCAATCTATTCTCCTTATCTATGTGTTTTTGTTTGTTTATCTTCTGGATATGAATTAAATCATAGGGTATTTGTCTGTCTCTGTTTGACTTATTTCGCTTAGCATAATACCCTCAAGGTCCACCTGTGTTGTTGCAAATGTCACAATTTCATCTTTTTTATGGCTGAGTAGTATTCCATTGTATATGTATCCCACATCTTCTTTATCCATTCATCTGTTGATGGTCCCTTGGGTTGCTTCCAAATCTTGGTTATTGTGAATAATGCTACAATGAACATAGTGGTGCATATATCTTTTTGAATTAGTGTTTTCATGTTTGGATACATACCCAGAAGTGGAATAACTGGATCATATGGTATTTCTATTTTTAATTTTTTGAGAAATATCCATACTGTCTTCTACAGTGGCTGCAGTCTCCCATATTCCCCTTACACGAGTGGATATAGAAAAGTGTGACTTGACTTAAGGTTCCAGGTGCATGGATTTATTCTTCCTTCTTAAAATGTCTCTGAGTGGTGGGACAGAAATTTTCCCCACCCCTCCCCTCATGAAGCTGTGTAGACAAGCCACCAAGGGAAGGAGCACCTGAATCTCTCATTTCTACATGACTTGACCATGTCACCAACACCTTTGTTGAAATGAAGTTCCACCAGATGCAGCCTAGCCCCCAAGGGGACTGCACGGCTGCCGTGTCTCCAGGAGGGCCCATTGATGACGCACGGTCCAAGCAGCTCATCAGACCACCATGTGCTGACCTTCTGTGATCTGGTAAGAAGGAGCACTTGGAGAAAACACAAATATGTATTTAGTACCTACATAAAGGTAAAGCATTTGGCAGCAGCATTTCTGGTCTATAGATTAACACATACACTATGTCAAGTTCACAGGTAGTTCGGGGCCAGGTTTGAATCTTGGTAAAGAGTTAGTGATTGGTAATAGAGTAGAGTGACAGGAACCACATTTCTTCATATGAATGGGAAAAAAAGTCCCAAGGATGTTTTCTTGTGGATGTCTTGGGACTTGAAAATGGGAAATGCTAAGGGGAAAACCAAGTCAAGAAGGGCCCTTGCAGATCTGGGGTTTAGTATTTTGTGGATACATAGGCAAAGGGCCATAATGGAAAGGGCATGGGGGACAAGGGAGCCTTAATGTGTGGAGTGCACCACTCTTCCACCTACCCCCAGTTGGGAGGTTCATCTTGAGGCTAAGCAAGGCAGACAGCACAACTTACAGCAACAGTTCAGGCGATCTTCATAAATCCCAAACCAATCACGTCATTATCCTGCTTAAAGTCTTTCAATCCCTCCCACTACATGAAGAATACAGTCAGAGAGCCTTGACCTGGCCTGCAATGATCTGTCTTGTGCACGTTTCAATAACCTCATCTCGTGCTGGCTCTCCTTTTCTAGCTTTGTTCTCTCTACACTGGTTTCCCATTGGTTCCTAGAGCGTGTCTATCGTTTTCCTTCTTGAAGTCTTGATACATGCTGGATGTTTCTCCAGACTGAATCGCTCATCCTCTTGATTTTGGATTAGTCTTATCCTTCTGGTCTCACCACAGAATACCCCAACCCGAGTGTCACTCCCTACTTCACTTACTTTCTCTCTCAGCACCTAGTCATAACTTCCTTAGCACTTGTACATTTTGAAATTACTTTGTCCATTACCATGTTTTTGCCTGTTGCCCATTTAGGCTGTGAGGCCCATGAGCCCTGGGACCATGCCTGTTGTGGTGTCTCCTCAATGCCCCAACATATTACACAGGGCTGGCACTTTGGAAGTGTTTGATAAGTATTTGTTGAGTGAATGAATGAGTTGAAAGTCTCCATAGCAAAAGCCAAGTTGTCTCTGTCTATGCCGAGATGTTGCAGTCACCTGACACAGGAGTCGAGGAGCCTGGAGAATGAGTACTGGCTGACTTGCCCTGTGGCCTACTTCTCTGTGACGCTTTGGCTGGAGGCAAAGAGAAAGATGAAAAGTGTTTCCACCAACCAAGTCCACGGCACGTACTCATGTGCTAAGTGGAGGGGTGCAACTAGGGGCTGAGGACCAGCCTGCATGCCACAGGCCAGCTGTGTGCCCTTCATTCGCTGCCTCAGTCCACAGAGGGAAGCTTTCTAGTTGGTCTGCCAAGAGCAGTGAGTCTTTGGTAACTCACACAAAGACAGAGTAGAGGCCATCCAGGACCCTGTCAGTAACTCAGGGGAGTGCGGACCACCGAGCCAGTGGTGACTAGAAAGAACTTGAATCTCAGGCCCAGGGTGGCTGCAGTTTAAGGGTCAAGTGGCTGGCCCATCAGGCCCCAAGAGGCAGCCGCCTTTGGATCACAGAAGGACATCAGCCAGATCCAACACTAAGGCCTCCCTCAAGAGCAAGAGTTGGTGGCACTTAGATAATGTCTATCTAAGTGGGGACGCACTGGTCACTTTAGAGCAGTTTGGCTCTAATTAATTTGGAGGGAAATCAAACACCAAGGGAACCAGAGAAACAAGATACAGGAGGATAACCTTGTCCTATTTCCTTTTCCTCTGACCACCTCTGGAAGGTGTTTATCCAAAACAACACCTCCATGGGAGGCAGTGGTTTCCGTTTCTGGTCAGAGCAGCAGCTTCATAAGTTTGCCCCTCCCCCCATCACCCCCTTGCAACTTGTCGCCAAATACCTTGAGAAATGCGGAAGCCCTAATTCCTTCTTATTCCTTTCCCCATGGAATACAGATAACTCTGGGTAACATGAGACAGCACGTACAGGGTGCTTTATGCATTTGCAAAGGCTCGTGACAGACTTTGAACTATCTACCCCAAGGGAAAACTAAGAGGATGGAGAAATTGAAAGTGACATTGCCGTTGTTTTTAGTAGTAGGAACTCTGTCCCAGCATACTCTAGCTTTTGTAGCTAGCAGACTCTGGAAGTCAGATCAGCAGCTCCCTTTTACAGCTGGTCTATGGCATTTGCTATTATTATTGACATTGCAACCTGTTCCCTTTTCTCTCCCTCCCAGCAGCAGCCAGAGTATCCACCCAAAGGCCCTTGAAAGAGAAAATCCATTCAAGGTCGTTAGTCTGCGGTTGCGTGTGTGTTTGGGCCTCCACCTCGCACTCACTCCATCCTGACAAGTGCAGAAGGTGAAAACATTGCTAGACAGTCTGTTTCTGAGAGGGATAAACCTGTTGCTGAAAGATTTATCGCCAGGGAACTGCAGGGTAGGAGAAGGCCTTTATTTGAACCAAAATTGGTCATTCAGAGTTCATTCTGTAACCTGATCACTTATTTATATTTTATGCACCTTCTACCAAAGAGAAGAGGTTGCATGTGGGACCATTACCTCATTAAATGTGGTGTGTTCAAGTGACTATCTCATTGGACAGCCTGTTAGAGACTTTAGTGTGAGACTCATTTGAATGTTACGTTAACCCTTTGAGTTCTGGGTGATCTCCAGTGAGCAGAGGAAGCCAGGTTTTGCCTTCTCTGTCCTCATCCACTGCACATGGGATCATGTGACACAGCTCCTGGATCTAGCAGGCACATACCTTTCTCTACCCAACCACTCATGAAATGGAACATGGCTGTTAAGAGGTGACAGAAGACCTAGAAAAAATCAGAGTATGCATTGTAGGAAAGAAGATTCTTCTTGTAAACATTAATGGCCTGTGTTCATGAGATCAATGACCAGGAAAGGTTGTCACAGCTTGGCACCATTCTACAAATCATAGCAACACATTTTATGTACACGAGGCGTAAGACCTGTCAGAGTGTGTTTATTCCATTTGCTCACTTGACGTATGGATATTTCTCTTCTTACTTCACAGATGAGGTAATGGAGGTCTAGGGAATGATTTGCCTGAAGTCATAGCCCAGATCCAGGATTCAAGCCCACCTTTGGAGGCTAAGACCAAAGCTCTGTTCTCCAGTGTCTCCAAAAACACGTCTTGAGGGTACTGAGAGCAGCCAAAGGCAATCCTAGAAGAATCTCCCTACCTGTCCCACTCACTCCCTCAAGCTTAGGATGACACTTCTCAAAGCTCCCTGGCTCAAAATGACCCTCTTCTCTGAGAATGGCCATGAGTACATTGGGTGATCCCCACATATGCACCATCCAACTCTGACTCTCAACTGGTAGGCCCCTAGTCATGACTGATTCACATAGGGTGGAAGGGACACCTGATCCTGGGTTGGCCATTCAGATTGGAGCAACATGACGTAGATTCAGACCTCCATGGAGCTTAGTCAAGGCAGGACTGTGAAAGGAGCATCCATAATCTCTTGTTGCTGAACTCTCATAAGCTACTCTTATTTCCACTTTTCTGAGTCTTGTTTGGGATTCTCCAAAATCTTCTCTTCTTACTTAAGATAGCATGGAATATATGGGAGGTTGGTTCATTCAACATACATTTTCAGCCAAGTTCTTCCTTGCCTTCCTCTCATCCTTGCATCTAAGGGTGACTATACAATGTATTTCTAGCCAAGGAGATTTAGGCACAAGTCCCTGTCCTCATTATGGGTTCCAAAATAAAAAGGCAAAGACATGCCCTTCCCATTTCTTGCTGACTGGAAAGCAGATGTTATGCCTGGAGGGGCAGAAGCCATCTGGAAAACATTAAAACAAAAAAACCCTACAGAACTGAAAGATCATTGAATCAGGATATCAGGGCGGCCTATCTCTAGACTTTGTAATACATAGAAAGGAAAATACAACTATTGGTTTAAGCCTCTGTGAGTTGAATATTCTGATATTTGCGAACAGAAGAGGCAACTTCTTGTATTTCGAATTAATAGAATCTTCCATTCCTTTTAAGCATCCTGAAACTGACTTAAATCATTTGAACATCTCAGTTGTGACATGGAAACCAAGGAAGCCATCCACATATAGAGATCCAGGGGAACACACTGGACATGCAAGAAGGATCTTTGAAATGCCCATTTCTAAATCTTTCATTCTTTATGGACTAGAAGTGGTTGAAGATATCCTAGTCAGACTTCTTTAGGTTATTTGAAGGGAGATGTATAGAAAACTTTGGGTAATGAAGCTTATCACAAAGGTAGAAGAAATGTGGAATGATCTGAAAAATTGACCAGATACTATGGTCAGTATAGATTCCATTTATTACTCATTCATTCATTCCTCATGCAATAAATGTTTATTGACAACCAATAGTAATGCCAATGCATAGAAACCACAGTAAATATGATTTATCTCCTTTCAAAAAACTTTATTGTAGATCTCAAGGCAGACAATTCAGCAGGTACTTCCTGTAAAATTGGATAAGTATCTGGATAGTTGGGATCTGTTTACGTTTCACAGAAAAATGGAAAAATAGCTCAGTATAGCTAACAATAAAAATTTGAGCTCACATAATCTCCTTACTGCTATTCACCAAACATTTGGGTTTTCCCAAGAAGAGATTTGAGAGGATTGGTTTGCGACCAGTCAGGGTGAAATGACACCCTTGGACACATTTGACAAGTCATCTCAAATGTGATTGGATTCCCTCCTGCCCAGTCGTGGTGGCTGTTTCTGGAATGTTTACATGACTGTGTTCGTTTGCTCAGCCTGCCATAACAAAAAATAAACCTCCTGGAGGGCACAGCAGTCAGGGTCTCCCTATGCAGAACACCCAGCTCGTTCACTTCAAGGAGATACCATATATGTCCAACAGGTAATCATTTCAACCAATTTGCTTCCAATGCCAGGAAACACACGGGCAAACCATGGAGAGCCACTGCTGGGGGATAAAGGAGCCGGGCCTGTAGGTAGAATACAAAATGTTGCCTGGGGATCTATATTTGGATCTCAGACACAAAAATAAAAACAAGGACTTTTCTGGTGATTCTCTAATTGAGGTCAGGGTCAAATATTTGCATTCTCACTTAGAAGAGGAAATCAAAAAGAAGTGAATATGCCAAAGTCATAGGAAGAATCTGTGATAAAAACAGAATTTCGCATGACCAAACCCACTGGTTCCAGCCACTGCCAGGATGTATGCACCAGAGTCCTATCCCATGGGCAGCCTTGATCCAAGGACAAACCTTTCCTCCTTGTTTAGCTCTCTGATGGCCCAGTCTTGCTTTTAACAGTGTTAGCTACTGCTCAAGGGCACTCTTCCAAAGTTTTCCTATATATTAAAACAACATATCTGGAAAAGAGACACTGAAACTTTCAACATCAAAATTCAGATTGGCATAAGCCAAAAGCCCCCAGGGAAGGATAGTAAAAAAGTAAGAATTGCATATTTCCACATCTGTTTTCAATGAGACATGTCAAATAATTTTATTATTTGACAAAAGCAATCCAAAGAATTACTTTGTTTTTTCAGAATGCCTTGAATTGTCATTAAAATTCACCTACAAGCACACAGACACAACATACCACCTGTCCATAGTGTTCGATCAAATGGGAAAAAAGAGGCCTGGGCCTCACAAATAGGAAGAGACTTGACCTGCTGCAGAAGGGCAGAGGCAATGCTGTTGCTTATGTTAGCATTCCTGTTCCTACCAACCTGGGGCAAAGGATCTAGTTTCAGCTTGACACCACTCAGGAAATGGCTCTGCTGAAACACACTCCCTGTTAATACAAAGGAGACATATCCCGGAAAAGTGGAAAACACCAACATGGGCCTGAGTACTCAGAGGAGAGAAGTCATTCCTGGGCTAGCAAGTGAACAGCAATAGTCATTTTACAGAACACATTTGAGAAAACAAACCTGAAAGTATAACTTTTTAGAAAGCAATTTGGCAACACATACAGAAAGTCCCCAGCAGTGCAAATTCATTGCTTGAGTAATTTCATTCCTTCTGTTTTACCCTAAGGATATGTAAAAATGTAGATTTTTAAAAAATACTGAAATATTTAAGGGTACTTATTGTTGAGAGAGAGTCCTTCATGGATCTCTTGTGCTCCTACACATCTTGCTGGGTATGCCAAGAATGTAGCATCCTTACCGCTCTACCCAGGACATTTCCCAGGCTTGTGCTTGAAGGATGAGGTAATGCCTCCTTCCAGGGCGAAGAGCAAGCTTGCTTACTGCCTCCGTAGATGAAGTAGATTCCCTAAGCTCAGTAGTCCTCAGCCTCAGAGCAAACTCACTGTGTGCGCAGCATCCATCTGGGCCCATGTAATCACTGCTGCGGGATTTGTGGGGTGGGGGAACCATGCATGCTGATGCTCTTGCTGCTTTTGTGCTATAGGGAATAATCTCCCTTGTTTCTAACCCAGGAGTCTTGTGTCTTCTGCCAACATCCACAAAGCAGTAATTGGCTTACCTCTGAGCTGGCAAGTAGGATAAAATCAAATCCCAAACCTGACACTTAAGACAGCATTGTTCAGTAAAAACAATGAAGCTGAATGGCTTCTGAAGAGAAATTGATTAGATTAATTATGGTATATATGCAAAGTATGGCGTGGAGATTTAAAATGACTTCAAGATTCATATTTATTGACATGGAAATAATATTACAATATATTTTTGAGTGAAAAAAACAGGTAACAAAGAAATGTGCATAGAAGACCCACTGTTATATAAACATAGATATTTCACAGGCATATACACATAAAATTTCCAGATGATTCTATACATAAAAAAAATGTTGACTGAAACTTTTTATAGGTGGTTGACTTAGAAATGAGTTTTATTTATTTATTTCCTCACTTGTGTGGTCTCCTCTTCCCCACAGTGAAATGAATAATAAAATCATAATAATTGAAAAAGAATCTAAGATGCTAAATACACCTAGTGTTTTAATGCACATTAAGACAATTTGTCTTAGCTATCATGAATAACATTGCAATGAACATGGGAGTCCAGGTATCTCTTCAATATCCTGTTCTTATTTGCTTTGGGTATATACCCAGAAGTGAGGCTGCTACATCATATGGTAGTTCTATTTTTCAGTTTTTTGAGGAATTTTCATATTGTGTTCCATAGTGATTGCACCAGTTTACATTCTCACCAACAGTGCTCTAGGTTCCCTTTTCTCCACATTCTTGCCAACACTTATCTCTTGTCTTTTTGATGACAGCCATTCTAACACGTGAGAGGTGATATCTCATTGTGGTTTTGATTTGCATTTCCCTGATGATAAGCGATACTGAGCACATTTTCATGTATCTGTTGGCCATTTGTATGTCTTCTTTGGAAAACTGTGTGTTCAGCTCCTCTTCCCAGTTTTTAATCAGATTGTTTGTTTTTTTACAATTTAATTGTATCAGTTCTTTATATATTTTGGATATTAAGCCTTTATCAGATACATGATTTGAAAATATTTTCTCCCATTCTGTAGGTTGCCTTTTCATTTCGTTGATGGTTTCCTTTACTGTGCAGAAGTTTTGATGTTTATTGCAGCATTATTCACAATAGCTAAGATAAAGAAACAACCTAAGTGTTCATCAGTTGATGAGGAGATAAAGATGTGAGATAGATAGATAGATATTTGCAACAACATGGTTGGACCTTGAGGACATTATGCTAAGTAAAATAATCCAGACAGAGAAAAATAAATGCTGCATGGTATCGCCTTTTTGTAGAATCTGAAAAAAAAAAAAAAATTAAACTCATAGAAACAAAGAGTAGAAAAGCTGTTATCAAGGGCTGGGGGGTGAGGGAAATAGGGAGAGGTTGATAAAATGGTACAAACTTTCAGTTGTAAGATGAATAATGTCTGAGGATCTAGTGTAAAACATGGTGAATAGAGTTGATCACGTTGTATTGTATAATTGAAATTTGCTAGGAGAGTAGAACTTAAATGTTGTCAACAAAAAAATAAATACATAAATATGTGAGGTGATGGATGTGTCAATTAACTAGATGGAAGGAATTCTTTGACAATGTATACATGTATCAAATTACCACTATGCACTCTTTAAATATCTTACAATTTTATATGTTAATTATACTTCAATAAAACTGAAATTAAAAAAAACCAATCTGTTACATCTATGAATTATGCCATAATTCATCCATGAAGTCTGAGAGTTGGCCCTCAGTCTTGCTGACTCATGTCTACATATATCCTTTTTAAATTTCTTAGGACCATCCCGTCCAGCTCATCTCACGGCTCTGGCCTGAGTCCACCTTGTCCTCACCATTCTCCTGGAAAGTGCAAAAGTCTTTAAACTGGCCTCTCTGTCACCATTTCACATCTCTCTAGCCCCTCTTAACTCGGCTGTCACATGATTTTTTTTTTTTTCAAAAGCCACAAATTGGAACATGTCACTGTTTTGCTTCAGATGTTTCAGTGCCTCTCAGATACTGACAAAACAGCCCGGGAGATAAGGCTCACCGTAATCTGCTCCTGCTGGCCTTGCCACACTGCTTCTGCTCCTTGCCCTGCTGTCCAGACTCATTTCTTTTGATTTCTTGCCCCTTCTTTACAGAATGTCCCACCGCCACCCTGTCAGGAAAATGTTTGTTTCAAGATTCGTCTCCTCTGTGAAATGTGTTGTAACAGCCTCCCCAAGTTGAATCCCCTCCTTGGAGTCCAGACTAGATCATATGCAAATTCATAGTAATGCCCTCCATCCTTTGCTTTTATTTGTTTCATGTCTTTCTCCCTCTTGGCTTCTGAGCTCTTTGAGAGCAGAAACCATACCTTACTTATATTATCAACACCTAGTCCTATACCCTGCGCAAAAGAGACTGCCTATACATAAACCAAAAAAGACGGTTAAAACTTCAGAGTCTGAGTCCAAACGTACTCGACAAATCTTGATTCTGAAAAGTTCCAAGTTAAAAACCCCTCCTGATGGACTCTGAATGTGTTGTCATCAATATCTTGCTGCCCAGAAAGGAATAAATTGGGTGATTCCTACCTGCAAGAATGTTGCTTTGGAAATACTGGTTTCTGACTGACACAGGGCAGCCGCACTTTGCTGCCATTGCAGAGAGAACAGCTTGGGAATGTCAACACCCCTAGGAGAAAAGCCAACAGGAAAAACTAACACCGTAACAGCATAATATGCTTTATAACATGATCTTATGGAACTGAGCATACTAAGATACTTTAAAGCTTTTCTATAATTTATTACTAAAGACATTCAAGGACAGAAACAAATGTTAACTTGGGCAAATCAAAGCAGATGTGGAAAACAAAAGCTTTTAGACACAATGGCTGATCTAATACGATATGGACCTGAAACTGGACATCAGGTTTCTGTATTCCAATTAAAATGCATCACTTGGGATAGAACTCTAAAGGATGGATCAAATGTAAGTTTGAAATATTCTTTATTTCTTCAGCATGATCTCTTACCTTAAGCAGGGCATAGCATAGTGTTTCCTGAAAGCTTTGAAACACCAAGACAGACCCTGTGACACAATAGGACTTGATAAGCCATTTCTAAGGGAAGGATTTTGGCCAAGAGAGGCTGTGGGACAACAAGCAGCAGTGGAGTTTACAGAGCTATCTCTTAAGTCAGGATCAGGACAAAACTGCCTTGTCATTGCAGGTCCTTTCTCCTCCTACACCAACAGCGCCTTGAGCTGGTTTCACTCAGCTGGTTAGAGCAGGAGCTGTAATAAAAGCATGACTGAGGGGCTGATGGAAGAGACTGGGTCTCTGGGGGTTGCCCAGGATCCATTCAACTATAAGGAGGCCCTCTGGACACTCACGCTACAGGGACTCTTGAGGAGGGCTTGAGATTCCCTTAAGTCTGTCAGGTTTGAGCAGCACCCAGAGTAGGAGTCAGCCCCTGTCCTGTACCCTCCACAGACGGAGCAACAGCGTTCTTCCTGCTTGAGTCTTTGCTTCAGAGAGCTCTTTTGCTCACCCTGCTTTTGATGACTCCATCTAGGCTTATTAAACATTGAGCCCTGAATCTTCTCCATACCTTTAACCAGCCCAGTCTTGTGTCTTGGGATCAGTATGACTTCTCCCACAGGCCATGGAGAACTTTGTTCTGTTATTTGATGTCTCTTGTGGCCTCAGGAGCTGCCCCCGACCCCTGAGGTGGTCACATTGAGGTTGGAAACTAATAACATATGGACACTGCACTGCTTCAGCTTCTCAGCTCCCCAGAGCCAGAACCATCCACTGAATTACATAAACAGAGGCAGCATAACCAACTGACAGTGATTGACCGTGCTCAGCCTGGGTGTGAGTTTAGCCCTGCCAATAGAACGAGGCTGAGCCTGAAGCAGTTCTCCTTACAGCTGACTCGGGAAATACAGGTCCATCGTCAGTTGGAATTGATGGGCAGATGAAGCAGATGGTTCAGTTTGTGACCTAGTCTATGGGTGTTGTAAATGATTTGTTTACATCAAAAAGGGCTTATTTCATAAATATTTCAGAGATATCTAGATTGTCTTATCCTATTTTATTCTTTCTAGTTTTACAAAAGTGTGTAAATAAGACCCAAAGATATGGACAAAAGGAGGAGTTTGTTCCAGTCCTTATCAGGTCCATTGTTCATAGAATGAGTGTTTTTCATTTGGAAATTTTCTTAGGTTCATGAAAGGAGAAAAGAAAAACGGGTGGGTTACATAGAAACTTATTAAACATCACCTATTATTGAAATTATGCTCCACAGGTTAGAAATATGCATCGTGTCCAGTTTCTCTTGATTTGATTTCTGTTTTAGGCTCTATATTAGGGAAGAAATAGTGGGGGAGTGGCTTTTTGTGGTTATTGCATGTATTTTGATATGAGAAATCACTGCTTTATTTCCAGAAATTCACATAGTTTTGGAAAGGACATTCAAAGCTACATAGCCAGAATTTACACGAGTACGTCGCCAACTTCATTTTGATTGAGGGTGGGAGTGTGTGAGATTGGGAAATGGGGAGGAGGTTATTTTATTTTAATTGCTTGGGTGTGGGAGGATCTGGTTATCAGTTTCCTATGAAACGCACTTCATACTGAGGGGTTCTGTGCTTGTCTTAGTTGTTAAATGGAGATTCTGTGATCTCTCATTACTCACCCATGAACTTGGTGACTTACAATAATACTCCATGATCCAATCTCAACTTGCTCTTTCCCAGTTGTGACAAGGATAACATCTCTGCCTCCGGGAGGCTGGCGGCACCTTTTCCATGCCAGTGAGACTGTGCTGTGGCCCACACAGAAGAAGCAGCTATTGGGCAGCACGGGACTCTGCAGTAATGGGAGAGAGAGTGCAGAGCATGGTAGTTCTCACTCCATCTGGGCAACAAAACAGATCACTTGAGTAAACCCTAAGTTGTGCTTCACAGACATTGAGCTCAGAGGAGGATGTGCTTGATCATGTCCAGGGTCATGTAAGTGTTAAATTTTCCAAAAGATGGAAGAAGGGAAGAAATATGAGATCTGATGGATCTGCAAGTACATCTTTTGCATAATACAAAGGAGCTAAGTTAAACATCTCTGGACTGGTTGAAACAGCCTCTAGAACAGTTTCATATGTTTCCTCTCCAATGGTTCTTTCAGAAGCTCTTTCAACCAAATCAAGAATCCTTCTCCAACGTGGCAGTCTACTGCTGTATGTTTGTCAAGATTTTAATCACTCCTTAATAAAGTCCTTAACTTCTAAGAGACAAAAGAAGACGATCCATTAACAGAAAGAAAATATTGCTATCGTATGATCACTAATGTATGTCCAGAGGATGATGCAAAACAGGTTTGCTTGTTTATTAGTTTGTTTTCAATTTCTCCACCAATACTGAATCCTCCTCATGAATTCTTTCTCTCCTCGTCTCCCTGCACAGTCTTTGTATCCTGCTTCCCTCTCTCCCAAACCCTGGCTCCTAACCAGTTGTCCCATTTAGTTCCACCACCTGAAAAAGCTCTGTGAAACCTATAGGGTCCTGTTCATCCTCGGGAGTAGCTATAGGTTCTTCAAAATTAAAATGCACCGATGAAACTTTCTCTTGCTGTTATTGCCCACTTCTTTTTGCACAGTCTTGATGTTCTGTGCAAATAGCAACTCTGTTCTCTATTCTCTGGCTAATTAAAAAGAAGTTTCATGAGTAAGAGAGTGGTGGGACAGAGAAGAAGGGAGTGACAATGGGGAAAAAAAACCCCTGTCCTGTGGTATTTGAAACTAGGCCATTACTGTGACTAAATTCTTATAATTTTTTGGATTTTCAACAAACTGTCTTCTTTCAGTCATAGTGCCTGCAAATTAGTGAGGTTCAGCCAATGTAAATAAATTTTATTTTGTATTTTCCATTTTAGAATTAAGGATTTAGTCTCTGATAGCAGCTGCATAGATTGTCTGATTCTATATTAGTTTTTTCAAAAAGGTCTAATTATCTTTCAGAAATAGAATTGAAAAATTCCTGAAACTTAAATCAACCAAAATACAAAAGCATTTTTTATTTTGTTTCATCTGTTTTAGTGAGAATATATAATACTTTAAAAGAAACACCATATGAAACTCAATTAATGTGATTGATAGAGTTATTATGGCCAATGATCATTCTGAAGTGAAACAATCTTTATTTTGAAAGTTGCCAAACATTGTTCTATTTTTTTTATTAATTTATACTTTTCCTCTTTTCTCAGAGTAGTTGATGAGGGTAAGACTAAAACAAATGGACTAATAAAGGAAGGAAAAAAGAAAGAAGAGAGGGTCATAAAAGAATGCAAATACACAGGCCAAATGGGCTTACATAGTTGCAAACATAGTTAAATTTGGCTTTAAGTTCCCTGGCAGCCGAAGCAAAAAAGGGAGATATGGTCTGTTATGCAGTTCTTGTTATTAGATAAGAAACATACCGGTTCCTCAGGGAAGCAAATGCATTTTTCTGTATTAATTTCTCAAGGAAATCGACACTGATGGGGCCGCATACAGGAAACACTGTGTGATGTCATACACCGTGTGCTCAACTGGAGTTGCGCAGGCAAGGATGCCACACAAAGTCCCACTTAAAAATCAAGAGCACGACATTAAAACACAACTTAGTTTAAGCAATTTTTAAGCCCAAGTATAAAGCTTTCTGTCAGTCCAGCTGGAGTGGAGCCATGAATGGAGTCCTTAACCTTTAGACAACTCATTTGTTGAGGCTGCATGACAGAGAGTCTGATATTGCCTTTTCAGTGGGGTTGTGGAAGGCCCATGGTGTGATGAGGTTGTTGAAAGCAGATCCGTATCCTAGACAAGAGAAACTCAACCACAGTGTATGAGTCTCTCACAACCCAGCTACAGGTGAGTAGCTGTGACACTTCTCATCAATGGCTTTCCCACCTCCCCACAGAGTTAGGCCCTGGGGTAAATACAGACACGACTCCTCATAGAAAGTTATTTCCAGCATGTAAAGAATTGAGTAAGCACCTTCTGCAAACCGAGAAGAGTATATGCTTGGGGCCTACCCAGCTGGGATCCTTCCCATGGACTCGCACAGATTGAGTTTGGAATAGCTTTTGGAGGACAAAGCCTACTACTCTGTTCTGCATACCACTGACTATTTTTCACAGCATGAGACCTGTTACATGGCGTGACTGGATCCAAACCATAGGGAGCCAAGTGCCTCTGAACATTTGAGGCACTTGCCTGGATTGTGCTTTCCTGAACCCTCTCCAGAATCTTGGTCTCAGAGCCTGCCCTCTTACTGGTCAGTACAGTCAACCTTGATGTCCCCACAAAGATTGAGTGTACCTCTGTTTTTAAGATGCAATATGATGTTTAGAATTAAGTTTAAATTTTAGAGAATTCCTTTCTGTTTTCCTTTATATACCATCCTTTTGCCCTAAATAGGGCTTTCTTTACACCCAAAGAGACCTGCCCAACCAAAAACTAGATAGGCAAGGTTCATGTTTATTCAAACATCGTGAGACAAATATTTTTCAACTTATGCATAATTTGTTGATAGGAAATGAATAGAGAAGTCTTCCTTGAAAAAACATTAATACGCTATTTCAATATCTTCAAGATAATGAGAAATACCATGTAGAATATGAAGACCTTTCTGAAAACTCTAAATAGCACTTGTTCAATTTGGCATTCAGTGGGCTAGGAGACATCATTTCAAGGGTTAAAGTGAAGGAAAAACAGTTGCTCTTGACAAGTCCAGGCTATCCCTCCTAATGACGGTCCTAATCAAAATAGATGAGTAAGTCAGCTTCATGCAAATGTACAGTGTAAACCCACATTTGACATCTTTTTAAAGGATTAAAATATTAAACAGCATAAACGTTGCTGTGGTTTGACCTCTCTTATTTTTAGCTTCTATCTTGATAATTTGGAACTGCTTCTAGATTGTCTAGATGCATTTACCCTGCCAGAAAGAAAGAAGACAACAAGTACACACTGATGATTGTATATACCTGGAATAAGCCATACCAGGGTATTGATATATGAAAGTAATATTTCCCCATATTTATCCCATAGGGTACCATTTAACATGATTAAATTTTGTATGCAAATAAATTTGGACAAGAGTATTCCATTTAATTTAACACAGCTCTCCTTAAGGAGAACAACACAAAATATTCTTCCCAGTACAAATTGGCTCCAGGTAAGTCATGAAAGCATATCCTGCTGTTCAGGTTTCTAGAGACAACTATTTTCATTCTTAAAAGCAGAGAAAAAAGATCATTGTTAAAAAGTTATCTAATTAGAGTCTAATATCCAAGCAGATAATGCATTAGTTGCATTGAGAAGAGTAAAAATCAACAAGGGACATCTCTGTCTCATTAGGAAACTGATTTAAGATAGGACATGTTCTTGATCAGTGGGCTGAGGAGCTTGGGGACAGTCTCCACTTGAGTAGCCAACAATACTTTTACATCTGCCAAAAATGCCTCTTACCTCTGGGTACAAAAACCAAAACACCTGAAAATAAAATAAGCATAATTCATACACGTGGGGCAAATTCAAGTAATTAATAATTAGGTAAATTTTGAAATGGCATAACTCAGAAGAGAGAACTCATAAAAGCACAGGCTGGGACAGCACAATAACGTTTCCTTGTTTATGTGAAATTCCCAAGAAAGGTACAGTTGATGCTTAAAATACAGCTCTTTTGGTTTACTCAGCTTCTTCCTTGCCGTTATTATAAGGGGAGGGAACTGGAAATACACTTGTCTCCAGATGATCCACCTGGAAACCTGCCTGAAAGAGCAATACATAGATTTGAAAATAAACAGGCTGGGGCTGATTAGGGTAGAAAGTTTCCAAGAGCTGATCCATGACACTTCTATCTAACAAGCACCTTGAACTCTGTTCTGTTCCTTATCAAAAGTCAACCTGGAGCCATTGTGTGATCAGCCCAGGAAGGGCCAAATCACCCACCTATTTCCCATTGAATTGCATACTATTTTCATGACATTGATGATGGGCTTTTACAACATAGACTTCCTCACTAGTAATGCAAGTGTGCAGCCTGCCTAGGCAAAAATTGCTATTTTCTTGAATTTGTTATTGTTGTTGGGTGTAATTTGTCTTTGAAGGAATCCACATAGCAGGGGCTGGAAGTTCTTGGGGAGAAGGGTCTATTGAACTGGATATCACTCAATCTGGAAGATCTGGAAACACCAACTCTCCACTTAAGGAAAGGGGACAGCAAGTACCCTACCTCTGTTCTTTGATTGCGTTTGAAGCAAATACAGAAGAGCTGGGGATTTCTGAGTTCTCTCTTCCCTCTTCAGCAATAAAAGGTAGGAGATGAAGTCCATCCTAGCAGAAGTCAAGGCTAAGGAGTAGGATGTCTGATAACAAAGAAGAGCAAGAAACAGTTGACAGAATCCTGGAGGTATCATGGAGTCCTCAGTGAGGAAGTGTTTGGTCACACTCCTTCCCCTTCTTTGGAGAACAGGCTGGAGTGCTGTGTAAGAACCCATCTGTCTCAAGAACCCTCACTTGGAGAGCATCCATGTGTAGCCAAGAAGTTCAACTTTCAAAGGACAGTTAACTTGGACCTGGTAAACTTTACTCCAGTTTGAAACTGTTCAGTATTACTCAAGTATTTCTAAATATTTTGAATCCACTGTGTACTTTAAAGTGACCTTATATGGGGGAGAGGAGATTCACATCCAGTTATAGGAAACCATGATAGTGTTATTTCCTAATATCATCTGTGTATACATAGTACTTTTTTTCCTTCTTAAGATAGTATCCCAATCTTCTAAGAACAAACATTCAACTTCAAACATCCTTAAGTTAATACTTTTCAGATCTGTCTGCTCAGATGGGTTGTCCTATCACCAGTGAGGTAAGTGTGTAATTGCTGTTGAACACTCCTAAAACACACATACATGTGTGTGGATTGATGCATTAAAGTTCTGGAAGAGAAGCAATGTGCTGGTATGCTAAGATACATTAAAAGAAACATAAATGACATATAATATAGAAGATTTTATTTTAAAAAAAGAGAGAAAATATCTAGAGGCATGAGAAAGATTGGAAGGAGAACAAATGGAAAAAGACACTCCAAACTTCTCCAAATTGATGTGCCATATATTGTGTCTCTTTAAAAATGTGTTTTTAGTGCCACTAAAATGCAGGTCTCTGAGTTTCCAACATCTTTTAGATTCATGGGGCATTTGAAAGTACTTATAGCATCTGGAATGCTTATGCATTGTGCAAGACCTTCTCTGGTTTCAAAAGCCATTGTTTGGACCTGGAAGCAAAATGGAGCATCCTTCTAACGGCACTCATGGGACTCTCCTTGCAAATACTGATGTCATTGATGTACAATGGCTACTGCAAGAATAAACTTGTGTGGGAACAAAAGATGGACATGAACACAAGATATATATTTCAAGTCCCAGCTTCCAAAGAAATTACAGAGACCACTGTGAGAAACAAACTTTAAATCAGGGAGTGCAAATGAGGTGCTTTGCCCCTTCGTGGGTAGTTGTTTTTTCCACTTCACAAAGGCCTCAGAATCTAATGGTCATCACTGGCAATTGGGCAATGTAGCATCAAAGGTTTCTAGGGGAGCAGAGTTATTGCCAGATTTGACACTAAATCTGTTTGTGAGTTACATTCCAGTACAAGTAAATGAATCATGGAATGATGGAGAAAGTCATCCATTAAGTGTTGCTTTAGTGATCTGTCTTGCAACTACCTTGGAATATGATCATGAGTAGCAAGTTTTTAAAGAGATAGCTGTGCTGGTATTTTCATGCATAGAAGGAACGGCATGAGTATAACAAATAGATAACTAAACTTTAAAAACTATTTTCCGTTTGGCATTTGGCTATTTGTACAATGTCGCAGTATGTGAAGAGAAACTCCAACATCCACAAGGTTACTTTTTAGAAGCAAACCAGCCCTAAGGGTATGCCTGTGTTTTGCCAAACACAGAATGAGAGAGCATTACTCATTTCTTTGCAGTCTTCAAAATGGCAACGAAGGCTTCCCTGGTTAAAGCAGAAGAGGCTGTCCTGTTGCAGACTGGATACGAGAAAAGCTCAGGGATTCCTGCTGCTATTCTTTATGACTTTGCCAAGAAACTGCTGACTGAACTTGACACTCTACGTAAGCAATAAGTGAAGGCTAAGGCAGAGTTGTAAATTACCTACTTGAGCATTGACAATATCCTTCAATACATACAGAAAGCCCCTTGGCAAAGACTGGGAAACGGGCATTTAAGAAAGTCTCTTTTGAATAATTAGTGGTCTGCTAAGCTAATTGAGCAGAGAATTCAGTGGCCACACATGAAAAAGAATACAGACTTTATGTGATTAGTTTTGGAAAGTCATTAAACAAACAGCATCAAGAACAATCACAAAAAACAACAACAATGACAAATTCTGTGGAGGAAGAAGAATCTGATTTCTAGAGTTGCTACATTATATTGTTTAAAAAGTCCAGTTTTCAACAAAAAATTATGAGACATGCATAGAAATAAGACAATATGGCCCATACACAGAAGCAAAAGCAGTCAATAGAACTTGTTCCTGAAGAAGCCCAGACACTGGATTTACTAGAAAAAGACTTTAAAACAGGTAACTTAAATATTTCCAAAAAACTAAGGGAAATCATATCTAAAGAAATAAAGGAAACTTTGTCTAAGGAAATAAAGGAGTGTATGAGAATGATGCCTCATCCATTATAGAATATCAATGGATATAGAAATTATAAAAAGAACCAAATAAAAATTCTGGAGTTGAAAAGTGCAAAAACTGAAAGGAAAAGTTTACTAGAAGGGTGCAGCAACAGATTTGAGCTGGCAGAAGGAAGAATTAGCAAACTTAGAGATGGGCTAATTGAGATGTCAAATCTGAGGTACAGAAAGAAAAAAAATAAAGAAAAATGAATAGAGTCTCAGAGACCTGTGGGATACCATCAAGAGACCATCCATCATATGTATAATAGCAGTCTCAGAAGGAGAGGAGAGAGAGAGAAAGGGGCAGAAAGAATATTTGAACATACAAAGTATGAAAACTTTGCAAATTTGATGAAAAATATTAATCTACACATCCAAATAGCTCAACAAATTCCAAGTAGGATAAACTCAGAGATTCAAAGACACACTATAATCAAACTGTCAAAAGCCAAACACAAAAGAGAATCTTGAAAGCAGCAAGAGAGAAGCAATGTACGTGTATAAAGGATCATCAATAATATTAATAGATGACTTCTCATCAAAAACCAAAATGGAAGATATTGATATAACATATTGAAAATACAGAAAGTAAATGATTGTTAACTAAGAATTCTATATCCAGTAAATCTGTTCTTCAAAATAAGATTAAAGAAGAATTGACATCTCCAGATAAGCAAAACTGAGAGAATGTGTCACTAGCAAACCTTCCCTACAAGAAATACTAAATAGAGCCCTTTAGAATGAAATAAAAGGACACTAGAGGCTAATAAAAATCCACACAAAGAAATAAAGAGCACTAGTAAAGATAAGCACATAGGTGAATATAAAAGATAGTACAAATGTACTTTTTATTTATAAAACTTTTTTTCTCCTTTCTGATTTAAAAGAAAATTGCATAAAGCTATAATCTTTTGCTGGTGGGCATATGATGTGTAAAGATTTAATTTTATGAAAATAATAGCACAAAGAAGGGGGAAAGGAGGAAAATTTTTGATTACTATATAAATTAGTTGGTATTTATTCAAATGAGATTTTTATGTTAAAATGTTGATTGTAATCCTCCAGGCAACCACTGGATAATAACAACAACAACAACAAAAACCAGTAAAAGAAATAACAAGGGAATTAAGTTGGCATGCTAGAAAATATTTAACACAAAAGAAGACATTATTAGAGAAACAGAGGAACCAAAAAAGTCTAAGATGTATAAAAACAAAAAGCAAAATGGCAGATATAAATTATACTTTATCAACAATTATGTTAAATGTAAATGGATTAGTCACTTCAATCAGAGAATAAAGATTTGAAAAAGAAAAAATAATCCAACTATATGCTACCTACAAGACACAGTTTAGATTTATGACACAAATGGGCTGAATGTAAAAGAAGGGAAAAAGATATACTAGTCAGTCACCAAAGGAGAGCTAGAGTGGATATACTAATATCAGACAAAATAGACTTTAAGACAAAAATTGCTGCTTGACAAAGAATGAAATTTTATAACAATAAAAGGGTCAATTTATCAAGAAGACATAACAATTATAAACACATATACACCTAACATCAGAGCCACACAATACATGAAGCAAAAACTGACAGAACTAAAGGGAAAAATATACAATTCAAAAATAATGGTTGGGGGCTTTAATGCAACACTTTCATTAATGGTTAGAACAACTGTAGAGAAGACTAATGAGGAGGTAGAAGATTTCAATGACACTATAAACTGAGTAGACCTAGCAGACATCTATAGACTCCACCTAACAACAGCAGAGTACATATTATTCTCAAGTGTACATAGAAAACTCTCCAGGATAGGTCACAGTAGGCCATAAAAGGAATCTCCAAAAACTTAGAAGGATTGAAATCACACAAAAGATTAACACTCCGTACAATGAAGAGAAATTAGAAATCAATAACAGAAAGAAATTTTGGAAATTTACAAATATGTGAAATAAAACAACACATTCTTAAATAATCAATGAATTGAAGAAGAAAATGGGAAATTAGGAAATACTTTGAGATGAATGGAAACAAAAGTACAACATATCAAAATATATGAGATGCAGCTAAAGCAGTATGTAGAAGGAAATTTATAGCTCAAAATACATATATTGAAAAAGAAGAAAATCTCAAATCAATAACCTAACTTTTCATCTTAAGAAACTAGATAGAGAAAAGCAAACTAAACCAAAGCAAGAAGGAGAAAGAAAACAATAAAAATTAGAACCCAAATAAGTGAAAGAGAGAATAGGAGAACAGAGAAAACCAACAAACCCAAAAGTTGGTTATTTTAAAAGATCAGCAAATATAATAAACCTTTATAGACTGACCAATAATAAAAGAGACACTCAAATTACTAAAATCCGGAGTGAAAGACAGGCTATTACTACTGATCTTAGAGGAACAAAAGAGGATTTTAAGGGACTACTAAAACAGTTATGTGCCAACATTTTACATAACCTGGATGAAATGGACAAATTCCTAGAAAAACACAAACTACCAAAACTAAATCAAGAAGAAACAGAAAATCTGACTAGACTTTAAAAAGTTAGGAGATTAAATTAGTAATAAAATCTTCCCACAAAAAAAAAGCCAAGGCCCAAATTACTTTAGTGGTGAATTCTACCAAAAATTTAAAGAATTAATACCAGTACTTCACAAACTCTGAAAAAAATACAAGACAAGGGAACATTTACTACCTCATTCTATGAGGTTAGCATTACCTCGATTCCAAGATCAGGCAGCCATGACAAGAAAAGAAAACTACACACCAGTATCCCCTGTTATTATAGATGCAAAAATCTTAAAGAAAATATTAGTAACCCAAATCCAGCAATGCGTGGGAAGAATTATACAGCATGACCAAGTGGAATTTATCCCAGAAATGCAAGGTTGGTTCAACATACAAAATTAATCCATGTAATGTACCATGTGAATAAAATAAAGGACAACAAAACATATGGTCATCACTCAATAGAAACAGAAAAGGCATTTGACAAAATCCAACGCCTATTATGATAAAAAAACATACTCAACAAAGTAAGAAAAGAAGTGAATTTCCTTATCCTGACAAACGGCATCTATGAAGAAACCACAGTTACCATCATGCTTAATTCTGGGAGACTGAAAACTTTCCTGCTAATCTCAGGATCAAGAAAGAATGTCTGCTCTCACCACTTCTATTCAGCATTGCACTGCAGGTTCTAGCCAAGCAAGTTAGACAAGCGAAATAAATAAAAGGTGTCTAGATTGAAAAGGAAGAAATAAAACTAGTTCTATTTGTGTATGACACAATCTTTTGTATAGAGATCCTAGCAAATTCACACAAAAAAAGGACTGGTGCCAATAAACAAGATCAGCAAGACTGTAAGACAAATGATCAATATACAAAAGTTAATTGTAGTTCGGTACACTATTTTCCTGTCACAAAATGTGTTTCCCACATAGAGAGTTAGCACAAGATCTCCTTATTGCCAATGGCTAAACAACTACACTTTCAGACACTATAGGGACATTCAGGTTTACAAGAGTCCCATCAGCTCTCTTAAAATAAATCAGTCTTCACTACTTGAAATTGAACTCAAAATAATACTTGGTTTTGACAGAAAGACTGAAAAACAAACCGAAGTGTAACAGTCTTCTCAGGCTGCCATAACAAAACACCGTAGACTGTGTGGCTTAAACAACATAAACTTGTTCCTCACAGTTCTGGAGGCTGGGAAGCCCAGGATCAAGATGCTGGCTAATTCGGTTCCCGGTGAGAGCTCTCTTATCAGCATGTAGATGGTCACTGTCTCCTCACACGGCAGAGAGAAAACCAGCAAACTCTCTGGTGTCTCTTCTTATAAGGGCACTAATCTCATCATGAGGGCCCCACCTCATGAACTCATCTCACCCTAATTACCTCCCACAGTCCCTATCTACAATCGCATCACATTGTAGGTTTGTGGGGGACACAAACATTCAGTCCACAATGCAAAACAAACTACTTGAGTCTAGAAACTCTCTGAATACCTTTATCCTAAGTTTTCACTTTTGCTCTTTAGCACCTTTCTGGTTTCCATCAACAATTTTAGGAAATCACCTGATCTGATATCCATGAAGAGCCCATTTCTCCTTGAGGGAGGGAATGTTGTGAGTGTTTGGCTGAGTAACACCAAACAGCCCAAGATATAAACAATCTTACTCAATTCTCAAGAGCTCTTCTCTATGTTTTCCATTATAAGCTAAGAAGTATAAGGCCCAAGACTCCCATTACTGTTGAAACATGGAGTAACATGCACGGTCCTGTTGAGGAAGTATCAAACTGTATTAGATAGTATTTACTTAGCATTAGTAGTCAGTTCTCAATTAGCAGAATGAGCAGGAGAGTGGGAAATTTAAAATGACAATCCATCAAAGTTTAATTTGTTAGACTTGAGTGTTTTTTGATCATGACTCTGCTGAGGCTCCATGAATTCTGTGTATCAGAAAAAACACCAAAGTTGCACTGCGAAGATGCCATTTTGGAGGGAATGAGAAGCTGTGCACTTTCCTTATCTTAATCTCTATTTCATCTACTTCCTCCTCTCCACTCTGAATTGGGAGTTGTCCAGACTCATGCAAAGAACAAGCCCCAAAGAGCTGTTCCTTGCTGATGAGTGCATTTTTTGAGTCCTATCTGAAGGGCTTTGCAGAACAGAGAATGGTAACAATAAATGGTGCTAATATCACAAAAAAAGTTGAAAGCATGCCATGGTTTGTCACAATAGTTACCTCTGGGAAGATAACATGTATGTGGATAACTGAGGAAGATGAATACATTGTGAATGCATACTATTAAAGATATTCAAGAGCAAGTCAGACAAGAGTCATTCCTTTCCCTGATGCTATTCAACTTGGAGTCATGCAGAAACCGCATTCCTTAAATGGAGGAATACCATGCAGGCTTATCCCATAAGATGAGAAATTCTCAGTGTGAATGTTGACCTTTGGCTACTATCAGAAGTAAAAGAAGCTCCAATAAGAGTAAAAAGCCAGGATTCACTCAATAAAAAGTAAAATTATTCTAAAAGAAAGTCAAGGGCTCATTCCTGTAACTCAGAAACATCATTAATTAAGCTTTGCAAGCTGTGGCCTGCTACAGCTCTCTTCCTTCTAGAAACAGAGACCACAAAAAGTTCTGGGAGTATGCACTCAACTCAGAGAAACTTACATGTGGTGCACTGGGAGCCATGCACATGAATCTTCATTGCAGCATATCCATGTGACTGGAGAATGGATAAGTAAATCATGATATTACAATAGAATACTATATAACAGTAAAAATAAGTGTGCTATAGCTGCACATAACAATGTGAAAGGATCTTAGAATCTGTGAGTAAAGAAAGTTTACCTTGACTTTACTGAAGTATTGATGACACAAAATGGATTATGAATTTCTTGAGCATGTGGACTGTGTTGATGCAATGTTGTGTATTCTTACCCCAGAGTTGGTCCTCCCTGTTGAAGTGTGCTCTGTAATGGGTACCCAGGTAAAGCAGAGGGCTGAGGTCCTTGGGCCCAGGCTGATGGTTCACAGGCTACTCCTCCAATCCAGCCCTGGGGTATTTTCCTGTATGGTTTAAACATAGAAAACTTAAAGAACTAGGCCACCTTAGTTGAAGGCCAAATGAGGAAGTTTATCACTGGCAGGAAAAAGGCTCCTTTCAGGGAGTTCAAGATTCGTAGCCTCGAGAATGACTTGATTGACATTGAAGGAGTAAAGACTAGAAGAGTGACAAGGACTCAGAGTAGCTGAGAAGATAACCCAGAATAGGATCTGCAACACCAAATGCCAGATTTTTGCCAAGGTTGTGGGCAGTGATGCTGGACTGGAGAAAACTGCAGGTTTAGAGAAGAGATCGGTGGTCCCACAGAAGAACCTTGACCACTCAATGCTGTACCTAGGAAAGGGGCAGAGTGAGGGATCCGTGGACTTTTTCTCAAGCTAGAAATTATGACTACTATTTTTCACCTTTTCGCAGTAAAGCAAAAGCACATGTTGCATTTGCACTAGTGATTATCCTTTACTGAGTGATAACTCTGGCTAAGTGCTTTATACGTATGTGTGCTCTGAATGAATGAATGAATGAATGGTGCGAAAACATGGTTAATTATTATCAAGGACCAAACTAAAATTACCATTTGAGTTGAAATTCTAGTCAAAATTACTTAATGATCTTGATTTTCTGATTCTCAAAGGGCATTTTCCAGACCAAATATTTCCTGCCTGTAATGTCTTCAACATACAGAGCAGAGAGTCTATGATGTCCTCCGACAGTCACTTTTTGCCAAGCAACTGCCATGTTTTTAAAACCAGGCAGGGGGCCAGGTGTCAAGTGTTCCCAGATGAAAGCCCCAAAGGGCACACACCCTGAATGAGACATTACTTATCTCTTTCTTTTCCTTCTACACACTTGAAAGCTAAGGCATTTCCTCAAACTCCTATTATATAGAGGCTCCACTGAATCTTGAGTGTGCTTGCCATGACATCTACCTCTCAACGTCAGCTCAGCTTTCTAACCTTGCCAGAAGCACTTACGGGATGGCCGTGCATCAAAGTGCCTACCCCAGGTCTGTCCAGTAGCCAAGAGCTGGGCACTTTCAAGACAGCTCAGGGGCAAATCTCCCATTGGTAATTATTCATGTTGCCAATGCCTGTGTAAAGCAGCCAAGAGCAGTAAATACCACAGGGGCACAGAGGGAAAAGATAGAGGCCTATAAAGAAACTTGTTTGGGGCAAGTCAGCTACTTGTGGCATTTGCTGCAAGGTAAACTCCACTCACTCTTATCTGAAAGGTGCTAAGTCCAACTTGAGACAAGGGTCAGGACACCTTTCTATTTATTAACCCAATATCTGCTAGGCCTCTATCCTACTCACTTTTGGATGAAATGAAATATACAGGTGGGTTCTTTCCAGGAGAACAGACAGTCATAGTGGACTTGCAAGCTCAGTGGGAAAGTCTGTGCTTCCTTGCTTCCTTTCAAGCATGCTGAGATTTCCTTTTTGCCTGAGGCTGCTGTCTCGGGCTCCCTGGCAAGGACCAGGAACCCTGCCCCATGAGTCAGGCTCTGACCCTCAGGCGTGAAATCTGAGACAGGTTGCAAGAGCCATCCAATGGAGAACAAAGGTGTTTTCTTCAGAAGGGCCCAGGTCTTAGCAGGCACAGTGAAAGGGCTGAAGAGTTTCCTGAAGTCAGCACCCTGGGGTGCTGGTGCCTCCTCCACCAGGGAGGCCAGGGGGGATGGTCTCCTCCCCTTGGCCAATTCCACAGAAACTTTGGGCTATGTGGCAATCATTCCACTAAGCCAAAAAGGGGTCCCTGGAAGACATATAGTCTAAGTCAGAGAAATGCTAACCATATTCATTAAAGATCCCCTTACCCCTCTAACCTCTGTCATGAAAATCAGGCATCTCCCCTCATAGGTATGGGTAACCATGAGGAATCAATTCAGGCGATGGCAAGATTTATTTTTTTCTTTTTAAAATATCTGAGCTAATATAGGAATACCTTGAGACTCCTTTAAATCTGCAAATTAACCAACTCTAATATGATTTATATTATTATTATAGATATAGATAACTTCTCTAGGTTGGAGTGAGAAAGACGGTAATATCTGATTTTAACATTCTAAATAAATGACTTAGGCTGCCATCCCCCTATTGTGAGATTGTCTTTTTCTCCAGTCTAGAGCGTTCCCTCACATGATAATCACACACACACACACACACACACACACTCCCTCAAAGCGCAGTGGACAATCTCATTTTTCAGCTGAGGCCTTTGTGAGACAAGAGGATACAACTACCACTCCCAGCAGCGTGTAGCTTTGGAATCAGAGAAGCCCTCTGCAGCAGATGCTGGCTGGAAATGCAGAGGCATCTGCTCCTGCTGCCCCTGCCTGGGCAACCGGGCAACTGGAGAACTTCTAGACTGCTCCCCCGGGTGCGGCAGCAGTCAACGGAGTGTTCTTGCCCACACTGGTTTTCCAGTGCCTCCTCCTCTCCCCTGGATCTTGAACCTTCCCTGAGGGGCTGGTTAGAGCCCTGTCACCTCAGAACCAGTGTTGACTTGGATGACCCACCTCAGTAGAAGGGTGCACCTAGCCCGCCTCTCTACCTTTAGGTATAGAGATTCTATTTCAGAGCCCTTGTAAATTCCCTTCACCAGGACCTTTCCACCCGGATGGGATTTCAACAGTTTTGAACTTTAAAAACATGAGGTTCAGGGACCCATGCCTTCTTGTTTTTAGGAGGTTCCTGTAGTCAATGTGCAAATTTACCTACCTCTCCACCTAACAATATCTCCTCTTGTGAAAAATAAACAAAAATATAAATTTTACCTTGCCAGCACATGCTGAAGTCTGTCTTAGAACGTTAATATTTTCTGTTTATGTTAGTGCATTTCCATCCCTATCTCTAGAGCACTGGCGAATGCAGGAAGGTACCAATAATGCCCAACCTGCGATGGGAGACATGGGCACAGAGTCTGGACCCAAGGTCTCCTGACCCAGGAGCAGGGACCCTGAGAGTCAACACCAACCTATCCACTTCCGGCCTGGGGCTCCTTCCCCAGAGGGGGTCCCAGCGGGGCTGCTCATCACAGCAACAGGACTGCAACTCAAGTTACCATCCAAATGAACGTGTTTGGCATTTGTTTTTCTTTTCTTTTTTTTTTTTTTTAAAAAGTTCCTTCCAAGGCTTTCAGGACAGAAAAAGATTGAGTATTTAAAACTTAAACCTGCTTATCTTTCATTTACCTCTTTGCCGCATCCTCTCACACTATTTCTCCTTCTCTCTCTGACAACATCTAAAAAAGAGCCACCCCTTCTCTTCCAGCTGGGGATCCAGGGACATCCTGAGACCAAAGAGAAGATGTGCCAATGAAAAACTTGGCGTGATGATTTTCTTGCAGGTCAGGGCAAGAACTGTGGAAAAGAAAGAAGAAATCAAACCAGCCAATCAACAAAAGCAAAACCTCCTGGTTGGATGATAGCACCAACAAACAACATAGAGAATGTGGGAGAAAGCTTATGTTGAGGGAAATAAGAATGTCAGGCAGAGTGCAAGAGTGTAGGAGTGAAGTGCCTGTGGGACGTCCAGGTGGACATGGTAGGATTAGGCATATGAGTGTGGAGCTTGAAGAGAGGTCACGGCTACAGAAATAAATGTGTGAGTCATCTGTACCTAAAACATGGGTAAAGACATGTGATTCAATGAGCTCATTCAGAAATGAGGAGAGGGGACAGACAAAATTCCAGAAAACCCCAACAGTTAAATGAATTTAGACTCCAAGGGACTCTGGCTGCTTGGGTGTTTTAATGCCAAGGAATGAACCACTAAGAATGGAAGTTCAGGCATAAACAGAGATTTTTGAAGCCAAGATGGGCATCTAGGAGGACATTCTCTCTCCTCTCTGTTCTTGCTCCATCCTTTTATTCGAATCATCTCCTTTCAGGATTCTGGTCTCATTCGGTGGATTCTTTTCATTTCACCCTGGAGAATGGCTTTAAGGTCTGACAGAGGGACATGTCTCTAAAACAAGTTCTTCTCTCTGAGAATGGCTCCTGTTTTTTGCCTTTGTGGCCAACCGTTCTGCTCTTTGGTAGAATCTTCCTGATCTTTTGTCTTCTGTGGCCATATCTTAGAATAGCATTGTGGAAAATGCCCTCATATTAGCTCATTTTTTTGTTGACATTTCTCAGGCCTGAGGGCTTTCTTACAGATTAAACATCCATAGACAATTGTTCTGGCTCCTCCTTTAAAAATGTCTTAGGTTTTATCTAGTTCTAAACAGAACTCCATAGACTAGTATCCAAAGCCAGAAGCCTTGTTGGTACATGGTCCCTTAAATGGGAATCCAGCTTAAGAATTTCTGTGTTTCAGTAATAGGATAGGTACTCTGCTCATCCCTGAAGTCCCTCCTTTAGTGACCTTCATCTTTGCACTGCCTCAGAGCAACTAGAAACAATAGTTGAGGTAGGAAAACTCACCTGACACTCAGGAGGCAACCACATATGTCTTAACAGTGTGGGTAATCATCCTCTTTGTCATGTAGGAAACATATAACAGGAGGTACTTGGCAGTGATATGAAAATAATATCCCATATTCTAATGATTTCTTCTGATGTGGTTCCTACCTTCCTGATTTGGTTTGTACTAACTTTTGATTGGGGTAGAGAATAAGGTTTTCCAACCCTGCAAAACTCCAGATACCCAGTTCTCAACTTTCTTATTCTACAGGTTTCATGCAAAAGGACGTCTTTCAGAAAATTCTGCTATCCTTCCTAACTGATTTCAAATGTGCCAGCTTCAACATTTACTTATCTAATCTGGTGGAACCTTTACTGTCTCTTTGAAAAGTCCACAAAAGTGGTTCGTGTGTTCCAATATCCTGCATTTCTTCTACCAAATTCCCTAATGTAGCAACATCGACAGGCATGTGGTCTAAGGTCTAAGACAGAGCAGTTTAAGATACAGCTACACTACTACATAGCTTGGCTCACCATCGTTAAGCTGTGAATAAGGAATTCTCAGTGCTTTTCACTCTACTTCCTCAGCTTGGCATTATAATATTTTAGGGCCTTTTCTTACTACACCCTACTCCTGGTGATGATTTATGTGTGAGTCATTATTCTATCTGTGGTTAAGTTCCTAAATACAAGGTATCAAGCATAGACATTAATTGACTCACAAAACTTAGGAGCCCGAAAGTAAACATGGCTTTGCATGTAACTAAAAAACCCTGAGTGTCCTTGTCGCAGCCTTGCAGCCTTGTTGTAAGACACACTAGCCACTATGACAAAGGGAGGCAACTTGCTCTTTGGGTTATGCGCTGCACTCTTGGGATAAGGATGGAACCCAAGCTAGACATTCAGAACTGAGAGGCGGAGTGGACAAGTCCTAGATAGAAACTTGATATGTAGAAGAAGTGATGTTGCCTGGGTTAACTCAAGAATGAACTTAAAAAAAATTACCAAAAAAACTCTATTTAATAGCTCTTTTAGTCTCTTTTTACAATGCCATATTTTTGTGTGTGTGTGATAGTTTAGATTATGGGTCAGCAAATATTTCTTTTTTTCCCTTTCCTGTGAGAGTGAAGTTTCTTTTTCTGACCCATTGATACTTAGCTTGGCCATATGATTTTCCGTAGCCAATGGAACGTTTGTGGGCATGACAGGAAGCAGTCTTAAATGAGAGGGTGCACTTTGACTTGGCTCTTGTGCTTCCATAATCACCCATGAGAAGAGCATGCTGCACACAGCACTGCCCCTTCAGCTGGGTGCCCAAATGAACACACATACAGCGGACCAGAATCCAACCCACAGCCTGAAGCAAAGTCACCTAGATATGCCCATCCTCAATCAGCTGCAGTCGGCCTGCAGACCTGTAAGTGAGAGAACAAATGCTCTGAGATCATTATGCAACATTATTTTAGCAATAGTTCATTAAGACATTTTTGCAGTAGATGCTTGAGAATTTCTTTCTAAAACCAGAAATCTGGTTGGAATATGGGACAAGGGAAACTATCTTCCAGTTGTATTTACAGAGCAAGGATACTGATTTTATTTAGACTGTATGTTTACTTTGGGTGGGCTAATAGAGATGTGGGGGATGGTGTGATATTCTTAGTTCTAAGATGTACCTTTTTTCCCACTTTAACATTATGACCAGGATGTGCTATAAAATCAACATGCATGTGGCCTAGCGGCATATGGTAGTATTTCTCCATTTCCTCAGCCCACCCTCAGTGATGTGTCCTTTTAAAGGTAGACTCAGTGTGCCTTACAGTCCAGCAATTCAGAAGTCAAGAAATACAGTATCAGTTGGCAGGACTGGAGCAGATCAGGGGTGTGGTCTCTGACCAGTGAGTGCATTAAGTGTCTAAACACCGTTATTAAATATTGATAGAGTACAAGTTAACTGAAGGGAAAGAAGCATTCGGCTGTGAAAACTAAACAGTGAACCCTACACTGCAGTATGGTGAAGTTGGCTTTTTTTTGGATATGCTTAGTTGCCTAAATGTGTAGTCTTTCAGATCCAAGATTACTGTATTGAGTAGTAAAAAGCAATTAGTTTTAATTTGGAAATTGTTTAGAACAATTCTAACCAACTGGCCATCTTGACAGTAAAAGCTACAAGCATGGCCCCATCCAGCATGGGAAACTACACAATATGAGTCCATGATAGATGGTGTTACTTAGTTCTTGCCTTGTGAACATTGGTTGTTGTCAACCAAAACTAAATTTTAGTTTTAGTTTATCTGATACTAAGCCGCTCTTTGTGATTAGTCAACAGTTTCAGCTGCTGAAGTTTTCCCACGCAACAATGTGATAATTGGTTGGATAATTGGGAGTCATGTTCCTGACCAAGGACTCAGCAGCCAATAAATCATAGATATAACCAAGAATATGTCATGTGAGCAAGATACAACAACCATAAACTTCCAAAATCGTTTGAATTAGTAAAATTATGATTCCAGTCCCATAAAATGGGCAAGAATTTACAAATAACACATAAAATACAGGTCTAATGCATCATAAATTTGGCCAATCTAAAACTAATAGGAAGATAGCTATTGTAAACATTGAATTAAGACTTTCGTAGGATAATGTGTATGGCCTAGGTCTTCAAGGAAAAAAAAACAAGCTGTCACAGTGAGTTTAACTGATGCATTCTTTGTTTCTCAATAAATTCCACTGCTGGAAATAAGTCAAATAAAAGCCAATGTTGTTTCTTGAAATGCAAGACCTTGGGGAAGAGAGTTTAGGGCAAAACACCAATAGACCTTAAATTTAAATTGTTGACATTTCCATCTATCTCCATATATAATTAGCTGACACTCCTGTGCATACACAGACATACAACCACACCCTCCCTCCTGATGGGTTCATCGTATAATTCCTTCAGTGTCCATCCCTGAACACAGAGATGTGAGAAGCAACACCAAGAAAACTCCTTTCCATGGTTCCTTTATACCAGTGGTTCTTAACTAAACATGGCTTTTCTTGACATTTGGCAAAATTTGAAGATATTTTTGGTTGTCACAACTTGTTAGTGCTACTGGCATCTAGATGGTAGAGGCCAGGGATGCTCCTAAACGTCCTGCCATACATAGGACAGCCCCCTACAACAAAGAAGCATCCAGCCCTAAATTGTCAATGTTGCCAAGTTGAGAGGCTCTAATTTACACAAAGATCTGCATTAGAAAAAAAGATGTGGATTCAGCCATTCAGCTTCCTTGGATAATACTTGAGAATCTATTTTATTTCTCAACAAGAAGCACCACTCATCAGTAACCAAATCACAGTTAACCTGAAAAGAAAGCAGAAAACTTGATTATTTTGTTTATCATGATCTCAGCCTAGTGCCAGGCACATTAAGGTGGTTTAACGAATATTTGCTAAATAAATGAATAAATGGATGGAAAGAGGAAGGAAGAGTGAGAAAGAATGGAGAAAGGGAGGAAAAAGAAACTGGATGGTGCTAGGGCCAAAGTTTGCTTGATTTTGGTGAACTTGCTTTCCATTCATTCACTGTCTTCCAGAAAATCAGTAGGCACAGGTTCAGCTAATACTTATTATTTACTAATTACTATCATTAATTTCTTTTTGTATTTAACTTATTGCACTAGTGGTAATTAAAGGACTTAAAGTGTTATTAACAACCACTGTACTTGTAGCAGCTCACAAATAGAAGATTTTAAAATAAGGTCATTGAGGGCCACTTGGTGGTGTAGTGGTTAAGTTCTCATGCTCCGCTTTGGGGGCATAGGGTTTGAGGTGACAAATAGAAATGGCAAGCAATAGGATATATTGGAGTATATGAGGAAGCAATTTGGTGTAAACCTAATTCGGCCAGACTTTGTTTTTCCAAAAGGGCCTGACCATGGCCATTGAGCATGCATTGTATATCTGCTTTAGACATTTACTATGGCAAGAACAAAGGCCCTTGAGATATAGGTGCAACTTCCCTCCCCTCCCAACGTTGGCATTTCCTTAAAGATTAAGCATCTTTCCTTAGGCTAGAAACTGATTGCCGCGCTCACCTGTGACCACCCAGCTCAAGACAACAGACTTGGTTCCTGCTGCACCCGCCGAGATAGCAGACCTACTACCTGCTGTGTCCATCAAACACTGTGCCAACAGGGCAATTGTGTGACTATTGTAAGAGGGACATTTCAATCATATGTGAAACACCCTCTTTGAGGGTATATAACCACCCCGTATACCGCCACTTCTTTGGAGTGCTCCATTCCTTTGTGGAAGGACTCTCCTGGGCCATAGTCCTCACATTTTAGCTCAGAATAAACTCTCTCAAATTTTCATTTATAGATTGGTTATGGATTATTTTTGTCGACAGAGGGTTTGTATCCTGGGCATGGACCTATACACCACACATTAAGCCATGCTATGGCAGCATCCCACATATAAAAATAGAGGAAGATTGGCACAGATGTTAGCTCAATGCCAATCTTCCTCAAGCAAAAAGAGGACGTTTTGGTGGGTTGTATTGTTTGCTTGTTGCATTGTCTTGCTTTGTCTGTAGCTTAATTCTCTTTGGTCTTCTGGTCTTTCCCCACCTCTAAGCAATATCCTGAGGCAAAAGTCACCCTGGCTACTTTGAGGGGAGCATTCAGGAAGAATGGAAGTTATGCCTGCTAGCCATGGTTACAGGGAAGGGGTTAGGATGGGGAAGGGAGCACAATGATATACAGTAATAAAGCCCAGACTTACTTTTAGCATCTATTATCAGAATCTCCTCCTTCTTTGCCCAAATCACAATCCACCTTTCAGCATGATCTTTATTACAAAAAAAAGCAAAAACCAAAAACTGAACAAACAAACAAACCAAACCCTACAATTTCTGTGTAAAGGCATTTTGACATTTCCCGGGACCTATCATAATTTCTAAATGTAAAAGTCAATCATTAAATGAATGCCAAATTGGTGAATGTATTTAGGATCTCTTGTGTGTCACAGGCTTTACTGGGTATTGGACATAGAGAGATAAAGGAAGTTTACTGTAAATATTGAGTACTGATCAAGAGGTGGAAGAGTAAATGAGCAAAATAGGAGGTTGTAGAGGAGGAAGAGAATCCCTCTACCCTCTGGGTCCTTCTGGCTGGGCTACAAATTAAATTGAAATGAGACAGAATAACAGAAGAAAATCAAACAAAGCTTTAGAACATTTATACAAGGGAGAAATTCAGGAAAACTGAGCAATTCGCCAGAATGGCTGAAGCTGCCACCTTACATATCATCTTCAGCTAAAGACAAAGGAGGATGTTGGGGGTAGTGGTTTGGGGCTACAAAGGGCAATTCACATGAAGATGGGAAAGCAAATGTTTGGTAGATAAGAATGGGCTTAGCAAGTACCCTCACAACCTACCAGTCTACCCACACCCAGAGTTATCTATGGTGATGGCCTGTTCTTGGGACAGGCCTTTTATCTTAAATTTTTTTAGGCAGTTAGGGGGAAGGTCAAAGTTTCTTTTCTTTTTCTGTTTTTTTTTTTAGGAAGATTAGCCCTGAGCTAACTACTACCAATCCTCCTCTTTTTGCTGAGAAAGACTGGCCCTGAGCTAACATCCATGCCCATCTTCTTCTCCTTTATACATGGGATGCCTACCACAGCATGGTTTTGCCAAGCGATGCCATGTCTGCACCTGGGATCCAAACTGGTGAACTCTGGGCGCCAGAGAAGCGGAACATGCCAACTTAACCACTGCACCACCGGGGTGGCCCTCAAAGCTTCTTTCAGAGTCTTTTGTTCTTAAAAATAATCAAGGCAAAGAGACACATTTTGGGGTGGCCAGTTTTGATCCCCCACAAAGTCAAATACAACAAAGGCTGATTGTATTTACCAAATTCACAAAAATGATGGCATTAGTCAGATAGGGCCCGAAAATCCTTGGTCAATATTAGGCATGTGGGTAGACATCCTTACTTCCTATCACTTCTAAACACCATTATGTCCCCTCTCAGTTTGCATTTCAAAAACACTTTATAAATATGGATCAACTGTCAAGTTTCTATCTCATTACAAAAACGGTCCATAATTTTACAGGCGTCTATCTATAGGCAGGCATCTCAATGTCTCTTAAACCCAACACATCATGAGTTAACTGTTTTGTGCAGATAGCAAGTACCAACATAAGTTTATAATTCTTTCTATCCTCCATTAAAACTTAATCTTCTCCAACTGGGCATTTCGCCATGTTTCTCATATTATGGCCCAACATCCATCATTCTTGGTCTTACTCTTCCCTCTACAGCTTGATATACATTTCTGGGTAAGCCTTTGATTGCTTCCTGTCCAGCCGCTTCATCTATTCAGTTGGTCCTTTCCAGAATCCTCCCTCATGGGCTGATAGGTCTTGGAAGGGCACTTTCCTTGTTGAACACCAAAAAAAAAAAAAACCAGAAAAAACCCAAAAACTGAAACCCCTACATCCAGGTTAATGCAGGAGCAGTTGGATTACATTGAAATTTTCCAACTCTGGATGCTCTCCCTCTTGTCACCAGCTTCCAACAAGGGAAATGAAAAGCAAGTTCGCCTGCTGAACCCCGAATCAAGGAGTCAACTGGTAACGCGAGCACGTCCCTGGAAGACACCCTGGGTGGACCCGCGTCTAACCCAGTTTCTGTTTTTAGACTCAGACACATTGGCTCTGAAAGTCGCCACTCTGTAGGAATTTCATACAGACGAATTCACTCTTTTGAAAACCTTCCTGATAAAGCCACTAGATGAGTCCAAACTCCCTCATAACCTTGGAGCCAGCCTGTCTGGAAGGTGCCAGAATAACCAGACAAGAGGCCTAGTTGAAATCTCTCATGAAATATCTGGAAGCAGGTAATAACAAGAGAAGAGATTTCCAGATGAAGTTATACAGGAAGACAAGCCAAGCCAAGGCAGCCATTAGTGAAGGAGAACTATGATGTTTAAGAACAGATGTCCCTCTCTCACTCCCTCCTTGTGATGTTACAAGGAAGACCAGCAGCCACCCCAGTTGTCTTTGTGTTTCATTGCATCCAGTGACCAGCTCTGACTGTCATAAAATAAAACAACACTCAGCAAGTGAGCACTGGCCCACGGCCCGTGAGCAGGAGCTGAGTGAAGCTGGGGTGACTTGCAGCCGCACTGCAGGGCAGTAAGTCAAAGAGGCAGATGGAGGCACACGCTGTTTGTACAAGTCACACTCGGAAACCAAACATCGAGTGTCCGGCGGCGTTGCTCCCAAATGATCTACTGCTTTCCAGACCTCAGCCCGCCCTTGGTGGAGCTCCGGCCCAGGTGACCTGAGGAGGAACTGTTGACTTTGGACGTGGCTACGGCTGTATTTCTGCCACAACAGATGATTGGGTCTCCACTCTCTTTTACTTAATAAAATTTTATTACTACGCTTGCCGTGGCAGTGCATGTTCACTTTAGAAAAAAACGCATGAGAAAAAAGACCAAAAAAACCATAAATGACCACCCAGAGATAGTTTTGTGAGTATTTTAAGGTATTCAATTCCAAAGATTTTCTTCTTTATGTGATGTATCCATGTATATTCTTCAAAAATGGAATCCTACCATCCATAGTAGTTTTAAAAATGTAAATATGACACATACACAGAAAAGTGCACATAGAAATGTACAACTCAATAAAACCCTTAATATGTTGTAAATTTTTCTTTCTTTGGTAATTCACTGTGGATTTCTACAGCTACAAGCAGTCCACTGTGTTTTAACAGCCACTTGATATTTAATTGTAGGGATCTTCCAAAATTTACTTAACCAACTTCTGGTCCATATTTTTTAAGTGGCTTTTCTGAGCATGCCTTTCCCATGTCTCTATTAGGTTGAGGTTGAGCCTGAGTCTTTTTCTCATAGATTAGTATATGTATCTTACAAAGAAAAGTTGCTTTTAAACATTTAGAAAATATAAAGTAACAAAAATAGACCTCTATCTACTGCTAGTGTTAAGAATTAAAAAGTAAGGGTTGACTCTTCCTAAGATAAATAAATTAACAAACTTTTCTTGTTTTACTATTTCAGTTTTGGAAAGAATGATGTCAGACTTGTGTCTTAGATTATAGCCACAATATACAGTGTGTTTCAGGCATTGTCAACACACTCTCCTCCTCTTTACACAATTCTGAGTCAAAGAGCCCATCCAGAAATAACATCGCGGTTAAGTGAATGGGCTGTGCTGTTAAACAAATCTGAAGTCAAGTTCTTTGTGCGACGTCCTGGCCATGTGACGTTGGGCAATATAACATACTTAATCCCAGTTCAGCTTTTTCAGCTGTGAAATGGGAAGAGTAATAACGCCAACTTCATAAGGTCTTTTTGCAAGCATTAGATGAGGCAACGCATATAAAAATAATAAGAATTAAGTGTTAACTACATTTAGGCACGGCTTTACAAGCATAATGCCTGACAGAGAATGATAACTTAATAAGTGTTGGCTCTATTAAACTAGTATTACTGCACCTGTTCTTCATGGGCCCTGTCTAACAACTAGAATGAGGGATTCGGAGCCCGGGGAGGTAAACGCTAGATCAAGCCCCACTCCTTATAGAACTTCACCTCTGTGAGGTTGATTCCTGTCTGGGGATGCGACATGTAACACGATAGTAGGTAGGCTAAGTTAGGATGTAGACACTGCATTTCTGTGCTGAGAAAGTATTTAATCATTAACATGCTCAGGAAGGAGTGCAGAAGCCAGGAACACCCTGTCCCCACTCTCACAAGTCTACACACACACACTCACACACTCACACACACAAACACACTCTCATACTTAGGACAAATATATCTTCTGAGGAATATGTCCTCACTTTCATCTTCCTACCCTGAACTCAAGCCCCATCCTGTTACGGGAACAAAGAAACACCCAGCATCCAGGCAAGCCTGTGGGTCCTGGCAACAGCACCTTCATGATGGAAAAAGAGAACCATCTTGAGTCCTTGTGAGACCACTAATGCTTGGAGGAATAGCTCCCTCTCCAGGAAAATTTTGCTATGTATTTGGTTTGTCAACTCTGAATTATATAGCAGTTTTTTAAAAAATGTGGTTTCCACCTAGTCCTTATGCAGCCATCAATGTGCTTATTCTATTTTCTCTTCTCTCCCTTCTCCCAGTTTTTTTGTTGTGTTATTATACTTTGTCAGAACAATAAAAAAAATTGCACTGTTTTTCCACCCTTCTCCCCTCATTTATTTTAATCTTAGTTCTGCAATGAACATATCTGAGACTCCCTGTTAGTCTTTTTGTCAAAGGTTGCCCAGGCCTCTCTGATTTGGATGAAGCCGTCGGGAAGGGCTCGGAGCACAGGGTGGCCTGAGTTTTGCGTGTTCAAAGCTGTTGAAGGATGGCTTGGCTGGATATAATCCTCAGATCACAGTCTTGACAATGTTCTCCACTACAGTCTTGTTTCCTGTTGAGACGTCTGATGCAAAGCCAATTTTCTTTGTCGTTTTAATTTCCTTAATGCCCAGAGTATTTTTAAATTTATCTTTACAGCATAGTAGCTTTATTAGTATATGTCTCAGAGTCGACTATTCCATAATTTCTGAGATGTATGGTAGGTTCCTCCAACCTATGGATTCAAGTCTTTTATTTCCAGAGAGTTTTCTTGAATTATACTTCTATTATTATTTCTTATCCTTGTTTTGTTTTTCTTCTTCAGGGACTTCAACTATGTGATGCCACCTCTTCTTTACCTGTCTCTTATGTTTGCCACATGACTCTCAGCTTCTTTTGACTTACCTTTTGTGTTTTCATTCCCCTGGCTCTTTTCCTTTCCCCACTGACAGCCCACATATTTTCAGCCAAATCTCTTCTCCCTGGGGTACCTTGTCATTTCATTTTCATTTCTGAGTTGATTTTATCTTTTTCTTCCATTTCTTCCCTGTGCTTGATTTCTTTTCATTTCACATCATCCAGATTTTTGTCCCTTTTTGTTCTGAGTTTTTGAATTTCTGTTTCAAGGAGTTTTTCTTCATTTCCATGAATGCTCATTCACAGATGTTTAAGTCAGTTTGGGGTATTATGCTTTTCTTCTGTTTGTGATTTTACTTGGGGGCAAAACTTTTTATGAGCTGAAATGTTTAGTTTCTTTTTAGGTTTACTTCTTAACAGTAACTGCATTCAGGTGTTGCCTGTCGTTTTCTATTCGTCTTGAAATGTCTTGTATTTCCTACATCAGCAATAATAGGAGATCCTGTGTAGGCAGGGATGGCTTCCCAGGTTTCTTAGTTCAAGAGGCCCCTCCTAGGGTGGGAGGAGAAGTGCAGTCTCCTCAGGAGGTGGCACTTTTGGAAGGTGTGAGAGGGGCAATGTGTATTCTGAATTGTGGTCCTCTTGTACATCTATAGCGCCCTTACTTTTCACTGTTTTACTGCTAAATCTCTGAAGGCTTCCCCAGCTCCAAGTTGGAGGGCTTTCCAAAGCTGGCCATGTCTGCTCCCTCCAGTTCTCGTGCCACTTTCCTTCTTTAATTTCCTTGGTAGCCAACAGTCCCATTTCCCAGATCTCAGACCTATTCTCAGTATTTCCTCAACAGGGTGGGACCCCCGTATCTGGGGGTGACTTTATCCACGTAATACCACTGTATTTGGTTGAATAACGTCCCCTCCAAATTCATGTCCATCCAGAGCCTGTGAATGTGACTGTATTTGCAAACAGGGTCTTTGCAGATGTAATCAAATGAAGATGAGGTTATGTTGGATTAGGGTGGGCCCTAAATCCCGTGATTGGCGTCCTTATAATGAGAGGCAGGTTTGGAGATGGAGAGAAACAGACACACACAGAAAGAAGAAGGTCATGTAACAACAAGGAGAAAAATATCATGAGACCATGAAGCCAGAGATTGGAGTGATGAAGCTACAGGCCACGGAACACCAAGGATTGCTGGTAACCACCAGAAACTAGGAGAGAGGCATGGGACAGATTCTCTCTCAGAGCTTCCAGAAGGGACCAAAGCAGCTGACACCTTGATTTCAGACTTCCATCTTCTGGGATGGTGAGAGAACAAATTTATGTTGCTTTACACCACCTAATTTGCTGTAATTTGTTACAGAAACCATAGGAAACCAATACAACCACCACCACTAGCCATCCCTGCCCTCTCCTGCATAGTGTTCACCTGACTCTCAATGCTAGTGTGGGCTTCAGAGCCAACTCTTCTAGTTTGGATGTTTCTTTCCCTCTTAAACACAAACTGAAATCTAAAGTGATCTCAGTCTTACAGTATACTGTTAAGTGTGAGCTGTGGATGATTTTATCTATATTTCTTTGTAACTTGTATGGTTTTGGAGGATCTATGGAAAAATTCAGAGTTAGACACTGCTAATATCCAACAGGCAATGAGATTTATTTTTAACCAAATCAAGTGAGTGTTAGATGTCCTGGCATAGTGAGGACCCCAGTTTACAAACTGAACAGGACATCGGAATTGCCATAGATTCTTGAAAACCATTCCCCAAAATTCTATTCTGTAATTCCAGGGCAGGGACCAGAATCTGTATTATTAGATCAGCTTCTCTAGTGTTTCTGATATAGTTGATGGTTATCATATGTGCACCATGTAGGACAGAATTTTTCCATTTATGGAATCTGAGTTTTTAAGAAAGCAAAGAAATAAATAAGAACCTTAGAGAAATATGCCAGGTTAAGCATAAATGACACATGGATTCAGATAGTTATGTAAGCCAATTTCTTCAATATCTGTATTTCACACAAGGCATAATCCATAGATACTCTCAAAGTGCTAACTAGCCAAAGAATTTGCTGCCTGGCCTCACCTACTTGTCAATCAGCTTTCTCTCCCCACAAGAGCCAAGAAACTACATCTTCCTGGTGGAGTAAATTATTTTTTGCATCTAGATCCACTCATTGCTGGGCTATATGCAACTCTAACCCTCTCATCAGGAGAGAATTCTTGGAAGTTCATTCTCTCAGCAAACATACTCTTCCTTCAACCCTATGGAGGATATTAGTAGAGAGGAGTTTCTTCAACTTCTTGTCTTCTTCAAGGAGTAATAACAGGACTCGTGTTTTTTCTTTTTTATTCTTTTTTTTTTTTTTTGAGGACAATTAGTCCTGAGCTAACATCCGCTGGCAATCCTTCTCTTTTTTGCTGAGGAAGACTGGCCCTAAACTAACATCCATGCCCATCTTCCTCTACCTTATATGTGGGATGCCTGCCACAGCATGGCTTGACAAGTGCTGCCATGTCCACATGTGGGATCTGAACTGGTGAACCCCGGGCTGCCAAAGCAGAACGTGTGACCATAACTGCTGTGCCACCTGGCCAGCCCCCAGGACTCGTGTTTTGAGGGCTTGGCTGAATGGATTTAGTATGGAATGACAAAAGAACCTTCTGCAAGTGAAACTAAATGATAAAAAGGCTTGAAACGTGACTGAGAGTGAGAAGCAAACCTTCCTTGGAAGACTTCCAAAATGAGGGCAGTGTTTGTTTTCATTAATTTAGTCCACTGTGTCTCATTAATTTGTAAGCCTCCCCAGAAGTCATACCTTCTCTATTGATCATATTAAAAACAAATTTCACAGAAATCTAAACATGAGATCTAAAACTATAAGACTCTTAGAAGAAACATAGGGGAAAATCTTCACAACATTGAATTTGGCAATAATTTCTTGGGTCTGACACCAAAACATAGGAAACAAAAGCAAAAATAGATAAATTGGACTTCCTCAAAATTAAAAATTTTTGTACATCAAAGGACACTATCAACAGAGTGAAAAGTTGACCCATGGAATGGGAGAAAATATTTGCAAACTACATTCCTGATAAGGGATTAATATCCAGAATATCAAAAGAACTCTCACATCTCAACAATGACAACACAAACAATCTGATTAAAAAATGGGCAAAGAACTTAAACATTTTCCCAAAGAAGATATACAGATGACCAACAGGTATACGAAAAGGTGCTTAACATCACTAGTCATCAGGGGAGTGCAAATCAAAACCACAATGAGAAGCCACTTCATGCCCTTTGGAAAGGCTATTTTCAAACAAAACAAAAAAAACCCAGAAAATAGCAAGTGTTGGTGAATATTTGGAGAAATTGGAACTCTCATGCATTGCTGGTGGAAGTGTAAAATGGTGCAGCCTCTGTGGAAAACATAGAATTAACATATGATCCAGCAATTTCACTCTGAGTGTATACCTGAAAGAATTGAAAGCAAGGACTCAAACAGATATTTGTGCACCTGTGTTCATAGCAACATAATGCACAGTAGCCAAAGGTGAAAGTAACCCCAGTGTCCACTTGGATAAACAAAGCGTGGTATGTACTTACAGTCGAATATTGCTCAGCTTTAAAAAGGAAGGAAATTCTGACACATGTTATGACATGGATGAACCTTGAAGCCATTATGCTGGATAAAATAAGCCCGTCAGAAGGCAAAACACTGTAAGATTCCATGTATTTGAGGTACCTAGAGTAGTCAAGTTCATAGAAAGAAAGCAGAATGTTACTTTCCAGGTGCTGGAGGGAGAGAGGAATGGGGAGTTGTTGTTTAAGGGTATGGAGTTTCACTTTGGGAAGATGAAAAATGTTCTGGAGACAGATGTAGTGGTGGTTGCACAAGAATGTGAATATATTTAATGCCACTAAACTGTATATTTAAAAATGGTTAAAAGCCTATGTATATTTTACCACAATAAAAAAAATTAAAAGGAACCCACTAAATACCAAGAAGTGGACTAGACCTTGAGTGGACAGTAGTGAGTAGAGAGACAGCTGGTCAGCCATTATGGAAATTACAGTCTAGAAAGAAATGTAGAAAATGGAGGGGGGTTATATTAAGGAGAGGTAATGTAGTGAGTAAGAGTCTGAACTGGGTGCAAATAAATTTCTGTTGTTTTAAGCCAAAAAATTATAAATATAGCAATCAATATTAGTTAAGCCTCATCTGTCTCCTTTTACCATCCCTTCTCATTAATATTTACTTGCCTTTTGCTTGTATGAGAAAATGTGAATTTTTCAAATTATAGTCAAAAGTTGAGAAGGTTTTAAATCAACAAGGAAATCTCTCTTCAGATACACATAGTGTCAGGAATTATCTTCTCCTAACCGAGGGTTTCTTTTGTTTGGAAATAGTGAGTGAGTCATCTTCATGGCCCAGGTGACTAAAGGAAGAGAATTTTACACAATACTAATAGTTTATGTTTTCTGTGTACATATTTACCAAGTTTCTCGAATATCTATGAGGATTCCATCACAGAAAATACTTGGTAATCATTATCCTGTTAGAAAGTTCTTCATAACTGAACTTCTCCATGAATTCACCATTTTACAGAGACTTTAGTTAAAAATAATGAAACTATTTATTATACAAAAAATATCGTCATCCAGAACTTTGAGGGCATTATGCTAAGTGAAATAAGTCAGATAGAGAAAGACAAATACTGTGTGATCTTACTTCTATGTGGAATCTTAAAAAAAAGCCAAACTCACAGAAAAAGAGAGTGGAATGGTGTTTGCCAGGTGCTGGCGGGTGGGGGAAATGCAGAGAGGCTGGTGGAAGGATAAAACCTTCCGGTTATAAAATGAGTAAGTTCTGGGGATCTAATGTATAGCATGCTGACCATGGTTAACGATACTCTATTACATACTTGAAAGTTACTAAGAGAGGAGATCGTAAATGCTCTCATCACACACACGAACTTGTAATTACATGAGGTGATAGACGCGTTAACTAACCTTAGTGTGGTAATCATTTCACATCGTATATGTTTATCAAATCAACACGTTGTACACCTTGAACCTACTCAATATGTCAGCCATATCTCAAAAAAAGCTGAAAAAAAGGGCTAACTGATACAGATCTAAAACTTACCTCTTCCCTTTTTTATCCTGTGCTGTCATGCCGAGATTTACTGTTAGCACACGGTAGGAATTTTTATTATGTTATTTATTTTATTTTGAAATTGTATTGCTGTTTATATATAGCAGTTCATGGGCAGAAAGGACGCCTTTAAAAAGCTTAAAGTCTCATTTTTGCTTTGAGATGAACAAACTTGGACCGAAACTTATCTCTTTCTTACTGGGAGCCAGAAAAATAGCCAACAAACCACAATATTGAAATATCTGGCCTGAGTCCTGAGATGAAATATGAAACCACTTTATCTGGCTTTGGACTACTATCTATAAAAGAATGAAAATTCTTACCTGAGTATGGTGTAATCGTCACTTGCTTTATCATATCCTCTATCAGTCTATGACTTTAAACTCCTCACAGCCAAGTGCCAATTCTGTCCTTGATTCTGTTTTTAGAGTCCTGTGAGAGAGTCTGTTTCAAACTTGCACAAGCAAAATAAGGGAATGCATTGGCTTATGGAACTAAGAGGTTCAACCCAGGTGCTCAGCCATTTCCTTCTCTTTGTCTTTCTCTCTCTCCTCTCTGTCTCTCTCTCTCTTGTTCCTCACTCTTCCGCTTTCCCCTCCATATCTCCTTCTGTTCTTTATGTATTTTTATCCTCTTCTACTTCATATTGTCTTTTCTCACATGTCCAGAAAATATCTACAAGGTCCCTTCTGCCATGTAAGATATATATTCACAGATCCCAGGAATAGGACGTGGACATTTTTTGGAGGCCATCATTCGGTCTACCACGGATGGGTTTTAAGTATCTCATTTACAAGATACTGGAAACTGGCAGAGGAACAGACTTGCCGGGTAGAAATCAGTTCGGTTTCAGGGATGTTATATTCAGAATGCCACTGAATCGCTAACATGGAGGTGTCAAAGAGGGAAATACATGGGAGTTTGAAGTTTATTGGAAAGTTACACAGCAGTTGTCAGTGCCAGGGTTAGTGTGGGAAAATGCTTGTCTTTGAACATCTTCAATTTTTTCCATATTTGTTTCCCATTTAATGTTTAACATTTTTGGGTAAAGTGTGAGAATATATATATATGCCTAAAATTTTAATTTTGTAATTTTCAAATTAATTTCCAAGATAATACATATTATGTTTTTAAAAATATTTTAAATTGTCTATATTCATAGTTAAAATATTTAGTCCTTCTAAATATGTATATTTTTGTTTTTAACTTTGCCTTTTGATTAGGTTTGCTGAAAAAATATATATGTATTACATAAAATTATGTCTAAAACTCAATGATTCTACCTTTATTCCTTTTTTGTTAAACAATTATATCTATCTCTAAATATATATATATCATTTAACATTGCTCAATTCTACTTTAATTATGTTTGTTTAATTATAAATTTTAAAACTAAGTTCAAGTTCACTTATGGTTATTATTATTTTTGTTTAATAATAAAAATTACTGAAGGTTGAAAAACAAAATAAAAATAGATAAATTACCATCATCCACTGTTGCTCAGGCAAACACGCGAAGCTGACTGAAATCATAAAAATGTTTTGATCACCTTATACTAACCCCAGCTGTCAGATGTCAGTGTTATGGAAAAATAGAATGAGAGGTTAAATATGTGTTTCAAGAAAGGGGGTAAGCTGATCGATAGGTAGATAAATAGATCATTTCTTTAATCCTAAACCCTTACCTTCTACCTGAAGACAATAATATATATCTTCAGCTTCCAAATAATCTTTCATTGTGGTAAGTTATACATAACATAAAGTTTATCCTTTTAACCTTTTTTAAGTATATAGTTCACTGGCGTTAGCATTGTTATGCAACCATCACCACGATCCATCTCCAGAATTTTTTCATGGTCCCAAACTGCAACTCTACCCCTTACACAAGAACTCCGTATTCACGCTTCCCGGCAGCCCCTGGCAACCACCATTCTACTTTCTGTCTCTATGAATTTGACTATTCTATGTACCCTGTATAAGTGGAATCAGACAATAGCAAGTAATTTTTTAAAATTTTATTGCAATTATCCTGATTTTAGCACAGTTAATTAAGCAAATTTTGTCCCTTAAACTATAGGATCAACTCACCATTGGTGAATATACAAAGACCTCATGGTTTCACAATGGAATCCAAGCCTTGGCCTGATGCGGACCTGCCTCCATTGGACAAATACAAAGCCCCTTTATTTACCCTATTTAGTTGAACCCTAAACAGTCTCACTGGTATTCTCGGTCCTGCCTATATACTTTGTGTGTTTCTGATGGTGAAAACTCAGTCGTAAAAATATCTACAGTACTTGCTTTAAAAGTACTTGCTGCCACTTAACTGTAAACAGACTTGTAATTTGGCTGTAAAAATTCATGACTTGCTGAAAGGGGCTATAATAAAGTCATAATGATTGCTGGCGCAAACAGAGAGACCAAGGATGGTTGGCTGGCCACAAAGGATGGTATGCCTGATGTAAGCTGGGCCAAGGCTTAGGCTATGGCCATCCAGTATCACCCATAGAGAAGTTCATCTTTCCTGCCAGCTTCAATGTCCAAATATATCAAGTGAGGATGGGTTCACGGTTGTTAAGCAAATGACTCACCATCAGTCTCAGCCTTTTTGGGGATACAGAGGTACCCTTCAAGACCCTCAAGTCCCTTAAACAGCACGGATCTATCTTTTTGGCAGGAGAATGTGAGGCAACATTTGGAAATGGAGGCTAGAGATAGAGGTCATTTCATGCTAAAAACAGTTCCCATTGGAAGTCTAGTGTGCCATCTGTCACCTTCTATGTGACAAAATAACACTTCTCCTTTCTTCGGACATCGCTAAAGGAAGGTTTAAACAAGTAAGGAAGAAGTCATCTTATTCATTCCGAGGTACAGGAAATACAACAAAAAGGTGGGATGTATCAGAAGTGACCTCAGTGCCAGCAATGACCCGGCATCAGTTCTGCGTTCTGCTGTGGGGCTTCCAAAGGTATCTGAGGAGGTTCTTGTATTGAACCACTGGCTCAACAGACTGGAGTCTGCACAAAACTATGGTCTCACACAGCCCCCGCTCCTTCCCTTCCTCAACCCTGGAGCTTTTTTCTCCCTTTCTCAACTCTGTCCCCTGGTTACATTCCGTAACTCTCTATCTAGGGGACAATGTGAATGTGGGGTCCACTGCAGTAAGAACTGTCTCTCAGGTGACACTTGTTCCAGCTGAAGCCCACTTAGATTTACTTCTCATCCCAGATCCAGCTGTACAGCCCTTCAGAGGAGGAACGTTTGACTAAACAAAATAGCTGCCCTACCTTGGTTTTGCCAGCGGCCCAGGCCACAGGATGACAGAAAGTACCTTGATTTGGAATCAGGAGATCTAAACTTGGGAAAATGATTTTCTCTTTCTCAGTGTGGATCCTCCTTTGTAACATGAGGAGATGAAACACATTTTCTGAGGTCTTTTCTAGCTCTACCAGTTTTCATTTTTGAGTTAGAGAATATCTCTTGGAACCACTGATTCCCTACCCTTCCAGAAAGATGAGGCCGGAGAAGAACTGGATTTCTTTCAGGCTTTCAGGCAGGGTCCTTTCTTTCAGTCAGGATCCTTGCTTACGCTTACAGAGATAAAGAGAGACTCACACAGATCCTGGCAGCCAACTCAAAAATATCATTTAAATTGAGATTTTATCAGAGTTAAATTATTCTAAAGAAATACAAGGAGATGACTTTATAGGTAAACAACATTCTCTTTTATTAATTATCTGCAGTTTCATCTTTTATGAAAAAGGAAAAGTATATTAAACATAAACATCATTCTGGCCACAAGTTTGCCTATAATGCCCGGATTTGCAGGAAAACCTGGCCTAACACTCATCTCATGGTCTCCGTTATGTGGAAGGACAGCACAGATTCTTATTTCTTTACAGAACCCCTCCTGAACACTGCTGGCTGTTAGAGTGGAAGGGAGGTGCATGCCTTCTCTATGTGCTACAGAGTCCTGGGCCCATGTGAGGACTTCAATAAATCCTGATTGGGGCAGGATAATGATATTTCATTTTAGCCAAGGCTCTCTTCACTTCTCTACTACCATCTGCCTGGAATTGGCTTGATATGCCTTACCCTACTCCTTATTTTTGGCACCACTGTACAAAATGACCAGTGAATCCCGACTACATCATGACATTGGTTCTGAGATTCTATAATTTAAAAAATATCCAACATTTTGTTGATAATTACCAAAACTTAGAAGTAACCAAGAGGTCTTCTTTTAGTAGGTGAATGAATAAATAAACTGGTACATCCAGACAATGGAATATTGTTCAGTACTAAAAAGAAATGAGCTACCAAGCCGTAAAAAAACATGGAGGAAACTTAAATGCATATTATTAAGTGAAATGAACCAAAAATGAAAAGGCTACATACTGTATGATTGCAGCTATATGACATTCTGGAAAAGACAAAAGTATGGAGACAGTAAAAGGATCAGTGGTTGCCAGGGATTGTGGGGGGAACCCTGAATAGGCAGAGCACACAGGATTTTGGGGAAGTGAAAATACTCTGTATGATCCCATAATGATGGATATATATCACTATAAATTTGTCCAAACCCAGAGAATGTACAACACCAAGAGTGAACAATAATGTAAACTATGGACTTTAGGTGATTATGATGTGTCGCTGTAGGTTCATCAATTGTAACAAATGTACCCTCTGGCGCAGGATATTGGTAGTGGGAGAGGCTGTGCATGTGTCGGGGCTGGGAGTGATGGGAAATCCCTGTACCTTCCCCGCAATTTTGCTGTGAACCTAAAACTGCTCTAAAAAAAATAAAGTCTTGGGGCAGGCCCGGTAGCACAGCGGTTAAGTTTGCATGTTTCACTTCGATGACCTGGGGTTAGTGGGTTCAGATCTCAGGTGCAGACTTACACACTGCTTGTCAAGCCATGCTGTTGTAATCCTCCCACATATAAAGTAGAGGAAGATGGGCATGGATGTTATCTCAGGGCTAATCTCCCTCAATAAATAAATAAATAAATAAATAAAATAAAAATAAAGTCTTAATAAAAAAAATCCAACAACTCTTTTCACATTTAGCATTTCTGCAATATTTTAAGGGATTTTTAAGACTGTAATCCAACTTATTCCCATCAGAAACCAAATATATTCTTCATTTCCCTTGCTCCTCTGTGCTTATTTCTGTTCTGTTTCCTGATTTATTGCCTGGCATCCCTTGCTTTGATATATATGAGCCAAGAAAACCACGTGGTTAACATAGACCTGCAGAGTGCTCCGTGATGCTCTGTCTGAAGATGGCCATAAATCAAGGCAAGTTGGAAGCCCCATTCAGTGGGGCCTGAGCTTCCAGAACACCTCAGGATGGCTTTCTCCATGGAGGCAAACCAACTGTGCTGTCTCATCCTCTAAGGCGATGGTTGCTAAACGGTGTGTGTTGCAAAGCTTCGTGGACTTAAATAGTTGTCCTCCTGAGATGAAGGGATAGGGGCCAGGCTCTGGGGCAATGACCGATTGATTGAAACAAACAATGAGGACAGCTTTCTCTGGCCAAAGAGATGACTCAAGGAGCTGGAGGAGAAGCAGGAGACTTAGGACCAGCTGGAGAGCCATTGCCTTCATCCTCACTAGCCGCCTCCCCCGGTCACTTCCTCACTAGTCACCTCCCCGACCATGGGTCCCTAGGTGACTCACCTAATTCTTTGTAACCAAGTTCTGCTTAGAATCCATATAAGAGCTGGAAGTCATCTGGAATATTTACCCTGCAATGGACTTAATGGTTCCTGAAGCCAAATAGAGTGAATCCCAAGATGAAACACCTAAAACAGCAAGCTCAGAGCCAGGACTCCCTCCCTGAGCGCCAGCCCCAGGCCCGCCACATCCATTCAAACTTGCTTATTTCTTTATGCTCAATGGGCCAAATATAATCCCTGCTTTTACTCTTATATATATATATATATATATATATTTCCCTCATTTGTTTTATATTTTGAATTTCATGTACTTTTGAAAACCACCTAAAGTCTTTCAAGGAAAAATAATGTACAGATCAATCACTTCATCAATGAGAAATAAATGAGGTGCTATTTTTCTTGTGAGGCCCCCTCACTCCAGCCCAGCAGCTCTCACTCCATTCTGAGTCCCTTTAGCTCTCCGTGGAAGTTCAGCTTCTAGGCTGCTGTGTGGTTTCTTAAACACAGGTAGTTTCCTGAGACTTTCCTATGCTCTTCATGGACAAAGACCCTCATATTTCCTCAGCATTCTTCTCAGGGTCCATCGGCACCCACCCAGCCCAGGCCTGGGCCTGGAACTTACCTCTGATAACAAAACAAGTGCTATTGTTTTAGCCAGCCAGATCTAGAATTACCTCTGGAGATCAATAGAGGTGAAAACTAGTTTTCTTTCACGTCTATTATGCCCACAGTCATAGTTTAAGTGATAGCTGTTGAATGACTAAGTGAACGTCTTTGAAGAAGGTGGTAGTGAGTGAGAGACGCCCACCTGAGGCTGGGCAGTGTGGTTCACAAAGGCCTTTCCCCCAGAGAAAGAGGTGTTCTTCCTGGTGCCCTGGACCACCAGGGGGCTGGCGAAGGGTGGGTATTCCCAAAACAACCATCCACATTCACCTCCAGCACAGTAAACATAGGACAGGCATGTAGGAAAACTTAGTATTTTATTTATGATACCCAAAATCTCTGCTTTACTATGAAAATTCATTACCAAAACCTAGGGATGATGAAAACACAAAGTGACAATTGTGACTCTAGTTTCAAATATGATAGTGACCAAATGCTCATAACAGTGCTGCACTGCCTGATGTTTGCAAAGATCCAAATTCTAAGTGGGGTGATCCCAGTTCCACCTTTCCCTCGCACCAGAACCTCCCAAAGCTACTTAATCCTCAGGGGCCTTAATTTTCTTACCTATTCCCTCATATTCCATGACCGGTTTTCAAAAAACCTATGTCCTTCCTTTAAAGCACAGGCTAAGAATGCCATTTGTCGATGCTTCCTATGCAGATCAAGCTTATTTGGACTCTTCAAAAACACTGCTGGAACCCTGAAGTTGGGTGTATCTCTACTGGAAGCAATAAGTCCAATCCCTTTGGAAGGAGAGAGGGGATGGCAAATAGAAACAATCACAGTATGAGGAACAGAGGTGACGGGTGCCATGAAAGAAATGCAAATAAATGAGAAGCCTCTCCAAGAGCTGAGAACCTGTGAGGTCAGAGCTCCTGACGGTCATGTTCATTCCTGTACCCCCGTGCCTCACAGAAAACCTGGACCGAGGAGGAAGGCATGCAGAGTCACTGGTTACAGTAGTAGGCAATGCAGATTGAAACTCACTAGGGCACAATCTCGCCTAATCTACACAACTAGCTCATGCCACAGACAAGAGTTGCAAAGAGGCTTTGCAGTCTGGCTGACAAGGTAGAACATTGCCGTGAACTCAGATTTCAAAATCTGAACTGCAAATCTGCACCAGGGTGAAGAGGAGCCCCTGGTGCTTACTCTGGACTTGAAGGACAGCAAGATTGGCCACACGCAGAGACAGGGAGGGTATTAAAGGAGAAACGTGAGCCAACTTTCCAGAGCTGGAAAGCACAGGCTGTCCTGTGTGGGCCTTTCCACAAGCCTGGACAAAGCTTCACCCGGAGGCCTGGTGGCAGCCCCCGCGATGAAGGGGGTTGTGGGCCCCGAGCTCCTGTGACCTCCAGACCTGGGGGGCAACCTCAGCCCCCATCCGCTGATGTGGAAGTCCTCCCTGACTTGGCTACCCCTTTGTCCTTAGAATCAAGTTCAGTTTCTGCCTTGGAACAGAGCGATGTGTAATGGTGCACGCGGAGGTGCGTCGGGGATGGAGTGGCAGGTTAAAGACTCAATTTCCTGGCCTCTCAGCTTTGCGTCACCCTCCTTAATGACATTTCAACATTGAGAGGGTTTCTGGGTTTTTTTCCCCCCTCTTTAAATTAAATATACAGTAGGTGTTTTGTGTTTAATTTCCTTAAGAAAAAAGTGCATTGTGGGGGTGAAACGGTAAAAAAAAAAAAAAGTAGAAGGGAGTCATGGAAGTTTATAAAAACCATATTGTGTGCTCAGGGGACTGAGTTAGCTTTTTGGAGCCTTTTCATTCTCCTGGGAATACTCATAAGTTTTGTTTGTTGTTGTATTTTCCCCTTGTTCTTTCTTTCCCTTGTAGCCTGTGCGTTACCTCCTGAGTCGCTTGTCTTTTATATGCTTCTCAGACGTGTACTGCTGACACAATAGCCCGGAGCCAGCGGGCTTTGGAGCCACTTCTGTTCCATCACGTAATTACCTTCAGAGGGTGTATTTATAGCAACAGACGTGCCAAAGGAGGAGTGGAGGTGAGCGAAGGGCCCTGCAGGGACCTCTGTGCGGGCTGGTCAGGCCGGTGGGGGTAGGGAGGGCGGCTGGGGTGCCCGTGTCTGCAGAGAGAAGGGCCACAATGGCACCCTGCACATGTCAGCTGAGGCAAGAAGGAGAGGAGAGGCCACCAGGGGGTCCACTCCCATTCCCCCCATGTCAGGAGCTCTCACTACGCCCCTCAGAGCGCCAGGGGTTCAGCAAGAGTGGCATGGAGGCCACTGTCAGACGGAGCAGGAGGGTGACTAGAGGATGGGGTAGGACGTGGCTTTGGGCCCCCTCGCCAGCACCAGTGAGAGCCACTCTACTTTTATCTGACTAATTGGGGAAATTCTGGATACGATTTTGTTTGAAGAAAAGCTTCCTCATTTAGCTAAAAGTTGGACTGCCCCTGCTCTATGGGAGCTCTCCGCTCCAAACCAACGAACCATCCCAGGCCCCTTGAGACCTCACTACGTTCATTCTCTGGCCTTCCTCTCCCCGCCCCCGATGCTCTTCCCTTCTTCCTGGCCTTGGAACCCTGCAGGCTTGGCTGGAGGCCCCGTCCATCCCTGCAGGCTCTTGGTGGCCTCCGCAGTGGCCTCCCAATGGGATCTCTCTGCTTCTAGGAGATGCAACTCGCTCTGCCGAGCCCCTGCAGTGATCATTGCACAACACAGATCTGATCCTATCCTGGAACTGGTTAAAGCTCATCGGTGACTCGCCCACCTCCTAGAAGGTAAAACTCAAATACATTCACACAGGACTCAAGGGCCTGCACTCTCGAAGCTTTACTTGTTCTCCAGCTGCTCCCCTCCATCTCCAGTCACACCCAGATGGCAACCACAGGGACCCTTTACTCGCTCAGTGAGTGAGTATTTATTGAACAGCTATTCTGTTCCAGGCCCCCTGTCCGCACTCAGTGGAAGATGCAAAGTGAGCCTGCAGTCTGCAGGAGAAAAGGGCGTAAACACAAACACGCACACCCTCCGGTCACAGGTGTTCTGCAGAAACAAGGTGAGTGGGGCTATTTGGTACAGAGCCTGTGGACAGGACCCTTGGGATAGGTGATCTGTGAGCAGAGACCTGATTGGTGAGCAGCTAGGAGGGCATCTGAGGAAGCAGCGTTGCAGGCAGGGCAGAGAAGTGGGGAAGGAGGTCAGGAATGCTGGCGGGGTCAGAGCCGGGGTGGGAGGGTTAGGATTTTTCTAATTGTAATGGGAAGCCATGGGAGGGTTGGAAGCAAGTGGAGGCTATGACTTAATTTCCATTTTTAAAAGACCTCCTTAGTTGCTGTGAGGAACATTGTACTAGAGGGGCCTGAAGTTTTTCTGGGAAAAGGCCCAGTGAAATAGGACCGTGGCCAGCAGGCAATAATATAGTCCAAGGAGGGTAGTTCCCTCTCTTTTTGGTTGGAGGAGAAGTTGGTGATGGAGGATTTGCTTGGTGCACAGTGGAACTCCACAGCAAGAAACCTTAGTCTGCTGCGAGGTAGATCTACTCCCAGGCCCTCAGGCAGTGGACTGCAGTGTGAGGGCCTAACCGTGTGCTCTGTTCCTGCTTCTGAAGACAATGAAGATGCACGGTTAGCAGTGCAAAGGCCCCTGGGAACCACTCTTGTTGGGACTTTGGTGCTCAGAGATAAGGCATGAGCTTCCCAGGGCCCCGTCTCCAGGCCCACTCCAAAGTTAGCAGTGCTCCAAGGCCCCTCTCCTCCTGTTAAGGTGGCGGCCCCACAGAGTACCCAGCTCTTAAGTTCTAGAAGTAGCTGTCCTCCCAGAGCGCACTGCAGGGCATGTGCTTCCAGACTGCTCAGCCCAGCTGCAAGGCACAGATTGGTGCCCCCAACTTTCCAGATGTGCCCCTGGAGCCACAGAGGCCAGCTGACCGGCCTACCCGCCAGGGCCCATGTTCCCACTGGCTGGGGTCCATACTGCCAGCCTGGTCCATCAACCTGCCTCAGGGCACAGCTTAACTCCTGGGTCCCCCTGCTCCGTCCATCATAGTCAAGCTCCAGCGCGTCTGCATTTTCCTGCTGCCTCTGTGCCAAAATAAAATCGGTCAAATAAAACACAATCAAGCGGCATCAGGCCACAGGCTGTTTGTCTCAGCCTAACTGACTCTGACAGCTCAGGGAGGGTTGCAGCAGACTGGCCGCAGAGCAGCAGCCACAGCTGGGGTCCAGAAACACAAGTGGACGCTGCCGCGCCCCAGCGGCATCTGCGCCCCCTCCAACCCACCCTCAGGGCGGGTCACTGGGGCTGTGCTCAGGCTTCCTCTTGGCACCCTCTTCCCACCTGGCCCCAGCTGAGTCAGTGAGCAGTTCCTGCCTGTGGTCATCCATAAATTCTCCCCACCGAGGTCTGAGGACATGCAGGTGCACCCAACCCGTCCTGGGTCCCCACTTAGATGTTCCTGGCTGCCGCCTCCAAAGTGCACCTTGCCTTAGACATTCTGTGACACAGTTTTCAGAAAGCCTATGTCCTTGCTTTATTTTTATTTTATTTTATTTTTTTGAGGAAGATTAGCCCTGAGCTAACATCTGCTGCCAATCCTCCTCTTTTTGCTGAGGAAGACTGGCTCTGAGCTAACATCCGTGCCCATCTTCCTCTACTTTATATCTGGGATGCCTGCCACAGCATGGCCTTCTGAGCAGTGCCATGTCTGAACCCCGGATCTGAACCAGCAAACCCAGGGCCGCCGAAGCTGAATGTGCAAATTTAACCGCCGAGCCCCCGGGCCGGCCCCTATGTCCTTGCTTTAAAGCACAGGCTAAGAATGTTCTTTGTTGTTGCTTTGTATGCAAATAAATCTTATTTGGATTCTTCAAAAACACTGCTGGAACCCTGATGTCAGGTGTATCTCTACTTCTGTGGCTGGGTCTTCCTCGAGAGCAATGGCTCTCTGTACATTCCCACAGTCTCTCAGTCCATGTTGGGAGCAGAGTAGGAGAGGAAGCCTGTTGTGGGTGAAGAGACATGGATTTAGGAGTAATAAGCACCAGCGTGCGGGCCCACGTGAGTCCCTGCTTCTCTGGATAGCCACCCATCCTCTGATGTTCTTTATCTGCAAAATGAGGACACTGATGCCTACAGGGCATAGTGTAGTAGAAAGGGCATCAGCTTTGAATCAGATGGACCTGGGTTGCAAGTCCAGCTCTGCCACTTCAGGCGTCAAATAAGATGCTACATGTAGAATGCTTAGTGCCATGCCTGCCACGGTGGGCCCTTTTAGTGGCCCCGATCGTGCAGAGCCACCTGCCTTGTCTGAAAACGCACTCCACCTCCCACTTCCAGGTGCCACACTCCCTTGCTTTTCATCACACTCGCCGGCCACTTCTTTTCAGGGTCCTTTGCTGACTCTGCCGCCTTCTCCCAAATACTAAATTTTGGAGATGCTGAAGCTTAGTCCCAGAGCCCTGTCCCTTTCGTCTCTCAGGAAGCTCAGCTCTCCCACCTTTGTGTCGCCACCCTGCTCCAGTCCTTGGATGCCAAAAGGTCCTGGATAAACAAATGCCTCCCTGAGACTCCATTTGAATTTATCAAAAACAGAACCCTGACTCTCCCAGCCAAAGGAGTTCCTCATCCCTCTGTGTTCCATTTCAGTCGATGCTTCTACTCTCGGCCTGGTAGCTGAAGCCAGAAACTTCATAGATTTTCTTCATTCTCCCCTCTCTGTCTTCACTACTCTCCTCATCCATTCGTGAGCTCTGTGGTTCTATAGCTAAAATAAATTTGAATCTAGACTTATTTGCCTGACTCTCCCACTACCCTCACAGCGACCTAGATCATTACCACCTTTGCTCCGACCACTGCAGTGGCTTGCTAACTTGTTCCCAGGTTCCAGTTTTGCTCTCTCCCAACACATTCTCCAAAACACTGTGGTCTTTCTAACTTGAAAGTCAGATCGTGTCACTCAGCTGCTTAATCCCCTTGTAACCTCTCATTATATATAGAACAAAACCCAAACTCTTCTCCAGGACTTGGGCTGCTTATCATCTGGCCTTGGCTTAGCTCTTCAAGCTCATCCCATGCCACTTTCCCAACCACCGATTATGTCCCAGACACAGTCGTCCTCTTTCCCTCCTCGACGTCCTTGCAGATGCTATTCCATTGGCCTAGAACTTTCTCCCATTTCCTGTTTACAGGGCTTTTATCCAATATAGGACTCTGGTATAGGTCCATGGGGGACTGAAGTAAGAGTGCCGTGGGTTCGGAATCACTCCTACTCCCTCAAGCTGAAGCCTTCGACCAAGAGTCAATTTCTTGAAATGGTTATTTTCCCTTGTGGCATCCCAATTTCTCATATAAAGACACTTTTCTGGGCCTGCCTCTCCAACAGTTCAGACCTATCTGTAGGTCTGAATTCCAGTGGTGGAGACAAGCCTGGAATATGCTGGGATGCCCACTGCATACCAATATAGGTATCTCTGAATTCCCTTGCCTCTGGGTTAATAGTTCTGGGAGTAGGCTAGGTGGCAGGATTGAGAGAATGGACTGCTATGGAGTCATGCTGTTCTGGAAGACTTTCTTAGTATGTTAGTCAAGCCCACCAACGCGTTAGCCCAGCTCATTTTTCCTGTCGTTGCTGTCTCCACATACTCTGCACTCTGCTCTACTAAGCCCCGCATTGTCTGATGAATTTACCCCTCACAGCCGTGTTCACTCTCTATCCACGCCACTTCCCCAGCCACTGCGGTAATCACATTCTTCTTCAAAGCCTAGACCAAGTGCTGGTCTCAAATATCCTAAGCCAGGTGTTCGTTCCAACTGGAGCTTAGTGTTCAATCCTCAGGGCTCCAAGGTTTGGGGCTTATCTCCCACTAACAGCCAGTACCACATCCTACCGTGGATTGAGCATCAGCTCTGCACCAGACATAGTGCTGATCAATTTGTAAGCCTTATTTATCTAACATATCTAACAGGGTACCTCTTAGGTAGGTACCATCAATCTCCCCATTTTACCCATGGGGAAACTGAGTCTTAGAAAATGAAGTAGCGTGTTCACAGTCACAATTCAAGCCCACCTCTGTCCAACTCTATCATGCATTATCTTAGCTGTTGTACTATTTTGCCTCATTTACAACAATGCCTGTCTTCCCACGTTCCCTGAGACTCATCTTCTTATATCCCAGGCCTCCCCAGCATATGATACACTGGCACATTTTGGACAATGCACAATTAATAGGATGATTTCTTATTCTGCTTCTGTAAAGTCTTTTAAAATGAAAAAACGTGAAGGTCCTTCTACAACATTAACATTCTGTTATAATGAGAAAAAGTCAGGAAATTGATATCTAAATGTTCCCAACACCAACATTAGCTTAAATTCTCATCCACACCCTTGGCCTAAGAGGCCCCACCAAGACAAGTCAGCCTGCCCTTTGGAGCCCATTCATTAGAGAAGTGTTTATGTGGCCTTGGCTTAGGGATGATATAATGATTGCCTTTCCTCCCAGCAGGTCTCACCCTGTCTCAGGAAGACGTCAGGGGTCAGCACAAGGCCAGACTCTGGGTAGATGAGTCACTCTGGGAGAAGTCCAATCACAGGATGAAGGTTGGCTCGGGGGGATTCGTGAAAGGAAATGGTACCTTTCCCTTGGAGGACTGAGGTTGACTCTGACCTCAGTCTGATGGCATGGAAAACCACCTGGCCTTTCTGGCTGGGGATCCTGGAAGGGGAACAAAGTTCCCCAGAGAGGAAGATTGAAAGGCCAGTCTCACCAGGGCTTTTAGGAAATCCTCACTGCCAGGTCTCTGAGGAGCTCAGGTGAGGCAAGTGTCAGGAATATTGACCCTTCTTATTTTTCTAATTTGTGAGTCTGATTCCATTAAAAGCAGGCAAAAATGGTGGAAAAATGTACTTTGAAGAAGGCAGTAGAGGGGTGAGGTCAACAAACTTTGGTTTCTCTCCAAGCCGTACATCTGCTGTGGCACCCTTGGAGGACCATTGAATCATACCGTGAAAAAGCTACAGCCTACACGTATTACTGCGCTTTCTTCCACTTGTTCTTCCATCATTACCACCACTTCAACACCATCATGACCTCTTCTACCACCACCACCACCATCACCACCATTACTACCCTTTAATGCCCTAAATTATTTGGTGGATACCATTCTAGGTGATTTATGTTTACTTTTTATTTAATTTATATAGCAGGTGTTATTATCTTTAATAATGTGGAGACCAAGGTTTAGAGAGGTCGGGCAGCCTGACAGAGGTGTCTATCTTATACATGGCAGAGCTGGAATTCTCACCCAAGCATATCTAACACCAAAGCTGTGCTCTCAATGAGCACTGTGACAGATGGAAAATTCTCTTTTGGGCAGAAGGGAACAGTTCAGATTAACAAACAAACTATAAGGCAAAGACCGGTCCTACTCTATGTCTCTCCAATCCCCAGCTACACCTCTCCTTCTGCTCACTCACACATTCAGTGACTCCATAGCACTCTTTAGAATAATTGATTATCCTTCTTGTCCCTTGGCGCCGTCACTCCCTTGTCTGTTTCTGCCAAGCAAGAGGTGGTAGCCGTGTTTCTTTGTTCTAAATTGCTGTAGCCATTCTTGCATTCTCAGCAGGTCACTGTGACCTCTGCTTAAAAAATTCAGGAAAAAATAATTCCTTTCAAAAAGCTCCCCAACATCTAGCACAGCAGGAGATGGGGGCCAAATCTCAACCTGTGAGGATTGGATGGAGCCAAGGGGCATCTGCCAGCCTCGGCCATCCACGGAGCTCGAGGTGCACAGCCATGGGAAAGGCCCGTCTCTCCAGGAATCCCAAAGCATTTGTTCCCTCACTGGAAGGTTATAGGCAAGGGAAACACAGATGAGTCAAGAAGCCTAGAATATCTTTTTCAATCATGAACCACACAGAGTTTATGTTGATGCGGATCCTGACGGGGAGATAAACAGTCTGTTGAAGGTTCCTAAGCCTTTTCTCAGCCTATGCCAGCAGCTGAACAGAGGACCAGCCAGGTAGCAGTCTCCTGTTGCTGGCTTGGAAAATTTTCCAGTGGTCTCTTCAAGCAGAAACCTCTTGGAATGAGCCTGAACCCAGTAAAAGAACCAAATGTCAGGAAAGCTGAGCATAAATCTTGCTTAGGGCAGGGATTCCTTGACAGTTGGATTTTTTTTCACTAGGGTTATAAGACAGAATGTGAAAGGAAAGCCCAGTTGGATTTTATGAGCCATCATCCTAGTAGTGTTCTTTCTGGAACAAACTTGCCACTGCAGAACCTTTCTGTTATTTAAGCTCCTGGAGACGGAACTGACTGAGACCCTGTCTGCAGTTATGCATCCTGCCCACACAGTCCGGTGCCGGCTCAGCAGGACATTCCCTGAAGTGGGTAACAAGGTCTGTCTGCTCTTTCAGCACTGCGGCAGAGCGACGTCAACTGCTTATATTAGACGTACCGCATGTTATGAAACTCACTCAAGGCATTCTCATTTTGAAACAGTAAAGTACATCCCAAGAAGTCCCATCCTTAACTTCCAGAAGGCCAATCTTATACTATTTATAACAATTATAGCAGCTAACTTTTAAGGAGACGTCACTCTGTCCAAAGCATTTTACACATGTCATCTCACTTAATCCTCATGACAATCCTATGAGATAAATAGATGCATTATCCTTATTTTATAGATGAAACTGACACAGAGAGGTTCAGAAACTTTCCTGAGTTCATACAGAGTATACAACAGAACAAAGATGTGATCTTAAGGCTGTGGAACTCTAGGGCCCATGCTATTAACTTCCACGTAATGCTACCTATGGATCAAATAAAAGAAACTGAGTCCCAGTGGAATTGTTGCTTCCACATCCTCCAACACTTAGGGTCTTAGAGTCACACACGGAATTGACTAAAGGACTGAATAGGAGCTGAGTTCCTGGGGCCAAAGTCCCAAACCACCAGAGGCCTGGTGCTTTCGATTCTAAACTCACATGGGAAAGGTCGTCAGCTCTCGTAGCTCAGGAGCTGGACTAATACCTAACTGACAAGCATGCATTATTTAAAAGAAAAAAAAAAAGCCTGATGAAGCCTAGTGAACAGACCACGCAAACTTAGGTCAAGAACGCCAAGTTCTAATTGGGAGAAGATATTTGCAAACCATATATCTGATGACAGGTTAATATCCAAAATATATAAAGAACTCATACATCTCAACAACTATAAAACTAACAGCTCAGTTATAAAATGGGCAAAAGATCTACACAGACATTTCTCCAAAGAAGATAGACAAATGGCCAATGGGCACATGAAAAGATATTCAACATCACTAATTATCAGGGAAATACAAATCAAAACTATAATGAGATATCACCTCATGCCCATCAGAATGGCTGTAATTAATAAGACAAGAAAGAACAAGTGCTGGAGAGGATGTGGAGAGAAGGGAACCCTCATACACTGCTGCTGGACTACAAACTGGTGCAGACACTATGGAAAGCAGTATGAAGATTCTTTAAAAAATCAAGAATGGAACTACCATACAGTACAGCTATTTCACTGCTGGGTACTTATCCAAAGAACTTGAAAACATGAATGTGTAAAGATACATGCACCCCTATGTTCATTGCAGCATTATTCACAATATCTAAGACTTGGAAGCAACCTATGTGCCCATCAAGCGATGAATGGATAAAGAAGATGTGGTATATATACACAATGGAATACTACTCAGCCATAAAAATGATGAAATCTGGCCATTTATGACAACATGGATAGACCTTGAGGATATTATGCTAAGCAAAATTTACACAATTTAAAAAAGGCCAATGTTCACCTGTAGCATCTTTACTGTTTTTAAGTCAACTTTAACCCAAATTCAATGGGAGGCAGACTTCACATCCATGTAGCATGAGCATCACTCTAAGAGCTGTATCCTTTTTTCTAATAGAGAGTATATCTGTGTCCTTCTTCTGTTAATGACGCTGAGATCTTGAGAGCTTGCTCAGACACACACAGACACACATACACACATGCCCTTGATGTGTGCTACAAATAGTATAAATTCTACAGTGATCATTGGATATTGCCTTCCATAGGGGAAAAGAGGCTAAATTTGTCCTGGAGGAAGCGGCTGAGGAGGTTAAGATGGTCCTTGCTATAACCTGACCACAAAAATCCAATCGGTAGATGCCAGATCCCAGGGTCCCATGTTCCACAGAACAACTGAGTCATTTGAACTCTTTCTGAATAGGAGTAAATAGAGCTTTATATAAAACTGTTTATACTGGCCAGACTTCAAGAACTTAAACTTATTGTTTGATATTTCATAACCTTTATAAGTTAATAAATTTTCAGCCTGATGGATCATCCTGATGTCTGGAGGGTAACTGGAGACCTTGCTGTTTGTGGCAGGTCTAGTGAGCTGCTTTCATCTCTACAAGGACATTTGATAGCTTCCAAGACTTTGTCTAAAAGGAAACTTAGAAGCAAAGTGGGAGAAAAGGAACCCTTCTCAGGGATTTAGGCAACAATTAGAGCCAGTGTTGATTTACTTAACAATCCGAGTGACCCTCTTTCTCTGCTGGCTTTTACATGTGCATTTTCTCCACACTAACCCTTACTGTTGCCTTAGACTATGCCGCTTCCCAAGGCTTCCCATTCCGTCTGCCCTCTGCTCCTTCTGCAGTCTGCTTTCCCTGAGGAGAGAGTAAGGACCTCAGAATATACGCAAACCTTCTATCAACAAGGTTCCACCTTGACTCTCTCGAGGACCACCCTATGTGGTAGAAGCCAACGTCAACTTCCCCATGGAGAAGGATGTCACTGTACTTGAGAAATGGAAAAGAGATCTGAGGTTATCTCCCAGCCTGATGCTTTACTTGGCCTGATTAAAGTCATTGCCACTCTCATGTTAAGAAAGCGCCCAACAATGTCTTCTTTTATATCAAAACGTGGGGCCACCTGCATGTCCCAGCCAAAGCAAAAGAAGGAGTATTTGATATGCAGTAAAGGAGGTGTCATTCAGATCATCAGTTCTCTTAAGCCCCATAAACACGTGCCTGAATCACAGGAGAGGAGACAGTGGGTTCATCTTGAGAGGGCTATTTCACTAAAATCTCTGTAAATCACTGGGTGCCCAAGAAAATTACTTTTCTATTCATGAACGAGATGGAGCATAAACATGTAGCAGAGGAATTCTTCCCACTTCAGAGCAGCACATCAGGGAGTTCAGAGAATGTAGCAGAGCTGTGTTCTTCAGTGGTGGCAGGTTATGGCTTTAAAGCAGATGAGGCTTTAGGTGATGGGTCCTGAGCAGAGGTTAATGATGGATGCCTCCATGTTTCTGAGAATATGGGGGAGCATGCTATCCCATAAAACATGAGGATAGTCACAGTGTACTTTAAAGGAAACTAAAGGCTTCATAGTGGAGGATGGGGGAAATAGAAGGGTAGAGATTGTGTTCATTACACTTCGTAATCCCAGTTTTATATCCTGCATTGGTGTGAGATACATATACTGATACAACTTGGTATAATAATCATTCTGTATGGCTTCCAAGGACTGAAGGCTTAAGGATCATTCTCCGTCCACCTTATGAGAAGCTGTTGCCCAGGGGAATCCTCCGTGGATTCATCATAATCCAGTCTCCTCTAGGCCAGAGGGAGAGGCTAACTGGCTACCTTTGTGCTCATAATAGAACTTCTATCAGCTGTACTTCTCTGTGTTGTCATGAAACATTTTAGCACAGGTCACTGAATCATAAACCACTAGAGCTGGAAAGTACCCAAGAGATCCTTGGGCTCAATGATTTCTAAACTGATTTAATAAAATTTTTTCAAGTGAAATTTTACTCAGACGCCAAAATATAAAATAAATACAGTAGCTATGACTCAATATGGCAGTTCATCATAACTTTTTATTATCTTACCTAATAAATAAAGATGGATTTAATTAGAAAAAGATCATCATTTTTCAGTTGCTAATGAAACAATGCATCTGGGAAATAATCGTGAATGGATGCTGAAACCATAAAATGAAAGGTTGATGGGGAACTTTTTAATGGAAGGGTTGGGCTGATACCAACCGAGCACACTTAGCTTTAGTAAAAGTGGATTAGTCAACTCTATCGTGGTTTCAGAGATGGTCAACAGGAACGACATATGCAGAGTATCTATGAAGTACTCTTGCCTAAAAAGCAAAAAAAAATGGAACCCAAATCTAATCAGTCTTCTAAATTTAAATATCAGTTTCCAGAACATAAAAGAATAAATCAAACAATACCATGAGGAAGAAAGCCAAACTCAGAATGTGGGGTAGTCTACAGAACAAATGTCCTCGTTTCTCTAATTGATCAAAGCCACGTGCAGTAGATTTTATTATTGCCCAATGCTTCATTCTTCTTTGCTGTAAGAGGAAGGATTATGCATTCATAAAATGATCATACATTTGTGCCTACTGCCTCTTGGCTGGCCACTCTCCTTGGGGAACTGTGTACATTCCTGACCCACTGATGTTGGCTGTGCCTCTTGATTTGCTTTGACCAATGGCAAATGAGTAAAAGGGACTATGCCATGTCCAAGCACAGCTTTGCTGGTCATTTCATTACCTGCTTTGTTGCCCTTTTATTTCTGCCACAAGAACATCCTGACACAAATAGCCTGGGTCCCAGAATAAGAAGACACATAGCAAGAGGCTGAGCCACTGCCAACTGCAGATACTGTGCAATGTGAGCCAGAAACAAAAACGTTTAACCTTTGTTGTTATAGCCATTGAAATTCGGGGGTCAGTTGTTACCCCAGCAAAGCTGGTAAATTTAATACAACACACACACACACACACAGAGCAGAACTTATAGAATAAAAGAAACCTAAGAAATGTAACCATTGAAGACATGTTGTAGACCTTGATTGGATCTGGATTCAAACAATTCAGACTACAAATGTCACTTTTGGTTGGGATAATTAAAACAATTTGGATAATGTTTGCATATTATGTAATATTAAGGAGTTATTGATTTTGTTAGGTTTGAGAATGTTCATATATGCACGTATTTCTCAGTTAGAAATGTATACTTAGATATTTACTGGTCAAGTGATATGAGGTCTGGATTTTCTTTTGAATACTCCAAGAAAAAAAAAGTCAGGAGATAGATTAAATGTTCATAAAATATCGATAATTATTAAAGCTGGACGATGTACACACAGAGGTTAATTATACTGTTATCTCTAATTGTTAATTATACTGTTATCTCTAATTTTATGCATGTTTTAAAATTCTTCTTATAAATAATTTTTAAGTCCTAGCAAATGAATTAAAAAAAATTAACAAACAACGTGATGGCAGTCCCCAGCGGAAAATTCCAGAATTTCTGGAAGATGTAAAGTGTTTGTATTAGTGGTAATTTAGAAAGTGAAGATCAGAAAGCTTCAATGTCAAGTGTGTGTGGGGTGTGTGTGTGTGTGTGTGTGTGTGTGTGTGTGGTGGAGGATGGAGTTGGGAGAGTAGTCTTGAAAAGACTTGATCAGCCCCGGACAGCATAGCACGGAGCTGACAACAAGGCATGTAAATGGAAGCCTGTATAAGTAACAGCTGATGTTATGACGTCCACCCATCCACACACCTACACACAGAATGATGCCCAGTAAAGGGTTTGCCTTCCAGATGAAAAATAGTAGGCTCCCTTTCTTTTTAAACAAAACAAAACAAAACAAAACAAAGCCTACCTGGGCAAAACTAGGATGGCTAATGTGGGCACTGATGTCTAAGAGCAAAGCACTCCAAAATCGGGCATTTTAATGTGATGGTCAGCTCCCCACATGTTAACCCTAAAGTGAGACCTACAGGACAACTAGCCCTGCCCACAGGGGAACCCCAGCCAGGCCACCATTGCTCCATTTGTACATGTGAATGGATGACGAGGATCACCACACAATGAGAGAAAACCTGCAGCATGACAGAGATAAACACGGGAAAAATGACACCAGAGAAAACAGAAATAATCAGGAAACAGAGGATAATATTTTTTTAGAAAAAGGAAAAACTTTGGATTAACATTCTCAGAGAGACTCAAAACAAGATGGCATCCAGAAGACAAGAGTCAGATTCTATGAAAAAGGAAAAATCAGAGATAAAGTCCGGTTAGAAATTAAATTCACTCCCAAGCCCCAGTCTGTCCCATCCAAAGAAAAAAGAAAAAATAAAAGAAGATAATGTAGGCCCCACCAGAAAAAAGAGAGAAATAGGACACTTGGCTTCCCTGGGAAGGTGAAGGAAGAATTAGGGGCCACCGAAGAGGAATAAACCTGAGTGAATGAGAGGGGAGTTGGGAGAGCCATTCATCTAGGTGGACGGTGTACACCTGAGCTCTGTTTAGATCTTCAGTGTTTTCACCGTATCTGGTTCTGTCACCAGACATTGTCAGAATATACGACACACACATGTGCAGAAGCAATTTGGTGTGACAAGCATATTTTAGAAATGCAAGACCAAAGAAGATTCAGCATCATATGAAGTAAATCCTCAAGTACCTGATAACTCAGCCAGGCTTTTATTTCTAGAAGCAAAAACTTCAAAGTCTAGTCTCTCTATGAATTGTCAGCACTTGGTGGAGGAAGGTTAAGGTTCCAAAAAATATCTAAAGTTCTCTCACAGTGAAGTCAATTCCCTAGAGAAGTTCCTGTCATTTAGTTTTGAGAGTTTGTGGTTTTTGGAGGAGAGTTATGGTTGAAATTTTTGTAAAAAGAAAAAGTTTACATGTTGAGTAAAAGTTTACTCACCATCCCCCCACCACTCACTGAGTACACATTAATGCCTGCCGTACATTACTGAAAATCCAAAAAATATGTCCAAATTACTTTCACACAGTCTATGTCGAAAAATGCTTATTAAGTGCCTAGAATCCATTTGATAATGATTTTGGGGAAAATATCCAAAGATGAACTTTGAAATCGTGTATGATTTCCAGCAAACAGACACAGATGCACATTTGGGTATAACATGAAAGATATTTTTAGGAAGCTCTTGCTAAATTGTTTATTACATTTTATCTAAAGACCATTTGAGGTTCTGATTACAAGTCACAATTCAAGAGACACTTTGCTCATCTGAGAACATCACCTGGCCAAAGGAAGCTTGGAGCAGGTCAAAGTGATCAATACACAAAAGGAAGATAAGCCTTCAAAAAATTCATAAATAGACCTCAACTTTAAATGTTTTTGAACTCCATCCAGGCTCTAAGTAAAAAAAGAATCTATGTCTATATTAAAGAAGAGAAAACATTTTATGAATTCTGGGGAAGGGTACTATCAAAAAAAGGAATAGCTGATCCCAGGGGAAATGAGAAGGCTGACAATGTGGAAGCCGGAAAGGCTCCAGGCTGCACAGGCCCCTTCCAGAGCAGCAGTTGTGTGGTGTCCATCCACAGCGGGAACTGTGACTGAGCAGTGTTTGTCAAGTGTGGCAGCCCTGGTTGAGACGCACATATGCAAATTTGTTCAGCATAATGATTTGCTAACCCACCCCAAGCCATCCCAGCATAGCAACTCCACCTTCCATGAGCCTGAGACAACCCATGTAGACTTTGGAGAGGAACCTCTGATTTATGGTGGTAAAGCCTTTCTTCCCTCTAAACTCTCGCTCTGGCCTCTGCAAGGAAAGAAGCTAAATCAAACAGTTTTCATACATAGGATTCTAAGTCACGGGTGGCACTACCTCCTTAGTTACATCTCTGACTTGGTACAGACATATAATATCCTTTCCTTTAATGAGTTAAAAAGACTTTCTAGAAACTTCAACATGCCCAGACTGGACATTTCCTAGTATTAGCCTTCTTACTTTTCCCACGGAATAAATTGACAGACAGCTTGACTCTAGCATAATGTTCAAGAGTGTGGGTTCCTGAGTACAAATGACAGCCCCAATGTGTAAGTGTTCTCTGACCTTAGGAAAGTTACTGAAGCAATCTAATGCTCAGTTTCCTCCCCTGAGAAATAGGGATGAAGATCTTGTCAACCTTCAGAGTTGCTATGAGGATTAAATGAGATAATCTTTGTAAAGTTAGGATATTCCCCTGCCCAGAGGCATTGCAGCTACGAACAACAGAAGCAGTAACTCAGACTGGATAAAACAATAAGGAAATGTGTGTTTCAAATAGGCTGGGATCCAGAAGAGCAGGCTTCCCACAAAATGATTGACAGTTTGACGGATTGTCTAAAACCTAGGTTCTTTCCCTCTCTCATATGCTGTTCTTATTTCTTGTCCATAATAAACAAGAAAGGGCAAGGCAAACTTTCTAGCTTTCCAGCAGACTTCTCTCATCCCATTGGCCAGAATTGGATCACAAACCCATTCTAAAATTGTCACGGCACATAGAACAGGACCCCACCATGACGGGAAGAGACTTGTCTTTGGAGGACAAATGGATGTAGAGGAAGATCATTTAAATATCCAGGACAGGTTACTTCTTATTAGCATTCTTGTCCACATTATGTTGTCCTTATAGTCCTAGAAGAAGTTTTTCCAAAGATGCAACTGGCTACCACTTCAAAGGTCTTGAAATGGCAAATAGATTTTATTTTTTGTGTCACTTTAGATCTGTTTCTAGTGGCTGTCTAAAGTGGTGCTTAAGGAGGATTCTGGGGCTCCATCTATGGTGGGGAAGGGAAGGTGACATGGTCGGTTATAGAAATTGACTAGGCGTGCAAGATAAGGCTTCATCAAGGCCATGGGTGGAACTGGACAACTGGGCCCTGTTCCATTTGCATCTTTCTTTCTGGCACTTTTTAAACTTGAGGCCACATAGGACTACTGCTAGCATGGCTTCAAGCCTTTTAGACTAAAACCGAGAGTGCATTTTCACCACTGAAGAACGAGTTAAACAGAATAGCTGGTCTTCCAGATTTCTGAGAAAGCGAGCTTTCTCAACAGACCAACTCAACCACTATTCACTGGGAACTAACGCATGTCCCTATTTTGTGCCAGGTGCTTAACAGACTACAAAAGATGTGGAAGGCACAAACTCTATCCTTAAGAATCTTTCATTCTATCTCAGAAATAAAGCATGTGGACAGCGAAGTGTTAAAGAGTAGTGCAAGGCAACCTAGAATTCAGGGTCTGAGGAAATTGCTAGAGCCATTTTAATTGGCCATGACTAAACTGACCAAGGAGAATCCCATAATTAGTGGCAGCACCATGGTGCAGATTGGCATATGGGCTCAGCCTAAACCTGTAACAGGGACTGATATTTTGCATGCAGCAGACATACAGATGGCCTCAGAGTTTTTCAGACCCAGTGTCAATTTCTCCCATGTGTTAACTGTAACCACTACCACGACCTTGTATACATACATCTTCTTCCAGCGAAGGATGAGTCTTGAAGCCTGATGAGGTAGTAAGTTTCTAGAGCCTAACAGTGTGGCATTGGCTTCTCAAGGCTCCATCTTCCAACACAACCGTCAGGATTCACAGCTCAGATATGATAGATCTGCTCTAAGTGACTCTGCACACCGAGCCGAGCGAATATATTATATAGAGAATATATTGTGTATCACAAATTCTTACATGATTGCCCATACAATGCTGTATGTTTATAACCCATTTGGAGCAGCTCGGCCTGATAAAAATGTATAGAGTAACAATAATATTTACTCACCAACAAGTACTTAATCCTGAGCACTGTACAGGCAAGAAGGGGACATGCTGTAAAACTAGGGGAAAACATTCCTGGTTTACAAAGCATTTATAATCTGATTAAGCTAATACAACATAGATATATGGAACAAAATGTACAAAGCAACATATAAAAGTACATCTCTGGTCCAGGTCCTTACTGATTCACAGGCAGATTATGGCAGTCGGTCCTTTGGCTTGGGTCCTTCTACACTCCAGTGGATTCGATCACCACTACCAGGGCCATCTTCTCAAAGTACAGCAGTGGGCAGGTCACTTCCTTGTTGGGAAATCTACACTGGCTGCCCACTGCCCACAGAAAAATTACCCTCTTGACTTTCGAGGCTTCCAACTACCCTCTGAAACCTGCTCCTCTCCAGCCTTCCAATCTATTGCCAGTATAGCAGCCCCCTTTCCCGACTCCAATATTCTCTTTAACTAAATTTTACTCAAGATCTCTATTTCCAAATACGTCACAGCTTTCCTGCCTCCACATCTTGCTCATCTCTGCATGTAATACAATTCCTGCCTTCATTTATTTAAGTCTCACTCTTCTTTGAAGATGAAGGTTTGTTTCTTACACACTTTCCTAAACACACCACATTACAGAGATTATTCCCTCCTCTGAACTCCAATACCACTGACATTTCTCATGTAATACCATGAGTTAATTCTGCATCAAGTTTATATAAGTGTCTCGCCTTCCCAGCTTTATTTCCAGCTCCTTGATGTTGAGCACCTTGTCCCAATCCTCTCTACCTTCCCAAAGCTTAACAACACAAGGTCTTTAACACTGCTGTTGATGGCAAAATTAAGTCAGGCATAAGTATGGAGCAGAGTAAAGAAGTAATCAGTTATAATCAGAATGGACTATAGTGAATTTTAAAAAGTTTACTAGACAGGTGACTTTTTAAACTGGGTTTGAAAGAAAGGACAAGAACGGCAGAAGGGCAAGAAGGAGAGGAAGCAAGAAGGGTGTGGGTTAAAATGGTGACCATGGATGTGGAAAGCAACGGGTGGATCTGGGAGCCTGGCCCTGTTCTGATAGTTGCGTAAAATCAACAACCTGGTACAGAAGTCTGGTTGCCAGATGTCCTTCCTTTTGCATATCTTCTAGTGTAACTTGCTTAGGTCTATAGAGTTGACAATTAGGGCCAAGAAAAAGTCATCATCTAGGCTTAAATTCTATCTGATGACCTTTCAATGTCCTTCTTCCATTCAGTTTTTTGAAATATCATTTCCTTTGAGGAGGTAGCTTTTTCCAACGGGAAGCTTGCTAGTGAGTTTTTTGGTCCTCACTTTAACCTGTCAGAAAAATTGTACAGAATTGCAAATGTTGATTGTTTCCCACGTGTACTTATCTTCCTTTTCATGTCCTCAGGTCCCCTCAAAACTCCATCTTGTAGAGAAGACGCCATGACATCCAGACCTGCAGGTTTTCAGGAATGTGGGGGTTATCATGGGGCATGTGCTGATCAAGGGGTCACCTGGGTTCTGCTGAGGCTGCAACTGCGATCCAACCTGGTAGCCCTGACCTGAGACCCTTCCCATGCTGAACACTTCAGCCTCAATCACACCTCAGCTCTTCTCTAGAGTAGACATCTGCAGAACACATACATCAAGGAGATAGGAAGATGGCCAAGAAATGTGTGGATTGTCCCACTTCATATTTGTTACCTTTGTAAACCCTCTCCTTCCCTACAGTTCTGGATCGCCAGATACCCAAAAGGGGTACTCATGATTCCCCCTTTAAATGGTATTGTTCAAACCTGTCCATCACTTTTCTCTACACTTACGGCATTCTCTGTGCATCTATAGCATAACCCTAAATGAAAGAACCATGGAATGGAAAGACTTAAAATAAGGATATCAGAAACTATCTCATCAAAGCCCTTTACTCTACAGAGTAAACCATGGCCCAGGAGAGGGATGTGGCCTGGCCAGCGTCCCCTGGGCATGTTACAGTTCTCTGATCACATTAAGGACTAAGATTTTTCATGCAATTTGATTTATGTCCCTAATGTAAACTGCAATTGTGAAAAACAACTAATAAGTTCCCTCCATTACCTAGAATGTTTTATTCCCTCCACTTTAGAAACACACTTATGGCAAGAAGTCAAAACAAAGATTTCACATTTCCATTAAAAAGCCCCAACATTTGTAAGCTTTCTCTGGGGATCCTATTACACCTCAGTGAGCTCACCTCCCTCCTCCCTTTAACTTACATAATATAAAAAAGGACATAGAGGTGACCAGGCAGGCACCTGCTCTTCTGTCTCGTGGACCAACTTCCTCTAGAACAGTGTTTCTCGATGGCAGCACTAGCGACATTTTAGGCCAAATAATTCTTTGTTGCGGGGCTGTCCTGTGCATTGCTCCTGTTTATCAGCATCCCTGGCCTCTACTCACTAGATGACAGGAGCAAACTGTCCCCACTGCTGCCCCAGTCATGAGAACCAAAAATGTCTCTAGATATTGTCAAGCGTCCCACGGGGGAAAATTTGCTCCCCTCCACCTTGAGAACGACTGGGTCTAGAACACCGTGAACATGGATGTTGTTCTGAGGGATCCATCCAGAAGTTTCTCATCAGCATTTGTCTTCCACACCCGGACCCCCCCACACTGACTCTATGATTCCTGCTGTGATTTCAACCCTGAAATCCTGCAAAAAGGTTAACATAGGGCGGGCAACACTGCCCCTTGCTCTTCATCATGCCTCCACACAAGGCTGGGCAGGAGTACCACACTTAACAAAGTAGAGATAATGGATGAAAGTTACAACCTTGAAGGTCAAAACTGAAAGTCATATATTAAAAATGACTTTTTGCCATAATCTAATTGGGAACTGTATTAGTTATCTATTGCTGTGTAACAAATTGCCCCAAACTAAGGCTGACTTATCTATTAGAAATAAAGCTAAAACAACAAATATTTATTATTTTACACAGTTTCTGAGGGTCAGGAATCTGGGAGTGGCTTAGCTGCATGATTCTGAGATGTCAATAAGCTGTTGGCTGGGGCTACAGTCATCTCCAGGCACTACTGAGGCTGGAGAATCTGCTTCCAAACTCACTCATGTGGTTCTTGGTAGGCTGGCAGGCCTCAGTTCCTCACTGGCTGTTGGCCAGAGGCTTCAGCTCCTTGTTGTGTGGGCCTCTATAAAGGGCTGCTCGCCCCATGGCAACTGGCTTCTTCCAGAATGAGTGATGAGAGAGAGAGAGAGAAAACAGAAGCTTCAGTTTTTCATAACCTAATCTCCAAAGAGATATGCCATCACCTCTGTTATATGCTATGTCCACAGAACAACCTTGGTACAATGTGGGAAGGGACAGCACAAAGGTGTGAAGCTGGGGTGAGCCTCATTGGGGCCATCTTAGAAGTCGCGTGCCATGGAAACCCCTCAGTCACTTAAAACTTTCCTAAGTTTAAACTCTTCCCATATCACAAACATGGTCATTTCTAATAGTGGGTGTCCTCAGTTTCATTTGAAAATAGGAAGGGATTTGCATCTGGTCAGAATGGTGACCCTGAAGCAACACATCATGAAAAAAATTCAACATACTCTGTTCCTAAAGTGACAATAGTAGGCTGATTCATTTTAGAAGAACTTTCCACAAAAGCAGGTTTCTAGTTGCCCTCTTTCAATAGAAAAAGTAATTAATAAGCCATAGGATGTTATTCCCTATTTCAACCACGAAGATTCCACGAAAACTATTCATTAAACTAAATGTATCAAATATTTATTGAGATTCTTCTCTGAGTTATACGTTTACTTATGTATTGTTATATAACAAACCACCTTGAAACAGTGGATTAAAACATCAATTCATGTGGGTAAGGTTCAACTGGTCAGTTCTTCAGCCCCATGGAGCAGTGGCTGGGGTCTCTTACTCAGTGGTATTTACGTGGCTGCAGAAGTGGGCTGGAGGTCCAAGAAAATTTCACTGACATGTCTGCTGTCTTTGTGCTCCTCTAAGTGGTCCCTCTCTGTCTGAATAGTGGTCATGGACTTCCTCAGAGGATAGTGGTCAGACTTCTTTCATGTGGTTGACTTCCAAGAACAAAAGGGGAAGATACTCAACTTCTTCGAGGCTTGGCCTACAATTGGCACAGTATCACATCTACCACATTCTGTTGGTCAAAGTGGGTCACTTTTGGAAAGCATACCCTTTTGGAAAAGTTCTCTCATGTCCAATCCCCTTTAAACTTCAAATCTTTGGCCTAATGTCTTTGACCTCTAGACTCAGATGTAAAGGACTCAAGCGATTAGGTCAGGCCCACCCAGATAATTTGCCTATCTTAAAGTCAATTGATTTTGAACGTTAATTACAACTGCGAAATCCTTCCATTGTAGCATTTAGATTAGCGGTTGACTGAATTACTGGGAGAAAGTGTGTACATCAGGGGCTGGAAACCTTGGGGACCATTTTAGAATTCTTCCTACCAAAGTGAGACAGTTGATAACATTTCAATAATTTGTTGTCTAATTAATAGTATTCTATCAATGTTAATTTCCTAGCTTAAATAGTTGTACATTGGTTATATAAAATGTTAACATTAGTGGAAACTGGGCAAACAATATATGGGAATTTTGTGTTCTGTTTTTGTAATGCCTTGTAAATCTAAAATTATTTAAAATAAAAAGTTAATTGGGCCAGCCTGGTGGCATAGTGGTTAAGTCTGTGCACTCAGCTTTGGCAGCCTGATGTTGCAGGTTCGGATCCTGGGTGTGGACATACACACTGCTCATGGAGCCATGCTGTGGTGGCATCCCACATACAAAATAGAAGAAGATTGGCAACGGATCTTAGCTCAGTGACAATCTTCTTTGCAAAAAGTAAGTAAAATAAACAAATAAATAAAATAACAAGTTAAAAAAAAAAGAAAAGCAAGCCATCAGCCCAGCCCAGATTCCACGGGGAGGGAAATAAAGTGTGTCTCTTGATGGGAAGAGAGATACGTGTATATGGGGAAGGAGGAATTGATGGCGATTATCTTTGAAGACTATTTATTACAGGCACCATGACTAATAAAAAAATGAATATGACCAGTTCCTTTCTCATAGAACCTGTAATCTGGTGGGTGAGAGAACGTCTATTCTACAGACACTTATTGTGGCTCTCCCACCGAGTAGGCATCATAATAATCACTGGAGGTACAATGGTGACTAAGATTCCCACAAGGATATGACAGTTTAATGAGAGAGAGTGATTGGTGACCAGAAATTATAACCCTAGGTGTGATAACGCTTATGGTCAGAAAAATGCAGAGGACTGAGTTAACAAACAAGATGCAGAAATCACTACGAATTGTGAAGATCAGAAAAAGTTTCATTCGTAGGTTAGCAGACAAACACAAAGATGTACGGCCCTCTCCCCTTCACTGTAATACTTTGAAAATGCTCCAAACAAACCAAAAGAAGTTACCTGTATGGTTCACTGCTGTATCTTCTCATTTGGGGAGATTATGTTTTTCATTGAATTTGCTTATAGAGTAGGTTTTTACACAATGAATATTTTCCTACTAACATAATTTTTAACTCCTGCTGGAGTCATAGATATCATCCTAGACATCTCTCATACGTCTTTCATTTGACAATGAGAATCTGAAATTTAATTGGAAATGGCTGTCTCTCCTTTTCCAACACTTTTTAGTGTCCCTGTAAGCCATAGTTTGTTTACACGGGGTCGCCTCTCCCACTGCAACGCCCTCAGCTTTCAAAGCGTGCTGGCTGCTCGAGGTTCTCTCGTTTTTCTCAGCAGTGGTCTTTGGGAGAGCTGTTTTTGACCCACTTCATCAGCAACTTAGGACTCCATTTAACCTTTAAAAAGAACCAAAAATGGCAATTTGTGTCTGTAAATTTACACACAGAAAAATCTGCTGGGGTGGGGAGAACACTTTAAGGTCCTCTGCAGTGAACTATATATCCTTAGGATTTTTAACAGATGAAGAAGAATATTTTCCTGAGATGGCAGCATGAGGAGACTTTCTCGAGGGTTTTTTTTTTGACAGTGTTTGAGCTAAGCTGATCCTCTTGGGAACCCTGTTATTTCTAGAGCATTTGCAAAGGTTGAAATGGTTGGATTAGGGTCTTTTTTCCTGCCCCTGAAGCGTCTTGCCCCTTATCCCTGTGAAGATCCCAAAAGTCTTAGGGCCCATGAGGTTTAGGGACACAATCTGAGGGTAGTGTGCACGGTAATAAGGGCAAGGCATCCCTTAGTCACACTGAATATGGCAGATGAGAAGACATGTAAGTGTGCCACACTGGCGTGATGCCCTCTTCAGACAGAACATCCATCAGGCCTTCCCAGGCACGTGTATTAAGTGACTTAGTACATGTAAATCTACTTGGAACAGTGCTGTACATGTAAGAACTTAACAGATGTTCGTTATAACAATAATAATAATTATTATTATTTAGCATCAAATTTAACCCCAGTCACAGAACTCATGAAAAGATCTGCCAGCATTGCTGAACTATATCTATTATGTACCCTAAGAGAGAGAACAAAATATATATAATGAGTCCTTATACCACAGGGATGAGTAGAGTAAATCTATTTCCACTTGGCACGGGAAATTAAAGGTAATAGCTCTGACTACTGGCAGAATCTCTTCCTCCCCCGCCTGGGCCTGTTCTAGATCGGAGAGCTCTCTCTGCTGAGTTGACAAACCTTCCCCCAGAAATTCACCCACACAGAGACCCAGCAAGCTACTCATTGTACCTGGGTCATATGAGAGCCGCTGCATAAAACACGGCGTTCTGATTACTGTCGTCTCTGCATGGTTTTCTCAGTGAGTTCAGCTAACTGATTGCCTTAGCAAGTCCTGAGCACCACTTCTGCCTGCATACTGGGCCTACATCCTTTCACTTAGGTTTTCCCAGAAAGTAACACTGAGAACCAGACAGAATGTTTGAGATTCAGAAGATGGGAAACGTGGGCCCAGAGGTAGAAGCCCCAGTGATTGGATATGTCCACCTGTGTCGTGTTTGTAAGAATAAGACACTTCAGCTTGCTGTTCCTCAGACCTTTCCCATTTCACAGGTCAGCAAGTCAGGCTGGGAAGATTCTCAGGGTCTTGGGTCACTGGGCACTGTATCCGGAGGTGACCTATGTGTCCTTGCATTTCTGTCTTAACTTCTTGTCTGTGTCATTGCTGTGGCAAGCATGTTTGGCTCTACATAAGGGTAACCTCAGACAGGAGAATATAGTGCATGTTTCTACCTCCAGAAATAGGGCCCCTCAAAATGGATGCTACCATTTTCTTGATCCTCTCCAAAGAAAGAACACAATAATATCATTTTTAGTATATTTCAGAGCTTCAATCAAGAGCAGCCAGGAAGTTCTTTGTAAAATCTAAAAGCATAAGCCCAAGACTGTGAGGGTGAATGTGTGTTACACCTGTTGCCACATCTGGCACCAAGAAATATGATGGAAAGCTGAATTTGTCCGTAGGGTTCACAAAGAGGTAAAGGACAGAAAGAATGGTATTTTCCTGCAGGAGTTTTGCATTAATTTCTATCCTCTCGACATCTCAGCTGTGTGTTCTGAAGCTGAGTGTCTTGCCTCATGGTCAGCACTTGTGTGAAACTTCTGGGCGAGAGGAAAGGGCGCGGGTGACAGGATGAGGCGCAGGAAAGCATTGTTCCTCCAATCTATGTGGTCAGGTGCCAAAGAAACCAACTTGAGTTGAACAGACTGTCATGTGGTTAATTTGCAGAGAAAAAGAAAGGGGGGAGGAAAAAGGAGGGATGTTTCAATGTGTTTTTCATCTTGTTGATAGAAGACAGCAAAGGGAGCCGTGAGGATCCACTCCCCCTGTTTAACGGCTAGCAAAACCAAGGTGGAGGGGAAGGTACCACCCTTGTGGAGACAATTTGACTAAAATAGCTAGGGACATGCTACTAAGCACCCCCTGAAGGCCTAGTAAGGCACCTTTTCTAAGAAAGAACAGGCCACAAAGACTAAGGCCTAGTGCTGGAGAGAAACCCTGGGCCCTCATGCCCTCCCTCCCCTTCCTCTGATGAAGGCTTTCCCCACACAGAGCCTAGATTCTGCTCTGCACTGTATTTTATTTATTTTAGTTTATTTCTCAGAACTGGAAGCACGTGACAGGGAGCCAGTAAGCCTTTGGGCTCTGCCAGTCCAGAGTGGCATTTGCAACCCTCCTTTATTTCTTTCCCTGAGTTTTGAGGGAGAAGAAGGAACAGCCAGTTATTTAGGAACCACCCCACCCAGAGATTAATCCAAGATTGCTTGTGGAGGTGAAGTCATGGCCAGAATCACCACTAGTTATCTTCTAAATTACTGAGCAAGTCCTATTTTTCTGAAGGTCAGTGGCAGTTTTTGGTATCCATGCTTGTGTAACACGGATGCATAACTGTGTGTGTCTACACAGAGAGAGGGAGGGAGAGCGGAAGATGAGGACGAGGAGGAGCAGGAGGAGGAAGACAAAGGAGAGGGAGGAAAAAGACTACGACCACAGAGAAAGGGAGGAAGAAGAGGAGGTTCAAAGAAGGGGGAAAAAAGAAAAGTAGGAAAGGAAGTAAGCAGAAAAAGAAAAAAAAAATGGAATACAAGGAGGTGTCAATTAGCCACTTTGCAAAGTAATGATTTTCCTGTCACTTTAGACTTTCAAACAAGGGCATAGTAGCTTCTGTATTAGTTTTCTATTGGTGCTATAACAAAATATGACAAATTTAGTGGCTTACAACAACACAAATTTATTATTTTACAGTTCTGGAGATCAGAAGTCCAAAATAGACCTCCCTGGGCTAAAATCAAGCAGGGCTGCGCTCCTTCTGGAAGTTCTGGGGGAAGTCCATTTTTATTGTCCTTTTCAGCTACTCAAAGATGCCTACATTCCTTCATTCATTTCCATTTTCAAATCCAGCAACTGTCGGTAAGTCTTTCTCACCTCACCTCACTCTGACATGGACTCTTCCACATTTAAAGGACCCCTGTGACTATACTGCACCCACAAGGGTAATCGAGGATACCTATCCTATTTTAAGGTCAGCTGATAAGCAACCTTAATTCCCTCTTGCCATTTAAGAAAATATGTTCACAGGTTCTGAGAATTGGGACATGGACATCTTTGGAGGGCCATTCTTCTGCCTATCACAGCCTCTTATTAAGAATGTTGCAAAGGAGCAGGAGGCTGGGCAGTCCCTTTAATGTCAGGTCTTAAGGCATGGGAAAAAAGCTATTTCTCAAGAAAACTTTTCCAATGGGTAAAATCTGTTTCCTGGGTAGTGTTTGGGCTCCTTCCAGTGCCTGCCCTTCCCTCTTGGCATCTACACATCAGGCTGGGCTCATACGGCTATGGGCTGGCCAGAGTCTCAGAGCTAATGCACCCTTGGGTCTGCTCTTTCTTTTCCTTTCCTGCTAATGAAACGTACCTATTCCAACTCTCATTCCTTCAAAACTCTCCTTTTTTGTACTTTTTCCCCCTAGCGTGTGGAATAAATGTATGAGTGCAAAGTATTTGCATTCATTTGCGTGTAACACTTTAACTTCCTAGAGTGACCCTGGAAGACATGGTTTTGAATGGGTGTTGGGGGAATGTGTCTATTGGGGTTACTTATACCCCACTAATCCCACCACATAAACCTGCTCTGCATAGAGCCAGCCTGGCGTAAAAGTTCAGGACCATTTGTGCCCAGAAGATAGCTTGGTATGTCAATATACAGAAACTATTTAAGCATCTTATGAGAGCAGTAATTTATAAAACATTTAACCCTGCTATTGCTATACTAAGATTGTAGGAAGAAATACAATTTTACCCTGATGTCTGAGAAACTTCTCCACCTCCATATATGAGCCTCTAGATGCGTTTTTGTTTACCCCAGCTGTTGTTGGGATGGAAATAGGTACCTTTTTCTGAACCTTTTCATCCTCTTTATCAAACAATAATTGTACCAGTACTAGTACCACAAAATCAAGAGAGAAAAGAAGTTAGCTTGATATGCTGACCTCATAAAGATCATCAATACTACAAGCAAGGTTTACAACCATTTTTTTCAGGCACATCATGTCTCAAGAATCTCATTGGTCACTAAAGCAGATAGTCTCCCCTGAGAAGAAGAAATGCAAGAAGAATCTCATAATCTTGGGGAATGACTTTGAAAATGAATAGCTCAGGGTCAGGATATTTTTTCTGCTTATCTCCTTTGCCAGTTGAGAAGCAGTGGTGAGGAGTCAGAGGAGAGGCAGAATACTGGACAGTCTGTTCAGCTTGGGGCTGGCATTCCTTCTCAGAGCCTTCAGACTCATTATTTGGAGAATGAGTCCTGTGGATGAAGGCAGCATTGAGCTATGTGGAAGAGTGACAAGCATGACTCATATCTACAGCTTTTCAAGTAGATAACATGCCAACACCATGGGACAAAAGAGTCACTGGTGGAATATCAAATTCAGGTGAGATATGAGTGGGTGTGAATTTCCCTGAAGAAGGTTGAAAGAAGAGTTTGTGAAGTCCTCATGCACAAGCCCCCCATTGTGGGGCTCTGTAGGTTAGGTAGCCTAATGACCTGGTATGAAATAGCCCACGTGAATTCTCCTTTGTTTTTTAAAATCATGATTGTACTTCCAGGGGCCAGCCTGGTGGCATAGTGGTTAAGTTTGTGTGCTCTGCTTCTGTGGCCTGGCGTTTGCAGGTTTGGACCCTGGGTGTGGACCTAGCACCACTCATCAGGCTGTGCTGTGGTGGCATCCCACATAAAACAGAGGAAGATGGGCACAGATGTTAGCTCAGTGACGATCTTCCTCAAGCAAACAGAGGAAGAGTGGCAACAGATGTTAGCTCAGGGCCAATCTTCCTCATACACACACAATCATGATTGTACTTCTAACTCTTAATAGATGGATCAAAGACAAAAGAACACCAAGTAACTGGGGGGAAAAATCACACAAAATTGCTCAATGTTCATTTCTCTTCTTCTTAGGGAAACATTCAGCATATCAGACTGCATGCTGGAAAATATCATGCTTGATTAACTAGAAAATCATGGCAGCAAAAAGTTTAAGAACAAATCAAGGGACGGATGCCTAATTGCTTGTGGACACACCCTCAATTCCATAATGATTAACCCACCGAGTTTCAAAGAATTTTCTAGGACAACCTCGGCAGGCCTTGACACAAACTGAACTGGAGCATATGGTATGTTAGTAGTGTGTTCAGATTTGGGAATGTGAAAGATAACAGGCCTCGATAATTAAAACAGCACATTCGTTTATAAGTATTACTTGATCTGGGGCATACTGCTAGAAATTTTAGCAAGCACGATGTTTCTTTCAGGACTGATTATCTATCTGAACTTGAAACACATTCTAAATTATTTCTCTCACTAAGCAGTAGAGTAAATGCTTTCTGCTGTGTGATGAGCAGGTTCAAAGTTCCCCTGGATCATTTTGAGCGTGTAGGTGGAAATCTGCATAGCTACATACATGATGACACTGGAGATGGTCTCCAGCGGTGACTCTGCTATGTATGAAGACTGCAGTCTTGATTGACTTCAAGGTTTTAGAGGCATTTTGTGACCTCTCTAAACGATCAGTATCCTCCTACATATGGCTACCCAGATATTTAGGGTTACTGCTCAGTAACCAAGTAATTTGCGTTTCAAGATATCAACTTGAGTCAGTAGGAGAAATAGTGGATCTATCTTTCAAGATACATGGTTTTGCCAATTCTCTGTCATCCAGCCTTTAACCATTTTCATTACTATTTGTATAGACATGGAGAAATTCCATTTAGATGTCTGGCCTGAAGTGAATGTCTCCAGATATATATCTATGAATTAGCCATTGGGGGGAAAATACTGTAGAAGGCATCAAGTGACCCTTGTATGATGAAATTCTAACTAATGGAATAACAGCAGGAGTTCTTTAGAATAGACGTTCACAAAGAGCAGAGCGGAGAGGATAAAAACTGTTTCAAGAATTAGTCCCACGAGGCCTTGTGAGAAGACAAATTTCCTATTTATTTGGAATCCTTGATTCTAGAAACACATTGGGGCTTACAGTATGCATAAATGGCTAAGCTCATTCCAATAAAAAGAACATGAAAAGAAAACTAGCTCCAAATCACAGTTTGAAAGATGGACATCTGTAATTTAACTTTCATTTACCACTTGGTATGTAATGACATGGCTTTAAAATATGTGTGCCTAACAGCCGTTAATTGAGAGCACATCAGGTATTGATCATGGGGTCATCTGATTCCTTGGTCTGTCCTGGGCTTGGTTGATAGACAATCCGAGTGACAATTTATCCTGGAATTTATCCATATCTACAAATCAGTTACCACCTTCTGGACAGAAGCTGTTTTTTATACTTTGAATTCACTGACAAATACTTAAATGCAAATAATACTAAGGTGTGATATATTCTTCTATAGTGGATATTCAGATTACAAAGAAATGTTTTCCTTTCATTCTCCTGTTATTATTTACACATTATTTAACACCTAGTTAGTCATCTGACATTCATTTAAGAACCTGTCACGTTTGCACTTGGCTCAAAAAAAGAACCACTCTTTACCCCCAAATGCTGATAGCTACCTACACCCAAAATTGCTTTGGTAGAAATTGATTTTCTGCCACAGATCATGAAATAATCAGAGAAATACAACATAAAGCAAATATTTACCCCCACAGGGGAGAATGGAGCTCAGTTTTATAATGGACACCAGCAAAGTCCGTGGTTTAAATTACCAATTAACAAAGGGTTCATGAGCTCAAAATTAAGTTATTCTGTTTCAAATCAATCACTGAGACCATCATTCTGCTTATTGTTTTGACTTCCTAACAAAGGTTTAAATGAGGACTTTATGTGCTAGTAGAGAGCATCAAGAGATCTGCTCTTTTTCAGACGTGCGTGGGCTGGAGGGGTAAACATTTAGGCCATTAACCCAATTACAATGAGGAAAGTATTTTTTCCAGAAAAAAAATCTTTACACAAAAGTCCTACAAATTCACAATTGATCTATTGTCTGGGGAAAAAATGATAAGGAATACAAGGTGGGGTACATATAGAAAACACTAGATTCGCTGATGCCAGAGCCATCCTGGAAGCGCCAGGCAGGAAATCTGGAATTACCCTAACTCTTCTTCTCAGTGGCAGGCACCAGAATTGGGGAGAAGGGTCCAGAAAGTCTATTGCCTTTGTTAGTAAAGTGCATTCAGAATGTGGTTTTGAGAAAGAGCAGTTTTCCTCTGTCACTCAGCTTCATGTTGGGTCACCACGCCAGCACTGAGCAGCTCTTCGATGGCCCTGTCATCGTATCTCAGGACCTCCTTCAGGATGTGCGTCGTGTGCTGCCCAAGCAAGGGAGGCGGTCTGGCCTCTGACATCTTGAACTTACTGTATCTCACAGCTGGGCCTGTCAAAGGAGGAGGAAAGCAGGAAGCCTGTTAATGACTAACCCTAGGAAACGAATTACCCAAGCAGCCTGGGGTGTTTTCAATGGATGCCAAGAATATCACTGCCAGTTACACCCTTTCAGATGCACCATCGTTTTGGAAAGAAATGTACTGTCACATGTGGCTTTTCTTGACTGTGCAGTGATCATCTGACCTGCGCAGTGGTCTTCTGACCTGCCCACCACCATCCAGGGGCTGCAGGTATGTGCCTGGTATGTGCCAGGCCTGTTCAGAACCTGCCAGTCCTCTTGCAAAGACTTTTGAGGGTAGGTCACTCCACTGAGCAGACTCTCTGGGGCCAAGCAAACAATGACCACAGGGACACAGGGTCTCTCTGAAGCTGGAAATCTGACCGCAGGTGAAGGTAACCCCCAAATTTTACTCTTGAGTGTCTACCGCATAGTTCCAAGATCTAGTTCAACAGACTGCAGATGAACTAAACCCCAGCCAGACCCTGGCTGAAGGCTTTTGGTGGTAGAAAATGTTACGTGTGTAAGCTTCATTGTCAGGGAGACTTGGCTCTGAGTATCAGCTCTGACACGTCCTAGCAGAGCCATCTTGGACAAATTACTTAACTCCTCTGAGCCTACGTTCTACAATTAAACTGAATATGATAGTGTTTACCACATAGACTTGATGTAAGGACTTAAAGGAGATAACGGACAGAAAGCACCAAGTAAGCATTCCCTAACCCACAATAATGCACAAAACCTGCTGGCTATTAGGATGACCAAAGCTGCCACAGCCTCTTTCTTGACGCTCCCAGTCCAAGAGGAAAAGGACATTTATTGCCAGCTCATTGCTGAGCACTGAGCCACTATAAACAGAGTAACTGAAGCAATACTTTCAACAACTGTTGGGCATGGACTTTATTGTCCCCATTCTTCACAAGAGGACACTAAAGCCCAAAGAGCTAAGCTTTTGCTCAAGGTCACATGGCTAATAATTAATAGCACCAGGATGCAAATTCAAGTCCATTGGAACTGTCTCACATTGAAGGCCATGCACTTTCCATGACCTTAGCGGCCTCTTCTTACTTCCTACTCTTCCACGGACAGCTGGACCTACACTGGGGAGCATGTTATTTCAACAGATTTTACCTTTGTTGCCTGATTAAATAAATGGTATTTGTGTTGGCTGTCCTTTACATCTTATTTGATTAAGCTTCAGGAAAACAAATTAGATAGTCACAAGAAGACTACAAAACAGTGCATTTCTATCTCATAAACATTTTTCCAGCTTACTCTTGATTTGGGGAGCCCGTAGGAAGAGCAAATAAAACCAAAGCACATGTAGGTCACAGAGTGTCAGTCAGTAAAGAGCAGATGTACTTTGAGCTCTTTGCAGAATTTCATTAATAAAAGTACTGTTGTAGAAGCCACTGTTGCTGAAGATGGAGGGGACAGACCTCCTAAGACCATCAAGCCGCACCTTTGCAGGACACATACCATCAACTACAGATACACGGCAACTGTCCAATGATGTCCAGAGTCATCCTTCTCTGAAGCTCACTGAACTTCATTTTTTCTTCTCCTACTTCCTTTTAAATGCCCAGGGCATGACTGTTTTTTCATGGTTGGTCCCTTTTCAGTCAAGGAGCACACACTGGGAGGCAGGGTCCACTACTCCCCTGAGAAAGCTGATAATTTGATGTTTGAGAGATGTGAGCCCTGCTCATTGCTCTCTCACACTTGGTTCCATTTTGACATTAATTAACAAGAGTTTTAACCTAAAACTTGTCTTTCAAAAGAAGGATCACACTGAGGGAATACATGCCTGAAGTCAACGTCATGTGACTTTTCCAAGTGAATTACCTGAAGAGAGACTTCCAGCGGGCTCACTCGAATATGCCAAGAATCTGGGTTGGAACACAGATAGTACCCTTCCTATTTCTGCAGCTGCTAGTAGTAGCAGCAGTAGTAGCTACCATTTCCTAAGAACTTAGGTGTCAGCCACTGTGTCAAAGGCTTCACGTTCATTGTCTCATATGATCCTTACAACAATCTGGATGGACATGGAAGGTAAAGGAGGTTTAAGGCAAAAGGGTCAGAGGTAGGGTTCAGGTTAGGAAATTAGAATAAGTTGCCTAATGTCACACAGTTAGGAAATGAGAATCCGTTTCCAAGTCCAGGTTTGTCAGGTTCAAGAACTTGGACTTAAAAAGAACAATAATTTGTTGAGATGAAATTCACATAACAACATTAACCATTTCACAGTAATTCAGCGGCATTTAGTACATTTGTGAGGCTGTGCAACCACTTCCTTTATCTAGTTCCAAAACATTTCCATCACTCTAAAGCAAAAGCCTCTATCCATTAAACAGTTGTTTTCAACTCCCCCCTTCCCCTAGATGCTGGCAACCACTAACCTACTTTCTGTCTCTATTTTGGATATTCCATATAAATGGAAACATACAATATGTACCTTTTGCGTCTGGCTTCTTTCACGTAGCATAATGTTTTTGAGATTCATCCACATTGTAGCACACGTTGGTACTAAGAATCTGGACTTTTAACCTCCACGCGGTGATGGTATGAGGGAGTTCTTCAGGTCCAGCCACACTAAAGGGCAGTTCCACTGTGTCACTCCCACCATACACCATTCTTTCCTGGTAGCTTCCAGATCTACACTGAAGACTGTGCTATCAGTTTAAGATGAAGGATTTTTAGCACTTTGCACAAAAAATCTTAAAGAATTTAGGTTGGTAAAGTGGTATTTCTTAGTAATTTTTTTAGACTTACTACAATAAAGACACCTGGAAAATACTGTATATTTGAAAGCATATGCTTCTCTAAATAAATACACGTTATTAAGCAAGTCATACCAAAGTTCAAGAAATTGTATAGACTTTTCCATATGCCCCTTCAGAAACCAGGTATCTTGCATATGATTGATTTTAGAAAGATTTTGAAGCTGGGGTTCATCCAAGTAATTTAAGATCAAAGTATAGTATATGTATGTGTACTGTATTTAGCAATTTTCAAATTGTAATTTCTTACAATTTATTAAATAAAGTATTGTTTTGCCATGTGGTTTATTAAAAAATGAAAATTTGCAGTTCTTTAAAAATATAAAATCTATATATAATATAATTATATTATGATATATTATAACACATAAAATATGCAAAAATATTATATCTACTTATCTATCTATATATGCAATGGAACAAATAAAGTGATATCCAGATTCCAGAGAAAGCTAAGTTCTCATGAGTCAATTGAAATTTCCTGTTTTTGCAGCCCTGTGCAATAATCCCACGTACCCGGGACACCCCTCCCAGTCTTTACACAAAGGAAATAACAAGTTCTTAAAATACATTTGTTTCAAGAAGTAAAAAATGTTTGACATATTATTTACATCTAAGGTCCAGAAAGAATGAATAACCTGATCTTCCATTAAAAGAAGATGAGCAGAGAAGTCACATGTTCTTAAATGACTTTTTGGCAAAGTAACATCCATGTTCACATATGCTTTCAAACACTTGCACGCTGTGTGATCTTGAGGATTCTTCAAGTCCCTGACCCTCAGTCTAAAACGAACTGACAATACCTCTCGACGGTTGGTTTGAGCATTTGAGTAATGTAATCTGAGTAATATTCAATATAGGTAATAATCAAAGAAATGCCTATGAAGATAATAATGAGACATAATTTTGTTCACAAAACTAGCAAATCTTGAGGCTATTTTGGTTTGTTTTTAAGAGTTTGGTGACTGGTAGGAGTGTAAATTGGTGAAATCCTTCCAGAAGGAAATTTGTCAACTAAATGTCAAGAGTTTTAAAAGTGTCTACACAGTTGGATAGAGAAATCCTGCTTTAAAATTTTATCTATGGATGTTGTCAGGAATGTTGACAAATTTGATAGGCAAGGATCTATACAAATTTCCAAATCTACTTAACACTCTTGATACCTCTCTCCTTCTCACATAGCTTTCTAATATATTGTGTGAGGGTTCTTCACGTGGAATTCTGTACTTTTTTAAAAAAACTTCTCAATCTGCTCTTAGCTTCCACAGGTTCCCTTGTTAGAATTAGGTGTCTAGCAATTCATTCCCTCATGTATTGCCCCATAGGCCTATCTCCAACTACTTCCTTCCAGATAAAGAGGTCAAATAGCTATAATATTGGAAAAAATTAGGAAAAAATGTCCAACACTTGGGCACTGGTTAGATAAATTACAGTAGATCTGAATGATGGCAAACTATATAGTAATTTAAAGTTGTATATTTTGGAGCTTTGAACATATATATTGCCTTCACTTTCTCCTGAAATACCACTTAAATAGACGTATAGAAGTTAAACACAAAACTTCATGAGTGAAAAGAATAGGAGGGAGCATCACTATTGAAAGATATATTTTAACAAATTTAAGAAAAACACAGCTGGAATCAAGTTGATGAGTAAAAGAGGTAGAGAATGCTGAAGCCCAGAATATTCTACAAGGAGACTGAGAGGAGGTAGATGTCAGTTTGTCTATTTCATTCCATAGGAGGCTCTGATCTTAAAATCAATGGTTATGAGAGAGACAGACTCAGTATAAGTAGGACTGAAAGCAGAAGAATTGAATATCTCAATGTGGACTAGTCTCACTAGTTTCTAACAGAAACTAGAAGAAAGTGAACTTTGCTTTCAAATTTCTAGGTGAAATGCTGTTAAATCTAGCATTGTGTATCCAGTCAAATGATTCATCAAAATGAAGGTATTTTCAAACTTTCAAAGATTAAGTTTACTAAGTAAGTTTCTTGAAGCTCATGCCAGTAAAACTTTGGAGTAAATGAAAGAAGAAGAAAATTTTGGTACACAGTGAGGACAAACCAAGGAGTCCAGGATGGAAGGTCCCAGGATGACAGCCTGGACCTGGAGAGTCAACAAGGTAGAGTTGGAGGAGGACAGAAGTCTTCAAAAGGGGAGTCTAAGGAGACAAAAAGAGCCTTAACTGTACAATTAGTACAACTGAAAGGTTGGAAAAATATAATACTGAGACAAAATTATATTATGTAAGGGAAAAATAATTAGAATAGAAAAAACTCCAAAATTTGCATAAGAAGATCAAGAGCCAAATATGAAGCAAATTACAACGTGGCAAGATTTTAAGTACTTGATGGAATATAAACAAAGAAAATCCATTTGACCTTGATGTCAAGAACATTCCAGTAACACATGTTACCTGTGCATCCTCTATAAGGGAATCTAGCATAGTGCATTAAATTGCCTACTTAGTTGTCTGCATCCCCTACGGGGGCAGGAAAATGACAATTGTGTTTGCTAATGGGCCCTGGATGCCTTTCAGTGTCCCACAAAATGAAGATAATGACAAGCATCGTTTCTTAAACACTTGCAATGATTGTGGTCTATGCTTTTTATTTGCATTATCTCACTGAACTTTTCGATTCATAAAACAGAGACCGTTATAACTCTCCTTTTACAGATGAGAAAACTGAGGCCCTTTAAGGGATTGGTTAGTTTGTCTAAGGTTACCCAGCTAAATAAATGATAGAATCAGGACAAGATCTCCTCATGTCAGACTCCATGGTCCATGCTCTGTCATTCAATACAAATTTGTTGAACTAATGGTTGCTAACAATTAAAGATATTTGAATAAATACTGTTTATGTCATTTTAATTAATTCATTTATCCACTAATTCATTCTAAATTTACTTTTTGAGTATCTGTCTCTGTGTCAAGATCTGGGCTGTGTGATCTAGATATATATTAGCAAACAAAATAGACCCAGACCCTACTCTCATGGAATTTCTATTCTGATTTGAAAGACAGACAATAAACAAATAAGTAAATAAATAAATAAATAGTTAAAATTTTATAGAAATTATTAAATTGTTAAAAACATAGCTGAAAAGAGAACAATATTGTAGGCACAGTGAGGAGGAGCCGTGGTGGTGCTAAAGAGCTATGCTAAATGAGATGTGCAATGAGGCCAAACTGATTAGATGCTCCTTAAGCTGAGCCTTACATAATTTGACAGGTCAAGAGTGATTCTAGATGAAGTTGGAGGGAGCGACAGAGAAGAGAATGCACAGGGATTTAGAGGCTACCGTAGTGAAGTTGGATCTTGTTCTGAGTTCAGAGGGAAGCCAGTGGCGCTTTAAGAGCAGTGACAAGACCTATTACGGAATACTCTTGTTGCCAGAAGAGAACACGATAAGACAAGTTTGGTTGTTGTGGGTAGATCAGAAGAGATGATGGTAGCCTGGATTAGGATGGTGCCTGTAGAGTTTGAGGAAAGTGGATGCATTCGAGAGCTACTCTGGTGATAGAATGAGATGGTTTGCTGATGGATTACATGAGCCAAGGTAGTTGGGGAGGGAAAGAGAAGCATCAAGGAGAATCCTGGGTTTCTGGGTTCAACAACTGGTGGAGCCATTTACCAGATGGGGAAGACTGCATGGACTGCATGGACAAGGTTGGGTTGGGAGGAAACAGAAGTCAAATGCTCTTTTGGACATGCTTCTTTAGGTGCCTAAGAGATATCCAAGGAGAGATGTCAGTGGGGCTTATCCAAGTTTGGAATTCTGGGAGGAGTTTTGGCCAGGATATATAAATTTAGAAGTTATTGACCATCTAAATGTCCTTATTCCAAAACAATCTATTTTCAAGGCACTTGTATTTATTCCAACATCCCTGATGCTGAGGTTTTAAAGACATTGTGTAGGCAGCCTTTTCTCTACCATCTAAGCTCTGTATCAAAATCAATTGCATCAAAAATGCTTTGTGTACACAAGAAGCAAATTAAAAGAATGAAAATTAATCTCTGTAGCTCATACTTTCAGAGATAAATGCATTTCTTTCAAAGAGATTCTATATTCTTGGCCTTAAACAGACAAATCTCTATTGATTTGAAGGTAGAAATTAGAGAAGTTTTAATTTTGAAAGAACCATGAACTCTGTGCCCCACGGAAAGAAGCCCGGAGTTCTCATAGACAGAATCATAGCCACTTAGGGATAAACTAAGGTGGGGTGTTTTTCCTCTGCCATCACAAAGGCAATCAAACTGGAAAACCCTGAAACAAATGTACACCACAGCAAACTCCAGCACAACTGGTACCAAACCTGGAACCCCAAGGCTGTCCTTGTGATGGGACCACCTGGTCTAACAATTGGTGTCAAAGCCCTGAGTCTCTTCACCCCTCATGAGGAAGGGAGTTGGGTGGCTATAACTACCTCTAAGTGAGGACTGTGTGTCAACGGCCCGTGGTCCCCTGAGGGGCGATCTGTAAGATTCTAGAAAATTGATGATGCCTGTTGCTTCAACTACGGCATGTGCCCATTCCTGGAAGGCTGAACTGAGAAACCTCATGGAACCTAGAGTTCAAGAGCTGGAGGCTGACAAAGCACAAAGGTAGATGAGGAGGAATCCTGTCACAGTCTCTAAGTCACACATGATAACATGTGAATCTACTATTTAATGAGTCCTTCCTGTACATAAGGCCCAGGGCTGGGTGCTTTGTATCTGTGATTTAATTTAATCCTCACAACAGTCTTGGATAGGTTTTGCATTTACTGATGTATTTTATTCCTATATCACAAAAGAGGAACTTGGAGCTCAGAGAAGTTAAAAAATGTGCACAAGAGCACACAGCAGATGCACACATACATTTGCTGACTTCATGGCCACTGTTTTCCAGAAGCGATACAGCAAGGTGGTTAAGAGTGGGTTCTGGAACAGAGTGTCTAGGTTCACATCCTGGTGCTGCCATTTATTGGTTGTATCTCCTTGGGCAATTTATTTAATCACCTGAGCCTCAGTCTCTTTCTCTGTAAAATGGGGATGATAAAGTTGTAAGGATTTAAAGAAACTCCTTAGACCAGTATCAAGCCCACAGTGAGTGCTCAGTACATGCTGGCTGCTGTCATGATCTTTTGTTCTCTGCTGCAGTGCTCACCTTAGCAATCTTGAATCCTCGAGCTTTGGTCACCTGCTAATTTCCAATCTAGGCTTCCCAGAACATGGACAAGGTAGTTGCATTTTAAATCCATGACAGCAAGTTGGGGCTAAAAGTTTTAACTTTTAAAAATCCTTGGGGGCTGACCCAGTGGTATAATGGTTAAGTTCACATGCTCCACTTCAGTGGCATGGGGTTTGCAGGTTTGGAATCTGGGCATGGACCCACATACCACTCATCTAAGCCACGCTGTGGCAGCATCCCACAAAAAAAACAGAGGAAGATTGGCACAGATGTTAGCTCAGGGCCAGTCTTCCTCAAACAAAAAGAGGAAGATTGGCAACAGATGTTAGCTCAGGGCCAATCTTCCTCACCCCCCCCCCCCCCCAAGAAAAATCCTTAATAGTCAAGGAAAAGGAAAAGCGAAGAAAGAATTAACCATTGCTTAAGCACATATTATATAAGAAGAATTTTTCAAATGTTTATTTTCTTTATTCCTCCTTACAACCCCCCAAGACAGATATTTCTTCCTCTTCCTACAGACAATAAAAAGGAGGCTAAGGGAGGCGAGACGATTACTCAAGTCACACATCTGATAAGTAGATACTTAATGTCTCAAACAGCATCAGAACACACATCAGAAATTAATTTTATACGCTTGAATTTTAAAAAGTTACATTAGAAGGAACTTTGAAAATATGGGACTTACTTTAATTATGTAACACTTAGTATGTGCCAGACACTATTGTATGTATTTTACACACTTGATTCACTCAGCCCTAGGGTAAGGCCAGAAGGTACTATTATCATCCCCATTTTACAAATGGGGGAAACTGAGAGATATAGAGGGGAAGTCACTTGCTCAGGGTCACAGAGACAGTAAGGAGCAGAGCCAGCATTCACACCCTGACATTCTTACTCCAAATCCCGAATCTTTGCTCATGGGCCACACTGCCACCCGGTGAAAGGAGGGCAGCGAAAGAAGAGAGAACTGTTTAAGTTTGAACTGAACTCAGGGGTCTTGGAGTAGAACATGCCAAGGACAGATTCAGGACTCATCTTCTGACCAGTCTGTTCTCTCCATCTTTCTAGATCACAGCTCTGCTGGATTTCTTACATAACATGTACTCATTACTACCTCATCTTTTCAAATTAATTGTCATATGCCACCTATTTCCTTGTAGAAAGTCCTGGAATTGCAGCACCATCAATACATTCCAGTTTCTCCTGTTTCTGAGTCAGGCGATGCTCTCCAAAGCCCTCCTCCCTACCCAGCCCAAAGGGAAAGAAGGCTTCACTGTCTTCTCTGCAGAGGGTTGTCTGGTTCAAGGCACAGGGAGGGCCCAGTTCTTGGTGTGCCAGAGAATTCCTCAGACTAGCCCTGTAGTGTTTTCCATCCGTGGTTTGAGGCCCTTTAGTAACAAGACCCTGAGTATTTTGTCCCATCTCCTTTTAGAAACCTTCCATGATTCTCTTAGGCTGAAAAAGGAATCTACCCTATCTATGCAGATGTCCCAAGCTATTCTAACCATATACAGAATTCAAGCTACATTTCGACAACCCAGACCAACTTAATAATGTAAACAGTTGCAGGAAACAGAGGTAGCCAGAAACATGTGGGAAACCATAATGAATATTCAAGTAATGGGAACATAATATCAAATCATCACTAGGGAGGGACCTAAACAGTCCTTTTTTTCCCTGAACTCCATGCACCTCCCATCTTGATGATGCATTTCTAAAGCAACGAAGCAAACTATTGCTCAACATCACAGCTCACTGGCACATGATCAAATATTAAGGGTTAAATCAATTAACATAGCCGGTCTGTCTGATCATAATGGCAGCAAGAATGAATAAAATTAAAACTAAGTGTGTGGGTCTTTTCTTTTGTTGTTTTTTAAATGTCTGATACGGGTGTCAACTTTTAAAAATATCAAGAGTACTTAAAAGCAAACATCTGTTTTATAATATGCAAAATGCTATACCAAACGTTTTTATTTTGACTTCTTTGGCCCATTGCTAAGATACATGCTGTAGATACCATTTAATCTTCAAGGCTTACTAGTGTAATAAGAAGCTAAACTTCATTTTATTGAAAATAATGATAGCTCCAGTACTAAGTTATTTCACAATTTCCCCTCCAGTGCTTGAACTCATCATCATAACAATAACAATATTTTTTATATGGCGCCTCTCAGCCATAGCATCCAAGGCGCCAAATGGAGCCATACAGTTAGAACACATTAAACCCATTAGATGTGAGATAAAAACAGATAAAACCATTTAAAGTAGTGTGGAATGGTGGAAAGAGGCCACAGAGGATAAAAATGGCTTTGGAACTCTTTAACCAAAGAACTCGATCTATGGCACTGCTTATGTGGTCAGGCATCTCAGAAACTCAGGGCGACATGTGGTTTGTACCACCAACTTGGATGGGCCACCCCAGTCTCACCCAGAGTTCAGAGGAACCATTTATCGCTACTGCTGTAACAAACTTTAACTCAATATTTTGTAACTCAATAAAGGGTGCCTCAAGTGCGATTACCTATAAGATAAGAGCATATTTTCAACTGCGTTGTGGTAGTCATCAGTGTTGTCCATCAAATTTCCAATTTCCACCTCCCAGAAACATGGTAGTATTGTATGTCCTGACCCCTTTCATGATGGGTGGCCATGTGACTAGCCAAAAAACTTTGAATAGGAGGGATGTGTATGTCAACTCTAGGCCAGAACACTCAGTTACTGATTTAAGACCCTCTAGGTCTCTCTGGTATGACAACTTGGCAGTATACAAGGTGATGACTGCTCCACCAGCCTCGGGCCCTTTCAACCCAAGATGGACATGCAGTGGGAGCAAGTAATATATGTGCGTTGTTTTAAGCCAATGTTATTTGGGAATTGTTTGTTATTACAGCCTAACGGAGACTACGGAAGCCTATGGAGACTGATTATATGCCTCAATTTTAATACAGAGATCTATTTGCCTGGACCAGAGGAGAGACTCATTAATCTAGTCCCTCAGCATTCCTTTAAAAGCATTCAGTTCAGACGTTCCAAATACTTTGAAATTCATTTTGTGTGTAGCCAATTTTGACCAGTGGAATGATGATAACAGCTATTATTTATTGAGTACTCACATGTGTTAGGCATTTGGTCAGAATGCTCTCCATATAGTGCCTTGTTTGATATACAAAATGACTTTAAAAAGTATGATTATTATTATACCATTTTATCGAAAAGGAAAGTGGGGTTAAGTAACATTATCAAAATTACACAGCCAGGCAACTAAAGAATTTTGTTGGAATTTAGGCTGACTTAGTACAAAGTGCACGCTCGTTAACACTAGGATGCATTTCCTCCCTGCATAATGTGGAAAAAAATCTGTTCTCATATCAGTGGCTGAATAAATACCATTCTTTGGCAGATGGTGTTCTAAAGCAGCCCTGTATTATAAATACTTATATATTTCATGATTGCTAATCCATTAAGGCATTTATCTTTCATTTGAAAAAGAAACTAGGAAACTTGTATTTGATTTATCTATCTCGTTCCAACCCACTGAAATGTCATAGTAGATTATCCATTTCCTGCTGGAAAAATATATAGTCCATAAGGAAATGCTATTCATATTCATTAGCAAACATACCATCTCCCCTCAAAGCGTGCTACCCAAACTTTCGGCCGAGGTCTCCAAAAGATGTCGGCTCGAAGAAGCTCTCTCCTGAATGCTTCTTTCCAACATTTGTGTTTGCTTCTAATTATTTTCAACACTTGTGAAAATGCTTGGGAGGGTGAAGAAACACCTTGCTGACAATGCGCTCTTTGCCAAAATAATCAATTCTCCTGCTTCTCTGCCTTCCAAAATGCAAATATTCAATAGGAGATCTTTGGGCACGTTCCCAAGATTTTGTTTGGTTAGACTTCACCATGGAAAACAAAATTGGTTCAGCTGGAGTCTGCAGCCAGGACATTTTAAGCTTCACAGACCTTCAAAGTAGTGACCTTCTCCTCACCTCCTCTGCCTCTGCGCTCCATTAAGGAAAATACCGGAAGAAGTTTCCAGTCAGAGAAGCCAGATTGTATTTCGATTCAGTTTTGAGAGGAGGAACTGAATGGAGCTGGAGCAGGTGGTTATTTGTGGCTCTTACCTCAAATGAGCTTTGAAAAGTTCTTCTGTAAACCTTTGAAGGTCTTTGTAATTTAATAATTTTTTTCTGTGCGTCTTAATCTCCTCTATCTTAAAGGAGTCAGCCTTATATCTACCATCTCCATCTTTTCTTTTCCAAGAGTCTCTGAGATCACACAAATCACAATCACAGCCCAAGCAAATGGAGGATCAAGAAAACTAGGTCCCTGAACCCGCTTGGAAAATGGGCACGCGTTCATTATTTCTCGCAAGAATTGATCTTAGTTTTTCTCTTTCACTTTGCCTTTGAGGTCCAGAAGGAAAGGTTTTAGGAGATGGTCTTTTCCCTCTACGCCTCGATTTCTGTTTCGGCATCACCATCCTCTCAAAAATGGCACATAATCCTCAGCCTTGCCTTTGACGCCCGCTATCCCAGCAGTCTTCTCTGAAACGTCTCTCACACACACATACCCTGATCTCTTCTGCCACCTCCTCGGTCCAAAGCACTCTGAAATAGGGCAGACCACTTGTCCAAGCTTTTCCTCCAGCTGTTCCCTCCAGCCAAACTGCAGTCATTCTCCCTGGGATCTTATGCTATGTGGGTCTCAGTGCCCACCTGGAATGCATCTCGGCTTGGCAATCCTCAAGCCCACATTATTCTTAAAGCTCTGTTCAGGCCTTCCCTTTTTCTCACAGTCCAAAGGAACATCTCTCTTTTCTGACTCCCTACAATGTTTGGTCTGCTTTTCCCCTATGGTGTATCTCAATTTCTAACTGTATTACTACCTCTTTTGATCTTTTTGAGATGTTAAGACTTGCAAATAAGTATATTTTGCACCAGGTTTTTAAGTGGAGTCATCTTGACTCTTGTCTTTCTCCCACACTCCATATTCAAATCATCAGTATATCCTATTGACTCTACCTTCAAAATCCACAGAGCATCCAGCCACTTTTTACAACCAGCCTGGTCCTAGCCACCATCACCTCTTGCCTGGATTTCTTTGGAGCTCCCTGCCCCATTTCCCTGCCTGCAGGCTTCCCTGCAATATATTCTCAACGAGGCAGCTGGAGTCATGCTTTCAAAAGAAATAAGTCAGACCACGTCACTCCTCTGCTTGAAATTCTGCAAAGCCTTCCCTGTTTCACTCTTGACAATGGGCTATGAGATTCCACCTAAGGCACCCACCTTCCCACCACGCTCCCCGTGTGCCTTCCCCGTCTTACTCACTTTGCCCCAGCCATGCTGGCCTTCTTGCCCCTGAGCAGGCATGCTTATCCTTAGGGGCTTTGGTCCAGCTGTTCTCTCTGCTTGGAACATTCTTCCTTCTGATACCTATACGAATTGTTCCCTCAACTTTGCTCAGTGAGGTCTACGCTAATTAATTACCACACTTAACGTTTCAACCTGCCCTTCTGACCTTGCCACTTCCCATCTCCCTTACTCTGTTCTACTTTCTCTTTCTTTCATAGCACTTTTCACGTATGTCTACTGGTCTTCGCCTGTCTCCCTCTGCTAGAATGTAAGCTTGACAGTGGCAGGGAGATTTGTGTTCCTCAACAAATATTTGCTGAATGTGAATGAATGAATGATTTAGCTCAACTGAGCTCTGAATTTAGTCCTCAGAGTTCTAAACCAATGAAACTCAAAGGGTTCATACCCTCGGACCTCAAGATTCTAGCAAAATAATCCTGTCAAACAGATTCAAAAGCAAGGTGAAGCACTATTATCGACTATAATCCAAAATAGTCACGTGTAAACAGAAAAGTGTTAAATGCAATATGTTTGTTCTCACTGCATCTGATTTATCCAGTTGTGCAACTTGCACTCATGCTACCGATGGGGACAGACACCTGCAATATTCCAAAGATGAAACTCTCCAACAGCTGTGTGAGATTGTTGAGTATCAAGATCCATTTTATAGGCTGGATCAAAACAGGAGTTCAGGAGAATTTTTAAGCTCCATGAGGGCAGGAATCATATCTGCTTTGTTTGCACTGTATGTCCAAAAGCAAGTAAATCGGAATGAAGAGGAAGGACTCCTATATTTTTGGAAATAAGACAGTAAAAGGTAATTTTATTATTCACACGTTGAAAGATTTTACCACATGGATGTTGGTACAATGATATCAAACTTTATCTTAATTTAACTTGTTTAGAAGTTAATTTTTTATTAGGACAATAATATTTAGGACTCCATAAACAATGTAAAATAGCTCAGGAAAACACTGTCGGACTTAAAAAAATAGTTATTATTCCTTCTTGGAAGGAGATAAATCCTTTTGGAGTTTTAATGACTATTGCTTTTTCTATTTGGAAAACATAAGTCTTGCTTTTTATTTATATGACACTATAACTTTACAATTGAGCATTAATTTAATTTTGTTTCTCATGTTTCTCTTTGCTAGTGGGTGTTGTGAATTTCACATAATAATAATAATACATGTCTATTGTGGTATACAAACATTTTCCTATTTATTGTTTCTTCTCTTTTCCCACATTCTTTGTAATAGCTATTTAGATTAGCGCTGACAAAATGTCCTCCAGACTCTCTTGCACGTTAATTTTGCGGTTATTCTTTCACAATATCTTTTGAACTATTTAAAAGTACTTAACACACAAAGTGAAAAGGGCTAATAACTATTGAGTATCTGAAGTGTTGTTTTCATTTTCATAGTTTCATTGTAAATTTGAAGATGGTCATTTAGTTTTTTATATATTAATTAAATGCGTGAGTAATATTCTCTCCCCACATAGAGCTCTTTGCACAGCTTCCAAGGACACAAACTTGGTTCTTTTCTTCCCCTAAGGGTAGAGTTGGCCATTGTCTATGAAATATGTTAGGATATCCTCAGTTCATGCTGAGTGGGAAGGCATTTTTTCCACATTGGAACTTCATTAATTTTGCCTGAGTAATCATCCAGCTTAAGCAAACGAAAAATATGAAACATCATTTTTTACACATAAATGAAACTAGACCAGAGATGTCTTGTAAATCCATAAGAAAACTACTTAATAATATACACAAGTGGATTATAATTAGTAAATCAATCGTTGCATACACATGGTATTCATTCTGTGTTTGCGCATGCTGATTCTTAAGAGCAATTGAAACATTTCCTGTGTAATCATAATTAAATTAATAATTTGTTCAGGGATTTTTGTGTGTGTGTGTGTGTGTGTGTGTGTGTTTGTGTGTGTGAGGAAGATTCGCCTTGAGCTAACATCCGTTGCCAATCCCCCTCTTTTTTTGCTTGAGGAAGATTAGCCCTGAGCTAACATCTGTGTCAGTCTTCCTCTATTTTGTATGTGGGATGCCTCCACAGCATGGCTGATGAGTGGAATAGGTCCACACCCAGGATCCAAACTAGTGAACCTGGGCTGCCGACACAGAGCACCCAGAACTATAACCACTCGGCCATATTACCGGCCCCTGTTCAGGGATTTTTTTTTTTTTTTTAACAAGATAGCACAAAGATAAACCTTAAAAAGACAATCTAAACATTGAAGTGATCATATATTCCAAATAAATGAGAACCAAATTTAAAGTGTTACTATTCTTAGGTCTCTAAGTTCATGAGCTCCATAAAACCAGAAGATCTGGTTCCAGATGATGATTTATAGATTATCAGGAGTAAAAAAGTCCTTGATGAGCAATGATATGGGGACAGTTTGTCAAATGTGTCCCTAACAAAAATAAATAAATAATAAGAAATACTCTAATTAGAAAGTTTCCACATGACATTTTGAATCCTGTGAAAGAAAGAGTCTAAATATTATAACAATAATGGATTATAAGTTGAGTTCTCTCTGAATTAAACTTTCTCCAAAAGTTTTTGTACCTTAGAATTACTTGAAGAGGTATGAAACTGTTTATGTGAGGAAAGTGACTTTTTTAGACTATAAAAGGATTTGGTAGTTGGCATACTATAAAAAGAATGTTATAAAGCCAAAAACATCCAAATACATGGTATATATTTTAAGGATAACCACAATTTGTTTCCTATGAAACAGAACATTCAAGGAACATCCAAGTGGCCACTCTTGAGTGACTCTGATCGCCCTGCCCAGTGGTATGACAGTGAATGTGCAGTAAATCCCACAGAGCATGTTGGAAAGTCCTGAACATCCTTTTGGGCAAAACCCAGAAGAGAGAAGTATCCCCAAATTCTTGTTTTCTTTAAAAAGAAGAGGTTTTCTTTAAAACCATCCTTCATTGGTGAGAACCATCTTACCAAAGAGAAAGCAGATACCTTAGTGCCCTAGGCGTTGGTCAAAGTATGAATAAAGGGCTTTCTACCTCAATTTTCCAGCTTGCCAAGTCAAAATTAAATATTGCTGGGTTTGGCCTTACACCTACTAAATCAGAGTCTTTGGGAGTAGGGCTTTTCATCTGAATTTGAATAAGCGTATCAGAAGTTTTTTGAATCACTAACTTGGAAAAGTCATGCCATTTACTAGCTATGTGGATTTGGTGTCAAATCTCTTAGCCTCAATGGTCCTCATCCAGAACATGAGAGTGACAACAGTGTCTAGTTCATGGGCTAGTCTGGAGGATTAAATGAGCAATGCCTGTCAAGTACTTAACCCAGAACCCAGCACGTACTAAGTGCTTGAGAATTGTTGGTCCTTCTCATTCTTCTTATTGTAATTAATACTGCAGGGTCTGAGAGGCAGGGGCTATGAGAATTGAGCTTCTATTTCATGATGTCCAGCACTGATTCAAACACATGCTTAGGATCTAGTCTGAAATCTGTGCAGAGAGACTCTTTCTGAAGAGAGGCTATTTGTTTTGTTTTCTTTTTTAAAGATTTTATCTTTTTCCTTTTTCTCTCCAAAGCCCCCTGGTACACAGCTGTATATTCTTAGTTGTGAGTCCTTCTAGTTGTTGCATGTGGGATGCTGCCTTAGTGTGGTTTGATGAGCAGTGCCATGTCCGCGCCCAGGATTCGAACCAACGAAACACTGGGCTGCCTGCAGCGGAGCGCAGGAACTTAACCACTCGGCCACAGGGCCAGCCCCGAGAGGGAGGCTATTTGTTTTGCCATTAGGAAATGGAAGATGAAATCTTTAAAAAGCATTGCATTAAAACTAATACTTTGGACTTCCAGTTCTGGACAAGATGAAGTAGCTTAATTTCTCCCAAGTCCTCCCTTCATTTTGCAACTAAAACACTCTGTACTTAAGGCAACAAAAATCATAGGAACATTCTGAGAAGTGGAAACAAGAAGATAACTGCCAAGGGATCTTGGGACTTGAGAAACAACAAGGAGGAGAGTGTTCTGGGTTTCCTTGTTGCCTCCCATGCATCCTGGACCAAGCACTACAGAAGCGTCCAACCCAAAACCACAAACAGACATAGACAAAATAAATGTCAAGAAAAGCCTTTTCCTCCCAGCCAAAGGACTAGGAAAAGGGTGGCCTAACTGAACTGTAAACCTTTTTGTCAATACCTGCCATATTATGGTCAAACACACATGGGAGACGCCTCTACCACCATTGCCTGGTGGTCCCAGTGAGGCCAAGCCAAGAGATGATCTTCTACCCTACCATTCCCACCAAATCCCACAGAAGCAGGCAGCAGCACTCTGATTTCCCAGCTGTGTGGGGTCATCAGGGCCAAGAGGGGAGCAGATCTCTCATTCTCCATTCAATGGAGCAGGTGGTACTATAATTACCCTGCCAGGATAGTGTCATGGAAATCTAGCAGTGAGTCGAGTGGGAGTGAGGAGCCCAGTGGGAAGCTGCCCGTACAGACCCACCTGGCCTTCATGCTAAACCTCATCAGGGGAGATTGCCTGCTTAAAAATAAAGATTAAATAAGATACAGAATCTCATAATATAACATCCAAAATGTCCTGGATACAAATGAACACCACTCATCATAACAATAACCAGAAAAATCACAACTTGAATGAGAAAAGACAATCAATAGATGCCAATGCCAAGAAACATCAGATGTTGGAATTAATGGACAAGGATTATTAAGCAGTCATCATAAAAATGCTTCATAAGTAATTACCAATTCTTTTTAAACAAATCAAAAAATATAAAATCTCAGCCAAAAATAGAAGCTATTAAAAATAACCAAATGGAAATTATACAACTGAAAAATGCCATAACCAAAATTAAAAACTTACTGATGGGCTCACAGCACAGCAGAGATAACAGAGGATAGAGTCAGTGAACATGATAGACTGAAAAAAAAAATGAAGAGAGAACCAAGACAATAACAAAAGAGCTAAAATTTCTATCATTGGAGCCTCAGAAGAAGAGAGGGAAAGAGTGCGACTTTTTGAAAAAATATTTGAATAAATGATGGCCAAAAACTTCCCAAATTTGGTGAAAGACATAAATATACTGTTGTAAAAATTTGAACAAACTCCAGATAGGATAAACCTGTAGAAATCTACACCAAGACACATCATAATTATATTTCTGAAAACGAAAGACAAAGGAAAAACTGAAAAGCAGTCAGAGAAAAACAGCACCTTACAAAAGGGGAAAAACATTCCAGTGACAGGGAATTTCTCATCAGAAACCGTGGAGGACTGAAGGAAGTGACACTTTTTTAATTACTGAAAGAAAAAACTATCAGTTGTGAATTCTATGTCTGAGAAAAATATCCTTCAGGAATGATGAGGAATTCAAGACATCCTCAGAAGAAGGAAAACTAAAAGAAATTGTTGATAGCAAATCTATCCTCAAAAAATGGCTAAAGGAAATTCTCTACACAGAAAGGAAATGATAACAGAAGAAGACTTTGAGCTTCAGAAAGGAAAGAAGAATATCAGAAGGGGTAAAAATAAGGGTAAATATAATAGGCCATCCTTCCGGTTATGAGTTTTTTAAATCATATTTGATAATCAAGCAAAAATTACAACACCATCTGATGTGGTGCTCAATGTATGTAGAGGAAATATTCAGCACAATTATATTATATAAGGGAAGGGTAAAAGGACTTAAACAGAGATAAGGTCTCTATAACCTCACTTGAACTGGTAATATGTCAACACGAGTTTACCGTGATGAGTTATGTATGTATAAAATAATACCTAGAGCAATCAGTAAAAAAAAAAAGTATGCAAAGAGATACACTCAGAAACTCTATAAATAAATGAAAGTAGAATTCTGAAAATGTTCAAGTAACTCACAGTAAGGCAGGAAAAGAGAAACAGAGAAAACAAACAGAAAACAAATAATAAAATGGCATTCTTAAGGTGTAACATATTTCTAATTACTTAAATGCAAATGGTATAAATGCACCAATTAAAAGACAGAGATTGGCAAAAAAGATTAAAAAATATGTTGACTATAAGAAACTCATTTCAAATTTAATGATAGAAGTAAGTTGAAAGTAAAAGTTTGGAAAAAGATGCATCATGCAAACATTCATTTAAAAAAAAATGCAGGTGGCCATGTTAATATCAGATAAAGTAAACTTTAGAGCAAAGAAAATCACTAGAGACAAAAAGGGAAATTATACAATGATGAAAGGATCAATTCAACAGAAATACATAACAATCCTAAATGTGTATACACTAAGCAGCAGAGCCCCAATTACATGAAACAAAAACTGATAACACTGAAAAGAGAAATGGACAAATGCACAATTAGTTGGAGACTTCTACATCTCACTCTCAACAATTGATAGAACTACTGGACAGAAAATCAGCAAGGATATATAAGAAGTGAAAAATTCAATCAACCAGTGTACCTATACCAACATATACAGAACATTCCATCCAACTACAGCAGACTATAGTTGTTTTTTCAAGTGCCCATATAAAATTCACCTAGATTCACCATATTCTGGGCCATATAACAAACCTCAAGAAATTATTAAAAATTAAAATCTGTCATAGAGTCTGACTCTATCTTTGATGTTTGATTGCTGACAGTATTTAAGCCTCACTCCTCTTCCTTGCCCTTCTTCTCTCCATCTGGGTAAAATAAAAAGAAAGTTTGGGTGCTACCTCCTTTCGTGCCTGTGGGAAAGTCTAGCTTAAACAACAGAAATTTACTTTCTCATGGTTATGGAGGCTAGAAATCCAAGACCACGGTGATGGCATGGTTGAACTCTTCTGAGACCTCCCCCTTGACTTGTAAATGGCCATCTTCTCCCTGTGTCTTCACTTGGTCTTCTCTATGTATTTGTCCTAATTTCCTCTTCTTATAAGGACACGAGTCCTATTGTATTAGGGCCCACACTAATGACATCATTTCAACTTAATTACCTCTTTAAAGACTATCTCCAAATATAGTCACATTCTGAAGCACTCGGGGTTAAGACCTCAACATATTAATCTGGGGGGAATACAATTCAGCCCATAACACAACTCCAACCCAGTCTCCTTTCCCTACCCTCCCAAGCCATTTTCTGACCTGTTTGGAAGCCACCCAGCTCTCCTCAGAAAGGCTCATTATGTGAGTAATAAAGCTTTCATACCCTCTTGATGTGTTTGTCATCATAACTCTCAGCATCTGAACCAAATTTTGGATGTGGGTCCATGCTGCAGGATGACCACAACAAAAATCACACATGGTATGTTCTCTGACCCTGATGGAATTAAACTAGAAATCAATACCAAAAATCACCAGGAATATCTCCAAACACCTGGAAATTCAACAACACATTTCCAAATAATGCATGGGTCAGAGGAGTCTCAAAAGAAACAAAAAAATTGCAAGTGAATGTAAATTAGAATATAACTTACCAAAATATGTGGGACACAGTTAAAGCAGAGCTGTGAGAAAAATACATAGCACTAAATGCTTACATTAGAGAAGAAGAAAATTCTCAAATCAATAATCTAAGTTCCTACCACAAGAAACTAGAAAAAGAAGAAAAGAAGAAATCCAAGCAAGTACAAAGAAGGTATTGATAAATACGTGATCATACATCAATAACATTGAAAATAAGAAAATAGAATCAATGAAACAAAAAGTTGTCTTTAAAAAAAAACAGTAATACTGACAAATTTCTACCAAGACTGACAAAAATAAAAATAAGGAAGACACAAATCACAAATATCAAGAATGAAACAAGAGCTATCACTACAGATCCTACAGCCAGTGAAAGGATAATAAGTTAATTTACTTATAAATTCAGCAATTTAGAAAATGGAACAATTTTTCAGAAACCACACAGTACGAAAAATATTAAATAGACAATTTGAATAGTTCTGTAATCATTAAAGAAATTAAAGTCAAATTGTAAATCATCCAGAAAAGAAATTTCTAGGCCCAGACGGTTTCACTAGAGAATTTTGCCAAACATTTAAAGAAGGATTAACACCAAGTTTACACAATTACTTCCGGAATATAGAAGAGTAGGGGACACTTTCCACCTCACTTTATGAGATTAATATTACCCTGATCCTCAAACTAAATAAAGATAGTACATAAAAAGAAAACTAGAAATCAACATCTCTCATGAACTCTAATCTACAAATCCTCAACATATTAGCAAATTTTAATGTGTTAAAAAAGTATACACTATGACCAAGTGAGATTTATTCCAGTTATGCAAAGCTGCTTCAACATTTGAAAGTTGATTAATTCAATCCATCATATCAACAGGCCAAAGAAGAAAAATCATATGATCATATCAATTGGTGTAGAAAAAGAATTAGGCAAATTCCAACATCATTTGTGAACAAACTCTCAGCAAAGTAGGAATAGAGGATACCTCCTCAACCTTTTAAAGAGCATTTATAAAACCCAAGAGTTGCCATAATACTTAATGGTAAAGATTGACTACTTTCTTCTTAGGAAAAAAAGCAAGGAGGTTTTCTCTTATCACTCTTATTCAACAAAATACTGTAAGTTCTAGCCACTATATAAGGCCAAAAGATGAAATAAAAGGCACATGAGTTAGAAAGAAATTAAAATGTCCTTCTTTGCAGATGACATGATTGTCTGTGTAAAAAATAAAAATCCCATGTAACCTACAAACAAACATCTTCTGACAAAGTTGACTTGTTAAAAGTGATCCAGCAAGGCTGCAGGATAAAAGATGAATATAAAAAAAGTAATCACATTTCTATAAACTAACAAGGAAAATATGGAAACTGAAATTACAAACACAATACTACTTCCAATTGCTTCAAATAAAATGAAATAGGTATGACCTTAATAAAGTTTGTACAGGCTAAGTATGTTGAAAATTATAAAATACCGATGCAAGAAATCATAGAAAATCTAAACAAATGGAGAGACCTACTACGTTCAGGAGTAGAAGACTCAATATAGTAAATATGTCAATTCTCCTCAAATTGATAAATACGCTCCACGCAATTACTATCAAAATCCAAGGACGTACGTGTTTGCTTGTTTCTTGGTTGGTAGACACAGACAGGTTTATTCTAAGTTTTATAAGGAAAGGTACAGTATCTAGAATAACTAAAACACAATTTTGAAAAAGAAGAATAAAGTGAGAGGAATCACTCTACCCAATGTTAAATATTGCTAGCCACAGTAATCAAGACAGTGCGGTATCAGTGGGGAGACAGAAACATCAATCAATGGAATATGGAGAATCCAGAAATAGACCCACACAAATATGCCCCACTGATGTTTGACAAAGGTGTGAAACCAATTAAACAGAGGAAAGACAGCCTTTTCAACAAATAGTACGGGAGAAACTGACCATCCATACACAACCTAAGTCACACATCCCATAAAAAAATTAACTCAAAACGGATCACAGAAATAAATATAAAAAACTGTAAAACTGCAAAACTCAGAATAAAAACCCAGAAGGAAAATCTTTGGGACGTAAGACTGGGTGAATAGTTCCTAGACTTGACACCAAAAGCAAGATCCATAAAAGGAAAAATTGATAAATTGGACCTCATCAAAATTTAAAACATTTCTTTCTGCAAAAGGCTAAGTTAAGAGGATGAAAAGACAAGCTATAGACCTGGAGAAAATATTTTCAAACCACATGTCTGACAAAGTAAGGAATAGGAAATATCAAACAATCCAATTAGAAAATGAGCAAAAGACATAAACAGACATTTCACTGAAGAAAATATGCAGGTGGCTAGCAAGCTCAAGTGAAGATGTTCAACATTATTAGCTATCAGGAAGATATAAATTAAAACCACATCAGAGTGATTAAAATAAAGAACAGTGATAGCAACAAATCCTGGTGATGATGCAGAGAGATTGGATCAATCATACATTGCTGTTGGAAAAGTAAAATATTACTACATATGGTAGTTTCAAAACTATTCATGCATTTATCATATGATCCAACAATTGTATTCCTGGATATTTATCCCAGAGAACTGAAAATTGATGCTTACCCAGAAATCTGTTCACAAATGTTCACAGCAGCTTTATTTATAACAGCAAAAGCTGGAAACGACCCAAATGTCCTTCAACAGGTGAACAGTTAAACAAATGTCCTTACATGGACTACTATTCAGCAATAAAATGAATGGACCATTGATACAAGGAACAACTTGGAGGGATCTCAAGGAAATTATGCTGAGTGAAAGAAGCCAAAATCAAAAGTTACATACTCTATGAATCCATTTATATAACATTCTTGGAATGACAAAATTATAGGGATGGAGAACATTAGTGGTTGATAAGGATTATGGAAGGTGAGAAGGTGGGAAGTGAGAGTGTCTATAAAAGTAGTATGAAGGATCCTTGTGATGGAACTGTTCCGTACACTGACCATTGTGGTATTCACACGAGTCTCTATGTATGATAAAATCGCATAGAACTAAACACACACAAATGAGTCACATAAGACTGGAGAAATCTGAATAAAATCAGTGGATTGTATTAATGTCGATTTCCTGTCTGTGATATTGTTTCACAATTATGCAAGGTGTTACCATTGGGGGAGACCGGTAAAGAAATTATTTCTCACAACTGCACATGAATCTACAGTTATCTAAAAATAAAAGGTGTTTAAAAAGACAATAAAAACAAACAAAGCAATACCTTACATTAGATTAATGCTTTTCATTTTTTTCTACAAATCCTTTCTTATCTAATATCTCTTCTCAAGAAAATGGGAGACACTAAAGATTTCCTCCAAATAGAAAATACTGAATGTCCCCCTAACCTAACTGGATGGAGCTTGAAATTGAGGCATAGAGAAGGATTTTTCTGAACCACAGGGCTCAACAATAGACTAATAAAAATTTACATCAAACCAAGAATACACTTTGCTTCAGATTCAAAGTGAATGTTTATCTTTTCTAAAGTTTTGAAACCAAATGAGAATATACAATACAACCATCAAATACGTTCTTCTGCCAAGCTGTTGGCAAGGCTTGGGGGATTGCCTACTGTGTCATTTAATCAGTTTATGCTGGGTTGGGGGCCTCAAATGCAGGTCCTTTATGGAACACACTGTTTCTGGAGACCTGGCAATAGAATATAGGTGCTGTCAGAAGGAGGGCGCTGGATGAGGTCCAATTTATCCATTTTCCCCTTTATGGATCTTGCTTTTGGTGTCAAGTCTAGGAATTATTCACCCAGTCTTAGGTCCCAAAAATTTTTCTCCTAGGTTTTTATTCAGAGATCTGAATTTCTGCAATCAATACTTCAACATGCAAGAAATGGGGAAAGGTGCTCTAAAGCAGATGCCATTTGATAAGAAGAAATTTGAAAAACTTAGATATGGAAGTTAGGAAATAGCTGTAAGGAATCTAAAAAAAATAGTCATCATTATTAATCTAGAAATTAGACTTTAATTCTTTTACTCATTTGCTTAAGCTTTTAGGTGAATCTGGAAGAGACAAATTCCAACGCTGTCAGCAAAGTGACAGGGAAAAGAAAGGCAACATTTTGACCTGCGCTGTCCAGTACCGTAACCACCAGTACCATGTGGGGGATTTAAACTAAAATTAGTGTTAAATAAAATTAAAATCCAGTTCTTCGGTTGGACTAGAAAGTTTCCAGTGCTCAGTAGCCACACGTGCCTAGTGGCTACCATATTGGACAGCACAGAAAATTTTTCTATCTTCTCGATAAAGTGCTGGGCAGCCCCAATCTAGATGATTAAGGAAAATACTACAAACTTTCAAAACTTTTTTTTGTTTAAAAGGGCCATAATTCTACAAAACGGCAGCTCCATAGAAGCATACTCTGGCTGTTCACTGCTGGATACCAATCTGGATTCCAATTTATTTACATCTCTAATCAAATAATGGTGGTGCCAAAATTAAGTGCATGTTTCAGGTGCTCAGAGTATAAAGGATTTATCTTTTCCCTTCTTCTAGACATTATATCTCTACTTTTACAGACTAAAATCACAAGGTGCCTTTTAGTAAATCCACTAAGTTTATCTGCAATGAGTTTTCAGTCAAATAAAACCCTGAAATCTAGTTAATACGACTCATTGCTCCAGCTAATTGAGATGTTTGTATCCTGATTCTAATAACGTGTCTGTGAACTGGACCACCAGCAGACTTTTGAATACTTCAGGTGGCAAGTTCATTAACACCGTTGGTTTTGCATCAAATGCAAATGTGCACCCTCCTTCATCTTTCCTGATGTAACTGATAAAAAAGTTGACAATAGGAACCTAGGGTACGTTCTTGGAAAACTCTCATGACCATTCACCCCCAGCCCAATAATCATCAGAGTTTGGATAAAACCATTCTCAAGTCAGTCCAACTATAGTAGGATTCAGTCCATTCTCCGTTTTACCCAGAAAGACATACCTGGTAGTTAAGATTTTATTGAATTTCCTACAACAGACTTCACCTTTCCCAAAAAACTAAAAGCAGATGCTGAAATTTTTAAGTTTAAGAAGATGAGGGGGGGTTTTAAAACACAAAAGAGAACTCATCAGCTCTGGAGAACTGAGGATGCACTTAGAGTCTTGGCATCCCACAGTGGGCAACTCTATCTAGCATTTTATATTAAGGCAGTGCTGAGAAGAATTTCTAATGATTCTATTTGATTTTCAAACAATAATCAAGGTGAGGCCCTGTTTAACGGAATTCTGCCGAGTTTGGTATTTTCCACAGTCCTCCACTAAATGCACCTCTTATACAAAACTATTTGAATTGGCTGTGGGAGAGGAGAATTAAGCATTCTAAATGCTGCCTTCACCACTGTCCAGCTGGATGTTTTAGAACCAAATCTCTTATTGACTCATTCAGCGCAGAGACAAATAGAGAAAAACTTGCAGCATCTGATCTTAAAGCAGGTGGCCACACAGTAAGGAGGTAGCATGTGACAAGATCCTAAAAGGGAAAGTTCTAGAGAAACATCGCAGAACAAAAATTTTTTTAATGTCCCTCCAACTTGAAAATATTTTGGATCTATGACTTCAGTTTTCAAAGATACGATACAGTCTGGGACTTTAAAACAGAGAATCTGACAAATTAACTAATAAGTTTATGAACACATGTTGAAATGACAAAGCACTGAATAGGTTGACTTCCCCTACAGAAAACGGTCATTTAAAAGGAGTTCATCAAGTCCGTGTTTACGCTCCACATAGGAACGTTATGTTACAAACTGGGGAGAAATAATTCAGCAGGTAGGAAAGAAAATATGCTTTCCAAATAGGGAGCACTCTTTGGTTTGTTAATGTTTCCTGTTACAGGCAGAGTTTTAAAATACAACCCATCTCAGCTCAACATTCCTACATTTGGAGTTCGGATAAAGATTTTTTTTTTTTCCTCCAGGAATTGCAATTAAAATGTGATCTGTTTGATTATTACTAGGAGGTTTAAAAGAAGAATTATTTATTAGATTCTTCTCTAACAGGACAACAAAGAAAAAATGGGCTGCTGAAAAGGTAGATTCTTCTAAGGGGAGAGAATGCAGCCAAGCAGAATGCTACGTTACATGGTCTGAGCCCATGGCAGCAAGTTGGTGGAGGACCAGAAGTAAGAGTAGCCAGAAATGGAGAAGACCTGGAACAAAGTGGGTGTCTGGGCTGAAGTCTTCCTCTTTAGATAATTCTCTGTTGCTAGGAATGCTAAAGAAAACCCATAGTGGATAGATGGAAATTTGTATATATCCCTCTCTTAGTTGTTTTATGCCAGAACATGAAAGGATATTAATTTTTGGAGAACATGTGGCCTATTGTGAAATGCTAAGTATAAAACTAATATAGCATTGAATGGAATAGAAAGTGTCTTCACAATAATTTCACAAGAGATGCTCACTATGCCCCTCTGGAGTGGAGGGTAATTATTATTTTTCCCACTTAACATGAAAGGAAACTAAGACTCTGAGAGGCTAAGTGTTGCCCAGAGTCCCCAGTTAAGGAAGCAGAGCAAGCACTAGGGCTTTCTGATTCCTGCTCTGGGTACTTTTCATGACTCTGCACTGCCACCCACCTCATCAGTACTCTCCAAAGATGCAGGATACGCACAGGAAATAACCATGCATCTGTACATGTTGCCCCTATGAATGGTGACGGCCTCCACACTGCTCATGTGTTATTACTGGGTCTGCTCAGGTCACTGTACCACATCACAGAAGAACCCCCCAGTATGTGCTGGGCCCTGAAGCTGGAGTCATCACTATATACAGGCTCTAAGCCAAGGCTCTTCCCGGCCAGGGGACCCCTACTCTGGGAGTCCTCTTTTGCTCTCAGAGCCCTTTACCCCTCACTCCTTCAATGCCCAGTACCTTGCACTACTCAAGACTGATGACCAGCCCTGTCGAGTTCCTGCTGCGGTAGGGGACATGGTAAGGAGCATCTCACCCAGAGACGGGAGCATGAATGAATAATGTGAATAGACGTGTGTCCTTGGTGTCCCCAATTGGAACTCTAAATCCTATTTTCCCAAAGATCCATGTGACTGATGCTGACTTGCTAGTGAGGCGAAATAATTCTAGGAGTATCTAGCCATATCTTGGTTGGACATTTACATTACTCAGGGCTTCATGAGTGACCCCAGGACCCTATCCATCATTGATGATATTGTTTCTATGGGGAAATGTGTTTCAAGTTCCATACGCCAGCACTCCAAAGAAATTCTAGCAAACAAACCCATTTGCAAGTTGGGCACCGTCTGTCTTCCAGCACTGGCTGTTCTCCCACTCGCTCTCTTCGACCTAACCTGTTTTCTCATGTCCAACTTCTGGGTGGCCCATGAAAACTATTGCTCCTCTGAGACCACAGCAGGCGTAAGCAATGAGTAGAAGGTGAAAGTTCTGGGGAAAGGTCCCAGCAGCAGAGGGAGGGAGTGAGGAGAGGAAAGAAGACAGAGTTGGAATCATTCACCAGACAGCAATGACTGGTGAGCCTATGCTGTTGACAGGCCACAGGGACGAAGGCCTTTTACGGGAATTAAACGGAACTTTTAGGCAAGCAGAATGGATGTTGTTAAGAAAGCACAGGCCGTGGACGAGGCAGGCCTGGGGTACATTCTGTCACTAAGTAGAAATGGTGATTTTTAAGCTAAATATTTAACCTCTCAGAAGGTTCAGGTGTCTCATCTCTAAAATGGAGATTGTATTTACTTCTCAGGATATTTGCGAAGATCAAAATAATTCTGTAAATGTGACGAGCCCAATCCCTGACAGCATATGGCAGACAGCTGAATGCTGCTTTTCCTGTTTTCCTCTTTTGAGAGATGCACTGTGGTTTAGGGGGAAGATTAGAGGGAAAGGGAATGGGTTCAAATCCCACTCCCAGTGTCAGCACCAGCGAGAGCAGGTCCACACTCTCTGAGTTTCAGTCATCTGTGCTGTTTGGACATGACTTCCTAGAGAGCTTCTGTGGGCAGGGAAAGAATTAATGTGTGTGTGAATGCCTGCAACCAGCTGGAGCTCAAGAGTATTATTAATTCAACATTTCAACAAACGCCAGTTGAGTGCCCACTATGGGCCAGGCATTGTTCTAGAAAAACGAATCCAGGCAAGGGGAAAGAAAGTGACAGAGCTGTTATGTTCACTGGGGTCGTCAGGGACGTCTCTCTGAGTAGATGAGATTTGAGCAGAATGAGGAGAGAGCCATAAAAATATGGAAGGGAAGAGGCATCGAGGCAGAGGGAAGGGCGAGGCTAAAGGTCAGGGCACTGGGGCATGCAGGGCCTGACTGAGAAACAGCAGAAGCAGTCGTGACTGTGGTGCAGGGAGCAGGAAAGGATGGGCATCGGAGGCCACCAGAGGCCCACTGACATGCACCCTGCAGACGACTAAAAGGACTTTCTACTTAGTTCTGAGCACAAGGAAGCCCTGGGAAGGTTTTAAAGAAGGTGTATGGAGAAGAGAGTGTAGCAACTCAAGGGCGGAAGCTGGCAAGCGCCCGGAAGTGACAGCAGTCAGTGCGCAGTCCAGAGACCACGGTGCTGCGGCCAGGGCAGGAGCAGTGGAGGCCGAGATGTTCTGATGGAATGTGCTTTTTGAAGTTAGAGCCAATAAGATTTACTGATGGATTGATTGTGGAGAGGGATAGAAAGAAGGGAACTGAGAAAAAAATCAAACTGTTGTTTTCACTCTAAAGGTGACGCTATTTATTGTGATGGGGAATTAACTGTGGGAGAAATAGTTTGGGGGGGGTCAGTCTTCTCTTTGAGCACGTTGAGTTTGAGATACCCTTTGGGTGTCTGCATGGAGATGGAAGACAGGCCCTGGAGGGCAGGGAAGGGCACAGGCCTGGGACAGAGGCTCTGGAGGCCTCGGCAGGGCAATGGTCTGACAGGTGCGGGACCAGATGTGATTTCCTGGGAAGCAGGAATAGAGAAAAGGGAAGAGGACGGAACCCCAACCCGACCTGGGCAGCATTTAAAGGTCAGCGGGGACACCCTCCACGGTGGAAACTGAGGAGTCCTGTCCTTTGGCTGAAGGACCCTTTCTACCTAAAAGTCTGTATGTTTGTTTTGGTTATTGCTTCTGTTTCATTCTTTTAATTAAAAAGTTATGAACCATTTTAGACACACTGAATACTGAAAATAAAATAACTGACACTCCGCCCAAATTTGTAATTTGTGAACATTTTGCCACTTTGCAACGCTCATGTCAAATACAACAACATCCCGCCCCCTCCACCCCACCTCCTTCTCAGAGGCTTTAGTAAACAGCACCCAGCCTGTGGAAAGTTCTAGTAAAGGTTAGGTACGGTGGTGCTGGTGGAGGTAATCATTACGATGCTGCTGTGTATCCTTCTCATGCATTTTCCGGCTTTTATGACATACATATATCTTCATAATAATATATTGTGCAGTTTTGTGTGGTTTTTTGAAATTAACATATGTGGTTAATTTTTGTACTATATATTCTTTCATACTTGGCTTTTTTCACTCAACACTGTGTTCTTGAGATGTTGTTTTGTATCTATTGAGTCAGACACAGTTTAGAAAATAAAGAGGAACAAGGAGAGGACACAAATTCTGTGCACGTGAGGTTGTCTGGAGGTCCCCACATACGTCCCAGCTCCCCGGCACCCATTCTCCCTCCTTTCATTGTTTTCATCCCTCCTTAACTCTGCAGCATTACAGAGGAGGGGGAGGCTCCCGTGAGGTTTTAGCAATATTAAATGCTAGCTACAGGCAAAGTAAGAGCGAACATAGAAGCTATACTTGCTGGTTACTGTGATTTCCCTCCTTTCCTATTCCAATTATCTGGTTTATTTTTATTTCAGAGTCTTAACAGAACACGCAGTGTTTGGATTTAAGCTCCAAAGAGATGAGGGTAGACAGAGGGCACATTCCACATAAGGATCCAGGCATGAATTTCAAAGTGGCAATTTGACCAATGTCATCGTGGAGCTTAAGCTGGAGGACAAGACCGGTCCCCGACAAGTGGGACAGACAGGCGGGCCCCTCTGCAGCTGGATGGTTTCCACGGTGCGGGGAAGTTTTGTTGCTGTTGCTCTTGTGAAGTTTAAGTTCTTGTGGCTTTTTTCCTTTTGCCAGCCTTGCTTAGGACCGAAGGAGAGCTGGCTGGTGAAGACTCCCCTGAGGGTAGGCAAAGCCTTGCAGCTCCTGTCCCTGCCACAACCCCCGGCCACAGCAGGGAGGGGAGGGTCAAGCCGAAGCTTCAGGCCCAAACACACCAGGGAGGAGGAATGATCCTCATGGTTAATAACAGATCCAAGCTTCCTCTGCCTAAACTTCTGCTGCAATTAAGTCAAACATTTCAGCTGGCTACAGAACAGCCTGGGGCCCCAAATGCGAATCAGCTTGAAGCTGGTTAGCAAAGAAGCAGTACTTCAGCCAGCCACTAATGTGGGCAGCTCAGTGTGTCCCTTGCTTCTGACCTCCTCTTTGCTCCCTCCTTCCTCTCTGTGCCTCTGCCCTGTAAGGCTTCTCTCCCCTTTCCCGAGGCTCTGGTCTTACAGCAGCAGGTGCCTGAGTCCAGCAGAACTTCTCCAGCGCAGAACGTCTCAGAGCAGGATGGCACCTGCCACCCACACACCTTCCCACTGTTGATCCTTTGCCGTCTGTAGTCTGGGTTCCCATTTGACCCTGCAAGCCGAGTTCACTCCAGAATCTGTGTTTTTGTGTTTTGCTCTCCTGTGCTTTCCTTTCCCCACCCAGCCCTCCTTTCCTCTGTGGCCGGAGCTCAGTGAGCATCTTCCTTTGTGTGCATGAGGAGGAATTCTCTAGAGTTCATCTTTTTTTTTTTGGCTTAATCAAGCACGATGCAAAGATTTGAAGTAGAAAGTGCCAAAGGAAAAATAGGATAGGAAAATCTAGTGGATTTGGGGGTGAAGGAAAGCAAATTTGCATTCCACTTTCCCAAACCTCAAACATACTTCTTTTCGGGGCCAAGTTCTCAGTTACTCGACACAGAGCTTATTTTGTGCCTTCAGGGAGCGGCGAAGGCTCTTTCCTGCTCAGCACGTACTTAATACAGAAAGAAATACCCTTTCTTTCTCTAGTGATGTGCTTGTTGCCAGTAGTGGAAAGACAGGCACCCCAAGAGGCCAAACTCTAGAAACCAGAGGCCAATTCTTCTGAAGACTGACTTCTCGTGGGTGAGTCCAAAACAACCCAAGTCAGAATGAACAACATTCCCCACATACTGTTTAGAGGGTAATTCTTTGTCGTGAGCTATGCACTGTCTGAAAACCATTTCTCTATCTTGCAACAAGCCTGGGCTTCGGTTGTGAGGCCCAGGGGTCTAGCGTCTTCATCCAACGCTTGCAAAATATTTCTAGTGAACTCGAATGCTGTCCACAGATTACGCCGACTCTCCAGCTGATTTCTACACCAGCTGTTCTGTGACTGATTCATTGCACAGCCTTCTTTCTGGTGTGTGGATATTCCCTTGTTACCTGCCATAATGCTGGGTCTTACAGGTGTAACGCAAGTTTGTAATGCTGGTTCATATACTCCCAGGGAAAGAAAATCATAAAATACAATCATATGTGTAATTTTCCCCAATACTAAATGCTTTGCCCTAAACTTTAAGATAGTGTATCAGCTGAAGGATGCCAGGAATTACTTCACCTCATGTATATGTACCTGTTATAGACTATATTCATTTTCAAATTAATCTCAAAGCCAGCTGTTATTTTTGCTAAAAGCAATCCTTGATGGTATGCTTTAGCAACTGCCATTTAAAACTTAAAGAGACAACTAGCTGTGCAATCTGAGGATTTAAAAATATACAGTGTTCGGATTGTTTATTATGGTTTTACATTTTGAGCTTCTGTCTCCATTCTAGTGGTGCAGTACTTAATAAAATGAACTTTTAGGGAGAAAAAGGAAATTCCCATACATAAGTATTTCCTTCAAGGTGGATACACGTTTGATTCCATCCTCCATTTTCCCTTACTCATGCGGAGTGTTTGTACTTTAAATAAGTCAGGTTTCTCTTTTTCCTGTTTTGCATGGAATTGACACAGTGGTTATATCTAATAGAAAGAAAGGAAGAAAGAAAAGAAAGGGAAATCTTTAGCCTATGCTATGTGCTTCAAATCAGGTTTCCTCGGAAAATGTGAAACCTTAAAAATGCTCTTTACTCAAGCCATAGAGAGATATAAATAATAAGTATATAGATTCTAACTCTTCTAAGTAATGCTGAAAACAAGGCAGCCAGTATTCCAACAAGGGTGAGACTTTGCCTGTTGTGTGCTTTTTAGGACTCTTATCACTGTCAATTTTAGCCTGACGGAAGTACTACCACATGTCAGAGACAATGACGTATGCTCACCAAAAACAATTTATTTTCCTTCTGGGCACACAGGAAGACTACATTTCCCAGTTTCTTTTCCAATTAGTTTTGGGCCATGAGTCTGAATTCTATCAGGTGGAATGAAAGAGAGTCTTATATGCCCCTTCCAGGCCTGGCCACAGCTCTCCCGCCCCTTGCACAATTTTTAACATCTCTCTGCTCCTTTTACGGTAACCTTAGGACTACGTACTGAAGATGGTGGCCTGACAAGATAGAAGGAGCCTGGGTTCCTGAAAGACTCCATGAGATGATGTCCTCTCCCCTTTGACCATACCGGACTGTGATGGGCTGAACAAGAAATAATTATTTGAGATTTGGGGTTTTCTTGTTACAGCAGTTAGCATTACTTACCCCCACTAATGCACACCATATCATATCATGGATGTTCCCTGTGTTGCTTACTTCCTGCCTCACTCATAGCCATCATTTTAAGATCAAAATTAGGAAAACTACTTCATCTGTACAAGTGCTTCTTCCATCTCCCTACCTGATGTTTCTCCCCTTCCCCCTTCCTTTGTCCCTGCCTCCCCAACACACACACACACACACACACACACCTTTACCTTTACACACCCCTTTTTCAGTTGTGAAATGGCAAGCAAGCCTGTCAGCAAAAGCTCCTTGGGCTTTAAGGACATCAAGCAACTTCACAGCTATAGGCAAAAGTTCTTTCCTTAGGGAACACTTTCTTGAGCAAGGACTAGATTTTGCTCTCTTCAGTCGCAGACTGAAGTTAAGGATCCAGCTCACTCCTTGTTATGAACCTGAATAAGAAGGAGAAATTTCCCATCCACTGCTGTCCTTTTCTCTCTTTCTAACTTCTATGTCCCCTGAAGAGTTGCATTAATTTAGCAACCACCCAATGATCATCACCATAGTGTGAGCTTTTAGGAAACGGACTGATGCTTATTCCTTTCTTAGCCTCAGTATTTGCTACCTACGGTGCTCAATAAATGTTGGCTATTGTTCAGTGATAAGATTATAAACCAGGAAATAAACCAGCTTTGACTTTGTCAAGAGGAATTAAGGCAATTTCATGAGACTAGGACAGCTGCCTAGCCCTTCTCTGAGTCTATAGTCATTTGAATCCCAGATCTGATGCTTAAAGAAAAGGAAATCTTGAATATAAATGCCACCTTTTAATTCACCTTGAAATAACTTCTCTTTCTTTTTCCCTTCTCTCAAAAGAAAAAGAAGAAGGAGGAGGAAGAGAAAGAGAAAGAGAAAGAGGAAGAGAAAGAAAAGAAAGAAAAGGGAAGGAAAAACTGTAAGAGGCCCATTTTCCTCCCAAAGCAGAAAACAGAGGTCTCAAATGCTTGCAAATTCTTCCCCTTACGATTCGTGTTTATAGCAACCAGTGTAGTAGAGTTTGGTGGAGGAAATGGAAAGCTACAGGAGTGGATATTACATTTGCTAGGTACAAGTGTAAAACTACAGTTTCTACCTTCATTCTCCAGTGTTTGTTAGTTTTTGAAATCCCTATAGTAGGAAATCCACTTGAAATATGTTTGCCTTTGGATCTATTTTTAAGTGAAAAAATCTTAGTGCTTCTGGTATATGTATGTACTAGAGACAGTCTTAACCTAAGACATTAAGAGAGGAGCCTGGGGGCAATTTATCAATGACAGAGCCCAACACCAGAAGAGAAATTGTAATGGCTTTTTAACATAGGTTCTATTTTTAAGACCTAATTGGCTTATCCACTGGGATTATTTCTGGTATTAAAATTTTTAAAAAGGATTGTTCCAAGGAATTCAGACAGGATGTATGGTAAAAATCACCACTAAGGTGATACAACGGCTGTAAATATTTATTGATGTGAAATAAGAAGCTCTAGAACATCTGGGGGCTTCTCTGCTATGGGAGTGAGTTATGACAGACACCACAACCAAGGCCTGCTTTTCTTTCTCCTGCAGCCAGAGAAACGGAACCCTCTGAGTCATCAAAACATCCAAGAGGACCCATAACCTGACCCTTGGGAATATTTGGTCAAACTCCTGCCTACTGATTCTTCACTTTCTCTGACCTTCCTACTCTTCCTTTTCTCCTATTCCCATTGATCTTTCTAGCTGCCCACTCACAGGGTATTTCTCCATTTCTTTAACATTCTCATTTTCATTTTAGTCCCTCGTTTCTCTTTCAGAATTTCTCCATTCCCAACATTATCAGGCTGCCTCAGTAGGGGAGTCCACTGACGAGTGTAAATATGGATAAAGTGAATGATGGTGCTTTTCTGGGATCCCTTCCAATCATCTTGCCCCCTGCATATGCACTCTTTGTTTCTCTCTACTCTATCTTTTCTATTCCTGCATCAATAGTCAGAAGTATCTTCTATCTTAAAGGACAATCTTATCTTGGAAGCATATGTCCTATTGGCTCTCGTACTGTATCTCTTATCTTTCTTCCCTTGAAGACTCATCTATATTCCTTATCTCTACTAACTTACTTCTCATTTACTCCTCAGTTTACTAAAATTCAAACTCCGGCTTCTGTCTCCACCATTCCAGTGGAACTACTCTCCCTGGTCCACCAACACTTCCTTCCACATGACCAGTGTCCACGGTACTAAAGAAGAAGTTTTAAAATGAAGCAGCCTCCCCGGCCACTGCTGCTAGTTGAGGAGAGTGGTCCTCAGTGGTTCTTTATGAAGAGGTAGTCACGTTCTGGGTGCCATTTTACTTCATCTCCCTGGCTACAGCTGACTGGACCCCAGGGGGTGGGGATATACAAGTGACCCAAGCACTAACACTCTCTACACTGTGAAGTCCTTCTCTAATTACAAACATGGGGATGAACTAGACCAAATGGATTGTCTCCTTGAAACTCATCTCTGGTTAGAGATGGTAATATGATAGTGGGGCCAAAGCATGCACATCTCCACAGAGAAACAGAGTTAGGTTGATGGCAGACAGCCTGAAGAGGGATCATGGAGCCTCCTCTGTGTTCCCACAGTACCTTCAGGAGGCAAGAAGATATCCTGATTGCAAGAGTTGTGTTGTATCCTAAACAAACTTCTAGCTTCTGAACTGTATTCCATACTCTACACGACCTGACTTTTCTGTAGTTCCTATTCTCCCCAAATCTGGTTGCATGAATAGGGCTCCTGTTTACTATATTTTCTGAGTGTGTATTTATAATAAAGCCACTATTGCTTAAGAATGAAGCTATTCTTTTCTAGTTAAAAGCCTGTATAAGTAATAGAGACACCTAGCAATCATTACCTTATACCTGTGATATTGGACTCCGCTGATCACTATCTCCTTCCAGAAGTTCTCTCTCTCTTGGCTTATGTGATACAACTCTTCTTGGTATTCCTCCTATTTACATGGCCCTTCCTTTTCTTTCTTCTCCACCATCTATATTTCCTCATCTCAACCCTTAAGAATGGGTGTTCCTCAGGCATACTGTGATATAATTTGCTTAAATCTATATACTTTCTCTTTGAAGAAGTACTCCTGGCTTCAAACTTCATTTAAATCCTAATGACAGTTATTTGCTGGATACCTTACCTTTGTGGCATGTCCTGCAAGATCCTCAAACTCCACATGGTTAAAACCAAAGTCATCATTATTTTGCACAAAACAGCTATTTGTCTTGTATCCTTCCATCAATGATGATACCATTGTTATCCTAGTAGCCCCAGCCAGCATACTGATTCTGAGTCCAGGCCATTTACTCTCATCTACTCCATGTTTTAATTTCTTTCCAATATATCTTCACCACTGGCCTCCTCTATTGCTGCCTTATCCACATCCTCCACTCCCCGGTGATTTTGTTATTCCTCCTTTGTGTTCCCACTGCACCTTTTCTATACTTCTTTCGTAGCACCAACTCACTCTACTGAGAGTACCAATTTCCTCATCCATCTCTTCCAAGACTGTAAGTTTCTTGTATGTAGAGATCCAGTCGTAGTCACATTTGTACTTCTACCTCCTAGCACAACGCTGGTAAACTACAGGCATATATCAATGTTTTTTGAATAGACACAAAAACAAAGAAGCTCCAGACTCCTAATTGCACCAAAACCCACTCAATTAAGAATGAGAAATGTAATACTGAACAACGGAGGTCTTGGTTCATAATCTCCAAACCTCTCCTCTCAAAAGATTCTCTCTTCTCAAAAGACCCTAGAGAGAAACACTTCTCCCTCACTCCACTCCCATCCTCTTCTCAGACTCTTTTCCAAGATCTTCGTGCAGCTCTTATTTGACTTCTTATTTGTGTACGCCTAGCAAACCAGGCTCTGGTTCTGAGGGTAATGGGCCATATCTAATAGTGCAGAGCTGTAATGACCTCACCCATCGAGATTCTGCTCATTCCGTATCAGAGAGGACCTTTACTTCTGCACACAGTGGCGTTGCTGAAGAATGAACTTAACAACCTCCTCAGCTTTAAAACTTAACCTGTTGTCTTCATGCGCAGTTGACTCCAAGGGAAGGATCTGTGAAAGAGCTTGAGGAACAAAATACTGGTGTGATATCTCTTTAACTGCATTTATCCTAGATTCTACTGATTGTAAGAAATCCAGTTCCCTTTTTGTTTTGTCCGTGTACATGTCTGTGTGAGAGAGAGGAGGGGGAGAGAGAGAGAATATGTGTAAACACACTAACGTCCTTGTATCTGACAGTGTCACCATTGTCCATTTTAATTTGTCCACACTAATGGAAAATAGTATTAGCATATATGGTAAAGAATAATAGATTTATATAAAATTTACTCCTAGGAGAAAAATTATAGACGGAAAAAATAATATGAGCTGAAATGTATTTAGCACTTTCAATATTAAAGCATTATTAATCACTTTACAAGCATTACCTTAAAAATACCTTAAAACGACCTTGTTTATAGATAAGGAAACTAAGGCTCTGATGTAGCTGAGTCACCTTTGTAAAGCAACAGAATGAGGGTTTAAAATCATGTGCATTCATCTTCAAAACCACGTTTTCAACGGCGCTAACACACTGCCTATACATTATAAGGTCCAATTCGATAAGTTTCCAGATAGGAGAACTGAGGCCCAAAGGTGTGAAACAGCTTGTCCAAGGTCACACAGTTGGTTAGGGACAGAGTGAGGTCTAGGTATAAATTACCTCAGGGCATCTTGCCTTGTATTTGTGGAAATACGTAACTCCGGAAGACAAAGAACAATGAATTCTTATTCAAAGACAAGTCTGGGAGGTGAGCAAATCAAGTCACATGCGTTCCTCTTCTGCCTGACTTCAGGATGGTGTGCATTCTGTTTCTTATAAAATCTCCAAGAGACAACAATTACATTCATGGGAAGGAGAACAGTCTCTATGAATGACACATACAAGAGATATTTTTGCATAAAAGCAGGGAATTGGGCCACTTATAGCCTCTTAAAGATCAAAAGGCCCCTGGAGGAATGTTATTCCTCACCACCGGCTCCTTATCCCAACTCACAGTTGACTGACTTCCTTATTAGGCTTGGCCAATGGGAGGGCAAAGAATTTAAACCAAGTAGGCTTGGTGAAACTGCAGAAGAGTAAGGCTTGGGGAAAGGAGGCAATGTCCCCAGGGAGTATGGCTGGAAGGAGACAGTCTGGGCTGTGAGGGAGGAGACAGTGCCCAAGCATACAGATGCCTCTGTGCAGATAACCCAGACTTGTCTGAAGACAGTTCTTACAAATCTAAGCGTTCTTAGTTTTCCAGATGGCTATTTCCACTTGTTAAGACTGCCTCAGCCTCTGCTGCTGGATGGATATGTGATGTTCTCTATCTGTAGGTCAGGCCAGGGGCCAGTCTCAAGAGAGGAGTCCTTCAGATGCACCTTGGAATCAAGCAGCTCTCTCAGGCCTGGAATCCATGGCTAAGCCCAGGGGTTACCCTCACATACTCCAGTGCTTCCCTTGCTATGAAACAGGTTAAAGACGGGGTGGCCTAGGGACATGTCCGACATTGCCAGATGTCTCTTCCATCATAATTCAAATTATCCCCAAGTTAGTCTCATCTTGTTCCTGAGCTTCTGTCCATCTGTCCAGCTCCCTCCTGTAGACTCTTCCTCAAGAGCCATAGTCCTTTCTGCTGACTAAGCTTACTGACTTAGTTTTGTGGCCTGCTCTTCAGGCAGCTTACTTGTTTCTGCTAAGAGACTGAGTAATTTCCTCTGGACTCTACCTGCCTATGGCTTGTCAATGACTCTCTCCAGCTTGTGAGATTATAAAGAACACTTCAACTACTGCTAAACTACCACTACCATCACTAATTAGCATCTTCATAAACGAAGAAACTGATATATCAAGAGTTGAAGTCAGAGATTGCCCACTGCCATGCCCTGGCACTGTGTGGAGAATAGGTTATCAGTCTCCTGTGATAGAGGTCATCTCACCCCTAGGGCAACTGAGTCAGACTTTCTGGCCTCTACCTCAAGCAGCCCCATTTGTTTACTCCAGGGTTCTTATCCCAGAATTTGTAAAAATATTATCATTTTTAATTTATTCCATGACATTAAAAATGTTGTGAAGCACTAATTTAAGCAACTTGGTTAAGTGTTAGAAGCACTCTGAATTCAAATCTTTGGAAATCAGAACTTGATGTCAAGATAAACATTCATAAAGATGTTTTTCCTAACAAAACAAATAAAAGGGGAGGGAGGAAGACAATTAGGATAGAATCCCCCCAAGGATGGGTAGAAGAGAGCGAGAATAACCAGAACCACCATAGTTTCCCTAATTTTATAAAGTTGAGAGAACAGAGTAATAACGACTAGCAATGAGAGGAAAACCATTGAAGAGGGAGGTTACAACGATGATGGTGGAGTTGAGAAGGCTAACAGAACAGAATCTCAGTGGTCAAAGAACTCCTCATGAGGAAATCTCTCTGAGCATTCACAGAGGCATGGAAAGCATGCAATAGATTCAAAGCAGGGGGGATTTGTGGCTGAACATCCCAAGTGTTGACAAGGAGTTGATGGAACCCTGAACCTGGCTATTCACAACCACCTGGAACCCTGTGAGAACAAAACCCCATCAATAGTGTAGGGTGCATCCCCCTTATTAAAAGCAAGAATTTAGTCCAAAATACCTAGCGCTAGGTACTTGCAAACTTGAAATTTCTTTAGGTTCTTAGTTTTCTTTTACAGACAAAAGATCTCATTAAACTTAATGGTTTTCACTTGGATGCTTGATGGTTGAGGGTTTGGAAGGGTATCTATGCACTGCTTCTCAGGAGGTCCCTCAAGTGCTTTCCAAGATGCATGCACTACTCCAAGGAGCCTTTCCTTCTCACTGCTCTCCATTTCTGGTGTTTGTCTCTGAGGCTCCTTAGATGACATTTTACACACACACAATGATTTTTGACCAAGGCAGAGCACACTCTCATTTTATGCTACCACAATAGCTCGATAATACACATGGAACCATTTAATACATTGAAAAGCAAAGGACTAGCACTTTTATATTTAATAGTTCCCCCAAGGAATATGTCCTTCTTTCATAAGGACATAAAACAAATGACAACTGCCATTAAATCAAGTACATGAAGAAATACTGATTCCTGAGAGTGGAGGCATTAACAGCTTCCTAGGTTGGTTCATGTTTGAATGATACCAAAGTGATTGCTCCCTAAACCGTTTACAAGAACTTGAACTTTGGAGGGAAGGTTCAAGAAGGTTCGATTCAGTCTCAGGGTCTTTGTCAGACCCTCAAGTCCGCTTGGACATATGCATAAAACCGAGTCATCTTGCCTTAAGGTGTGGTCAGCTTGGGTTGAAGTGGCAAACCTTCAACATATTTTGGCTTCTAGACAGTGAACCAGCAAACGATTTTCTTTCTAACTAAACCCAAGGGAGAAAAATGTTCATATCTGTTTTGATGAATGAGTTATTCAGAAGCAGTGAGTTCATCTCTTTTGGCGTCTAGAATTTGGTAAAGGCCCACATAAATAGTAAACAATGCTTTTTTGGCTGTATGCCCCAACCCAAACAGTATGTTACATGCAGCCAGCCAGATTCTGCCGTTGGACACACCCATATCAGTCCCACTGTAGTCAACGAAGATTATGTGAGAATTTCTGAGGGGTAGACCTTATCTGGGAGGCTATGCATGAGGATTTTAAGGGCAGGGTTTGGGCCTCGAATCTAGCTCGATGGCTTGGATTCCTGTGCCTTTAAAGACAATGCTTTTTTCCTTTGTAGTCTATTAACTAGCCTGCTTCAAGCAGGCATGGGAAAACTGATCCAGTTTTCCAGGAGCCAGCGAACCCAAAAACTGTGCAATTGTCTGAAGTCATACTATAAAAAGACAGAGTCGTTTTACTTCTGATGTGCGCTTTCGTGTAGACATATCGAAGTTGACCACAAATAAAAGTGAAAACAGACCTAGAATAAGTACAGCAAACAATGGAAAACAAATGGATCCCAGAGTTCAGATGAAAAAGACTGGTTTTGTATGCCCCCATATTACGCCTTTTTTTCCCTAAAAATGTTTTCTTAACATTTCTAGCATTATTAATGGAATTAAATTATTCCACATGGGTGCAGAATCAGTCCCATGGTGCCAACATTCGTTTTCTGCACCGAAGCTGGGAGAAACACTGTGCTTCTACGACAATGGCACTGATCTTTTATTATGGCAATTTAGGACTTGGTGTTTACCCATGAGAAGCTGGGCATCATTCAGAACCTATAAATGACAAAGACTTTGTCCTTGAGAACCTTATCACGTTTTCTAACAGACGCTTTCACTTAAGATATTCAGACCTTGAATCATCCACAATGTTGATTACACTGAAAGAGTGTTTTTTGTCTGAGAAGGGCAATGGCCTGGGCAGTGACATTCTTAAGGAGAAACAGGTAGACAATCCACTCTTCCTCGTCATAGATATAGAAGAAGAAGCAGGCAGAGGTGCAGTAGCCCCTTGATTCCTTCTCTTAGAGTGCACATTATCTAAGATATACTTATTAAGCATTTATTAGGTGTCAGGTACTTTTCTAGGTGCTGGAGAGAGAGCAATTAATTAAGAAATACTAAGTGACTGCCCTCAGGGAGCTTGCATTCAATTTGGAATGAAGAAAATAAAACAAACATATTAATACTCTATTGTTCAATTAAGCATTTGCTAAAATTTTTGGTAAGCATCTCTTCTCTGGTTTTATGTCCGATGCTATGTTATCCTGTGTTCCATTTAGTTACCCTACTTTGATGGGTTGTTTTTCATGTGGAAAGTGAATAAACATGTGGTGAGATTGATCTTTCTAGATGACTAAGTAGAAAAAGTAAGATAAATCAATTTCTTTCCTCTTCCAAAAGCAAATATAGTCAATGCACTACCCTTCCCACTATGGACTGTAAGAATATGCTTTATATTCTTGAATAAAAGTAGCATTTGAAAAAATACCAAATGCAACAGCACGAATGTGCTAAAAATGGTTTTCAATTTACTATACGATTTTCTTTAGAAGCCACTTCTTTATTTCTTTAGATAACCCAAAGAATCAGTCGCTAATTGCACAATCATATTATTTGTGTGACTATTTTAATAGCAGGCAAAATTAATAATAATTATCTACTTTTGTGTGTGTGTGAGGAAGATTGGCCCTGAGCTAACATCTGTGGCCAATCTTCCTCTGTTTTGTATGTGGGATGCCCCCACAGCATGGCTCTATGAGCGGTGGGTAGGTCCACACCCAGGATCCTAACCTATGAACCCTGGGCCGCCAAAGCAGAGCATGTGAATTTAACCACTACACCACTGTGCCAGCCCCAGTGTCTACTATTTTTAATGGTTCAAAATATTATTTTGTAAGATGGACTCTTGTTTCCTTCATGAGGATGGAATAAGAAGATACAATGAGAGGAAGGGAGGAACACAGGACATACAATGATTTCCTTAAGAGTTTAATGAAAATGTATCTTTCTGAGGCATATGGCAGGTAGTTAAAAACACAGGCTTTGGAGTCAGAAAAATTTGGCTCAAATCCTGGGGCTACACACTAGTTCTATTATTTAGACATAGTGGAGCCTCTTTAAGGTCAATCTTCCCATCAGTAAAATGGGAACATTTTACTCATAGATCTGTGTTGAGAATAAAATGGAACAAATCTGTTAAGGGCTTAGTGAAAGGCCTGGAGTATCTTTAAGTACTCAATAAATTGGTTACTATCATTATTATTATTTTATTTTACTGTTACATGTCACAAGGCCAAGCAGAGAATTTGGCTTGATCTTGACCATGAGCAGCAAGGAAAAGAAGAAAAGGAATAAAGTATAACCCAATTGTCTTCCAAAAAATTGTAATTGAAAATTAAAATTGATATTCTATTCTATCTCATTGTGATCAACTATCTGGAATAGGTAAACATCTTTTTTAAAGAAACATGTAAATAATCCCTAAGCTCCCATAATCAAGGAATAAAAGTTGGCATGTTTACATGGAAAACCATAATTAATCTTTACATTTCATTCAGATTTTTTTATTGTAGCCAACACAAAATGGAACAAACAAGCAAAGAAAATCCAGTCACTTATATATCTTCTGGTGCAAAATGGGCTAAACTCTGAAAAATAGGCAAGAGAGGGAATGGTTATCCTTAACATCCCCACTTTCAGCTCCGAGTTTGCAAGAAGACAGCTCTTCAATATTGCAATTTCTACCAGCTATCCACGAAAAGTGTGTGTTGCTCAAGGAGTGGGAGGAATGCTCAGTGGTTTTCTGATTGGGTACTTTTAATGAGCCTGATGAAATGTACAGCTTCTGTATCTCTCCATTTGATGGGAATTAGGTTGTCTTCTTTCCTCCCCATTGAGTCTCAGAGAGGAAGCTCTGCTGTTCACTACTACACTCAGTAGGACTCACCGGAGAAGGTGTTTACAAGGCCTCAAAGATGACAATGGGGAATTTGGAAGGATTTTATAGTCTGAACAGAAAACCTCATCCATAATGAAGGAAATGAGAGACCAACATAGGCAGTAAGTGTAGGCTTAGCAATAGGAAGAGGCTTTTGAAGTTTCCAAATGCTGTTTTGGTGATGATCAAATTTAAAAGTCAGAAAGTGGATAATTTGAAGGTAAGTTACGGTAGTGGGGGGTGTGTGTATGTGTTTGTATGTGTGAATGCTCACACCATTGAGGAAATTTGCAAGGGGATAGAGAAAAAATTCATTCATTCATTCTCTACAACCCTGCTTTTTGCAGCAAACTTCAAGTCATTTGTCTGATGTAGTTTGAAATGACTAAGTGATGGGGCTTCCAAAATGTTCCCAGTGAGACTATCCCACAGTCTACAAAATTCACTGTTTCCTCTTACTTAGCTTAATTTTACTCCACTTCACTTCACTGTTTCTAGTCAAGGGGGAACAAAAGTAAATCTGTTCTTTAAATTTATGTCTTAGGAAACAGTTTCTGTTTTGCTTTTTTATTTTTCACTTTAATGATTGAGTTTCGCTGTGGCCATACCTAACATTTGTTAGAAGGGACGCAAGATTATACATAGATTCTTTTCTTTTCCAAAAGAGTTATATTGTCTGGTCCATGGAGTCGATTGTGAGGGCATTTTTAGTTGTATCCATCCTGGCCTAGAGGGGCCTGAAGCAAATCTGACAAACCATATATTACATAACATCTTAGAGTTGTTTTTTCCCTCATTCCTATGTCCAAGGTACATAGATAGGAGTTCAAAGTTCAGCCCAGTTTGAAATGTCCCACACGCTTTCATTTCTAAACTTACTTCCTCAGCGGAGTACACTGCCATGTGCTGTACCTCCCAGTAGAATGGGCACCCTTTCCTGAAAAAAATCAAGTCTTCATTTTCAGGGTTAAGATCTTAGACTATCTCATCATTGCCGGCTTCTTCAAACCCCTTGTTCTTTCCCCAAGGGAAACCTGCCCACGAAGATGAATCTGAGTTCTACAAAGTTTCTTATCTAGGACACATCCACAAGATAGGGAAGATGTTTAGGATAAAATTTTAGCATCTTTCCATCCTTCTTGAAATAACCCCAAGTCTGTGGATACAAGGCACAAATTTCTAATGAAATATTTCTCAGACACTCTCGAAATGCTCTGAAATGTTTGAGAGTGCTAACATTAATGTGGACCCCATGGCCCAAGGCTTGCTGGATCAGAAATTTTTGCAACTGGAGGCAAAATTAATAAACACCTCAGGTGATTTGTTTGCATGGTAAAGGAGGAGTACCAAAGTTTTAATCCTTTTCGCTCTAACCAGGTGACCGGTCACAAACTTTTACTATTTATCCCCTTTCATACATGCACTCTCCTCCCCTTTTCGCCTATTTGTCCTCAGAATGGAGCCATTGCTTTGTGTGGACAAATTGATCTGGTTCACATGAAATGCACTGTCAGCCGCCACTGCGTCACTGCTCTGATCAGCATAGCGAGGTGGCTGAACATGAAGCCAGATGCCACTTACTGGCTTTGTGACCTCAGCCAAGCTGCCTAACCATCTCTGACTCAGTTTTTTCATTCCTCAAATAGTGGTAATAACAGCACCTACCTCATGGGCCAGTGTGAGGACTATATGATTCAATTAGTTAATATTTATGAAGTGCTTAAAATAATGCCTGAAATATAGCAAACAACACTCTGTAATTGTGGACACTATAAATTTAGGACGCAGTAGCTTCAAGTTCTGTACACAATATAGAACCCTCTGTATAGCCGGTACACCTTCCTGGGTAGAAAATAAAGAAATTGAGAAACTTGGATCTATGATGAGCAGTGGCAGAAAAAGATAGAAACTTGGTTTCTGTGGTATCCAGTATGAACAACAAAGACTTTAAAAGGCCATAAGTACAAATCCACAGCCCAACCCTGGGCCTGCCCCAGACCACTGACATCCTCAGACAAGGCCACCCCAACGTCCAGGGCAGGAAATGTCAGCAAAAGAGTCCCAAGCACTGCGGCCCTCATCATTATGTGAAGAGAAAGGAGTCAGTCCTGATTTTTGGCTGGGTAGGCAAGAATGAATCTTCGGACATTCATGACAATGACTCTTGAATGCCAGAAATGAAAACAAATGTTTGCCTGGGGCATAATGTCATTTTCCAGGCCCAGGGTGACTGGAGCCACCATAGCACTTGCGCTTAAGAAAGAATTTCTCTTTGTATAAAAAGATCCTGAATAAAATCTTGCTGATTTTCAGGAAGAGAGCCCTCCTGAAATTTGTTACCTGGCTTCGTGTGTGACAGGTTTGCTATGGTAATGACTTTTTCACGGCAGGTATTCAGCATTCTGCTTGTTTCACAAACACCCTTCACCGCATTTTCCGGGCGAGTGCCAAGGGTAAGGCTTCTCCATGCCAGCTTTTCTGAAAAATTAATAAATCTACCACCATAATCCTTACTGCTTCAACTGACAAATTTAATAAATGACAGGATGCAAAGCCCAGGTCTCCTAATGGGATTGCTTTCTTTTTTGCGTCTTTGACAAGTTTTACAGAGTAGCACGTCTGAGACGTGGTCAAGTGCTATAAACCTAATCCTTAGCAATTTCCTCCTTAGCTCAAATAACCTAAATATTTTATGAATGGGAAAGGGTTTCACATGTCAACCATCAACCAAGCAACCCTAGTCTATCCCTTAACTCTGTCTTTTCTTCTGGTTGTTTGGGTAATTTTCTTTAAAATAACATACTTCTGTCAATTTTTCAAACAAAACACACAGGTTATTTTTAATACACTCTCTTTAGAAGGTTTCACAAGTAGCATGCTATTCCTAAGCAAAGCTAGCAAAATTTTGCAATAACCTTGATGTTAGTTTTTAAAAAAAAATTTAGTTCGAGTGTTTAGATAAATGAGGTCCAATTCTAGGGCATTCCAAGGGCCTTGTGGTACACAAAGAGGAGGGGCTGGCTCCAGGCTCCCTTCATGGGAGAGGTGGCTCTGGGAGTCTTTCAGGGCTTTTGAAATATGATTGGAGACGTGTGGAGATGTGGGCCCAGCATCCATTCTGCCTCTCAGGAGTCCCTTTGCCCAAGGTGGCCTTGGGCCTCCTCAGCCCACAGTGTTGACCTCCAGCAGAACAAAGCTGTTCACCCATGGAGTCTACTCCAATCTTCCCAAAGCAAAGACCTGCAGGGATTTCTAACGGTGTAGGAATGACAACTTATTACATATTTGTGAACCTAACATTCTGGGGTAAAGTCCATTTAACAAACATGATTTTTTTTTAAAAAAAAAGAGAAAGAAATCAACACTTATTAGTGAGTGCTAACTATGTCGGCCAGTATTTCAGGATCTTAGATATGTTACCTCCTTGGATTCCCTATACGAGATGGGTATCATTTCTTACACTTCAAAGTAAGGATTATGATGCTCAGGGAGGTTAAGCAGCATGCACAAGGCATGAAGGACACAGAGAGAGAAAATAAGAGGTGGTATTTGAACATTATAGCATTAAAGAAAACAAGATATTTTTATTTAAAATCAAAGACATCAATATACTTTGAAATACTACCTACTAGCACTAGGATATATTATTTGCTTAAAATAGGTTAAAATCCACTTCTTATTTCGATTAAAGCTAAGTCAGTAAGGAATAAATTCTGAGAAAATTTATCTTTTACTGCTGTTAAAAACATCTCCTGTATCTTTTCAATAACTTCATGTTCTAACTCAGCAATCCTAAACACATCTTTTTCTTTTATTTATATTTATTCATCTATACGGGTCTCAAAGTATCTCACAAGAAGAAGTGCACCATAGAAAACAACAGAATTTGTATCAAAGAGGGCAGAGTCATTTCTTTGTCATAATTACTTAATCTTAGCACAATCATTCATTCAACATATGCATTTATTGATCCAGGCCTTATGTAAGAGGCTGGGGATAAAAGTGAAATAAAATATGAGTCTACACTTAAGAAAGTCACTGGGTAGAGGAGAAGATAAAAGAGTAAATTATTATTATGGCACAGTTTGATAAATGCTAGAGAATGTACCTGTACAGGGGTATACAGTAGGTTGGAGAATCTGTTTGTAGCTGAGGATGCCATCAGAGTTGCTGATGCTTAAATTCTGAATGAGGGATTAGAGCTCTCCTGGTGGGCATGACGAGGGTGCGCACTTCAAGCAGAGGAAATGGCATGAAACGAGGCAACTGCATAATGCTGCAAATATGTTTGAATAGCTAACACACGCAGCATGAGTTTAGAAGTAGGGCAGAACAGGCAGAGAAGGTGGATGGGCCCTGAGTTGTGAAGTCTTTGTATTTCAGGCTATGGAATTTGAATTCTGACCTGTATGCGAAGGCCATAAAGGGTATGAATCTAATATTGAGAGGTCCAGAACCCTAAGGGTACCTCCACTTGCGTTACCCCTTCTAAGTAAAGCAGCCCCTGGCCACTTGTTTTGGGTTTCATGCTTTTGATCATGTGATCCCGCATGCTTGACAACAAGAAAGCAGGCTGACAATCAGTGCCAGATGGAAATATTGGACGTGAGAAAGCCCATTGGCCTATGAGGTAGACATGATGGGGAAGTTAGGAATGGAGAGGAAGGGATAAATTTGAGAAGTAGATATGACTTGGAACTGAGGGTTTTGTTGACCCAAAAGATGTGAAGGATGAGAGAGAGGCAACAGCTTAGGGACGACTGTGAAGTTTCCAGGTACGGTGACTGATGGGGCCAATAACTCAGAGAGCGATACAAGAGGAGCAAGGGATTTCAGAGGATAGATAACCAGTGTAGTCTGAGAGATCTTGAATTAGGAAATTGAAATAACTAAGCTGAGGAGAGTAGTCATATTTTCCAAATGAGAAAACGGATTACAAGGACCTGCCCAATATGCAGTCTTTTTGTGAGAAAATAAGGGAGGTATTTCAACATGGGCTATTACTACAACTATGGAATTTTGTGTACTCTAAGTTAAATACTGACGTCAAAGGTCAGTTTTATAGTTAAAAAAGTTAGTTCATGTCGCGCTGCTTCATAAACACTAATATAAAATGCACGGAATTAAACTGTGCATCACCTCCACTCCTCTCTTTCCTATTAAATATATGAGAAGCTACCACAGACTTAAATGAGGCCCCTTGATATGCACTACAGGCCACAGATTGAGGAAACTTGGTCATGACCACTAGAGAGAGCTTTCTCAGAAAAGTCCTGATCCACTCATCCCTTTGTTCACAACGCTGACTCTGCCCTGCCATGTTCTTTGGACATTCCACTTCCAGGTGACCCCTGGCTTGTCCTCGGAGACCAGCCATAGGCTCATTTATTGCTGACCTCTACTCACCGTCATCCTCTCCTTTCAGCACTTCCCTTTTGCCCAAACCGCTGGGGTCACCAGTTGGCTCCAGACTTTCACTGGTTTAGATTTATTGCATAAAGTCTAATCCTTTCTCCAAATTGGCAAAGATATAAAACAAAAGATATAACCTATAGCCACACCTGCTGTGGGAGGAAATACAATTTAGTAATTAAGACCAGGGTACGATGTCAGAAAAAAATTGGGCTCGAATTCCTGATGTGCCATTTATGATGTAAGATCTTAAACAAGGTACTTTGGCTTATTAGCTCTCTGAGCCTCGTCTATAAAACAGGGATAATAGAAGTTGCCTCCTAGCTTTTGTGGTACAAATATAACAGTACAATAATGCATGTCCAGTACTTAACCTGGTACCAAACAGAGAGTAAAAGTCCAATATTTCTTGTTCTCATTCTCTTCCATTTTTCCATTATTATAAATTCTCCATCATATGCTTCTTGTTAGTGCAAATTCTACCAAGTTGCCATCTTACCACTATCTCGGAAATGCTTAGGTCCCCTCTTAGCCTTCAATGAGAAGTTCTCTCCTTAAAATATCTATAATGTTCTCATCCCCTTTGAATATCTTTGTATCTATCTACTAGTTTTCATGGATTAATGACTAAATGGGACACCAACACTTGGATTCCAAACCCAATACTCACCCTCGCTCTCCTATTTTGATGCTATTAGACATCATTAACTATTTAGTGGACTCAAGGCACTATGTTTTTTCCCCTGAAAAGTATTTTTTGAATGCAGACAAAAAGAGAAAAGGAAATTCTGAAAGGAAAGAACTTTTAGGTCTAGGATCCAAAGGGGTTATTATAAACAACTGAGAGTGTTAAAAAAAAAAAAGAAGAAAGATTTAAAAAGAGGTCAAAAAAAGGTATCTTGACAGAACCTTTTTTATTTATATTGTTCCAAGTAAATTATCACATATTCAAAATGTTCCTATTAATTTTCATATGCTGCACTCACTCAGCATGTTTGACTATTTCACTTCATAATGTTTTGGCATAAAAATGTAAATAACATTGCACTTCACCTTCCCAAGTTCCCACAGTCCATTTTCTGGGTAATAGGGGGAAGAATACACTAACAGTCAGAAACTGTGCACATTCTGCTGGTTGAAATCCAAAAGTAGTTTTAAAAAAAGTTTTCTGTCACAACTTGTTCTTGGGGATTTGTTTCCTGCCAACTAAAAGCTATGATTTTCAGGAGAGCACAAACCCTCTTAAAAATCAGACAAAATGACTGTATCTCTGCATTGATTTGGACTGAAGCTCCAGGAAAACATCAATTTTCTACTTCAGGTCAAGATCTGGAACTCCTGCTTTTCTGCTTCAGACTATTTTCCCAGAAGAACTTCTGCAGCATTCCTCGTTAGCCGTTTTGGGGAGAGAAGCTAACTTTCATTTAGTGAAAGAAGACAGGTTCCAAATGCATTTCAATTTGAGGATGGGGCACTATGGAAATAGTTCCACAAGTAGCTATTAGTACAATGTTTCATTGTGATGATAAAGAGGAAGAGAGAGAAGAACTGGGTTCTAGTCTTGGCTCTCCCACTAACTACCTCCATGGTCTCAGGGAAGCCATTCTTACCTCTACACCAGCTCTCTTCAAGTGCACCTCAGAGAAGTACACCTGTCCTGTGAATTATCGGACTCCGACAGACGCACAAGCATATTACACACCACAAAATTTCTTCACTAAGGAAATCTGTAACTTAGTTTAACCCAGTGTTTCCCAAGCTTATCAGACCATGTAACTACAAATTAATGTTCCATGGCACTCACTTAGGGAAGCGCTCCTGTAGATATACATGTACTCTTTAGAAAAAAAATGAGGGTATTGGAAAAGATGCATATTAAAATTCCTGTAAACTTTTGTATTTCTTGCTTGCTCAAAATGTCTGTGGCTTGAAATGAGAATGGGAGAATGAAAAAAAAAATTTTAACTAAATTTTAAAAAGAACATGGAACTTCTGTTTATGAAAATATGGTAGATTGACTATTATGAAAAATCCTCTTGATCCAAGACATTTAAAAATGTTAGGATATATTTTGTAAATATTTTAAATGTATGGTTAAGTTAAAAAGGAAGTAAAAGAAATCCTTGGGTGGTGGCACAGGGTGTGGAGGACCCAATAGACAGAGAAAATCATAAAACTTTAATTAGGTTCTGGAGCCAGCAGCTGCCCTGAGAACACTCTACCAATGCTTACTGACCTACAGCTGTGGCATAAATGACTACATGGAGAACAGAAAACTTAGCCTAAGTGTTGTACAAGGTGAGAAGTCATATTTGACGCCCCTCCTTAAAACTGAGACACCCCCAAAATGTTATAATCTCAGTAAAATGATAAACTAGAAATAAAATCCATGTCACATGGCACAATGGCAAGAAAAATTCCATGTCTCAGCCCGATTCTGATGAAAATTGATAAAGTAATTTCCTTGAGAATATATACCATGAATCAGTCCTCATACAACTTTGGAGCTTGAATTCAAAGCACTTTGGTGGTCACAAAAACTATAAGGTGAAGTGTGGTTTAAAGAGTCATTAGGCTTGAAGTGTCATAGATGTCTACCAGAAGCTAACACGAAGGAATGTACTCTCAATCTAGGCCTTAAAGAATTCTGACAGATAAAGTTCCAATGAACATAACGCACATTTCAAGACATACCTGGAAATAAATCACCATGAACCAGAGAGAGCAAAATAAACAAGGAAACAAAGAATCAGATATTCAGATATTTCAGATGTTAGATTATCAGATCCAGTATATAAATATGTTTAAAGAAATAAAAAAAGGAATCAAAGTGATAAGAAAGAAAAAAAATCTATAAGAAGAATTGGACATATTTGAAAATATAGCTTCCAGAAGTGAAAAGTAAAATCATTGAATTAAAAACTCAATGGAAAGATTAAACATCAGATTAGATACAGCTGAAGAGGCATTTATTCAATTGCAAAACAGAACTGTGGATACCACTCAGCATACAATAGAAGGGAAAAATACTTGAAAGAGAAGTTAAAAGACATGAAAGATGAAGTGGTAAGGTTTAACACACATCTAACTGGAGTTCCAGAAGGAGAAAATAGAGAGTGAATATTCGAAGAGTTTTTCAGAATTGATGAAAGACATGACTTCTCAGATTCAGGAAGACTAGTGAATTCCAAGTAAGATAATAAAAATATCAATAAATCCATATCGATAAATGTCTCAGTAAAATTGAAAAAAAAAAGTCCAAGAGAAATGTTTAAATTGAGTGATAGAGAGAGAAAGAGGAAAGACTACTAAGACTACTTAACAAGGAACACATCTGGATACAAAGCTGACAGCTCAACAGCAAAAATGAAGCCAGAGGTACAGATGTTACTAGTCAGTGAAAATGGCCTCATTAATATTTTACAATTATGAAAACAAGGTAAAAAGGATCAGAAACTGACCAATTAAATCACTAGAGAAAGAACATCGTTAATGTTAAGGGTAGAGCCATCACTAATCATTTCTGAACTGAAGACTCTAGGAAAGGGAGTAGTGAGGTTGGCTGACTATTTACATCAAAGATGCCACTGCCACTTCTCATTTTTGATATTATCCCCTCGGAGCACATACCTCTTCTACAAACTCAGAAATGTATATTATGGTTACTCAATCAGAAATTCCATCTAGGGCAAAATTTACGAGTATAAATGCAGGCAAATCTAGCAACTCACTAAATCTAATTATGGCTGTAAATAAAACAGTTAAAAGAAGGCATATCTGAATGTCATATGGAGAGAGAGTCTAAAGCAGTGGTTCCCAAACATGGCTATGCTTTAGAACCATCTGGGGAGTGTTTATAAATATGTGAATAGCTGGACTGGACCTGATCTACTGGATCAGCAGGTCAAGTATAGGAATCCGTACTTTAAAAAAGCTCTAGGTGATTTTGGAGCACTGACAGGTTCGAGAACTATTGGTCTAAGGGAATTCAAGCCAGACCTAGCCTTGGGCTTCAAAGACCCAGAACCTGGTTCTCAGCAGCTCTTGGTCCCGTGAAAGCTGAAACACTCAAAATCAAACTGTCTTTAAGACTGAAATAGACATCAGAATGCCACTCCTTAATGTCACGTGAAGCACAAATACTCACGTTTCCAGGATTTTCCCCTCCTCCACCTATAGTAAACTACATGGAAACATTAATTGCAAGAAGACACTTTAATAATTTGCCTCAGCAACCATTGCCATATGGACCAAATAGCTACATTAAGTCCAGTATATTCCATCAGCATATTTTCTTCTTCAGAATTAATGGGTCGCTGGTGAATGAGGAATTAGAACAAGGGGCATTTGATAAACTGAAGATATCTTGAAATATCCCTCTCACCAAAGGGATGGTTTTCAGCATGGCGCTAGAATATGCAAGTCTAATGCCAGCAACTGGCCCTGTAGACGAGGTCATCAGGAGGCTCCTGATGACGAGGCTGACAGTACTTGGATGGAATTGGGATGTGCACAGATGACACTGCCTCTGTAAAACTCCTTAACTAGCCACCCTAGGCCTGCTTCACACTGAAACTTTTAAATATACACTCTTCCCTTCTATTCTAAGACACAAGCACATGTTCATATTTCTAAAGTCAAGATGTGCTTTAAGACAGATGTATAGATTTAATGTGACTTTTTTTAAAAAACTAGATCACTGCAGCTCCAGCCACCAGATAGGAGTTCTTTCTTCCACTATAATTTCAAAATTTCTGTGGTGATGCCTCATATTTATCCATCTTAGGTCAACCCTTGACCAAAGTGTGGCCAGAGGAGCAGGATTAAAATGGTCACGTATGATCTCCATGTGTGTGGGAGGAGTTTCCCCAGAAAAAAAGAGAGGCTAGCAACAAAAGAAGGAAATAAGATAGAAGTGTGTAAAGCCAATAGTTGCTGTATTCATAATATTCCTGATTAATTCCAAAAGGAGCATCTGTCAGAAACAAACCAATTCATTACAGTAACATGTTTATACGAGCAGGGTGGCAGCCCAGGTAAGAGCTTAGGTATATTTTTGGATTGTTTTAAAAGTAAGAATTTGGATGGAGGTAGGAAAAAATGTAAATCCAGAAATAATATTTCAATTTTTTCTTCCTTCCTGCCTTTATTAAACATTGGCTTTGATTGCAAAAACTTGCCAACATTCTACTGTTTGTTTACATGGGACCTATGGAAACAGAATTAAGCAATTTATTCCTTCAAACTACCATCATGCTCTTAAAATTCTAACATGCAAAATTATGGTTCTTCTTTCAAGCATACCAACTTGACCTAGTTAGCAAGCCCTACAGACCTCCAGTCGCTAACGTAAATCTACAGATAAAATATCCAGCATTAATGGCAGTTCCTGGAAACTCAGATCAGTCAGAAAGCTGGTTAAGCAAAACAGTGAGTAAAAACATTCTCTGATTTTTAATTATTTTGTTTCCATCTTCAAGCAAAATTATTTGTCTACACTGTATAGACAGTAAAGCGTTACAAAGATAAAGTTTACAGTAATGGTTATTTGATGAAGACAAAGTTATGTTCCACTAATTTTAATCCAGTGGTCTTACCTTTATCATAACAACTTTTATTTTCTTAACTGAAAAGGAAAAAGATACATTTTGTATAAACAGCAAATGCATTTTCTGTCAAATATAATTAATGTCTGATAAATAAAGTTTATGAATTTTGTAAAAGAAAAGACTTTTGTTTGGCTTTGGACTGATCTTAGAAAATAGCTTTCTCTGCTCTTTTGACATCTGTTAGCTCCTCCATATCCTGGAAGCATTAAGAGTATTATGCTTTCAGCTGAAAGCAAATCAGAGCAAATCTCAGCCACCTCATTTTATAAATCCTTTCAATTATTGGTAATATTCTCTGACTAGCAAATAAAAGAAGTGCATCAAAAAGGCAATTTAACTTATTGCTTACAGATGGAAATAAAGAATATCACCAGTGTCTAAGGACAGAATACAAAATCATACCCAAACGGATCTCCCTCGAATATTTGTTCATCACTCTTTGGGTTAAAGAGTGTTTCTAAAAAGAATCAATAATACCTCAAATTTCTAGTTTTCCAAGATAAAGTGATTAGAGTTTAAATGACTACGTGCACATAAGTAAATGTGGTGACATGACATTCTGGAATTATTTCACTATTGCATGGAAATTAATTTTATTTGCATGCAAATAATTTCGATACCCCCATTCTGTCTATTATCCATTGGAATCATTCTTTAAGTCTGAATTAGTTCTTCAGGGAAAAGATATTTTAAGAAAACTCTCCTCTTTGTGTGCTGGCTCACTACTAAGTATTTGGTTTTCCAGATGAGTATATATCTAAAAGTTGTACTACAGCAGTGAAAATTCAGTGATGGAAATTATTTGTAACATTTTATCTTTCTCATATATGTACAGATAAATCTTAATTAGAAGGCAGACATTGGGATCAGCCATTTCAGACTTCAAATTTTACCTCTGACGTTTACTAGCCAAGGGAGCTCGAACACAGTTCCTACTCTTTTCGGGTCTCCTTCTTTATTCATTTATTAAATGTGGAAATCACACTTTCCACATTGAGTTTTACGAGACTTAGATGAGTTGATGAGTATAGAGCCTGGGACACTGCTTTGAAAACAAAATAAGTGCATAATACAAATCCACTTCTTTCTATATTTTAACCCATAGAATTATTACATAAAATAGGTTTTTTCTCTTTAGGATTATCTATTTCTTGGGACCCTTTAAGAAGCAAGTGACCTAACTCAAAACCTAATGCAACAAAGTCCAGGTATATCCAGATGATCAAACCATGTCACCAGGACCCTTGCTGTCATCATGTCTTCTTTCCTGTCTCTTGGGTCACCTCAAGCAGGTTCCCACCCCGTGGTAGAAAATGTGACAACCAATAGCTTGTGATTACATTCTAAGAGTTGAGCCAATCCTGTTGAAAAAGAGGTATCTTTCCCAATAATTCCAGCAAGAATTCCAGAATTTTCTCCAATTATCTTGATCCGGTTTTGTGCCTAAGCCTGAATTAAACTCTTTGGCCAGAAGAATGCCATAGACTCATGTTTCCTCATTAGCCAAGGAAGGTGGTGACAGCCTTACTTGAACCATCATGAGGAGGGGGAGACATGAGAGGACCAAGTGGAAAGTAAAAGCTGAGACAGACTTGAGAAATGTCTGAACTTTAAATGTGTGCCCCAGCCCTCAGAGCGATCCATCTAATGATAATGAAAACTTTATAGGCTCAACATGTTCTATCATTTCCATTTGCTCCTTCTTTATATGTTCTACTTCTTTGCAGAGACATTCTATTTCATTGCTAAGATTTTCGACTTTTTCCTTTGTTGCAAGTGTGTTTGTAATTGCTCATTGAAGCATTTTTATGACAGCTGCTTTAAAATCTTTGTCACATAATTCCAACATCTGTGCATTCTCAGGGCTGACATCTGTTGATTGTCTTTTCTCATTCAAGCTGAGATTTTCCTGGTTCTTGGTATGAAGAATGATTTTTGATTGTATGCAAGACTTACGAGATTTTATACCTTATTTAAATCTGTTTTAGCAAGACTCCTCTGACTCTGTCTGGTAGGGGAAAGGGAGTGTTACCTCATCAGTACAAGGTGCTTGTGGAAGCCCAGGTTCCCCACTTGGTCTCAACTGATACCCTGTGGTGGTGGTGGTGGTGGGGGCTGCTCCTCAATACTGCTGGGCAGGATGGGAGTTCAATTTCCCCACTAAGCCTCTGCTGATACCAACCTGGCTCAAAGGGAGTGGAGTGCCTGGTTACTCCTGCCAGCATGGCTTCCACTGACCCAGCAGGTGGAGTGGGTGGTCTGCCATTACTAGAAGATGATGAAAGTTCAGGCTTTCCACTCTGCCTCCTCTCACACCACCCCAACATAGATGGAGAGGAGTGCCTTATTACCACTGGGTGGGAGTAGGATTAAAAGTTCTTTCTCCCCATGGATCTCCACTTTCACTGTGGGGGTGGTCGTCATTACTGCCAGGCAGAAATGAAATGTCCAGTCTCCCCACCTAGCTTTCTCTGACACCAACTTAGCATAGGTGTGTGTTGGGGGAGACTCTCATCTCAGCCTGGCAAGGACAAAAGTCTAGGCTCCACACTCTATCTTTACTGACAGAGATGGGAGGGGAGCTACAGTCTTTTCCTGTGGTGTTTGGCTAAAGTAGGGAGCTTATTGTCTAAAAGTCTTCTGTCATTCTAGCTTTCTCCACTTGGCAAGAGAGAACAGGCTTTTCTTGGGGGTTTTGTGGTCTTGGAATTTCTTGGTTTCCAGTTTATCCAACACCCAATTTTGGACATATGAGGCAAAAAGAAACCCCAGGGAACTCACTGACATGTCAATCCTTGGGTCTCAAGATCCCTAGCTGGTTTGCCTTATTCTCTCCATCTTTCAGAGTCTTCTTATGTCTACCTCTCATAGCCACTTTTCTCTGAGATCTTGGCCCCTTAATTCCTAACTGCCGTGATTATCCATGATCCCAAACCCAGCCAAACTGGTGCAAGCAATAAGTCACCACTTTCTGGTCTCTATGCTGTGCTTCAAAAAACGGTACTGTTCTAGGAGGGGGAAAGTGATGGAGTGGAGAGGTCTCAGGTCAATGTGTTTCTCTTCTCTTTGGGATTTGGCCCCTGCAGTCATAGCTTTCTTGGTAGTTCCTCAGTGCTTTCAAACAGATTTTTTAAAATTACTCACTTTTTCACGTTCTTCTTGCTAGGAGGATTGGTGTGCTCCAAGCTAGTATTCCCATTGCCAGAAATAGAATTTTCAGATATCTCCTGAGGGTTTTTGTACAGCACTGTACCTGGTATTCTCTTCTTGTGTATCTGCCTTGGGCTTACAAATTAATTCTGACAGTGAAGGCCACAGTCAGGACAGATTCCATTTGTAACATTTAATGGGAAGTTAATCAAATGTTTACTAATGGATGACCAGTATTTCCCATGGCTAACATTCAGCTTGTGAATACTGCTACATCCATACCAATTACTAAAATACTGATATATTAACTACAAAATAACTGCTGTCCTCTATACCTCATGCCCTCTCTGGAATCTTATGCACATTTCTCATGATCCAAAATATAAAGGGCTAACACGTGGTCAGGATGCACCTTCAGAGGCACTGCTCTGAGGCCAAGCCTAGCATCCTGTCATTTTTGGTGAGGGTACAAGCCTAGCTGTTAAGTATTTTGAATACCACTCCTGTGTACATCTTAGCCATGTCTATCCCAGTTTGTGTTTTCTCTTATTAGAGGAATTAATTATATTTTCCTCTTGATTATTTCCAGAGAGAATTGTTTGGCATGGCTCTTTCATGTATTTGAATGATACACAACAATGTAATTAGCAAAAATATTTGGAATTGTTACTGCTAATGAACCCTGTTTTAATTTCTAGTCTATGAATATCCTTACCTTTCATTAACATAATTAAAATCAAACATAATTGCCAGGTTAAGCCAAATAACTTCTGATAAGGCCAACCTCACAGCTGAGATAATAATTTTCTGTTAATCAAAAATGTTATGCTGAATACATGAAAATAAGAACATTCTATAACACGGTCTTACAGAAAATAATCACTGAAAACTCATTAATAGTGGCCATCTTAATTTTACTGTTATTCATTGTAATCTTTTACTTATTGAACTGTGGTCTCAGTACATTATTGCTGTTATGCTTGTCTGAGATAATGTGCTCAAATTTCAGAATATACGAGAATTTTGTGTTTTGTGGCTCCTATCAGCCTTCATCAATATTTCACTTGTTGACTTTCTAGGGTGATTCAAAGCCTTAATTAAGCTACGGTTATTTTTTTCTGGACTAAATTACAAACAGAAGCCTAATTAATGATTTTGCTAAAATGTAATGCAGTGGCAGAATTTCTCCCAGCTCCTATTTTTTTCACTCTGAAACCGACCAATTTAGAGCCTATTGCATGCAATTTGTTTTTATGCCTTTACTGTTCTTCTTTTTTTTTTTTTTGAGGAAGATTAGCCCTGAGCTAACATCCACCACCAATCCTTCTCTTTTTGCTGAGGAAGGTTGGCCCTGAGGTAACATCTGTGTCCGTCCTTCTCTACTTTATACATGGGACGCCTGCCACAGCATGGCTTGAAAAGTGGTGCATAGGTCTGTGCCTGGGATCCGAACCAGCAAACCCGGACAGCCAAAGCAGAAGGTGTGAACTTTATGCCACCAGGCTGGCCAGACGTTGTTTTTTCTTCATTTGCTGTTTTGAAATGGTGCTGTGTGCCGCAAGTAAAAGGAGAAGCTCTTATACATGTATTCCTAGTTCCCAGCTCCTGTGACCAAGCCTTGGAGGGTTTTCTTGGATCCACCTCGAGTTCTTGGTTACTAATCGGGTACAAAGAAATCTCAACTGCAAATTTCTACTGTCTGACTAGGACTAAGCTCCTTTTAAAGGGATTTGTGAGGCTGACATATCTGAAGCTACTGTAAGGATTGAGTTACTAGATACAAGAAGACTCCAGATGGTCAGAATTCTTTTCATTGAGCGAATTTAGTCATGGTTCCTACCCCTAAAGAATTAGTGAAACACAGGTAGTCGGATCAACTCAACCTGAGAACAGCCCTATTCTTAGGAGGGACAATCCAGCAGTTTGTGCCTCCCTACAGAAGACACAGCTGATACCAATGGGTGTACATTCGGGTTCACCTTAAGAGGCAGTTTTCACTTGATAAAATTTCTGTATAAAATGCAAAATTGACAAATGTCAGTGGGTCTAGGGGAGAGTGGTGGTGGCAGAGACTGATAGACTAAAACCATCTAGTTATCGGCCCCGGCTAGAAATGTAAATGTCTCCCTTTAATTGGTCTCTGGGAGGATACTTTGCTATCAAGATGTTATATGCAATGTGACCTTGCATGTATGGAATGCTATGGATAGATACATGTTAGTATTATTTATTTCTGACAGGGAGTAAAGTTTTATTTATTGTATAGCAAGGAAATGGAGGCTCAGCGCGATTAAGTGACTTGCTCAATGTAACAAAACATATAAGCAGAAAAGCTGATTCTAACTCAGCTCAGCGTCCTTTCCACTTGACCACAGTCTGGGTAATACCTGCATCTACGCTAATTATGTCTAATGATGCTGTTCAAACAATTGTCAAGAAATTTTTAAGTCATTTTCGCATGGCATTCATAATTGTTTCACATTTATTTTCTTCCCCAGTTCTTCTTACAGAAAAGATGAACGAGCCAGAGGTCAAAGAAGGGGCATTCTCCGGCCCAAGAGATCAGGAGTTCACAGGGTATTAATAAAGGATTAGTCCACGAGAGTTCCTCCCAGAAGCAAGTGAGTCTAGTCCTCTGAATGTAATCCCCAGTAATGTAGGATTTTAATGATATCAAAGTGTTAGAAATAGCCTGAGAAGAGGATGACCTAAGCAGCTCCAAATAGTCCACTTGAAATACTGGAAACGAGAATGTAAAGAATGCTGTTAGCCCCATCCGAGGGAGACACCGTCAGAGGAGCTTAGGTCTCAGATAACTACACGATACGCTGACAAGCGGAGCAAAAAGTCATTTTCCCCAAGTACTGAGAGCGCCCTCCATCCACAACTGCTCGAAACTACCTGCTTCCATTTTCTCTGAAACCAGGCTCAAATCATCTGGCGAATACCAACTTCCCAGACTAGGCTTTTCAACTAAGAAGGAGGTCCCATAGGCAAGGATAGAAGTATCCAGCCATTATAAAAGGCTTTTCTCACACACCAATTTAACACATATTCATTCAACACGCATTGATTGAGTCACACACCCATTCTCAGCACTGAAGAATCAAAAATGACAAAGATACTCCTGCCCCTTATGAGCTGAGAATCTAACTGGCTTATTGGTGCAAATTAGTTTTATGTGAATTTAAAGGGCATGAATCCATTTTATCAGAGCCTAAAATCTCCTGTGTGAGTAAGTCATAGTGATCCAGGTTGAATAACTGAGAAACCTCTGAGAAGTTCACAGGTGAAGGCCAAGCTAGTCTCCCAGCCTAAATATACAAGCATTCAGTCATATCCACATCAATAATGGTGTGTTTTCTCGATAATTCACCAAGCGCTCTTTGCTTTAATAAGACACAGTCAGGCACCTTCAGAGCTCAGCACTGACAGAGAATCTACTGCTGGGAAGGGACGTCTGAGCAAACACACCCAGGTCTCTCCTCCTGAGTTTCTCCTCCCTTCTCGCGTTCTCACCTCTGATTCTCACTCCCCCTCCGGCGAACCCCTTACCGCCTCTCCCTTTAGTGCCCTGAAACAAACATGAACCAATTGGTTTTGTGCATTAGTTTCAGCTGAAACTGGCTGAAACTTTCAGAAAACTTTCTCTACTAAACATTGAAGCAGAACAAAAAGGAAAGAGAAGAATATCATACACACAGGCAAGCTAATTAGGAGAAACGTTCTGACTCTGTCAAAGCTGGTTGGCCTTTGAGACTTGAAAATCCTCTCTCTGGAATTCCCTGGAAAAGGGGAGGCTGGCTTCCAGATCCCAAGGACTAAAATAACCCCACCAGCCAGGTAGCCTGACATCCTCTTTCCAGGACCAGCTGGCCTCCATAAAGGCAGAGTAGGGAAGGAAAAGGCAATCTGTGATTAGACAGGTGAAATAGAGGAGTATAACGAAGTTTCCTGAGTTTGTGGACATCTCAAGATACTGTAATAAAACTAATCTTCATCATGAAATAACTGTGTTCTTCCATTCTCCTGCTGCTTTTGCTAAACAAGTGTGTGGCAATTTCATCAGATGGATTTAATCTGAAAAGGGGCAAGGAATGAGGCCCATGGCACCTCTTTCAACCTTGACAGCAGTGAATTTCTTTCTGGATTCTCTTATTATTTTCAGACTCAGTGACTCTGTGTGCCAATCCAAATACATGCTGCCCTCAAACTGTTCTAGACGGTCCTTCAACTTGGAATTAAGGGCGACGATCAGAATTCGGTGGCTGCAAGAGCAGGTCTGCTAAAGATTTTGTTTCGAACCTTTGGCTAGGAAAAGAAGGAAATCTGCAAAGCCCGTGCATTTACTACCTAACTTCTTTATATCATAGACCACAGATGGTAATCAAAATAAACTGGTTGTGGTATCACAAAATTTCTGTATACACATCTTAATAGACAGTCTGGAAGTGAAGAGAAAGGAAACAAAGCAAAAATACTTGTATTAACAGGAAAAGTATGAAAACAACTAGAGATTAGAAGTTACTGATGAATTGGTCAGGCACATTTAAAAGCTATGGATACCAAAAATAAAAAAATAAGGATATATAGGATATAATATGACTATGTAGAGCCATGATAATGCATATTGAGAAAAAAATAATAATGTATTTCAAACTTTCCAGGAAAAATAAAATTCTATTTATTTATACTGTTCCTCTAAAAAATAAGATATATGCCTTTTTCCCTTGTTTTCTTGGAAATATTTTTTTCGAAATATTAAAGTCATATAGTAGGGGCAGGTTGGTGGCGCAGTGGTTAAGTTCACATGTTCGGCTTCGGCGCCCTGGGGTTTGCTGGTTTGGATCTCAGGTGCAGACGTGGCACCGCTTGGCAAGCCATGCTGAGGCAGGTGTCCCACGTATAAAGTAGAGGAAGATGGGCACAGATGTTAGCTCAGGGCCAGTCTTCCTCAGCAAAAGGAGGAGGATTGGCAGCAGATGTTAGCTCAGGGCTGATCTTCCTCGAAAAAAATTAAAAAAAAATAAATAATTTACAAAAAATACTAAATAAAATAAAGTAAAAATTACCCATAATCTTAGCACCAAGAAGGAATTATTATTCTTAACATCATAACATTATTATTAATATTTTGATGTATTTCCTTCCAGACACTTTTTTTTGGAGGCATAAACCTCATTCTAGCAATTCCACAAAAGCTTGAATATTACAAAACAATCTAAAAGTTGAGTTTTAGACAAATAACAAGCTTTAATGTCTTGAGAGGAAAGAAGATGAAAACAAAGAGGTAACTATCATTTGATGTTTATTTTCTTATTTTCACTTTTTGCTGAGCAAGATCAGCCCTGAGCTAACACCCATGCCCGTCTTCCTCTACTTTATATCTGGGATGTCTGCCACTGCATGGCTTGACAAACAGTACATAGGTCCACACCTGGGATCTGAACCAGTGAACCCCGGGCTGCCTAAGCAGAACGTGTGAACTTAGCCGCTGCACCACTGGGCTGGCCCTTACCATTTGTTGTTTAAAAGTCAGCTAAGGAAGTTGTCATGCCTGAGAAACTGGTAGAGTTGCTAATTCACTGGTAGGAAAACAATTGCTAACCCACTGCTGTAAGTTCCACTTGGCCCACATTACCCTCCTTAGTTTGATCCAACCGTCAATAGACCTCTGAAATTTTTAAGAATGCCATTCATTCTCAGAAAATAACATTTATTCTTTCTGTTCAGTCTCAAGTCACACAACCTACTGGCATGCCTAAACCTCAACACATGCTGTAACATATACAATCCATCATCAAAAGAAATATACATGTGTGTGTATATGTATAAGTATATATGATATATATATGTAACATGTCTAAGTAATATGTATCTGCAGGTGTGTATGTAAATGCGCGTGCAAACGTACATCTATAACACGCATGTGTATGTATCCCCTGCGCTAGAGCATTTTGTCAGAGTCTGGCTCTCAGGCCTTGCTCATCCCTAGTGCCGGTGAAGGGCTGAAACATTTTTCCTGAGCCTGAAGATTCAGTTGTTACTTATGTTTTATTATGATTTACATAGCTATCATTTTATTCCGGAGAGAAGGTTATCAATCCTAGTGATGTCCTTTTAATTCCAAGGGAATGGAAGATGGAAATGTATTGTCAGAGGCCCAAGGCTAAGAATATGCAGATAATCAGAAAGCCTTGAGAATAACTGTCTTCGGTATTTATAAACAACACTGATACATTATGTGCATAACTAAAGAGAAACAGCTAGCTGATACAGACTTCAAGGAGAAGGAGATTATAACTGTACATGGAGAAGAAAAATTGAAACGAGCTCCCTTCAAAAAGCCCATGTGATACGAAAAGTAAGTAACAAAGTCATAACATAAGGAACCCAATGCCTGAAGAATGCAGAAAGATAAAATCAGTGACATTGTACTTATTTTTTCTTTTGGTGAACTTCGTCATTGGAAATATTTCCTTTCTTCCATTTTGAAGATTTATAATGCAATTCTTTATGCTTGCAAGCTGGCCCCTAAAAACTGTTTCCTCAAAATGTTTAAAACTTTTCAACGTTGGTGTTTTTAAATTTTTTAAAGACAAGAAAATAAAAAAAAAAAAAAAGGAGAGAAAAGACCCACACGAGGAACTCCAAGTCCTGCCAATTTTTTCTTCCTGCCAAGTCCTATTAGTATAAATGAACGGTTTATTTTAAGAAATGCCTGATAAATTACTCTACACAATCAGTAATGAGGGTACTGTCAGCAGAGGAGAATCATTTCCAAAATTTACTTGGCATTAAGGAACTAGCGCCTTCTAAGCTCAAACTGGGTTATGTGGCCCTAGCCCCTGTGGATTCCATAAATCTCTCCCTTCTTCTCAGAGGACAGAGGGATCAGCCGATATGTGTAAGCGCTGAGGTTTCTCTGTGTCAGCTTACGGTTTTTGAAAACTGCAACAAAACATAGTCATTTTCAAACTTTCCTTGTCAACAGTTTCTACCACTATTCACAGAGTTCCTTTTCTTCTTGGGCTCTGCCCCAGAGGAAGATATTAAAGACTTCAGGTTATTATAGTAAAATAAAAAAACGCAGGCCAGGACAAAACAGAAAACAGCGTGAGGTGAAAAAGAAAAGGTCAAAGAGCTTCACGTATCTTTTAGGACATAAACATTCACTCAGTGCCCGATTCATATCCAATGTGACATTGGAAAAATACAATTGCAGTGATGTCAAGACTGCAAGTCACTTTGCAAACATAACAGCAAAGGAGAGCAACAAATTACCACTTCTTCTGGAAAAAGCAAGCAACAAAAAAATGCATAATTTAAAGACTCTGTGGATAACGAAAACCATTAGAGCTGCAATTCAACAAGGAAAGACGAGAGTCATCCTTAGTGGCTTCTCCACAGTTCCCCTATGACAGCATGCTCCTATTGACATATCCATCATGTGAAGCCCGTTGTATTTTTATTAATGAAAACCCAGAACCGAGATCTCAGAAATAAAAGACATGTGGTGGTATCCTCCATCCCCAAACACTAATGGAAAACTACCTGTCTTAAAGCTTTATTTTTCTAAAGGGAGAAATAGGTACGTGTCCTTTGTGATTAATTATGGCAGCAAACCCCTACAAAGCTGCTGCGGGAATGAAGAGTTTAAAACTTGGAGTCTGTTATCTGTAAAGCTTTTTTGTGCTCTTTAGAGGAATAGCATTATAAAAGTTAATGTGCAAATAAAATAAACAAATACCTCTAGTCCTTGCCCACCCATGAGCAGTGCAGACTGGTTCCCCTCAGTTTTCCTTGGCCCACTTATAAATCCCCCAGTGATGGACTCCTACTACTTTTGCCGTAAGACTATTTTCCAGCCACCGTCTAAAAGACTTCCACTTACTCTTAGCAGTGTCTGTATAATGTTTGTGGTGACCCTGCATAGAAATCTTGTTAGGCCTCCAAGTAGGAGACCAAAGTGTTTCACACAATTTATACTACTCATATTTTGTATTTAATATGTTTAAACACTAGGATCGGAGTTCAGCGTTTAATGCAATGCAGTCTGTATACAAGCTGACTAAATTACAGATGAACAGAAGAGATGCTGCATACTTCCTCCAATCTTATAGCGAGAGGAAAGATACCAGCTCTTCTTGGGAAATATTTACAAGTTCCAAGCATTCTTAGCATCATTAATAAGCAAACTTCACAACGGTCCTTAAAGGTCATTGAGGGGGATGGATTCCCATTTTGCAGATGAGGAAACTGAGATGGGGAAAGAGGTTGGGGGACTTTTTCAAGAGCAGGAAATAAACAGAGGCAGGAAATAAACAGGACCCAGCAGGATCTCAGACCCCTGAGCCATCCTGCCTGATCTATTTCTCCAAGGTCGCTGCCCAGAACACCACCTGCCACCTCCTCACAAAGCTGGAAGGTGGGAGTGTTGGTCAAGGTCCATGCTAACATTCCTTAGGTAGCCAGAAGGAAACTGAAAGGGCTGGATACATGTCCTCTAATCATGGCTCAATTTTACTTGGTAAAAAGCATCCAGAAAATAACAAGGGAGTGGAAAATCTCCTCCTTATCCAAAAGACACTCAGCCTCGTCTTACCTATCGCACAAATATGTTTCTACAAACAAATTTTACTTCAAGGCTCTCAGGTTTGATCCCAAGTTACTACTAACATCATGTTTCATTAATTGAAAAGGTCAGGGTAAGAAAAGCTGAGGCTTCCTTTACTCCGAGCCTATGATCCACACTATCTTCTGATCACTTACAGAGCGCACAGCAGAATGTAGAGTCCTTTCTGTGTAGTCTCACCTCACCTCTGGGTGACAGAGAACCTTCCTAGATCATTAAATTATGAAATAAGCCAATGACGATAATTATAGGAAAAAAGAGTGCTTCTGAAATGATTCTACCTCTGCCAGAAAAAAAAATGTGAATATGGATGAAATTTCACGTGGGCTAAATGTCATAGTTAAACGTCTAAACACAGCTTTAGACCTACTGTCAGCTCTGGAGCCAGCTTTGGAAGCGTCTACCGCACTGTTACAGGCTTCAGTTGATTCTCATGATTCTACTTCTAGGTGTGGTCATTAAACTCACATACCTCCCAGGTGGCTGGAAGCACAGGTATACCGAAGAGGCTGTAGAAGGCAGCTGCGAGGTGTACAGGCTGATTCTGCAACCTCTGGCCACAGCTGATTAAACCAATAGGGCCCTGACTCAAGGGCATCCAATCCCTGGGTCTCAGTCCACGTGACATTGTGATCAGTGAGTTGGCTTGGAAAGACAAGCTGTGCCCAAGTCCTCCGTGTGGAATTGAGAACTGGGAAGCTAAGCCACTGAGCCAGTTAGCTGTGGCCACTACCTCTAACAAGTAGTGGTAGGCAGAGCTGGTGGCCACTAAAGGCCAAGGGTCTGCTGGATTTATGCAGAGGAGTGACTATGAAGGCACAGAGAAAGGCAGGTGGGAAAGCAGAGGAGAGCGAGGCAGGGCCCTGTGACTCAGAGACAGATGCAAGGGCGCTGCAGCTCAGCTTCTGCCCTTGCTAAAGCTGGTCATTCAGCTTCTCCCATGCACAAACTTTCGATAAATCCTCCTGCACGTGAGACAATTTAAGTGCACGTCTGTTTCTTGTAACCAAAAGAGCCTTGAGAAGAACAAAGGCCCCCAAAGAAATGATTAAAGACCTCTGGGGAAGTCCAACCGTTGTGCAGTCCAGCCCCAAGCACACACAGCTCTCCCCAGACCCACAGCAGCGCCAGGACTCCTGGAAGAGGGTGCCCCCTAGTGCAGCTCCTGGTCGCTTAGAGGACTTCAAGGAGTTTGTTCTTTCTCCAAAATTTATATGACATATCCCTGAAATTTAATGCTACTCACACTTAGATTGAAAGATAAGAAAAACAAATCAAACTGAGTAAGAAAGAAATCCAAGTAAGGAAACTTAAGTAGGAATATGGCCATTCAATTTGTATCTGATGTCTTTTTACTCTAACACTCCACTAAAAGGCACGCGTTACCTTAGCACTTACTGTGAGGAGTTTATCCTGACGCTCACAGAAAAGGTAAGCGTGGCCTCCTGGTGCACACCTCCACAGGGCGCCTTTGTGCTCAAGCTAAGGAGAAAAAGTAACTAGGAACTATCTCTAGAGACTGATTTCTGAGTCCTGACCCAAGGATATGAGTTCCAGCAGGGTTTGGGAAACATAAATCTGAGCAATCTCTCCAGATGATGTATAATGAAAATCTGTCTATAGAAGAGAAGCGAATTCTCTCTTATCCCTGCTTCTGGGAGTGGGATTTTCAGCTCAAAACTTCCTTTCTTCACAAAGCATTTTTTCATAGACGCGATCCCCATTACACCATTCTAGAGCTTCTAAGGATTTCAGGGCCTTCTCTGTGGTTCACTATTCACTACAAACTATCTTCCCATTAAGGTTTCAAAGTGCTCCCTGAGGAGAAAAATCTATGTCGGTCTTGATGTTTATTACATGAGGCATTCCCCCGCGGATGGCAAATTGATTTTACCCTGCATGCCAACCCCAAATGATTGCTTGAGCCCTGTGCCAAGAAGGGCTCTTTAAAGCCAAGTGGCCTCTGCGCCTGGTGGGGAAGAGCCCAGGATTGATTAGCAATGTCTGCCACAGGCATGGGAGGGAAAAGAGCAAGCATGCTAGGCACCGGCCAACTTTAGTTTACACATTTAATGTACGAGCAAGTGTTTGAATGAGCGAACTGCATTTTTGAGCCTAGCACAAAACTATTCAGCTTCAAATATCCCTTCCAGGTAGAGGTGTTGACATTTAAAGCTAAAATAATATATAGAACATAACACTGTTATAAAACTTGTTGCCTCTAGGTTCTGAAAAAGTAACAGTAACTAATTAATAACTGAAACTTCCAGAAGAATATGAAAACTCAAATCCAGGAAGTGGTATTTTTCTCATGATGTGAAAGAACCACATGCCAAAGAGAAATAACCATAAAAATGAAAAAAAAAAAGTAATGATGTAATAAACTTGGGCTTGAATCCTAAAAACACTCAAAAATCCTCTCAATCTAAACAAGGCTGGCTTTTCCCTTCAGAACACATGTGCTTTTTTTTCTTTCTTCCTTATTTTGATAGTTGAGAAACTGAGGGATAGTGGAAAGATAAAACAGATTCACAGGCCCCAGTGTGGATCTATAGTGGATTGTGGGCATAGAAAATAAAAGGGTTGATTTGGAGCTGACTGGTTTTGGCCCTTAGACACCTGGAATCCCCAGCTGACTTTCCCCGGGGCAGGATGGACTGTGTGCACACCACCCAGCAGGAGACTGGCAAATGTCTGTGATGGGCAGGCCTCAGGGGAATGGTCAGGAGATTAGCCGACATTGACGGGTAGCATGTCTCAACCAAGTGGATTCTTTAGAACAGGAGCTTTGAAACAGGAAAAGAAATGCAGTAACAATTCCAGAAGCTACACCATTTCTGAAAGCCTCAAGTTTGTTCAAAATATGTGTCGAGTGCCTCCCTCTGACAGTATCTGCTGACTTGACTTTATGTTGCTGCTTCTTAAAGGAATTTGGAAGACTGCACCTATATTGACTTATTTATACTTCCATGAGAGGAGATTAAGGACAGAAATAACCCACTCACTTCACACGTAAGCCAGAAACAGTTTAATATCTTGGGTTTGCCCTCCAAAAGGCATAAAGTGCATCCGTCTAAAATCAGACCAGATTCTCTCCCCTGAAGAAGAAAAGCAAAGCAGTGGTATGGTGCAATGATTTTAGAATGCACTCACATCCATTGGAACACTGTCCTGCCACTCACCAGCTGTGTGACCTTAACCATGTCCTTAGCCATCGGAACCTTGGTTTTCTGATCAGTGAAACAGAGAAAATAGCATCTACCTTGCAAGATGAAAGAATATTTTTAGAATAGTGTATGTTAGGCACCTGATCCAGTGTCTGACAGTTAGCACTCACTGAATAGTAACTATTAGCTTATAGATATACTTCTTAGGATTGCTAGCTGTTAGCAAGAGAATGCTTGTGGAAGTTTACCTTTCCAGAAGAGAAACTGGGACTCCATGTCCTGCCAAAGACCTCAGGTATAAGTCAGTGGCTGAATCCAGAAATAAAATACATCTACTTGTAAACCAGGGTATGTAATTGGACCAAGGACACCCCACTATTTTGAGCAGAACTCATTAGCGTATGCCGGCTCTTAAGACCACCTCCTTTTAATACAAGCCACATCAGTGGTTACAGATGGTAAATTAGTAGATTTATCTTTCAAAACCTTCATTGATATTCAGGCAACTCTTGTGGTTCTCAAATATAAGTTTCTTTTGTTTTTTTGATTTGTTTGTTTTTGGTAATTCTTCTGTGCAGAAACAAACTCCAGTAGTACCACAGCTGAAATTGCATGGAATGGCAGTTACCAAGAATAAATATTAAATATGACTGTGACATATACATTTTCCAATAACAAGCCTTTGGTCCATGTAAAGGTTTTTTGTTGTTGCTGTTTCACAATTTAAAAGATGTGAATTACTTTAATAACTTTTTCCCCCTTTTTTCCTAAATGTCAGTAATGGGAGGGCAGTAGTGGTCATGAAAACTCAAGATCCTTTACACCTTGATGGACAGAACAAATTCGTGTTCTTTGCCAAAATACCTTAGTCATTATATCTCACAGTTGCAGTATTTGGGGTAAATGGAAAATATGAAACTTGTGGAAAAAGCCAACAGAAAATCAAAATCCAGAATTCTTTTCAAGGCCTTATAATCTGTATACAAACACTATCAGCACCAGAAATAATTCTGTTAGGAAATGTAACTACATCCAGGCAAGACACAGTGTCTTTGGCCTACAGGTTCTACGTGAGCATCTAAAAACCAAAATGTAGCAAAAATCCACACAGTCAGCAGTCTCCCAATCTCCACAATGAGTAATGAGAAAATGACAGATTAATTTCCTGGGAGACTGGCGGCTGGAAACTTCTCAGGGTCAATTTTTAACGTCTCTTCCAAAAAGGAAAACAACAGATATATGTATATTGTTATACTTATTGAGCCCTCTTTTATGTCAATTAGAGAAAATCTTTTATTTTTAGTTTGCCTGCTACTTTGGAAGAAATGTTTTTGGCCATAATAACTTTGGGGCTTTCACTAGATAAGTTAAATCTACTTTATAGAATTGTTTATCTTCCTCGTGACTTGCAGAGGAATTTTTTATAACTCATGATAAAAGGGAGGGAAGACTGACTTCCAAAACTCTGAAAGAACAATAAGCTTTACACAATTTTGGTGAGTCTTAAATTAGGGAAAAAGAGAAGTGTATCAAAAGAAAGATTTCGTTTCCCAGATGAATTAGGTAATATTGTGGAATCCTAAAATCTGAGGCAGTCCGTTTGCCCTCACTAAAAGTTGTTCAACACATTTCTGTACAAAGCAGATTTATAGCCTCCATTTTCACTCTGATTTCCTGCTTCTCTGTCCATTCACCAAGCCAGTGTTTGGAAGCCTAAAATGGCTATGTGCAGTGTTTTAAGAGTTGACCTAGGAAGTGAGCACCCCTCTGGGAGCAATTTGATTGGCTAATACTAGTTCTGAGGCCGGTACGTGAATCTTTATGACTGCACAGCTTCAGGAATGAATTACTTGACCTCAGCTTTCTCCATAGGGGGGCACACCTTAATTTTCCACGCTAATTTTCAAATGGAATGACAAAAACACTTTACCTATCTAGAGGTCAACTATTCCACAAACTCAACTACTTGGAACACAGACAGAAAGCAAGTAAAAAGGTATCTGTGCAGCCAAAAGTGATGTCAGAAAAACCCATAGATTTTCCCCATTGGGGTTGTTAATCATTTAGAACAAATTTACCTTGATTTTATTAACAATGCTAATCGCTATACTGATGTTGCTTTTAAGCCTATGGAAGATGAGAAGAAACAAGCAATAAGTGAGAAAAAGGGACTAACAGAGGCAATAAACTGAGAAGAATTTGACGTCAAAAAAGACACTAATTCAAAAATTATAGAAAAAGGTCAAACAATTCCGTATGCCTCAACAGACCAGGAGGACATCACTTATTACATTGTTAAAAAATTAACATTCCTAATAATTATAAAAACAGGAAAAGTTTAATTTTATTCAATCCACATTAAATAAGACAGCCAGGAAGGTATTTAAGACATTTTATAAAATTCCATCAAATAAGAAAAACACTTCAAAAGAATTAGCACTTGGAAAGATTAAGTCTGGTCATCTAGCCATCTTTATCAATTGATTAATCAATCTATACAATATATTCACTGTAGAACAACTCATTCCCTCAGAAAAAAAAATATTTTTTTTTTGAGGAAGATTAGCCCTGAGCTAACTGCTGCCAATCCTCCTCTTTTTGCTGAGGAAGATTGGCCCTGTGCTAACATCCGTGCCCATTTTCCTCTACTTTCTATGTGGGACGCCTACCACAGCAAGGCTTGCCAAGAGGTGCCATGTCTGCACCCGGGACCTGAACCGGTGAACCCCAGGCTGCCAAAGCAGAATGTGTGCACTTAACCGCTGCACCACCAGGCCGGCCCCAGAAAAAAAAATTTTTTAAATGCCAAAAGCTAAATCAATTGCAGCAGGTCAAATTATTGAGCTTGAGAAAGGCTATATACCCAATGCTGGATGATCTAACTAATACAAAGAAAGGCTTGTGAGCTCAAACATGGAAATCTCTCCCTCTCTTTTTCTTTAAACCAGAAGCACATTCTCCTCCAAAGAACAAAGGCCTTTATCTATAAACCACAGGAACATGAAACATTCTGCAAGACTTGAGTACGGGCTTGTATTCAGCAGGTGGTAACAGGAATATGGGAACCGTAGCAAGAAATTGAGCTTTCGAGGAGAATAAGTTGCCCTCTTTCCTACCCCTATGTGCTTTTGGTGTGGAAAATGAGGAAGAAGGGAGAAATGAAGGAAAGCACGTGCTGCTGAGGATGGAGAAGAGAGCTATAAATTGACTGACTCCTTCAGGAAGTGCAAGGAGAATTATGAATAATTATGCGAGAACAACAGGCGTAGATGGAGACAGTCCCAGGCAAACAGTAACATATGGTCACCCTAATTTTGAAGAGCAAGGTGAAAAATGATTTGCTAGTTAATTGTCCTCTAATAATTCTTGAGGTAGAGGGTGATGGAAAAATATAAACAGGTAATTCACAAAAATATTCCATAGGATACCCTAAAGAAATGGTCTCCCCAATTCTTATGGTCATTCACTCATTAACTCAGTGAACCTCAGTTGATATCTACTGTAACACATTACAATTTTTAATATAATCTCCTTCCCTATTGATTACAAGTTTTTAAAAGCAGGTAGTGTGTCTTTTTTTAAAATTATATCTCCATTAAGTGTTACATATTTTATTTCTTCAGTAGATGATAAATATCTGTTAATTATCAAAAGAGTAACCTAAAGAAAAATGAAGACCTACATATTGAAAATCATAATTACACTTTTATTCTCCCATCTAATCTTAAATTAATCTTACTAGGGTGAAATTAGTTGCTTGAACTTAAAAAGTGCTATAGGATTCTGGATTTCTCCAGACTACAGTACTTACCTTTCCAGTATTGATAATCTCATGGCACTATTAAAATATATTACAGAAGAGAGGCATAGCAGAAAAAAAAATTGCTAGAAATGAAATTATGTATTTTTATTACTCAGTAGGTTTGTACTCAATAGATTTATTAGCTAACCTCTTAACTTAGTGTTATGGTCACCTACATGTTTTGGTTGCATTGATACTGACTATGGTCCACATATAATCTGCTGCATTTTAATGAATTTAACTAACATTAATTTCCCTTGATTACGTTTTTCTAAACTATCTTTACAGAGAAAGGTGGGGTGGGGGTGCAGAAGGAATTTAAGTATGCTTTGTTATGTGCACAGTTCTAATTTTTCAAACTGTGAAATACACACACACACATACATACAACTATACTCTCTTATATTTGGAAACATCCTCTATTAATTTCCTAGGAATTCCTACAAAACTATTTTAAGAGCACAAAATACAGTACACATTACCTTAAAACATCTTTTCAAATCTCAAAATTTCTGGGACACTGGCATCTGCAACTTTTCAGGGTTAACTCATTTATTCATTCAATATAAATAAACTTTAATAGCTACCGTGCTTGGCAGTAGAGTGATAAAAACAGAGCTCCCACCTCAAATTGCTCACAGTCCAGTGGGAGAGCCAGCCAAGGTAATAAAGGTGTTTGACGCGGTTAGGAAAGGTATTCACAGGAGGTTTAGGAGCACAGAGGAGAGACAACTAACACAGTCAGGGGAGAGGAACATGTTCCCAGAGCAGGAGCCATATAATTTGAGTCTTAAATGACAATGGGACAGATATGGCTGTTGTCCATTAATACCCCTTCTCTCCTTCCATAGAAATAGAGCATCTAGTTTTTGGTAAGGCAAATGCCACCCCTCATCCCCAGGATAAACCTACACTTCCCAGACTCTTTCCAAATGACTAAGTACTCGTTAATGTACGTGAGTAGATATAATGATAACTTTCAGAAGCCTCCCCAAAAAGATAGCTGGGAGTGCTCTTTGCTCCTTTCCTCTTTATGCTTTCCTCCATCCCTCTGTCTGGAATATAGATGTAATGGCTGGAGCTCTAAATACCATTTTGTGCTATGAAGACAGAGACCATACTCCAGGGGTGCCAGAGCAATAGCCAGAAGGAGCCTCATTTCCTGCAGACATCCCAGAGCAGAGATGCCACACAAGTGCCGAACTGACCACTTCTGAGCCATCATGGGAGAGAGAATGAAACCTCTATTTAAGATGTGTTATCTGAGGTCTCTGTTATAGACAAACAATCCTGGTGCAGCTGAGTAGAAGTTGTCTAGGCAAAATAGAAAATAAAAGCCACTCACTACAGGGAAAACAACACGTGAAAAATAACAGAGGAAAAATAGCATGGTACAGTCAGAAAACTTGACAGGTTCAGCATGCGAGGGATGCAGGGAGGAGATAGACGGGAGAGTCCCAAGCTTGATCCTCAAGAGGCTTGTATGTCATGCTAAGAGTGGATTCAATTATAAACGCACAGAAGTCATTCCAGCACACATGTAAATTAAGAAGGAAAAATTCCATTAGAAAGGAGAGACTTTACGGACAGGCTTAATCCAAGAATCGGCAACTAGCGTTGGGAGAGAGAGCTCTATTTCCTCCATTGGCGTGTAAACTTCTGGCGTTCGCTAGCGTGTTTGGAGCTCAAATAAAATTCCAGGCAGAGTTTAGAGAAAGGCAGGGGTATTAGTTTTCTATTACCACTGTAACAAATAATCTCAAAGTTAGTGGCTTTAAACAATCTAAATTTATTTTCTTACAGTTATGGAGGTCAGAAGTCAAAAATGGACCTCAGTAAGCTAAAGTCAAGGTGTTGGCAGAGCTATATTCCTTCTGCAGGCTCCAGAGGAGAATCCATTTCCTTGTCCTTTGTCAGCTTCTAATGGCTGCCTACATTCCTCGGCTTCTGGCCCCTTCCTCCATCTTCAAAGCACACTACTCCAGTCTCTGCTTCCATCATCGCATCTTCTTCTCCTCTGACTCGGACCCCTCCTGCCTCCCTTTTACAAAACTATTGTCATCATATCCAGGATAACCTTCCTAACCAGAGATCCCTAACTAAGCCACATATGCAAAGTCTCTTTTGCCACATAAGCTAACATTCACACATTCCAGGGATCGGGACATGGGCATATTTGGGGAATATTGTTCAGCCTACCACAGCAGGGAACCAGGCAAAAATTCCAGCTTATGAAATGGGAAACTTGAATTTTGATTCTAGCTCAGTCATTCACTTTAAAAGCCACTTAAGTCAATTTCCGACTCTGCACTTAAACATAACATTCCCGCTGAGTGCCCACTTGCTTCTTCTTTGATTGAACTCCACTGTTACTGTGACATTCACTTTCCTGCATGGAAGATCAACACACCCTGCTTCTTTTTCCTTACTGTTCCACATGTGAAAAAGTTTGTCTTTATTCTGAGCCCAATTCCCTTCCCTATGACATCTGTTCGTCCTAACTCTGTCCTCCGAAGGCACATCCCTTGCTAAGTTAACCATGGATCTGCGACTTCTCCTAATAAACATGCTTGGCACAGGACATGATTTCAAGGTCCTTGCTCTGCTGGTGGCTCTCTCCTTGAAGAACAATTGGTCACCCGTGCCTCCCCCAGAAATTATGCTGTGCAGTAGTCTGACAGGGCAGGGTGCTGGATGTCTGTTTGGATGCCTGATTAGGTGTTTCCATAGAAAAAGGAATGGCATAAATATATTAGATGTAGTATGAATGTGTCACCAGCAGCATCAACCATAACATGAAAGCACGCAGATTACAATACGGCAAACGCAACATTATTTGAAAGTAAATGAACTAATTTGTGGCCCAGTTTTTAAGCACTCAGCATGGTCTTGATAGCAAATAATCTTTTAGAAAGCATCACATGGTCTTGGTCATGTTGAACATACCTGCTTCCTAGACACGGTGATGGAAAGATAAGGTGGGTCCGCGGGCTCTTTAAAACATGTTGGTTGTTGGCATCTAGCTGTCTCAACAAACTAAACTCCTGGATGGTTTTGCTCCCTGGTCAAAAGGTGACTCCCAAGGTGGCCTTGGGAAGTTGAAACGTCACCCTGATGTCCTTCATAGAGATCGAGAGTCCGAAGGGCCATCAAGGACCCCAGAAACTCCTGGGAAGTTGTCCAGGGCATGAGAAACAGTCTCGATTTCCTACAGACTGACTGCCATGACCCCTCCAGGAGCAGTTACTGCCTCTTCCGCTGAAGCTGTGGAAAGTTCTGAGAAATAGGTCATTAAGCAGCTTGAAGCCCACTGCCTTGGACTCTTACCTGCTGAACAGACTTGAGCTGGAAACATTCTCTGGGAGATGCTCTGCGTCGCTTTCTGCCCCTTGATACTCCTCCCTGACTTCTTCAGAGCCCGGGACTCGGGACTGTGCTTAGAAGACGCGGAGCTGGTCCGGTCCTCTCTCTGTGCTGCAGGCCCAGGCACTTGCTTGACTTTGCCGCAAAATCAATTCTTGCCTTTTGCTCAAGTTTTGAAAAGTGGGTTCTGCCTTCTTCCCTGGGGCTCAGTTCTGCCCCTAAAACCATTCTGGCAGCCTTGTTCTTCCAGGATATGGGAAAGTCAGTGAGTCCATCTTGCTCTTGCCTTTGTCTTTCTTTTACTAGGACTTGACTTCTGCTCCCAAATACCAGACCTCTGGCCAAGCACAAGAATTTACCTGAGGTCCACTGCATGCTATTTGCTAGGATTCTGTGAGGTTCCTTGAACATACGATCTCTGCTTATGTGTTTTGTCACTGCCTGTCAGGGCACCTTGCCATCTCTATGACACCATATTTACCAGTTATCAAGCCCCACCTGGTGGGTTAGTGTTCTTTTCACTGCACATAAGCAGGAGGGGAGACCCAGAGGTGGGTGTGCCATCCCTCTGACCCACACCAGGGTCCCTGTCCAGTTCCCAGTTCTCACATCATTGGGCTGTTCTGTCCTGCTAGCATGACCAACCCTGCCACTCTCCTCTGTGGTTTGACATAAGACCCAGGCATCCCATGAGAGATCCTTTGAATGAATGGCATTTTGAAAAATGCCCCATTAAGATAATGTTTGGAGACCTAAGCCTTAGGAATACCATACAGTTTTTTTTAATATCACATGATTTACATTCTATAGGCATACCTTTTGTGTATAGAAGTACATAAGGAGGGTTTTTTTTTTCAAGTACAGGAATTAATATTATACTTTTTATTAGAAAATTCTATGAAGAGACCACCTATATTATTAAAAAGAAAAAAATTAGGAGGTTGATCCCTACTGGTGTATTTGCTTTTACTATTGTGGTTTAGGTAAACATTTCTCTTTCTTTGCAAAATACAGACTTAAAGGTCTTAAGTCACCACAACATTTTCAAAAGCACAAAGCAAGTAAATAAGCTAGACAATACATAGTCAAACATTTCTTGCATTAGATGTAGAGATATTGCAGTTATACAATCATCATCATTATAATATGGTCTCCTTAAGTATGAACTCCAGTTTTCACGCCTACACTACTATGTCCAATCCATTGCCTTCATCCAACGTCGCTAAATTTCTCATGATGCAAAGTGGATGTCACAGATATGATAATAGCAATAACTAAGACTTATATAATAAGTAAAATGTTTGACACAGCATTTAAATATGCCAAGTAAAAAAACATACACCTCAAATTGCAAATATAGGCCAGGAGAACAGAATGAGGCTGCTTATACTAAAATATGTCTATCTGCTAAAGTCTAAAGCTGGTTGATTTTCAAATTATCCAGGAGTTGTCTATATTTACCCTAATAAAGTGTCATAGGGAAAAAAATATTTGTTTCAAGGGCTTAATTATCACGAACATATTGAGATTTACCTTTTTTACTGGAAAACTATAATACATTAATGCTGAAATTTGTAAGAATTTATCTATGAGAGAGAAAAGACTCAACAGGCATAGTGCCCATTTATAAGGATAGAATGTTGAATTTTGTTGTAACACCAGGATTGACACCAGGATTTGAATGGATAACATGCATTGCTTTTTCTTCACTCTTTTGGGGGGGTGTCATAGTTTCAACCACGTTATATTGGAATGTAAGAATAAAAAGTTACATTGTAACAGAGTTCCATTGTGTTTAAATAGAAGAACACTGTGAAATAAACTTTTTCCTTTTCCCACCTCACACCAAAGGTTAAATGTTGACATTTCCTTTCTTATACGTGAGTATTTAATAAGAGTAAAGAGGAGCCGTCCAAAGAAAATACATGGCTGAAAACTTAGAGGGTGATGCTTGATACTCAGGAAAAGCACAGGAAGAGCCGTGTGGTCAGAGGATTTCCCTGCATAGAAGAGAAGGCGCACAGGTTGCCTGGAGAGAAAGATTGAGACCAACTCAGAAACTGTTCAAATATGTGTATTCCTTCGATTTTTTGCACTCATAAATTGCAGTTTCCCCCTTTATTTGCCTTCCTTTAATCTTCTTTGTTTTTTCTTCCTATGCCCTTTTAAATAAAAACAAAGGAAACAAATGACAAGAAGGAGTCAAGTTTGCTTTTTGTATTGGTTTGGAAACCTCTGATTCTAAACAGTTAATTTTTCTTTTGGATCAAGTATTGGAATAGACGATATAGAGGCCCAAATGTAAGTTGGTTATGGTTGATTTCAGGGGAAACGCACGGCTTTTTTAAAATGGTGTGGCCCTGCCCGCATCTGTATGGGGCTCCCCGGATCCCAGGAGGAAGATCCAGGATGACTGATGGCAACGAGCCCAAGAAGCATCTTCAAGTGACGTTTGTTTCTGTTTTGTTGTGTTTTTTAATCAGAATCCAGTTCCATGGAGAATATCTTGTTATTCCAACTGAAATGGCAACCTCTGCTTTGGAGTTCCTATAATTTTAATTTGATTTAAGACCAAAAGTGTTTAAATGACAGCTCTTTTTTTTTTTTGGTCTTACTGGAAAATTTCACAATTAGAGAGGTAGAAAAATAAGCCAGAAAGAAAACTGTGTGTAAGTTACTGCAAATGAAGGGAAGTTAACTAATAAAAACTATTGCTGGATCTAAAATGCCAAATATGGAGTAAGCTGTCACTGAACTTTCTGAGGACTTAGGGGCCCTATGGCTATACATGGGCAAAGGAGACTCAGAAACACTGCAGCGCCATTCTGATTCTAACTTGAGCGACCAAAAACATAAGGAACCTCTAAAATTGGAAGAATAGAGAAAGATGAGCTTCCAGCACCACCGGGGAGAAGCTCTCTCCCCAGAAAGGGCACGTTGCTCCAACCTGAGGCCTGCTTTGGAGAGCTGGGCATGAGTCCCACTGAAATCTTGCTCATGTCCAGGAAACTGACAGCTCACCTTGGACACCAGGGGGCAGACGGAGGAACTAGGACTGGTGTCACCTCTATTGGGAGTGTCCACAGGGAAGACGCTGTACCAGTTCAATACAGAAAACAGCTCCACTCAAACTCCATTTAAAAAATATAATCTTCAGGATTATATCGTTTTGTTCTTAGAGTCTATTCCACACCACTCTCTTGAGTGATTTCAGAAGAATTGTTTAAGTAACATATATTTTTTTACCTTCCTTTAGGATCTGGTTTTTCCATCAGTACTAATATACCGTTTATACTTTTTTTTAAAGAAAAGAAGAGAGCATTATAAAGATAGCCAAAGAAGATGATATATATCATCTCTGCTAAGGTCCTGCTATGGAACTGAATTCTTTAGATTTGAAATGCGTTCCACGAATGTAAATGACATAAGCAGTCAGTCCTGATGGTTAAACAAGGCGGATGAGGTCACAGTAACACTGATGGGCTGTTTGTCTCAAATGTCCTATAAATAGGAATGTGAAATTAATTTTTTTCAATCTACAATTCTCTCTACTCAAGGAGAACACTCCTCAGTGGTAAGCTGAAGTAAAGTATTTAATAGAGAATGGTTAGAATTTGAGTTGTCATTTCCATGCTTGTAATATGGGAACTTCTAACTGAAACAAAAAGTATAGCAAAGGGCACATTTCCCAAATTTCCTGTAAAATGCATGACTGCTGGATGACACTTTTGGGGGAATTTTTTTTTTCATCTTCTAATCAAGTCGACTGCAATTACCTCCCCCTGCTGTATGTACGCTGTAGGACAGTTGGGAAAGAGGGCTTTACCAGAGGCCTGCTATTGTAACAGCTGGTGGCTTTGGCATTTTCACATAAACACGCAAGCCAAAGAGGAATTTCTCCTTTAAAATTGGCCCCATTTCCCCCTTCCTGGGACATTCCACAATGCCACCAACAATGAAGCGCTCAGAAAAGAGGAATCATTTCTGTTTATGTGAAAATAGATCTGAACTTCATGAAGCAAGGGAAGAAATAACAGAAAGCTTCTAAGACCACAAAGAGAAGTTATAATCAAATCTGGAAGCTGTTTGCGAGATCGGACAGAGCTCCTCCATGCACCAGCTCTGAATGCTCAGGGAGCTGGAGCCAACTGCCCTTTTTCTCTGTCCTGCCTCATTCACTCCCTGAGCAACCCCAGGCAAGCTGTTTGCTGAAGCCGTGCCACAGCATTATCTGGGTTAAGTGGGGGTAACACTCTTGTGACCAGCCACTCTCAAACACACGCAAACCATTTCACCCTCAGGAGTGCTTCTTATATACTAAGCCTTTGGCCTCTAAAGTTTATAAAAGCGATGATTCAAAAATGCCTTCAGGAGGCAGCATAGCATCGCAATAAAAGAGCACAGATTTTTCGAGTAAATCAGAGCTGAATGCAAATTCTGGGTCTGCAACTTACTGCTTGCGTGACCTTGGTCACATTATTTAATTTTTCTGAGGCTCAGTTTGCTCATCTGTAAAATGGGAATACTAATGTCTCCCTCAGAATGTTGATATGATGATTAGAGGCTATATATGTAAGACACTTCATGCATAATCACGTGCACTGTTAGCTAGTTGTATCGGGTGATCCCTATAGTAACTATCCTTATGATGCTTTACATTCACAGGGTGTATCTCCACACACAGTGTAACATAATGCATAGATTTATTATGATTCTTACCACCAAGGCTATTACTGTAATTCAGCTTAAGAAAAAACATGTCTAGAGTTGTAAGCAACCCTAAGTGATTTTACCAGCTCACAATACTCTGTAGCAAATTAATGATTTTTCTCTAGTCTTCAATTTTTGCTCCTAAGAAACATGAAAATGTTTGCGTCCTTTTTAAAGAAAAAAAATTTGATGGCACCAGGATGTTATAAGAAAAACAATGTATCACCCCGAGTCTTTAACCAAATAACTCAAGTGACTTCCCATTCGATGGTAGTCAAGTCACCCTTACTGGTAAAAACTGCTTCCTTAATAGACTTCAATTCAAGTTTCCCTTTTGGTGCTTAAAGCCTGTTTCTTCTCATTTGCCACATTAGGCAATTAATTGGGTATTTATAGGCGGCTATCATATAACCTACTGTCATCGCTACTCAGTCATACATCTTAAATTCTCCACATCTTGCTACTTAAATCCTACCCCTTAATCACCTCATCATCTTTGTCACATTTAAAAAAATTTCCTTCCACTTAATCAGCCCCATTTTCTAGCTACAGTATGAACAATTGTGCAGAATTCTCCTAATGCAGCTTTACCGAGGCTCAATGAAGAGCAAGTGTTTTCTTCTTAAGTGATTCCTTTAGATCCCAGGATAGTTTTTGCTTCTAGTGCAAGAGCATCACCATGTGAGCTATTCCTGATCTGCACTTCGGTGTTGCCCTCAATTCATTTCCATTATTAGTGCCTTTCATTGTCGAACGAGGCTCTCACTGGTGGGGCTGAGCCAGCTTGGAGTGAAAGCACCCCACCACTGCCACTTCAGCCTCTCGGACCCCCAGACACCCCCGTGGCCATGCTCCTGGCTAACCCTCTCCTGTCCAGTGTTTGTGGGTGTTCGACCCTCATAGAAAAATAATAACCCTTTCTAATATGCCTCAGGACCCTTGCTCGCTTGAGCTAAGAAAAAAGAGAAAATTCTAACCCTCAGAGGATGGGCAGTTTTCTTGTTTGGCATCCTCTCCCTTTGTTAGTGTAAACTAGGCAATTTCTCCAGTAAATGACCATTACACCCTGTCCCATCCAACTCCAAGGGACACATGCTCCCAGTGAGTGACCCACAAAACACTTTTCCGTGGGATCTTAATAAGAGCTCTGGGGGAAAAATGTTTCCACTGTCAAATAACTTAAGGAAACACAGCACTCAGGGTCTCCCTCTCAGAGACCCAAACGCGTCTTAGAATGTTCATGGTTCTGAGATACGTCAAGGTGAAGAAAATTCATTGACCTCTGTTTAATGCAGGTTTCCCAAAGTTCTTTGACCACAGAGTCATTTCTTGGTGGGACAACTATTAGGACTTCCAGAAACTGTAGGATCTGCGGAGTATATTTTGGCGATGCTGCACTGTATCACGGTCCTTCTCCAATTTCCCCTTAACAAACTGTTACCTTCTCATCTGTGATCTCTGAATTATTGTTTTCACCTGCATGATCTCTCAGAGACAATGCTGTTTTTGGAGGATGCCTTCACACTGCATGGTCTCCACTGACTTTATGCACAACATACTTATCCAAGAGCCCCTACTTCGAAGGCAGATAAAGGGGCTGGTTTGGCCTAACACACATATCAGCCAGCGACAGTCCCAGGGTCTCCCTGTCCTCACTGCAGCTCATTTGATTGGTCACTGTCAAATGCTCCATTAGACTGAGTTCTTTGTCAGCCAGCACTTGGCACAGAGGAGACACTAGATAAATGTTTGTTAAACAAAAGAATGATTTGTTTTACTGTATTTCTTAGAGAAACATGCATGATTATTTCAATTTTTAATGTTTGAAAAATAAGTAATAATGTGGCTAGTTTTATTTGCCCCCACAAGTCATTGCTACTGTAGATATAGTCGAGTTTATAAATTATCTACAAAGTACGTCCAGTTACTCCTATGTGCTGAGCACTTGATACATTATTATTTAATTATTGTAAGTCACAGTGAATTTTGATCCTTGCATTATAGATAGGACACATGCCACTGAGACAGAATAGGAAGGCATCTGTCGTCTCCAGCTGTAAATTCCAGAGCCAGGTTCTGCGCTCAGGTCTCGCTGATTAAGCCGACGTGCTCTTTACTCAGGTTTTGTATGCACACCGCACATATATACCATATGTACACAGGAAAACAACATAGAAGTTAACTAGTTTTTTTTTAGTAATCATATTTTTATTGTGGTAAAATATATATAACACAAAATTTATCATTTTAACCTTTTTTAAACGTACAGTTCTGTGACATTAAGTACATTCACATTGTTGTCCAACCATCACTACTGCCCACCTCCAGAGCTTTTGCATCTTCCCCAACTGAGACTCTGTACCCATCAAACACTAATTCCCCATTCCTTTCTCCCCGAGCCCCGGGCTACCATCCTTCAACTCTCTGTCTCTATGACTTTGACTACTCTAGGTACCTCATATAAATGGAATCATACAGAATTTGTCGCTAATTAATTTTTAAATTCTTACTCTGGTCATAGTATCAAGCACTCACTTAAAAAAAAAAAACCATCTTCACTTTTTTACACCAACACAACATTATTTGCAGTTTAGTTAATGTTGTTCAAAGGGATTTGGGCTCTAACTTTAAAACAAAATCAGTCCCCCCGCCACGTGAGCAAGAGCAGCTTTGCCCACACAGCACCAGGGCCATGGGAAGACCACTGGAAAGTTGAGAAATCCAAATAGGTTGAGGTGGCAACTTAACTTCCTTAGTCTTTTGATGATTGAAATCTGCATTTACATCCCAAATATTTCTTTTTCCTCTTTCAAACTCCTTTTCTGTTAATGTGTGAAAACAGTGCAACTTGAGGGAAATGTAATCCACATGTTTTGGTGCATTTACACTTATAGGCTCTTGAGAATATCAAAATGGTCTAACAATGCCTTTTCTGATGGCTTTTTTTTTTTTCACAGAAACACAATTATAGACTTTGTAAAAAGCGAATTTAATCCTCAAAGTAGGTAGGCTCAATCTAAGTTCAAATTCTTGAAAGTTAAACATTCTTTAAATAGATTTCCAAGCTGATCTTTAAACAAAACATTTAAAATACTACATTAAGCAGCCTTTAAGTTAGAGACTAAAGTTGTAAGCTAAAAAACTCAATAATTGGCTCAACTTTCCTTTTTGGCTCAACTTTAGGAGACAGCAGCAAATAGGGGAAAGAAGACAGATTTCAGAGATACCCAGACCTGGGTTTGAATTGCAGCACCAATTGGCGTTGCAACACCCAGCAAGTCTCAATTTTCTCATCTGTAAAATGGACATCATAATGTATGGCTTACTGAAGGGTCCTAGAGATTAAACAAATTGTGTATATAAAGGGCTTATATATACACCATAGACAGAGAAATACTCAACAGATGTGTGCTTACATTCCCTGGTTTCAAATTTGAATGTTCCACGGCAATGATGCCATAAAAATCTATTCATAAAATATGTTTACATGCAGTATAGTGAATTGCATTTTTACTTTAAATTGAAAGAATGAAAAGATGGCTCTCAAGAAGACAAGGCACTAAAAGGTGAAGTGGTTTACTTAAGGTCACACACCAACTTGAAGGTCTAGTGACAAAGAGAAAGCAGACTCAGACCTGGCAGAGTTTATGGGAGCTCGACTGTGTGGAGGATATTCCTGAAATCTATGTGGGGTCGTGCTTCTCTATCTTTTTGTGGCTATAGCATCTTATTGGTACTTTTATTTCACCACATGTTCTCCTCAAATCCCCAAAATGTCTTGTTTTAACTTTTTCACTTTTAATTTAATTAAAATTAGATTTTTGCTTAATTGTTTGAAAAGTGCATGGCTTCTTGCAATAAGCTGGAGTACAGGGTTCATAGGAACACCTTCAATAGACACAGGGTTCTGAGTATGTTAGACTAACGGGTTACCCACTCTGAGAGTCACGTGGCTGCTGTGACTTTCATGATGTTCTGATGAACGACACAGTGGGGAAGCACTTCAAGTTCTCTCATCCCTCCCCCTCTGTGTGGTGCCCTAATCTTCCTCAAAGGATGAACCCAGAGACACAGTGACTGTTAATGCCCCACCAGATAAAGAAATGACAACATGGAGATATGGTTGCATAAAAGCTGATACACAACTGACACACAGAAGACAGCATTTGCTCCTGCTGAGAAGGAGATAAGCAATGAGTCCCACAGACCCAACTCGGGGCCAAATAAACCCTGAAGGACCAGAGGTGATGTGATAAGTGGGATATTGCACATAACCCATTGGTTGTATGAACATATCTGGAGGTTCTTATTGAACTTGTCAAAAGTTACTTTAGTGGAGTCATTTTAAAATGTAGTCAGAGCTGCCTTTCCAGAGAAACTGCCTTGTGTCCTAAACCAGACTGGGCCAAACCTTTCGACTGGGCCAAAATCACAATTGTGTTAGTAGCAATTATCGGAGAAGTCAGCAGGAAAACAGACATCCTAATCACAAAGACTGATGCTTATGGACTTTCTACCTGAAGACAGAATCAGTAACCAATCGGGTAGAGCCAAGAGTACTGAACTTGTCAGCGCCAATCACCTCTTCTAAAAATATCTTACCTCAGCTTCCTCCTTTTTCCCATAAAAACCCTGAGCCCCTCTCCTCTAAGCAGGACACTCACTGGGTTTCTACCTGGACCTGTGCTCCCTGATGGCAATTGTCTGGTCCCAAATATACCCTTTGCCTCTTAAACTAGTTTCTGTTTTTGTAGGTTGACAAATCCCTTTATTTCTTCACCTCCAGTAATACATATTAACATTAACATAGCACTGTGTGCCTGACCAAAATTAAACCAGCATCCTTTTAAATAAAAAGATGGCTTACTCCACTGATATTTTCTCTGGCTAAGTCTTCTCAACAGGAGCATACCTTGACATCTCAAAGAACCATATTTAAAGAAAACAATTTTTCTATGGTATTCAGCCCAACTGTCATCTCTTCATGGACCAAAGAGCCCCTACTTCGTGAAGCTAGAGGAGAACGAAGCAATCCCTCTTTCAGACAAGACTGAAATGACCCCTTCTCCAGCCATGAATAAACCTGGCAGTGAAGTCACGCAACTCACTCCAGGCTGAAGCCCACTTGGAGGCAAAGACAATGTCGCTTCTCGATTATCCACGTTAACTCCATAAAATGGAAATCCAAACTGGAAGACAATTTTTAAATTTGAGTATTTAGCTATCACATGGTATCTGATTTTACTTCTCCAGCCAGTTTACATGCCTAATTATATTTAATTAATTTACTCTCTAACGATCCATCACAAAGTCAATACTTAAATTTGATCCAGAAAAAGACTTCTCTGAGTACCCTATGAAAGTTAGCTGCAGCTAATACAGCAAGGACTGAAGAATTGATCCCAGAAAATTTCTGAACCACCTTCTAGGCAAAAACTAGAAAATGTTTCATCATCGAAATTTCCACTGTTTCTGTGGCTTTTTGGTTTTGTTTTTTATTTTGTTTTGATGTCTAGGTTTGGTTCAACATTCAGTGGCCCACTCAGATGATTTCAAACACATCTCTAAGCCCAACGGTCATTCTGGGTAGTGATACTTGGGAAAACACCGCCAACAATGCATAGCCAATTAAATATACACCCAGGAAAATTCTTTAGCCTAAATATCACTTTCTAATAGTGAAAACTTACTCTGTACCCCAAAACTTCACCGAAAACTGAGAACTGATTTACAACAAGAGTTTCTTGTCTATTAGACATATCACTTACCTTAGCATCTAGGTTGTTGGGGACATGTTGAAAAGGAACAACTGAGTTCTTGGCCACTTTCCCAGTCCCAACTAACAGGAACATGAATTCCCTGAGCATGAAAGCCCAGGTCTCATGAAATATTTCTTCCTCATGGCACAGATAAGCATAGTTGATGGAGATCCCTAAGTCATATCGGCGACAGTAACTTGGCTCCTAGGGTTTCTCCGGTTCCTGAAGGAAAGACCTTCCTGGGGATGCGATTCACTCCTCCTGTTTATCCTTGCCCTCCTAGGAAGGAAAGTCACTGTGCTATTCATTTCTGACCGAACGGTGACAATGTCTATGATCCTGCGTGTCTGTAACAGGACTTCCAGAGAAGGCTGCAGGCACTCGTTGTCAAATCATCTGAGAATATACTGATTTATTTAACTCTCAGTGCATTGCCACGGGTTAAGAGTTTAATAAAGTTAAAAATAATTGAGTACTTTGGGAAGTACCATGGCTAGTCTTATTTGAAAACTAACTTCCCTGCCAGCTTTCTCTCATTCTGTTGACAGACTGTAGAACCTTGCTTTCATCTCTTTCCTCTTTTTACAGCTTAACCTGGTCCCTGAAGGAGTATGCTCTTTCTAGAAGACGGATTACGCACTATACACAACATGAAAACTTCACACACTCTTCCTGTTGTCATCTGAAAGATTTTTCTACCTGGAAGAAATAACTTATTTCACTTTTCATTCTCGGATTGGTTTTATTTGGAATTCCTTATGAGGATCAACATATCTAAACATTATGGAGGGACATACGCTGAAACTTTGTTTCCTCTTAATTTTTCTTTTTCCCTAGTGGGATTTATGACAGCTTTCTCAATTGCTGTTATCCATCATAGAAACTTAAATGCACTTCGAAGATACGTGATTTCAGAAACATTATCTAATTTTCTATCTAAAGGGAAGGAAAAAGCTAAAAGTAACAGGGCAAGGTGAAGGCTTGTGTAGCATAGAAGAGGAAGGTTGGTAACCATGCAAGACACGAGGCGGTCACCCCATTTCATGTACTTCACACTGGAAACAAACTATAGAGGTAAATAATCTCTTTCAGATAGCTTCCACGGGTAGCCAGTGAGTTAAAAAAAATGCATAATTCTTAAAATTGTCACAAATCACCTTTTCAATTATTTTTCATCTAATTCTTTCTTATTCTAATAATCATCCAGAAAACATCTATTAAGTACTAACTTGGCTTAGAGGGTGCTGGTTAGATTTTTAAAAGACAGCATTTTTGCCTTCCAGGAGCTTACAAAAGAAAGGTGTTTTAGATCATCAACTATAAAAAATCTTGTAAAACATTCAGAAATACCGTATGTTAGATAATCAAGTAAAGAAGTACATTTAACTTTTAAAAACTTCACTCTAAAACCCAAACATCAATATTCTAATAATTTGCTTTGAGCTACATTAATTCGTAGTGGTAACTGCTCTTCCTGCATCCAAGACCCACTAGCCAAAAATTGTTGTAGGTTCCAAATATGAATATTAAAATATTATGGGGAAAAAAACTAAGAAAACTTCTATTTAAAGGAACTTGGAGCTGCTTTCTGAAAAACACAGATCAGGGGACCAGCAGGCATGGGCAATTCAACTTAAAATCATTTCACATGCATAGAAGACTGCTTCGCTTTCCCAGCGCTGACACATTCACCACTAAAATACTTCCCAGAAGGGCTGCTGGAATCATATAACCACAATGCACATTCACAGGGAAGTATCGGAAAAAGGTTCCAGTGAGAAACTTTATAGTTAAACATCAAACTCTATTTCAGTGACATCCTTTGAAGTCTGGAAGTCAGCACGAAGCCTGTTTTGGCACCTACACAGTACATGGAAGGACAGCCTGTTCTACTGTGGCTACAAGGCCAATGGCCAGCAGTATTACAAGAAGAAGATGCAAATGCTGAATGGCTCAGTGGAAACTGGCAGTCATTTGAAATGCGATAACTAACGTAAGATCTTTCCACTCAAGTCACAAATAAGCTAAAGCTTAAATAATGGCCAATCTCTTGTTAAAGAAATGTTGTGGCATGAACTTGAATGTATCTTTTCATTTTAGTAACTGGCAAACACAAATTTTTATCAATTTCATAGTTTGAACTTCAGGACACTATGAGTTTTGCAAAAATCTTCAAGCTAGTTAGAAACAATGTAGAAATTTCCCCTAAAAGCAATCAATGAGAACATCTGCCAAACCAGGTTTGCGGACTCTTCTGAGTCCTTCCTTCACCCACAGAGGGAAGAGATCTCAGAAACCTCAGCCTACTTCTCCAGTAACTTTTGATTGGTTTTTAATTTGCTCATTAGCTCTAGTTTAGGTTGTATTCTTCTGGCCTCTGGCTACCTCTCCAGGGTAACTGTGAGCTCGCACCGCCCTCCTTCATTTGAGCCCTTTTTTAGCTCCTCCAGTACACCAGAACTCAGCGCCTCCTCATTGCTCCCTTGGCACACACCAGTTTGGCCCAGCTGGCAATTGGTCATTGTTCACATGTCTGTCTACATTTCATTTCTCAGGGTAACCTGTCCTGATCCCATATACTAGGTGAGTGCTCCCTGTCTGTGCTCCCAGATCTTCCTGCTGAGGCCTCTGGTTCTCCCTGGGGATCCTCAACCCACTTTTCTGTATTTATTGTTTGGAATAACAATAATTCCATGGCAAAATGTAAGCTCATGAGTGACTGGACCTGTCCTAGGTACAACCTTATCCCAGAGCTTCATATAGCTTATGGAACATGATAGGTTTAGTGAGTTGAGTTGCGTGTAAGTGTGGATAGGTGTGTGTTTGAGGTTTTAGCACTCAATCAGATTACTGTAGTTAATTATGAGCGAATTAGTACATTGTGTCCACTGTGCTGACACTTCTGTCACTAAACTAATGGTGAGCTAAAAGGAATGATGACTCCCCTCACTGGGGACTCTTAGAACTCTGGAATATTTAAGCTTGGCAAAGAGAGAGAGAATGCATTTTCTCATTTATACCCCCATTAATAATTTAATTTTCTTAGTCAGTCTCTACTTTTAAAGCTCAAATGAGAGAGTAGTTTAATGAACAATACATGAAATAAAGAATGATAGTATTTAGCATAACCACAAGTCACATTTAGAGATAATTCATGGGCATTAACTAGTTTGCATGCTCTAACTATGACATGTACATACACACATGAAATTTCTTTCCTAATTGCCTACTCTAGATTGGAGGTAGTGGGAAATGATATGAAAAAGGAGTATGTTACCCTAGATCTAAATTCATAAAGGAGATAGTTTAGATAATGTTACTTTATTTTAGTATTGGTAATGATTATAAATACTGGAATAATGTATTAAATGCTTACAATAATTATTTAAGTAGTAAAAAGGCATTTTGAAGAGGTAAATTACTTCCCATCTCTGTTCAAAGTATATTCAACATTGGTTGACCAGCACCTTTAAGGTATTAATCAATTTGCAGTCTCCTATACAGGAGTTCTAGTCTGAGAATCTGAGGGAATGCTGTGGATTTATACATCTCTAAAACAGGCGCAATAAATATTGTTCTTCAAAAGACAAGTTTCGAGCAATGACTAAGATATAAAATGTCTCAGGCAAACTAGTGCAACGTACAGAAAATTCAGTACAGGTCACAAGAAGTTCATTAATAACAAAAGAAATATAAACAAGTAGTTTTAAGTAACATTAACAAGGATTTTTACTGTAAATGTGGAGATGCAGATATATATGTAAATCCATAGAACTAAATTTAATGAATTCAAAAATGTGCCTCTACTGGCTGACTAGAAAACAGTGTAGCATAAAATCACTTTTAACTCCACCTACATTTCCAGTTTGGGCAGATTTGCCTCACTGAGGCATTGTGGGAGAATCTGAGTGATTTCTACAGTATTCATGAGGTCTCCAAAGGGGACATCCCTTACAAAGAAACTATCATCGGTAAATAAAATCAATGAAAGGGACAACCCACAGGCAAAATTTTAATTATTTGCTGATAAATTCCCTTTGCATTTAATCTCTCTTGTCCTATCTGAGTGACCCCTTACTGGCATACACTGAATTAGAAGATACAATAGCAACTTCTTACCTGACATCTCTATGCAGAATTGTCTCTCTCCTTTCATGGGGAGTCAGGATGTGCTGCCCTCAAGAGACACTCAGATACCTACTCCAAAAGTAACCTAAACACTTCCATTTCATCTCAAATCTGAGACTTCCTATATTGATAATTCTATAGAAAGAATATAACGTAAGTCAATAAGATAGGCATACCAAAAAGATGTCTAAGCCCTATGGAAACTGAAGAAACAAAAATAAAATTTTCTGGAAGGAGATTAAAAAGAGATTGCTATAGTGGTCAGCCTGGTAGTATAGTAGTTAAGTTCACGTGCTCCATTTCAGCGGCCCAGGGTTTACCAGTTGGGATCTTGGGTACAGAGCTACACACTGCTCATCAAGCCATGCTGTGGCCGGCATCCCACATGTGAAGTAGAGGAAGAAGGGCACAGATGATAGCTCACGGCCAATCTTCCTCAGCAAAAAGAGGAGGATTGGCAGTGGATGTTACCTCAGGGCTAATCAAAAAGAAAAAAAAAAGAGATTGCTATAGAGCTGAGAATTTTATTGTGGCAAATTGAATTTTGGGGCCGAGTTATTTACCCCTCCTTGTGCCCATGCCTTCACCATGTAACTTTGCAATTTCTCTTAAGAAGAGAGATCTATTTCCCTACCCATTGGGACACAGCCTAACACTCACTTTGGCCAATGGAATGTGGGCAGAAGCTTCTCCTAGTTCTGCAAAAGGTCTTAAGTGGCATTGTGGTTTCTGTTTGCCTTCTTGCTCTTCTGCCAATGCCATGAGAAGAACATGAGAAATGCATGGAGTAGAACTGAGCCTGACTCACACTAAGGAGCCAAGCCTGGCCAACCTACACCTATAAGCAAAGCCACTGGGACAAGCCCAGCCTAAATCAGCTATCCCTCACCTGATCCACATGCATGGAATAAACAAATGCTTGTGTTTGGATGCCACCGAGATTCTGTCGTTATTTGTTACACGGCATTATTGTGATAATAGCTAACTGACACACTTATAAAGTGAGCAAAAGAGTTATGTGTTCCCCTTTAGGAATCTGAAAAGTTATTTCACACTTCCTGAGATTGACTGTTCATTCATTTACCAGGAAAGTCAGTAAATTCACATCTGATTGATTGAGAGAGTGTTACCTCCAATGAATTCATTCTAGGCTGGCCACTGACTTCCTTTTTTCCTTACTATCATGCTAACAACTGTATTTAACTTTCAAAAGTTTACCCTTTCTTCTCATGTCCTGGGGGCATCAATGACTGCACGACCTCATCTGTAAACTTGTGGAATTAAATTAGATCAGTGGTTCTTGAATTGTTCATTAGGGCCAATGGTTTCAAGGAGGTGTTTGGTGGACTACAGCGTGGTGGAAGCAGGGAAAGAAAGGTAAACAGTTGGAGAGCTAGCTTATCAATCAGTGAATTGATCTGTTTTAGATATGGAGACTTCATTTGGAAAATAAATTCCACTGTTTAAAAATTAAAGTTAAAAATTACCGGACAAAATGCTTTTTAACGTCTTCTCATACTGAAAGTGCCGTGATTATATTTTTTTGTTTTGACCACCCCCTTCTCTTCATCCCTATTACCATGACCCTAATTTGACACCGTCACCTGAACTCCTGTAATAACTTCTGAACTTGACTCCCTGCTTTAAGTTATAAATTGTGTCATTTCAATCCTCTGATTAAAAATAGAGTGAAACTAAATTTAGTGGGGCCTCTGGGCTCTGTCTCTCTCCTCCGTCTTAATTCCTGCCCCTCTTTCCTCACTTTTCATCCTGGCTTCAAACACACCCAACCTTTTCCCACCTCAAGGTCTTCTCACATGCTGATCCCTCTGTTTGGAATGCTACTCCTTACTCTTCAAACGTCCACTTCTTATTATCTTTCAATTCTTCGTTTATAAGGCATCCTCTCAGAAAGGCTTTCTCTGATCATCCAAACTAATGTAGGTCCCTTCCGTCCCCATTATTCTCTGTGACAGCACACTGCCCTTTCCCGTTCTTGGCACTTATCATGACTTACAGTTATGGGAGCATGTGTTTGTTACTTTTATTATCTGACTTTCCATTGAGTATGAGCTCCACGTGGCCAGGGGCCAACCTGTCTGGTTTATTTTTGTATTCCCAGGACCCAAAGTATTGCCCAGCACATAGTATGCTCATAACATGAATGAAGAAATGACTTTCTTAGCTTTTATCAACATGCTTTTTTTCACCATCCTTTCTATACCATATAGCATTTCCCTGTTACCATGTGATTCCAGTCTCTGATATGCATAGACCTGCTACTTCTCTTATTTATTTTCCCTAATCCATGCATAATGTTCCTTATACTCCTGTAGATCAGAATATTCTCTTTCAGCTTCCTTTATTCATCATACTTCTCTCTCCTTATTCTTTTTGCATGTGGCCACGAACTGATCTGTTCTGGGGCATTATTATCAAACTGATCCAAAATCTTAGAATTAGATTATACCTAGAATGAATTTAACAATAGCAGTTAGTCAATGAATGGGATCCAATACCTACAGAAGTAAATGCTCTATGTTGCTTGACTGAGTTGGGGAGTACCCAAATTTCAAACAAGGTGACCAGGATATAGTTTTCAGAAAACAATGACCAAAGTTATATTCTAACTAATTTCATTAGTCTCTGTCAAAAGAAAAGAAAAAAAAGTGTATAGTTTATGTACAAGTCTAGAAAATAGGGACACAATGACCAAGAATGTGGAGTGTTTTTCCAGCAATGCCCAGAGTAGAGACAAAAGATCTGAGGAATAGTGATATTATGATCAATAGCAAAGTGAAGGCTGTGGGGGGTGACAGGCTGATGATAAGCTCTCACTACAGTCTGGAAGGTCTGAGAGCAGGCCTGAAGCTTCTGGCCACCAGAAAGAGAACTCTCCCTGGAAGTGAAAACGTTAGCATTTAGTTTAGGCCAAAATGTCTTTGGCGAGTTTGTTTGGTATGAGTCAGCTTACAAAAATTCAATATAGTCTAGGTTTACTGAAAACACTTAGTTTCTTGATCTACAAAGCCGACATCCATACCGTCAACCATAGTTTAGAAAGAAAACTCCCTGGCCTGAGCATTCAGTAGCCTTCCTTGGACACCATCTCTATCATTCCTGGCTTTCTTTATCATTCTTATCTGAACCACAAGAAATTTTATAACATTTGTCATATTCCCTGTTATCTATCAGTTGGCAATTACATAACGTACATTTCTGAGTATATGATTACACAAAATGGAGTTAGGTAATATGAGTATTTTTTGTCACCAAGGAATCAGACGTTTGTTAGAGCAAAAACACAATCCCATCGCCTCAGCATACAAGCTTGTGGGTGTGATCCTACTGTTTTCCTTCTAACCGAAATGAAAGTTTGGATAATGTCTTGCCAAGTTGTTTGGGGGATAATCAGCTACCTGCAGTGATCAGCACAGGGAACAATTAATAAGGGAAGGTGTTAAGAAAAATAACAAAAATGTTCAAACCTGGCACTGATATCTTCCCCACAGTCGGATGTTTCATCTCCATAATGAGGCCATTGTGTAACACCTTAAAATGTAAAAACAGAGAAAAATAACTTATAAAATAAAAGTATCTACAATCTCAAGGGGTATGGGAAGCCATCTATTCAGTCCATTGAAGAAAGATATTGCAAAACACAAGATGTTTTAAATTTTAACTTGAAAGTGAAGATCCGAGATAAAAATGTTTCCATCTTATATTAAACCAAGTGAAGCCAAAAAGAATTAGAAGACTCAAGGACTAGCAAACTACGGCTTTATAAAGTCTTCCCACACTAAAAATGTTTTTGCTCCTAAATGTAGGGTATGATTGCCCCCCTTTCATCTATGTTTGGTCCTCTAAATAGTAAAGTTCGGCATCTTCCTTCATTACCTCATAGCAGGATTTGGCCAAGAGCAACTGTAGAAGGACAAGATGGGAGGGAGGCACCGGGACCTGGAACAGAGCAGCCCACTGGGGTGGCACATGTGCTTCTGGTAATTTATTCATTGACAAGTGTGGGGAGTCAGTCCAGTTTGAAAGGTGAATCAGAGTATCCAGAAGGCCCAGTGACTGCTGAGAGTGGATAGATTCAGGGCTTCTGTGATAAGCAACGAGGAGAACCCTTGACAGAGAGCCCAGAGTAGGCCCAGGTCAGAGGCCCGAGCAGGCCACTGCAACCAGAAATGTTTTCAGTGGTAGTAGACCTTAATCATAAGACTAGGTTTCAGGGGGCCAGCCTGGTGGTGCAGTGGTTAAGGTTGCATGCTCTGCTTCAGCAGCCTGGGGTCCACAGGTTCAGATCCCGGGCAAGGACGTACACACCGCTTATCAAGCCATGCTGTGGCAGGTGTCTCACATACAAAATAGAGGAGGATGGGCACGGATGTTAGCTCAAGGCTAATCTTCATCAAAATAGATAAATAAATAAATAAATAGTTTTAAAAGACTAGGTTTCAGAACTAGGACTCCACTATCCTCGAGTTGGTGGGGAGCAAGGTTGGGGAGAGCACTGAGAAAAAAAGCCAGAGACCCCATCCTAGAGGGCTGATTGGGTTCCCACGCACTGGGACCAAGAGAGGTACTTGGTGTCCCATGAAGAACGCAAAAACACAAGGCAGACTTGACTTCAGGGCTAAGATTCAAGGCCAGTTACCAGGACAGGGACATCCTCTCAGCACTCGACTAGCAGAAATGACCTGATATATTGAATCACTCGACAACTGAAACAGAGCTAGTTAAATCCTTTGCATACAGAGGCTGTAGTTTTTCCCATGGGGTGGGTAGGAGAGATCAAGTGTCCTCCAACTGCAGGTAGAGCATGAGATGAGGGCATGGAACTAGATTCTAGAACATAAAAGTTGAATTACTGGAGGCAAAATGTCCTGCCATACGCAAAGGAAAATGCTGCAAAGTTGTTTTCTTTTGTTTGTTTGTTTTGTAACAACTGGAGGTTACATGGGTATACACCGTCTCAAAGAACCCCAAAGTTTAATTCATTATTACTATTACTGGATCTTCGGTGAGACATATATGGACGACTTATATATGAATTATGCTTCACCTGCATTATCTGTTCTGTACGTGGATCTGAAGGACAGAAGTATTTCAGTGGCAGAGTAAACTTACGGGCCACAATTTCATGCTAATATCCCCAAGAGTAGCAGCTGTAATGGTTCTACAGTATTTTGAGCTTCAGGTAAAAGCAAGATTTGCTTTTCACAGAGCAGAAGAGCATGGAACAAACAAACTAATAAAAATGTTTTCTCACTTGGAAAACTTAAGGAAAGAGGTCAAATTTCTTGGGTTTTATCCATTTCCAGCGAGCTTTCTGGTTACATTATGGAACAAACCATCAATAAGACAACCTCATGGGTGACTTTTTAAGGTTAGAACTATAACTCAGCTACGGCTAAAATATTCTGGCTTCCGCTGTTTCCTTTGGGAATAGTCACCACTTTTGGGGCGATGCTCTTTAAACAACCATGTCAACGCCCCTCATTGAGGGAGAAGCCACACCATATGGAGATCCTTTCTAGGAATGCCTTGCCTCTCTTCTGGAATCACCAGCTTTGCACCCAAGAGCTGGCCAGAGAAAATTCTTGCCAGTGTTAGAACTGTGCTATAATTTAATTCTGGTGTGGCTCGTTCTCAGCACCCGCCCAGCACAGCCTCCTCCTATGTGGGGGTGGGGGCTAAATGCCAACGCGAGGTGCTAAATCTCAGTTCTACTGAGGACAGGAACAAAAATATCGAGCTAAATTTCACTTGAAACAATTATCTGCACACTGAATCATTCTCCTCTTCTCGTATCTCTGTTGCCCTCCTGACTCCCTCTCTGTAATAACACTGCAGTGCTACTCACAAAAGACAAAAGTGAGTGTTCTTAGCTAAATATAACTTAACTGATAGTGTTGAAATTAATTAACGTTGAATTTTAATCATGTAGAAAACGTTAAGTGTCAAACGTGAAAGGGTAGTTGGTAAAGGTCAAGGGACATATGTCAAAGTTTTATGAAGCAAAAGCTAGCAGATGATTGAAGTTTTTCATGGAAGCAGTTTAAGGAGTGAACTTCCTTTGGCCCTACCCCTGTGGCTGTCTATAGATGCTATTCCCAATATGAAACTTTCTCCTTTAACCACATCAATTCCTTTGCATTGAAAATCGCTCCGCTTTAAGCAGAAATAGAATTTTTTCTTAGGTTTGGCAGAGGAAGTTAACTGCAGTTTCTCATTTGCAGTAGTATTTGTATAATTCTGAGGCAAATGGGCTAGTCTGAGTGCCCATATTCAGAAAGAACTGACTTATTCCCCAGCTTGTTTGCCAACCACATTTTTAGGTAAAGTCTGAAGTCCATGAAATTCCATAGGCTTTCTTTGTGAATCAGGTCAGTTTATCTCAGAGAACAATTGAGGCTGTGGCAGGGCTGTCCCTGGAAACCCTGCCTCATGACTTGGAATCTTGGAAAACTCTCCAGCCTTGTTTGTGGGGCAGGTCCTGCTCTGCTTAATAACATATTCAGGAATCTCAGAACCCAGCAGACTCTCTGAATTTTAACATAAATCTCTCCCACAGAACTTCAGGCGACTCTTTCATCCTAACTTCACTGGAAATGGAGGAACTGCGGGTCACCACCATTTCTATGGCGTTTCTTTGGGAATGGTTACTAAACATTCCCTTTTCCTTTTCTCATCCAGGCGCAACACCGCAATCTCTACTACCTTAACCTAGAAATTCAAGTTTAAAGCGTTTCATATTCTGACCACTAACACTGGCATGGAGACCTAAGCTTTAGGGACTTTTGACTACTATCTTCCCTTAAGGAAATTTTATGCCTAGACTCTAAGCCTGGCCATTCAGGATATACTTGGTTGCATATCTAGTTATTTTAAAATAAAGCAAGGGATCTTCCCTAGAATTTCGTAGCGGATTTTTGTCCTTCTTTTATTTATTTTATCCTCCTTAGATCTTTCATGGTTTGGTTGTTCTTCTAAATTTCATTTCTTCTTGAAATTTCAAAAGCTTATTCTTGACAAGAATAGAATTGTAGACAGTGCACCAACCTCTTTAGCAAAGTATCAGGCCTATTTAAAATAAGGTCTCTCTTTCCTCTTCAAGAGTTTTACAGATTGACAGCCTAATGACAGAGTCAAACAGTAATGTATTAATGATGGGGGAAAGAGTAAAATGTATACCTTAAAGCCATGTGGGAAATAAAAGTTTAAGTGAAAGTAAGAAAGTCTTTTTATTAAGTCCTATGGCAGCAATGGCAGGAAAAAAGTCTATAATATAGCACCAGCAAGAAAAAAATGCAAAAAAAGTAAAAACTGAAACCCGCTATGTAAGCAGTGAAAATCTCTATGGAAAGCAAGAGATCTGGGTCAAGCTTAGAAGCAGCAAGTCATATTCAAATGAAAGAAGATTGATCGAGTGCCAGAATTAAATGATGTACATAAATGATATGTGTAAAGACCATATCAAAAATCAATGTAATACTATCAGTGACATTAACAATGCTGCACAAAAAGGAATTCATCTATCCATTCACTCTGAATACAGACATGACCTACTTATTCAATTTAACAAACATCATAGAGCATCTATATACTAGTTGACATAAAGGAGCTGGCAGTAAAAAGATGAATGCTGAATGAACTTGCATTCAAAGTGCCTATAATTGGAAGAGAGGTTAGGGAATAAGAGACCTGAGTCAATTTTTATAACACAGTTTAAGCTCCATAAAGAAGAAGCAATATCCAATGAGTAACAAGTAAGTAGCTCTGTCTACCTTAGAAGGAAGGCGAAGGATATAAGTCAAGGAAGACAGTAAAATCTAGAACAAAGATGATATTGAAATAAAACATTAGGTTCCCTTTTCTCCACATCCTCTCCAACATTTGTTAATTTTTGTCTTGTTAATTATAGCCATTCTGATAGGTATAAGATGATATCTCCTCACAGTTTTGATTTGCATTTCCCTAATAATTAGTGATGTTGAACATCTTTTTATGTACCTATTGGCCATCTGTATATCTTCTTTCGAAGAATGTTTGTTCATATCCTCTGCCCATTTTTTGATTGGGTTGTTTGTTTTTTTGTTGTTGAGTTGTATGAGTTCTTCATATATTTTGGAAATTAACCCCTTGTCAGATATATGATTTGCAAATATTTTCTCCAAGTTTGTGGGTTGCCTTTTCCTTTTGTTTATGGTTTCCTTTGCCTTACAAAAACTTTTTAGACTGAGGTAGTCCCATTTGTTTATTTTTTCCTTTGTTTCCTTTGCCTGAGTAGACATGGTATTCAAAAAGATGCTGGTAAGACCAATGTGAAAGAGTGGACTGTCTATATTTTCTTTTAGGAGTTTTATGGTTTCAGGTCTTACATTCAAGTCTTCAATTCATTTTGAATTAATTTTTGTTTATGGTGTAAGATAATGATCTACTTTCATCCTTTTGCATGTGGCTGTCCAGTTGTCCAAATACCATTTATTGAAGAGATTTTCTTTTCTTCATTGTAAGACAAAAAATAACAAATGTTGGAGGGCATGTGGAGAAAAAGGAACCCTCATACACTGTTGGTGAGAATGCAAACTGGTGCAGCCACTAAGGAAAACAGCATGGAGATTTCTCAAAAAATTAAAAATAGAAATACCATATGATCCAGCCATCCCACCACTGGGTATCTATCCAAAGAACCTGAAATCAACAATTCAAAGAGATTTATGCACCCCTACATTCAGTGCAGCATTATTAACAATAGCCAAGATGTGGAAGCAACCCAAGTGCCCTTAAACTGATGAGTGGATAAAGATGTGGTACATATATACACAATGGAATACAACTCAGCCATAAAAAGAGACAAAATCATTCCATTTGTAACAACATGGATGGACCTTGAGGGTATTATGTTAAGAAAGTAAGCCAGACAGAGAAAGACAAATATCACATGATTTCACTCATATGTGGAAGATAAACAAACACAGGGACAAAGAGAACAGATTAGTGGTTACTAGAGGGGAAGGGAGTTGGAAGGTGGGTGAATGGGGTAAAGGGGCACATATGTATGGTGACGGATAAAAATTAGACTATTGGTGAACAAGATGCAGTGTATACAGAAACTGATAAACAATAATGTACACTTGAAATTACACAATGTTATAAACAATTATGACCTCAATAAAATAATTGAAAAAAAAATTAGGTTAACAATTGCAATGAGAAATATAAGAATAGCTGCTATTGCTCAACAAAATTCCTTAAGGGTCAGGCATTGTGTTAGGGGCTAAAGAGTTGTTTCCATTCAGTCCTCTCATTAACTAGATCAGGTAGGAATTACTGCTATCTGCATTTCTACTGATAAAGTGATGGAAGCCTAAAGAGGTTAAACAGCTGCCAAGGTTCACAATTAATAAGTGGTTGACCTTGGATTATAATTTAGGTGTGTCTGACCCTAAACTCTTAGCCAGTTGGACATTCAGCAAAAGAAAAAAATAGACAAGGATAATTTGATTTACCGGTAAAATGACTAGCCGATGTGGTCAATTCTGTAAAACAAATTAGTCAATTCACTGGGGAAAGAAAATTAGCCAAACAGATTGCTTGGCACTATGCGGCCCAATTAGTTAAACTGAACTGCTCCCTTTTAGGTAGCCAAGGATATTCCGGCTACCACAGATACAGAGGCTGTGAAAAGAGGAAGGATTGGGTCCCAGCCTAGTTCAGATTTTGAAGGGGCCAGACCCAGCAGGTGACCTCGGGAAAGGCACTTAAGAACCCTCCTCAGTAAAAAGCAGCTAATTAACATCTTTTTCTCAGGAGTTTATAAAGATTAAGTGAGATGAGGAGTGTAAAGAAGTGAACACGGCATCTTGGATGAAGCAAGCTCAGAATAAATGGCAACTGTTTATCATGATCCACAGACAGAGTGCAGACTCTGGCTCCACCAACGACTGAGTTGTGTGGGTTTAGGAAAATTAATTCATGCAAGAAACAGATGTTAAATGTATTAATAGTAATGATTAATAATTAATAATAAATATTAAACTCATATTAACATGCCAGGCATATTTAAGGGCTGTGGAAAAACCAGGTCACAGAACAAGTAAGATCTTTGCCCTCAAGAAGTTTACAGTCCTGTAAGGAGACTCAAATTAAATGGAGTCCACTGGCCTGTTATTGTTACGTAATAATATCTGTTTAGTTCTCTGCTATATATTATCTGGCACTAACTGGTAGATGGTCAATAATATTGTAGTGGATTTATTGAATTTAATTAATTAATTGAATTAATTGAATTAACCAAGTAGCACATGGCTTCTTTTGGTTTTATTATTTTATAGGGGTAGGCATCGGACAGTGTTCTCTGTTTTAAGCTTTCATAAATTTCTAGAGTTCCCTTAACACAAAACTGTTTTACTGGGTTTCCAAAATATAATCATTTTCAGGAACTTAGTTATCAAGTTCCAGAGTTGCCTTGCAGTTCCCTCAGTTTCCTGAAGCTTTCCAGGTGATCTTGAATCTGTCCTAGACAGTGAGCACATCTGAAGATATTCCAGAGACCATGCTGAGAAGCTCTGCAAGGACTGTGGCCATTAACAGTGAAGAAAAGCCAAAAATGGTGACTTATGAATCCAGCAGAAACAGCAGGCACGCGAATCAGACATGTAAAGTGAGTCTGATCACACTTAAAGACAATAAGCATAGCATCCTTCTTCACTGGGAAAATCCAGAGAACCATTTCCAAAACAGGCAATAGAAAGCGAAACAACATTGGCGTAATCTCATTTATTGTATTGTCCATTTTATCAATTTAGTCATTCCTTTGGCTTAATGGGAAAACAACCTTGGAATAATATTCGACAAGTTACGTAACTGAAGGCATAACTTACAATTAATAAAAGTTAATTCAATTGTTTCTGAAAACTATGACCACAAAACAAGAAAAATGACATAGAAATTCAAGAAAAAAAACTGACACGTAAGCTTCTAACTTTACTTGGATAATGAAGGTCAAATTTAAATGCTGACATTTTTGGTTTTCTTATTTCTTTTGAAGCAATTACTGTAACTTAACCTTATTCCTGTGCTAGTGCACATGACACAGACTTTTCCTTCTTTTCTCTAATTAGAAAATATGAATATTAATCACTTAAAGAGGTATTATAACATACATGTAGAGTTTAATGAATGCTAATAAAATGAACACTCATACACCCGACTCCCATCTTAAGAAATAGAACATTGCCAAAATGTTTCGAGCCCCAAGTTTGCCCCAATCCCTCCCTCCTCCATCCCAAAATGATCACTTTTCTGAATTTTTTTATCGTTTCCTTCTTTTTCATACTTGTACTCCATATGTATATATCGCTAACAATTTAGTGCTTGCTTTCACCCGTTTATAACATTTATATCGATGAAATCAAGTGAATATATTCTTCTCTGACTTGCTTTTTCTCTTACCATTGTTTGTGAGATTCATCCATTTTGGAGCTTATGGCCATGGGCCAATTATAAGGTCAGTAATATAAAGTATACCGTTATATAAATATCATAGTTTATTAATCCACTCTGCTCTTCATTATTTCCAGTTATTTTAGTATGTCAAGCCGTGCTGCTATTAACCTAACATTTTGTGCAATAATTTCTCTAGGGTATACATATACCCAGAGCTAGAATGGCTAAGACATAAGACACATGTTTCTGCAACTTGTTAGGTAATTGGAAATTATTTCTCTAAGCGGTTTACCAACCATTCCCACCAGCAGTGAACATGGTTTTCAGTTGCTTTACATACTTAGCAAAACTTGATATTATCGGAATTTTTAGGTTTTACCAATCTAGTAACTCTGAAATAGTATCTAATTGAAGCTTTAACTTGCACTTCCTTGGTTAACAATGAGGCTGAGTATATTTTCTCTGCTTAGTAATTATAGTTCATCTTCAATAAAATGCTTATTCATGTCATTTGCATGTTTTTCTATCAGTTTATTTTTTTCTTATTGATTCATATAGATTCCTTTACATATTCTTGTTATGAATCCTTCATTGGAACATAAATAAAAAATATTATGGCTTTATTTCTCCTTTGCTGATGAAAGAAATAAAAGAGACGTAAATAAATGGAGAAGCATACCATGTTCTCAGAATTGAAGACTCAACATAGTAAAGATGTCAATCTCCTCAAATTTATCTGTAGGTTTAACACAATTCTTACCAAAATCCCAGAAAACTTCTTTGCAGATGTAAAAAAGCTTACTCTAAAATTTATTTGGAAAGACACAGGCCTCAGAATAGCTTAAACAGTCTTGAAAATAAGAATAAAGTGAAAGAGAATGAGTCTACCTGATATTAAAGTACACCATATAGCTACGATAGACTATATAGCTGCTAAAAGAGTATGGTATTGGCAGAGGAACAGACAAACCAATGGAACAGAATAGAGAACTCAGAAATATATCCACACAAGTATGCCCAAATATTTCCTGACAAAAACGTAAATGCAGTAGAAGAAGGATGGATTCCTTGACAAAAGGTACCAAAACAATTGGGGAGGGGGAGAAAGAACCTCAACCTAAATCTCATATTTTGTACAAAAAATAACTTAAGATGGATCATGGACTTCAGTGTATAATTTAAAACTACAAAATCTTGGGAATAATCTTTGGGATTGCTCTGCAAAAGATCAGGTTAAGGTGATGAAAAGTGCTATAGACTGGAAGAAATATTTGCAAGCGATATATCTGACAAAGGACTAGTAGCTAGTATATATTTACAAAGAACTTTTACAACTTAACAGTAAAAAAAAACTAACAATCCAATTTTTAAAACTTAAAATTTTAAAACATTTTTGGGGCCAGCCTGGTGGCATAGGGGTTAAGCTTGGACACTCTGTTTCTGCAGCCTTGGGTTTGCAGGTTCAGATCCTGGGTGTGGGCCAATACACCACTCGTCAAGCCATGCTGTGGTGGCATCCCACATAAAATAGAGGAAGATTGGCACAGATGGTAGCTCAGTGACAATCTTCCTCAAGCAAAAAGAGGAATATCGGCAACAGATCTTAGCTCAGGGCCAATCTTCCTCACAAAAAAAAAAAGAAGAAAAGAAAAGAAAAATTTAAAAAAATTTAAAACGTGACATCAAATACCAGCTAAGAGAATCTGAATCATTCTTCCCTTTCTGGTGAGAACGTAAAATGGCACAGCCACTCTGCAACACAGTTTGGCAGTTTCCTAAAAAACCTAAACAGGCAGCTGCGTATGACCCAGCAGCTGTGCTCCTGAGCATTTATCCCAGATAAACAAAAAGTTATGTTCATACAAAAACCTGCAAACGAATGTTCATAGCTGCTTTATTTGTAATAGTCAAAAACTGGAAACAACACAGATGTCCTTCAACCCATGAATCGTTGAGCCAACTGTGGTACGTGCATTTTATGGAATACTCCTAGGTCATAAAAAGGAACCAACTTGACTCACAAACAACCTGGATGAATCTTGGGGGAATTACGCTGAGTGAGAAAAGCCAATCCCCAAAGATTACATGGTGCATGATTCCATTCACATAGCATTCTTGAAACAATAAAATTCCAGAAATAGAGAACAGATTAGTCGTAGAGGTTAGAGGAGAGATGGGAGTGGAGGAGAGAGAGGTGGGTGCAGCTGTTAAAGGATAGCAAGAGGGATTCTTGTGCTGGGATGTTCTGTATCTTGACTGTATCAGTGTCAATATCCTGGTTGTGATATTGTGAGATAGTTTTGCAATGTCACCCTTCTGGAACTAGGTAAAGGGTACATGGGATCTCTCTGTATTACTTCTTAGAATTACACGAGAATCTACAATTGTCTCAAAATAAAAACGTTTTATTTTTAATTTTTTTTCATTTGCACTTCCAGATTTTGTTTTTTGAAAAACTGGAATTGAATTTTGTGGATAATGTGAAAGGGGATTCGATTTCATTTTTTCCCCTAGAACAATTTTTGAGCAGTCCTTCCTTTCCTCGTGAATCTGCAGTGCTAGCTTTGTTGTGGATCATGTCCATACGTGTTGGGGTTGTTTCTGGACTCTGTATTCTGTCCTACAGGTCTATTTGCCCACATGGCCGATACCACACTGACTAAATCATTGTAGCTTCATCATAAGCATCAGTGGTTCATTTGTCAAGATCCTCGGCCCACGCCTTCCTCGTCCTTTGCCTTGAGGGGTTCTTGGCCCCTTACACTTCTCTATAAATTTTAAAGTCAGGCTGTCAAGTTCAGGAAAATCCTACTCAGCAGAAATAATATCCTTACAATATTATCTTACCACTCATTAAACATTTACTTTAATACTTTCCATTTATTTAAGTCATTTTTAATATCTTTATAAAGTTATCCCATTTTTCATAAAGGCTTTGCACAATTTTCATTAGATTTATCTCTAACAAAAGCAGTCCATTTTAGTTGCTAATGTAAAATGGATCTTTGTTTTTTAAATAAAACTTTCTATTTATTGCTAGCATATAGAAATGAAATTAACTTTAAAATTTTGGTTTTATATCTGGCAAACACTCTTATTAATAACTCATTTTTACATTCTCTTGGGTTTTCTATAAAACTAATCATATCATTTCTGAATAATTATAGTTTTGTTTTTCCTTTCCAATTCTTTTTTTTTTGAGGAAGATTAGCCCTGGGCTAACTACTGCCAGTCCTCCTCTTTTTTGCTGAGGAAGCCTGGCCCTGAGCTAACATCCGTGCCCATCTTCCTCTACTTTATATGTGGGACGCCTACCACAGCATGGCTTGCCAAGCGGTGGCATGTCCGCACCCCGGATTCGAACCAGCGAACCCCAGGCTGCCGAGAAGCAGAACTTGCAAACTTAACCTCTGCACACGGGCTGACCCCTCCTTTCCAATTCTTATACTTTTTATCTTGTTTTCTTATATTATATTGTTGGCTAAGACTACCAATAAATTGATGGAGTGTCAGTGGAAAACATTTTTATCTTGTTCCCAATTTTAAAGAAAACACACAACGTTTCATCATTGTGTCTACACCAACGGTATTGTAGGCACACTTTATTAGGTTAAGGAATTTATTTCTAGTTTGCTGAGAACTTTATCACAGATGCTGACTTTTATTAAATTCTTTTTATCCATTTATTAAGAGGATCATATAATTTTTCTCTACTAATTTGTTAACATGAGGAATGAATTAATTTTCTAATATTGAACTAAACTTAAATTTCAAGAACAAACTCATTTTTGAGTTCTGTTTGGTAATGTTTTGCTTAAAATTTTCTTGTATCTATTTTCATGAATGAGATTGGCCTGCACTGTTCTTTTCTTGTATTGCCTTTTTCAATTTTAGTATCAAGAGTAACTTTACATAATAAACCGAGCTAGTCTAAATCCTCTTTTCCTATTTTTTGAAAGTATTTGCGCAAGATTGGAATTATCTGGTCCCTTAACACCTGGTGGAAACTCACACACAAATTACCTGGAACTGGTGTTTTATGAGCGAGAAGGTTTTTAATTATCAATTTCTTCTTTTAACCTATATAGAGCAATTCAGATTTTCTCTTTTTTCTTGAGTTAGTTTCAATAATACATATTTTCTAGGAATTTTACCACTCTGCTAAGTGATCAGATTTATTGCCATAAAATTGTTCATTACTTATCATACAATTTTAAAATTATTATATCTTTCTGGCAAATTAAAATTTTTATTATTATGTGGTGACTTGTAAAGTAATGCGTTTTGTTTTAAACTCTGTCGTGTCTAACGTTACCAAAGTTACACTGGCTTAATTTTGGTTTGTATTTTCTTCATATATCATTTTGCACCTGTATAGTCAATCTTTCTAAGTTCTAAGTTTTGGACATGTCTCTTGAAAATAGAAAATCACAGCATTCATCCTTATTTTGTTTTTGTCTTTTAACTGGAGGATTTAGTGCATCTACACGAATTGAGATTATTAAAACGTTTGAATTCATTTTTAGCATCGTATTTAATGCCTTCCTTTCCGTCCCACTAAAGTAAAAATAAAAATTCCATCTTTCCTGTTTGAGATTGATTGAAATTTTTTTCTCATATTCAATTTTTCCTACATTTAATAGTTTGGAAGATATACACCTATACTTTTACTATTCTTTCCTCTGGAAATTTTAAGATGTACATTTAACTTAAAATAGAAATTTGGTCAATACCCATCCAGTTAGCCCCACGCCAATTTACGCGCCAGATGTTCCCAAACTTTCTCTGCTCCCAGTATTAGTGACTCAGTAATTTTTTCACAGTGCCCCTAGGTAAAAAAGAAGAATCTTTTACTTTATTAAGATTTATTAACATTTTTTTAATTACTAAGTAATTACGTCAAAACAATTTATATGCATTTATGTCCTAACAACTTAGTAGCTATTCGAAAAAAATACTAGACATAAATTGAAAGAAAAATAATAATTTTATTTCATTCTTCAATAACCACAATCAATTTCTCAGTGTGTGTGCACTTGTTAGACACTGCACGAATTCTCACATCTTGGAATCCAATTGTATACTTCCACCCTCATTTCTTGTTTCATACAGATTTTCTCTTGGTACTTGTCTTTTTGTCACAGAAACATACATCTGAAAACGCAGTTTCATAAAGAAATGATGTAATCAAAAGGAACGTCGTGTGATTCCATGTTGAAACTGTGAACTGCCTTGAGCTAGCATTTCATGTTGTGTCCAACAGATGTTGCTGTGTTTCCCTGGAAAATGTTAATATCTTTTGATGCCCCTGTGTGTTTGCTGGGGCGCTGTGGGTGCCTCACTATATGGTTTGGGATCAACAATTATATGCTAGTTGTCCAATATTTTGGTTCTCTTTTTTTAACTCAAAAATTAGATATTATCAATATTTTTTTCAAAGTCAATATTCTTTAGTTTACTACATGGTTATCATATTTTTTGCTCTTTTTTTTTTTTTTATCATAGGCCTTACTTGATTAGTTGTATTCTCTTTTCTGTAGGAGGTTCTTTAGGATTTTCTTAGTCATCTATAGCCTTGGTTTGTATCTTCTGAGAAGTTACCTTCTTTTGCCTCCAGTCTACAAGATAACTGTCCTGGTTACACATATCTAAGCTGACAGTTATTTTCTGTTGGCACATTGACAATATTATTCCACAGTCTTGTGGTTTTCATCGGTGCTCTCAAGAAGTCAGCTACACGTCTAATTGTCATTCCTTTCTATGTAATGTTTTGTGTTTTCTCTCTGGCTGATTTAAAAATCTTCTCTATGTCTTTGGTTTTCTACCATGAGTCTAGGCGTCCATTGCTTTTTATTTAATCTATTTAATTTTTATGTAATCTCTTTTGTCTTCAGTACTTCACAAATCTCAGGGATTATGTCTTCAAAATTTCTGGAAATTCCCAACCATGATCAAATATTGCCCCTACCTATGCTCTCCAGCCTCTTCTGGAGCTCCAATTAGATATATATTAGGCATATACTAACTACATATTAGACTTGATCACTCTATATGTCTCTACATCTCTTATATTTGCTCTCCGTCTCTCTGGGCTGAACTCTAACTGATTTTTCATATCTACGTACCAGATCACGAGTCCTCTCTTATGCCGTTTCTAATCCACTATAATTTGTCTGTCATGCAATTGTGCCTTATCCACAGACAATTTGCTTTTGCGTCTTCCAAGTGTTCAGGGGGACCACCAAAATGGGATCACATTAAATTAAATTTTATGCTTACAGATTTTGGGGAGCCCAAGTGGAATTAATTTCTGCCCTATGTGCAGGACAGTAACCATGAGAGATTTCCTCTTTATATCTTTCGGGCAAGAGCCAAAGTCAAGACAGGCCAGAATACCGACTGCTCCTCTCTTCAGTCTTCAGTGCAGGTGCTTACATCTATTTGTTTTTGTTTTGTTTTTCACCTAGTTCACCCACTGAGAATGCTGACTTTCGGATGTGCAAGTTTTATTCTGAAGTCCTTCAGGATTTTTGTCCCATCCCCATTTCTTATGGCTCATCAAGTCCAAGCTCTGAGCCCACAGGTATTAGCCAGTGCTGGCTCCAGCGCTTGCTTCTCCACTTGCATGTTTTCCAATGACTTTTGGACCAGCAGTATTCTCTGGTCATGTTGTCCTCCACATTGACAGATACAGAGGGCCTCAGTATGTCATTGTGTCCTCTCTAAGCTACATTTTTCAGGCTTACTTTGGTGCTCCAAACTTTCTCAAGATTAATTAGCCCAGGGAATAAGAAAAATAACAACTGTTAAATGAAAGAGGAAATATGATAGAATCCAGTGAAATATAAAGGTGATTTATGAACTTTAAAGTCAGGATATTAGAAGTCCAGACTTACATCTTTAACTCAATCCTCCTTGGCATTGAGGCCTTTAATGAAATTATCCCAGAACCAGTTGCTACGAACTTTGGTGAAAGTTGAGAAAGCATTCCTTCCCCTCCAGCACAGGGGCCTGCAAAGCCCTGTAAAGGGAACCATTCCAAGAGGCGGTCAGCAGAGTGATTGCGTGTGCTGTCTGCACTTAGCAAGAACCAAATAATTCCTTCATTCTTAGGAATTTTCCAATTTTCCAGTGGGAAAACTGTGAGTTTTGATTAGCTCTAAGAACAGGTCATGAGGTTGTAAATGTATCATCTTTCTTACTGGATTTAGTCCTTTTCTCCCCAGATACTCTGATGATGCTAAGCAAAGATTTAAATGTCTAGTCTAAGATGCACAACCTGATGTACTTTATTTAAGGAAATAGTTCTTGATCCTATTCAGAAGCCATGGAACTAGACGTTTTTCTTATTAATGTTCATTTGTTGATCAAGAAATCATCACTTAAATGTGAATCACTGCCAACCACTCTACCCTTTCAAGGACCGAAGTAGCAAGAGCGTGAGAAGGCAAAATGTCAGCTTGATAAACACAGAGCATGACCCAAAAAAGTACGTGGACTCTGAGTGGGCAGAGTCCTCTAAGCGATGTGTCAGGGTTAGACAGTCTAGCCACCATGAATGTAAAGACAGGACAGGGGTGAGTGTGAGAGAATAGCACCTGCCTACCACATATGGGGCGATTTGCAGGCCCTGGCTCATTTTTTCCATACAGAGGCCCAGTGAAATCGGTGTTATTATCTCCATTTTATAAATGAAGAAGCAGACTTGGGGAGATAAAATGACTTGATGGACATCATAAATAGAGGGAAAAAATGAAATATGCGTGTCTCTCTGACAGCAGAGACTACACTCTTTCCACCACAATATGCTGTCTCTTAAGTGTTCAGTATCACATCCAACTATAATAAGATTCTAGTGTTCCTGACCTGGGTGCAACACAGATAGAAGGAGAAAGAATCATTGGAGACGCCAAATATTCCAAATGACTGGCATTAGCAATTTGTCATTCCTCCTGTTGTCTTGAGTGCTATCTAGAAGCTTGGGTATAGTAAGATGCCAGTAATATTTTATTGAGGGCTTCCTTTCTGTCTCCCGGACGGTAATGGGCTGTAAACTCTATTGAGATTAAATCTCTTTTGGGATCTAATTATGATAAAGCATCACCTTATTTGGCATAGTCAAACTTTTCCTTAGTAAGTCCACAGGGATATGAAGGACAGCAGGATGGAATAAGACACAATATCCACTTCCTTAACAATTGCTTCTTTAATAAAGTCATGCATGCCAAATATGTTTAAGACTCGTTGTCACTCTTGATACAGTATAAGTTTAACCAGGAAAGATTTTCAGCATCAGGAAACCACAGAGGAAATGATGTCATGGAACACATGGTATGTGAACAGCCACAAAGCAGAACACCAATTGATAAACGTGATGATTACTCAGTCCTCTACCATGAGGAAGCAATATCATGTGTTTACTTTATGTCAGCCATTCTGGAGCACCATAACCACCCAGGAGGCAAGTCAGCAACAGTCCTGTGGACACTGCACACCACATCCTCCTTGCCCCTGATTCATCACTCGCAAAATTTGCCCAGGTTCAAAAAAGGACAGAACTGTCAAGTTTCTAAGACAGAAGCTCTAAGGGGGTGGTTCTAAAATTCAATAAATTCTGTGTTTTCATCTTACACTTTGGTTTGGTTTTCCAGGGAATTTGTATTGGCAGGGAAATACTTTGCTTGATGCAGGCACATGTGTGTTAGCTCTGGGGCAAGAGATAAGGAGAAGTACTTTAGGAAGGAGTCTGTATGACTTGGGGTAGGGGAGATAATATTGATAAGTGTGAGCAGGGTCACCTATAACTTTGTGAGCAAGCGACCCTTTTGATACGCCAAGAGATTGTATCATCCACAAAGGGCTGAGTCATGTATACATAATTTTGACTTGAATTACCTGGAGTCTGGGGTAGTGGTAGGGATGGTCATATGTAGAAACTAAAAAGAGAGACAGGAACCCAGTGGAGAGTCAGGCCTGAGCCCTCTTCAGACACATTCCTTTTCCCAGCTGATTTTCTGCATCCAGGGGCTCATAATTTCAATCACATGTTATCAACCTGCCTTACAGACACATTTTTCAGCCTGGTTCTTCATGGCACTGTCGCATCTCAATGGAGCAGCCAGAAAAGTGGTTCTCGCCTCTGGTTTGCTAGAGTATCATGGGAAACACTGTCTTCTAAATTCTAGTGGTGTGATCTGTCTTCCTATTTATAAACCGTGCTTTATCTTCTGGACCTGAAACGTGACACTCTGACTCTGATTTGAACATTTTGCTTCTGTTCACAATGGAGACTCTCCTTGGAGCTGAGCCCCATGGTCAAATACACACCTTGTTTAGCGTAGTGCTCAAATCAAACCTTATACTCTATGCAGTAGGGTTGAGCGACTACCCAAAGATATCAAGTTCTAACACCTGTAAAGGTTGCCATATTTGGAAAAAAGAGTCTTTGCAGATGTGATTAAATTAAAGGTTTTTAAATGGTGAGATTACCCTGGATTATCCCGGTGGGTCCTAAACGCCATCGCAAGAGTCCTTATAAGAGAGGCAAGAGGGGATAACCCTACCACACCAGAAAGGAGGTGGCCGTGTAACCAGAGAGGCTAACAACGGAGAGAAGTGGCCACAAGTCAAGGAACACTTGGAGCACCAGAAGCTGGGAGGGGCAGGGGACCTGTTGTCAGATGGAGAGAAGTGCCCACACCTTGATTTTGGACTGCTGGCCTCCAGAACGGTGACAGAATAAATATCTGTCACATTGTTTTACACAAAATTCTTTTAAGCCATCCCGTTTGTGGCAATGTGTTACAGTGGCCCTAGGATACACTGTATCTAGCTCTCCAGTTACATCCAGACCGATCCTCAGGAGCTCCAACTCTCAGTTTAGTGCATTCACCCCACCTGAACAAATAACGACCCCTCCCCAAAATTTTACCCAGTCTTATAAATCCAAGTGAGATTCGGGTTTCTACATAATGGAGACAGAAATATTTTGAGCAGCATACAACCATACTTCAATCAACTAGATGGTATTTTATTGAAATTATTTTCATGAAGGAAGATTATTTTTAATCCTATTTTTGCACTCTTTTGGAACTGGCTTTGACATTTTCAATAACCTGGTAGAAATTTAAACTAACTACTGTTTTCACATCAAATTTTATTTCTTCCACTTCAGTGATTTGTTCATGCAAATGCCTTGAGCTCAGGTACAGGCTGGTGCCTCACGGGGGATGTGCCCCACGTAAACGGAGACGTGTGTTAACCTCACTATTTTGGTTCATTCCCAGAACACAGTTATTTTCTGACGACTCCCAAATATTGAATTTTTCAGATTTTTCCTTAACATAGAAGATGTGATTTTTGAATATTCTTTATTTCCCTATAACATAAGGGTACTTGGAAATTAAAATAAGGAGATGAGGACTATTTGACAGGTATTTCAAAAGATCTTGGTCTTATCTGAAAGCTGTGTTGACTAGTAGAAGGAACACTTACCAACCTCAGTTCTGTGACTAACCAGATGAGAGGGCTTGTGCAAAGCTTTTTTAACTTCTCTGGACTTTGACTTTTGTGCTGTTAAAAACTGGGCTGATATGATGTCCCTCATAGAGAATTTGATGAGTTAAAATATTTTCACCTGAATACCCTGGGAAACTCTCAAGCTCACTAGCGTTCAAATAAAACTCACTGTCACTCTACCTCAAAAATGTTCCTCCCGAAATCCCATCCACTCAGCACCCGGGTCACCTAACTGGGAAATCCTGACTTTTCCGTCCTTTTCACAACTTGCCACCTTTCTTCTGACCAAGTTAAATTTATCACCAAGCCCTGACACTTCTCAAATCTGTCCCTTCACTCCTTTATCGTGGAGACAACCACAGGTCAAGACCTCAGAACCACTTGCCTGGACAACTAAACAGTCTCGTCATCTGTCTTGTCCCTCTGGCCTCATTCCTCATCAACAGCTCCAATCAACCGAAATGACTCTCTAAAGTTCAGATCCGACCAAGCCATTCTCCTGCTTCGTGTTCTTCCAGGGCACCTCCGTACTAGCAGAGGGTGTACCCAAGCAGCTTCCTTGGGATTGCACCATATTTTATCATCATCATCATTTTCGATCTTAATTGCCAAGATTAAAAATGTGGAGATTTCCCATATAAATCTGAACTTGCGAATTTTCATGAAAAAGTAGAGTCTGGAAATTCTAGATCTAACCCAGATGAGCTGGGAGGCAGCTATTATCTTTAGTTGCGACGCATGCTTTCCTATTTTTTATCTGTGGCACATGCTTTCCTGTTTTGCACAGTCCCCACTACTGCCTACTGCTGGTTACCGAGTCTGATTCACTCATTGGCTTTATCCGCCTGGCACCTGTAGCTATTTGAGATGTGACTTCTGGTCTACAGGATAAAGTCCAAACTCTAGCATGGACAAAAAAAAAAAAAAACCCATGCTCTTGCCCTGGACTACTTCTCCAGTCTCAACTCACCCAAATGAAACATCAAACACTTGTAGATTCCTGAACAGCACACTCTTTCAAACCTCCTTGACTTTTAATATGCTTTCGCCCCCAACACACAGCCCAACATCTTCTTTGCAAAAATGTGTCTTATAAGACTCTACTTCAGTGGCATGACTTGTCAAGTCTTATCTGGCCCAGAACAACTTCAGTTCTTCCTAATTCCATTGTAGTCCATTCCTTCTAATCCATTTATCACACTGGTTTCTAATCTTCTGTTGACATCTAGTCCCTGAGAAATAGGACCGGGCTTACTACATTTATAGCATATCCCTACCCTCTTGCACAGTACCTGGTATTGATGGGTGTTATAAGTGTTGGTTAAGAAATCAATATGTTGATGTGCTTATCCACTATTTGGCATATAGCCAAGTGCTCAATAAATTTGATTTGACTAGGAGTAAATAGTATTAGGTACCACAGACTAGAGTGTAATATGAATGAATTCCACTTTGGATCCTATCAAAAGAGAAAGTCATAGTGTAGTAGCCAAGGATATAGGCTCTGGCATCAGACTTTCTAGGTTAAAATTCTAGCTGTCCTGCTTGACAATTGCTCAATGTTTGGCAAGTATCTTTCCTAAATTAGTTTAATAACCTGTAAATGGGAATTTTAATTGTACCTGCTTTAAAGGTTATTGGGATGATTACATAAGATATTTATAAAGCCCCTGAACAGGGCTTTTGGCACACAGTAAGCATTAAATACATTTAGCTGTGATTATTGTTATTATTTTGTTATATGAAGGCTTTTTCATCAAGAAGTCTCCCTTGTGTAACAACCCCACAGATTGAACGTATAGAATAGCACTCTAGTGAGACGGCCATATTCTGAGGTCTCATATTTTACTTACATAAAGTAAAAAAATATATATTCAAAGAAGTTGTAAAGCTCTTTTTCCCCATAGGTGGGGCCTTCAGGAAACTCCTCTTCTCCTTAAGCTCCAATTTAGTCCTAAACAAATACACTTAATTGGAAAAAAGACATCCTAGTTAAAGTCAAGAAGTAAGATACTATATGACTAAAACAACAATGAAACACTATATTTTATTTACAATCTTTGTAATAATGTATATTCTCAAATAACACATCTTTCAAGGGTTAAAGGAGACACATTTAGATATCTTTTTGAAAAAGATTTAGACTATATTTATATATATTAAGAACTTTAAAAATGTACCCTTTAACCGAGTAATCATAATTCTGTGACTCTGATCTAAAGAAATAATTTTTTTTTTTTTTTTTACTGTGAGGAAGAGTAGCCCTGAGCTAACATCTGTTGCCAATCTCCCTCTTTTTGCTTCAGGAAGATTGTCACTGAGCTAACATCTGTGGCAACCTTCCTCTTCTTTATGTGGGACACTGCCACAGCGTGGCCTGACGAGTGGGTAGGTTGGTGCCTGGGATCCAAACCTGCAAACCCCAGGCCACTGAAGTGGAGCACACAAACTTAACCACCATGACACTGGGCAAGCCCCAAGAAATAATTTTTAAAAAGAAAAAAGCCTTATACATAAATTTTTCTTCATAGCATATTTGTAGCATTATCAAGCTGGTAATGACCTAAATGTCCACAAAATAGAATGAATAAATGAATAGTAATACAAATATATGATTGAACTTTGGGGGGCTATTAAAATTATGTTCACAAAGTTGTTTTAACAAAACAGGAAATTTTCCAAATAAAAATGCAGGATACAAATTTGAACAAAAAGATAATCCCAAATGTTAAGAGAACAAAACAATGAAAGGAAATATAGCTCATTTATTTCATACATAGGTATCCAGAACCACAACAATACTAGGGTAGGCAAAATCCTCTCTCTGTCTATAGTAACTACACATTTCATCTTTATGACTCACACATTCAGAACTAGACACAGAGTATATATTGAATTGATAGCCACATTGTCTGTCAAGAATCAAAGTTTGAAAAACTCAGTTCTAATCTGAACAGGATGGCTAATTTGGAAGAAACCATGCCTAGAGGGATGGATATGGGATTTCCTGCTGAGCCTCAGCACAGCTATCAGATATGAAGGGCATGCCTGAATGTTTTCAGTGGAATGGTCTACATTTTTCAATAAGTATGGGTATATGATAAAAAAATAATAAAAGACTATAAAGGTCCTTGAGACTCACCTAAATGAAACGTGCTTACGAAAGACGAGAACAGCCCAGTGGGCTAGATTCTGTTGCTGAAGATGAAGGATGCTTGGCAAATAGTTTCCAACATGTTGCAACTTTATATCCACTGACACTAGGGAATCAACAACTGTGACTAAGAAATGCAAAAATGAATTCCTATCTCTTGGATAAGCTAAAGAATAACTTCCAGGGGACAACAATAATAGATTTTCTACCAAAGAAATCATGACATCTTTGCATACAGCATGGAAAAGCATACTTGTGGAAGGCAAAAAGGAAATCTCCAAGGTCATGAAATCCTTGTATAGAGAAAAAGTTACTGCTTTAGCTAACAGTGAGCAAAGGAGTCACTAATAATAACACGATACCATTCCTGCTAATACATTATTCAGCATTTGACAGCCCACGGGGCCTCACCTGTTTCTCCAAACACAATATACACAGTCAGTGCAGCCTTTCAATCACACACACTGCTCTGTCTCGAGAGCCTTGCTTAAGTACCCCATTCATCTTCCACCTGCCACGCAAGTGTTGCACCTTGTTTATATATCATTCTTTGTTTTCTTAGTGCACAGCCCTTTGGCTATAAGCATTAACCCCTCCCTTGATGATCAAGCTTGTTCCTTGCACGAAAACCTATTCCAAGCACCACCTGCATAGTCAGTTACAGCGCATCCCCTTATGGTGATGGGGAGCCAACCCATGGCCAACGTCCTTCAAAATAAACCCCCAGCCACTTACTTGGCTGGTAAGCTGCTGCACTGCTGTGGAGCCTCAGCTTTTCTCTCACCCTGCTCCAAGTGCAATCTCTCTCCATGAGTTATCATGCTGAAATAGAAGATGCTGACCTTTATAGACATCTAAGAAAAAGCTTAGTGCCTGGGGCATACAGATTATTACATATGAGGAGATAATTGTCAATGTTAAATGAGTGCTACGAATTTTATATGCATTATTTCCTTTTGTTGTCTATTAGCCCCGTTTTACAAACAAAGAAACTGAGGGTCAGAGAGTCCATGTAATTTGTCAAAGTCACTCAGCCAGTTTAAACGACAGAGCTAGGATCTGAATTGGGACTGCCTGGTGCCAGAGCCAAAGCTGTCAACCCGCATTCAATACTGTCTTCTGATTACCACCTTCCCGACCATAAAGTTATCTATGATTTTTCACCAGGGGTTGCTTGCTCCTCTCTCTATAAAGTTCTATACTCTTACTCCCTCTGGCAGTCTCCTTGTCTAAAAAATTTATCCTCACAAATCAAGGCTGTCAAAGGGTTTGAGGCAGTGGAAACAGGGAAAAATCCAACTTCTCCCTGGAAAGAGTCTGGGACTTTCATCAAGAGCAAAGCAACTCTGGGAACGAGCGACTTGGTTAAGTCCGCTGAGAAATAGGATTTTAAGGTAGATGTAAACAATTAATTATAGGATTCAAGAGATTATCCCTGGGAGGGAGCATTTAAGCCAAGTGCTAGGACAGAAAGTTCTAGTGAATTCCAATAGTTAATAGAGAGAGAAAAGGAAAAAAAAATGAGAAGGCTAGGAAAGGCTGTGGGAAAGGAAAGTAGAGGTCTCTGTTGCCCAACGTCTTCTATGACCCTTAATGTGACCCTTAACCCAGTAGGGTTTTATCTAGAAGGAAACACTTTTACATAGAAAAATCTAAGAGACTAGATCTTAATTATTCCCACCACAAAAAAAATGATAGTTAATATGTGCTGTGATAGAGGTGTTAGCTAACACTACAATGGCAATCATATTGCAACATGCAATCGTATCAAATCAACATGTTGTGCATCTTAAACTTACACAGTGTTATATGTCAAAATATTTCAATTAAAATAAATGAAAAATAAGATCAAATTTTTAAAAAAAGAAAAGTAAGCAAGCAGGGACTCAAAAGCATAAAAGATTAAAAATGGTTGAGGATTCTAAGCTAGCCGTTCTCTACCAGGACAGAAAATGCATTGTATCATTTGAATATTATGATTCTAAGAAGATGGTTTCAGACAACACACATTTGTAAAAGAATACTCTCAAGAAGGAAGGCCTCATATTTTTCATTCATTCATTTACTAATTCATTCATTCACTCATTCATTCATTCAAAATTGTCTTCTATATCAGCGCTTCAAACTCTAGCATGGGTAAGATCCTCTAGGGAGCTGGTTTAGGAGGTTTGCATATCCAAGACTGCATTTCCAACAAGCTCCCAGGTGATGCTGATGCTGCCGAAACACATCTCACCTCCAGCGGCAAGACTTTATGTAACTGAATGAGAAGACCACCAGGTATGCATCCTTGGAAGGGAAAGCAAAGCCAGGCTGCAATGAGAAGTGGGGCACAGGAACTAGAAGGAGCGCCATGAGAGCTCCCATCTGAGAAGGCACTGCTCTAGTCAAGCATTTCTCTCAACTGTTTTGAGTCCTCGTAGAGTTTTTACACGGCTATAAAAATGGGCTATAGGCAAATGCACACAAAGGCCCCTTTTATGGTGGCGGAATAGATGTTAAACGTGATTTTCCTTTTGTCTTCTCAAACCTTAAATACAATAAATGTATTTCTGTTTCCAATTTGTCTTTTTTTTAAACAAAGGATATAGAGTTGACTCTAATAGAAATTTGGCTTTTGTGCATATGAAATAAACATACATACACAAGTCATATGTACAAATTTGTATATATACATCTTGTATAATATATCATATACATAATAAGCATATATATTACATATATAACACATTCAAACTGCATTGTACCGACTTCAGAAGAGAGGTCAGTAAACCAGTTGCTGCACTTGGATGGCCACTGCCTTCAGCCCCAGACCTTTTTTTTTTTTTTTTGAGGCAGGTCAGCCCTGAGCTAACATCTGCTGCCAATCCTCCGCTTTTTGCTGAGGAAGACTGGCCCTGAGCTAACATCCATGTCTATCTTCCTCTACTTTATATGTGGGACACCTGCCACAGCATGGCTTGATTGAGTGGTGCCATGTCCGTACCAGGAATCTGAACTGGTGGACCCCGGGCCACTGAAGCAGAACGTGCGAACTTAACCGCTGTGCCACCGGGCCTGGCCGCCCCAGATCCTCTCTTAATAGGAGAGAGGAGTGACCAAGAGAGCCATATAGAGGAAAATTGGGTCAGACGTGGCAGCTGTCATCTGCAATGTGCTTCCACTTGCTAGTGCCCCCACGTGAAGCAATCTCCCTTGTACATTTTGTTTTCTCAGTTAAGACAACAATGTAGTCAATCATGTGTTCATTTTTTGCCTCAATGTAGAACTGAGTCTAGCGCTCAATGATCTCGTCCCAGGCCGCAGCTCTTGGCATAAGTGTCTTCTCATTTTCTTCACCTGGTGTCTGGTCTTTTTCTTATCTTAACTTTATTGCTCTGTTTCACATGTGTTTTATTACAAACTGCCTCGAATCCTTTTAGGAAATAGAAAATATGTAAATATTGATCCATCTGTTGATCCACCAACAGTTGCTGAGAATCCATTAAGTGGTAGGTCCTGGGAGTGGTGGGGAGTAAGATCCCTGCCATTACAATGCAAATTTTACTTGCTAATAGACAATTAAAGTGTGTAGTGATCAAGGGCCCAATATCCTCACTATGTGTCTGAGTTAATGGGATGCCATATGTAAGATAAGAAACTCCAGTGTTTCCTGGAAAGTCATAGTTTAGTTTTTTTCACCAAAAAGTTAGCCTTAAAAAACAAATTAGTCAGAGATTTCCTGTGGTTTTTTCATTTAACTGAAAGTCAGAATCAGAAGTAGGAGTCCATTACCAGGAATTAGTATCAGAAACTGTTCTTGTTAAATCAAAACAAACCACGTTCTCTCTCAGAGAACTGTGACTTCAAGGAGACAGGACATCCCAGAGGGTAAATGGTCACCTGCCCAATGACCAGTTGAAGTATCTGTGCTTTTTGTATTTTTCCACAGAGAGAAGCGACAAGAAAAGAGAAAGCAGCAGCCCCTATGCCTGCTGAGAAGGGGAGAGACAGAGAGAAAGAGATGAACACTGCTAAGACCACTACTAGCTGGCACTGCGCCAGCCACTCGCTGGCCATCACCTCCTTTCATACCTGAGTCAGCTGTGAAGGGCACTGAAGCTCAGAGAAGCCATTTTCAAAAGTCCCAAAGAAGCGGTGGAGCCAAGATTCATGCTCATCTACCTCTTGCTACAATAAATCATGTAAGCCCAGCTAGGCGAAGGGCCAAGGTCCAGCGTCATGGAAATGTACCCGATACGCTTATGAAGTGGTATGACCCCCAGTTTTCACACACTGCTTCAGAAGCAGTTTACTAGTTTAGTTAGCTAAAAGTTTCAATAGCCCTATAAAAAATTCATAGAAAACTCTGCTGGATCGCTTTCTGTGTTTGGACCCCAAGCAAGCTGACCTCAGAACAAATCACTTACATAGCACTATGGGTAGATTCATTTCAGATGGCAAATGTTACTTGAGAGTACAGAGGTTGCTTATGATTTATACAGTGTATAAATAACTTTATCAGATTGAAGAATGTCACCTCAATGTGTCACATGGCCATTTTCTTGACCAAAAGTGGGGGGATACCTCACCTCAAAGGGGCACATTGCAAAGACGTGGTAAGAAAACTGAAGTAGGAATGTGGTAATTCAGCTTAGGGAAGAAATACGTATGTATTGAAGATTAGACAGAAATGTATTATACTCCTTCACGCATTCAGGAGTTAGTTACTGATTGCCTCTATGTTCCAACTAAGAGAAAAATCTCTTTTAAACACACATGATGTTAAATAGTGTACCAGTCAGCCATCTTTTTTGGATGTGTCCATGAGGTAGCTTTACCAACCCATACATATTTTCTAGTAAAGCGTTTCTAAACCTGATGATTTATTTATTTACACTCCATCTCCTTCCAAGAAATCTAAATTTTTAAGAATAATATTTGTAAAAGATAATATTTGGTTATTCTCCTTCAAAAACTGCCTTTGGGCAAGATTTATATTATAATATAATTTAATAGGAATTCTTCACTTATTCCCTGTAACTTTTCTAATTTCTGGCAACATTCAAATACAGGAGACTCAGCAGATGAGAATTTTGCTAAAATACATCCTTTTCCAATAGAAGGAAAAGTATTTACTGCATTATTTGTCTGAATGGATACAGTCAAATAAATGCAGACTTCCACATGTGAGCTTTTTGGAACTAGAACCTAAGCATCTTCTGGGAACACCTACTTCTCTCTATCTTCATCGGCATGACAGAGCAAAAGTTTCACAAAGTGTACAAGACTATTAAAATGCACATGATTCTGCATGTTATGATTTTCATAACTTCTTTCCTCTCTGAGCCAATAAACTTCAAAATGTTGACTTTCTAAGAAAAAGGATTAAGTTATCTGTTTGTTTGGGTTTTTTTTTTTTTTTTGAGGAAGATTATCCCTGAGCTAACATCTGCTGCCAATCCTCCTCTTTTTGCTGAGGAAGACTGGCCCTGAGCTAACATCCGTGCCCCTCTTCCTCTACTTTATATGTGGGACGCCTGCCACAGCATGGGTTGCCAAGCAGTCCGGGCCACGAAGCAGAGTGTGCAAACTTAACCACTGCGCCACCAGGCCAGCCCCTAAATTATCTGTTTTGACCAGTTTCCTGAATGACGGCTGTCAAGTAGGACCTTTCAGGAATTTGCTTTAGGTCCTTGAGGAGGCTTTAACAACACTAAGAGGATTTTTGGTTGTTTTGTTTTGCTTTGTGGAAACCTAATCACTGCCAGTTTAAGTAAGGCTAACACAAAAACGCCTCAGCAACAGACGCTAGCTGTGTCTGCACTCAGCTGCTAGGAATCTCACACGTTCGGTCCAGACTTGTGCATTGTTCTCACGCCTATGCCCATGCGTTCTGGCAGGTTGAAAACAGCATGAAGACTTGGATTTGATTTTTCCTTAGCTTTCTATCTGTTTTGTTCATTGGATGAAGGAATCAAAGAATAAGTCACTAAGTCTTGCCCAGCATTCATTGACTGCCAATCCAGGAAGGAGCAGCTCTGTGTGATTAGTCTCTGAGAGTGACATCCTGTGCACAGCTGTCTCCTCTAATGCTGCTTGCCGAAATGGAGCCACCACCAAGGTTTATGTACAAAGAAAAGGGTCAGCCCCTGAATCTGACTTAGTTTCCTCCTGAAGTTAATTCCTCTTAAGGAGAAACTCTTGCCTTGGCAGGAGGATTGCACATAGCCTGCATTCCAGACTCATCAGCTGCCCAAGTGGTGAAAATACTGTGCATGGGGTGGTAGGGAACAGAACACTTTCTGGCCCTTTGCCACCACCCAGCCCGAGATCTTCAGAACATCTGTACTCCAACTGATCAAATCCAGACAGCGCCCCCTCTGAATCCACCTCTAAAAGGTCCAGTTTGGAGGACCACAAGCATCTTAAGAAAATGCAGATTGAGGGCCACTGTATCTAGAGTAAACAATGTGGTTTTAGAATGCTCCTTCCACCTTCTGTCTGTGTCGATGTCATTCCAAAACAACCAGTGAAGAAGTGAAAAATACATTTTCACACAACTGGTTTGACTGTTTTTTGGAATTGACTATATTTGGTCTAAAACTGACTGTTTTCTCATTGAATGAGCCAACATTCCTAAGGAGCATTTAAATGAGCTATATCGTCACAGCCTGGGAATGGCTGAGCACTGCACCAAGGTCTATTTTCACTTGATTATATGTGTATTTATTATACAAAAATAGAGCAAAAATATGACTCTGCCAAGAGACTCTCCTACATTATAGTATATCAGGGAGCAAGGTCTCTTTAAATTGAAGAGCTGCACACTTGTTTTCACAGCTGTCAGCCTTTTTTATGTTTAATACTTTTTACCCCAATTGGTGTTATTCATTGCACTTATTATTTAGGAGAATCTACTGGTAGCAAAATGTGCTTGTTGAAAACCCAAAAAGAGGAAGTCCTCTACTCTGTCAATTTATGGTGGATGGAATCATTCAGATAAAACTAAAACCGGCTGGGAAAATGGTCCCAACACAGGCCAGCTCTCTTTGTATTTACGGGATAGTCAGGTTTTCTTGGTCATAGTCTTCTACAAGACCTGCCTTCGTCTGGGACCAGAATATAAATGCAGTACTAAAATCCCTCGTGAAAGGGAGGTCTTGAAATCCCTCCAATCCTAGAAGTCTCACTGGGAATCACATTTTCTACCCGAGCTATGTAAAACAAAATTTCAGAACCTACCATCCTTTCAGATGGTACACATATGCATACACAGGGACAGAAGAAACTTTATCCCCATTATAGCAACTGCCAACCAGAACACATACTTCAGAGGCAACGAACGCCCAGGTTATAGGAATAGAATGAAGCCACTTAAGAAAATAGTCAATTACGGAATGTTCTGTGCATAAGTATGTCCGTTAATTAAGAAATGAACCAAAATTACTAATGGATTTCATAATGGCCGCCAACCAGCTGCCAGTTGGCTGTAGCTTGGTGACAGATGGTAGTGACTGATCTGGACTAGATTTGACCTAGAGATAGTCCATCATTTATTAAATTGCAGCCCCAAATAAAATGCCACGCATTGCAGCATTTCACCATTATGTCTCACAGTGCGATGAACTGATAGCATTCCTTATCTGCCACCCCTGTTGCAGACAGCAAACTAGTCAAAGGGCTTAAATATATCACTCAGTAAAGAAAGTCCATAATGCCTTTCAGGAGATGAAAACAAAACAATGTAACTTGAATGAGTATCCTTTGAATGAGGCATCGGACGAAACAGGAGCTCTGTTTTGTGCTAATCTGGCTTGTTACCTCCCAGCACCAAGATTCACCCTTCACCTTTTTTTAATCAAGGGGTTCTCATTTACACAGCAACTGACAGGTAGTGGCTGTTTGGGTTCTATTTAATCCATCAACACATCCTCAGAGTGAGGAGAGCTGCTACAGACTGGCTCCAGGACCTGCCTACTTCGGGCTCTTGCATAAACAAGTCACCGGAGCGGAGCGTGCACATCGAAAGCCCCAATTACTGTCACCAGACTCGTCGTTTGAGTATTTGAGAAATTAACCTTAGCTGTGCTTTCGCAAGCTCAGGTCCTTAAAGACCAGAAAAAAACAAAAACAAAAAAAAAAAACCTCCTACTGTAACAGATCCAGGGAGAACCTAGAAAGAGGGAAAATACAGGTCTGGTTTAAAGTCTTTTATGTAACATGTGGTGGAACTTCCTTCATGCTGTCAAAACGCTATGCGGCTTCTTGTCCTATTTCAAAGACGATGTGTAAAAGATGTGTTTACTACAAGATGCAGACATTCAAGAAGCAAAACTATGACATAGGTAAGTGGTATTTGGTCAATGAAGGTTATTGTTTTACTTATTTCAAAGAGGCAGAATAATGCTATTAGCAAAATTCATATTTACCACGTTACATTCATCTTTTAATTTTTGTTTTTTTTAAACTTGTTGTTTTAGCTGGAAGGAGCCTGAGTAATGCTGTAGTCTCTGCTTCTCACACATGTCTGCTGAAAGGCCTCAAATAGAAGAGGGGAGGAGGAGGGTTCCTCAGAGACTTGGAGGAAAAGCCTACAGAGGCCTCACCATGCATAAAATTTCTTTGTAATCTCAGGCGTTGTCCTAAAACTGTATTCAAATTTCCCATTTGACTCCCCAGCATATCCATTTTTCTATGGATTAAAAAACTGATGTTTAACATTGCTCCATTACATAAAATTAATTCTTCAAGAAGATGTGACATTTTTATCCAATAGCTTTGTGAATCCTTGCCACATCCCCTTGTGCTCTGGATATTTCTGTGCCAAGCCAAACTTTAACCAACAGATCTAACCCTGATGGTTCAGTTGATAGAGAATACTCAGGCCAAGAACGTTTGTGACTTAACCAAGTCACGTGACTCTAAAATCACCTGAGATGAAGTGACTTGCTCGGGGTCACACAGACCAGTGGAGAGACTAGAATCCGAATTTATGATTGTCACTGCAGAATTGCATGTGCCTTGTGTGATAACCAAGTGCTGCCTAGATTGTTTCCTCTGGGCTTGCCGTGTCCTCATACTAGCACTCGGTGCCCTTCTATTTCCTGCAGCTGTATTTCCTCTTGCCTCATCTTGCCCATCAGGTTCTCTTCTTTATCGCTATTCTCCCTCTCTGTTCACCCAGTTCTCAACCTCCTTCTGCGTGTCAGTTTTCTGCTGTGCGCTTAGGTATCTCTTTGCCTGACCCAGTTTTCAGCTTTGCTGTTCTTGAGTTGGCACCTGTAGAGGTCCCACACATCCTAAGGCCCCCTGACATGTGGCCCTTCAGGGCTGGCTACAGCTGGCTATGTTGCCAAAGGGATCAAAGTGGGAAGAACAAGTGGAATGAAAGGCTCCTGAGGGAGATCAGTGTAGGAATGGAGAAACTGACCTAATGCAAACACCAGGCAGCTAGAGCAGCAGGAGAGTTAAATAATAACAGTAAATAAGAGATGAACCAAAAAGTCTGGAACAGAATGAGAAATAGACAGGAATATAGAGGACTAAAGAACAGGGAAGAAAAAGAACGGACAGTTCAGAAAGAATAGCATGAGCAAATGCCCACATGCCAGGGGGCAGAGTATAGTCATCGTCCTAAAGGAAGCGCGGCCCGGCACAGGTAGAGAGGGAAGGGGTGAGGAGGGCAAGATGAGCTTAAGGAGGCTGGCAAGTGCCAGAGCATGTGTGGCTTCGTAAGCTATGTTAGGGGGCCTGGACTTTATCCTACGGACAATGAAGAGATACTAAAACGTTTAAACACGCAATAACCTGATGAAATTTGCATTTTAGGATTGCTGCCTAGGAAATCTCCAGGTCAACCTTGATCACTGAAGGAACTATATTCAATCACCTTTTCAAAGCGGTGTCCTTTCATATCTGTGAGTTTTTTTTTTTTTTTAATTTTATATTATATAGTCTTTGGGAAGAAAGACTATTAAGTATTTTTGTAGTCTCTAATACAAAAACTTCTTCCCAGAGTTTGTGGCAATAGTGTGGACACTGGCTCGGACACAAGTATGCAGAATCCATTTCAATAAGCATTATTTAAAATACTCGAAGCTCTTTCACGGAAAAAAAATACCACTGCAGAATCACTTAAAAATGTTTACGTATATACCTAAATCTGCAAACTGCTGAGAGCAATTTTAAATGGAAGGCCAAAAGCTGTTTCTCTCCCTTTTTATTGGACTATTATTAACCAGTCAGAAAGCCTAGCAGGTCGTTTATCAGAGAAAAAAAAAGTATAAATGCTTGACGGATGAAGGCTATAGCCATAACGTTATGACTTTATTTGAATCACATTATATGGACAGAGCATGCCGATCCATCCATCGGCCTCAAGTTACTGCCCGTTACCTATGGTAACAGTCAGATATTTTCCTCATTACTTAATAATACCAGATCTCAAATAAGCATCACAGCATGAAAAACAGATGTTAAAATGTGACACTCAAGGTCAGGTTACACTGAATACTTGCTAATTTTTAAGTGCCTGGTTACTTCTCAAGAATTGGTTCTGAAATTTTTCACAGGATTTTGTTGGATTTAGGTGCAGGGGTTAGAGTAAATATGCACATGGTCACAAATAGGAGCTTGACTTGTTATTAATAAAAGTAGCAATAAAACAGGGTGAAACTAGTTTTTATACTAGAGTGTTCATTACTTTGCATGAAATAGAATTTTACACAAATGCAAATCAAGGGCACAGTTTACGTTTTTATTTCAATAATTTTCATTTGTATTCTCCCCTTAATACGTCAAATAATCTTTTAAATAATTAAAGGCATGAGTTTCATTTTAAATAGAAAATAACTTTTCATTATTGTGTTACTACAGATTATATACGTTCTTAAAACTGAAATATATGAATAAAAAGAAAACAAAATTCTCATTATGACACCACCCTCAATAACCACCTCTAACATAACTTTAGTTTTGGCTTTTTTTCTCTATATATTCATATCTATATATCTATAGACATTTTCTTGGATAAATAGAACCAAAATATGCAGTGAAGATCTTCCCGTGCTGACTAAGCTTCATCTACAGCATCATTTTTAATAACTGAAGACATTGTCCTGATATTGCAATGCTATAATTTATTTAATCACTGATTTCTGAGCACTTAAATTATTCCAGTGTTTTGATTTTATAAATATTATTGCAATGAACAAATATATAGCTTAATATTTCTATATACTCTTGATCATTTCCTCAGCATAAATTCCAAGAAGTAGAATTTGTGGGTCAAAAGGATGCATATTTAAAAAACTTCAGTACATAACCACTAAATTGAATCGAGAAAGATTACGTTAAGTTACACCTCCACTAGAGGTGAGTACATGATATTTTTCTGTCACGTTGTTTTTTCCAGTTTTCTACCATCTTTCTTGATCCCAAGAGGCACATTCCCCCTTACCCCCAGACACATTTTAACATCTTTAAAATCAAGTCACATTTTATAGTCAATAGCATAGCATCCCATGGTTTAACTGGTGGTTTGTTCTTTTTCCCTTTCTTAGTGATACTTATAACACAGTGTTGCATCATATAATCAGTCTTAAATGCCATAAAATATGGCATTTGTCTTTATATGTGTGCTGTGTTTACTGGATAGACAGTAGATTTTAGTTTTTCTACAGTCTAAAAGTCTATTCTTTAGCCATTGTGGTCATGATTTCTCTAATTTTATGTAATAAATACTCACTTCTGTTTCCTCCTATTATTATATTTTACATTAGAATCTTTAATACACTTGAAATTACTTTTTCACAAATAAATTAGCCAATTACCCTAATAATATTTATTGAATAATTCTTTTTTGCTCACGTATCATATTTGAAGCTTATTCTATTTAAACATCAGTAATCTCTATATATTCAATGTTTTAAACACATAAGTAGTTAATGGATTTTCATTCGCTGATTAATTAAGTTTTCAGAAACAACTTTTAGACTTCGGGCTAAGTTAAGGTTGTGAAGTCACGGTTTAGGGCTTCTGAAAGGATTCTAGCTTCAGGGGTGAAATGCCAATCAGCCATTTTGGCTCCCTGACTAACCACTGCTTCAGTCAGATGATATAAAATAGGACCCAGCAAATTAAAAACTAGTGCTCCTCATTGCTGGGGACCATTCTTCCAGCCAGCTGGAATCAGGGAGGAGGGATTACGGCGCAGGGCTGGAAAGTCTCTGCTTTCAGTACTCTACAAAATGCCACAGGAATTTACTGAGAGCCCACCAGGGCAATATGCTAACGTCAGGAACACATCCCCCACCCACCTCAGCAATTGAGTTCACAAGTTCATCTTTGCAAATGCCCACAGCCAGTCAGCGCACTCAAGTAACAGTGGATGAGCAGCTATTCCATGCCTATCACTGAAGGGCAGATGGGTACGAAAATGTTTCTGCCCTCAGAGAACCAGCCAGCGGGGAAAAAAGACGTCAATAAAATTGCTATAAAATACAACTCTTAGTTTATTCATGTATACTGGGAGAACAATAGGAGAACAAAGAAGTAAACAATGGTCCAAGAGGAAGGGAGGAGGACAGAAAAATTACAAGGAAGAGGTATCTGGAGGGAACATGAAGATGCAGAGTGGAGATATGTGTCTGGGAACATCTCCACCTGCATATGGGCTGTGTACCAACAGCGTGTTTGGTTGAAGAAACTGCAAGCAGACCTGTGGGCTTGGGCATTGAAATGACAGTGAGAATGTCAAATGACGAGTCTGGGGAAACTGGAAAAGAATCAGATAGAAAATACAATGAGGAGGTGGAATTAGAACTTGGCAATGGATTGAGTGCGGAGAGGTGGGGACAGAGAGAAGTTGGGGCGTGCTATCCATTCAGTAGTTTGCATGCTTCAGAACATGCCTGTGCCCCTTCAGTGAAATAGAAAATACAGGAGGAGGGGCAAAGATGAACTCAGCTTTTGACATATTGAGTTTGAGCTGCTGTGGGTGGACACATCCTAGTGGACAGTCCCAGCTCACAGGTGGATATATACAAATCTGGAGCTCAGGGACAACCAATCACATCTCACTGTAAATTACTTTAGTACATTTGATTTCCTAGTAAGAGCATTCTCACTGGGGAATGAGAGTTGAGCTTCTTTGCTTGTTTGCTTGTTTTGTGGGAAATAAAGAGAGTTCATGGATGGTGCATGGCATAGGGTGACATTCCTTTCATTTTGCAGTCAGACACTGGGTTCTTAACAGGCAGGAGAGGAGATGCCAGGAAACAGGAGAAGGGGCTTCAAGAAGGCAGCAAAAGCCAGTCAGATGTTCTTGGCAATTGTGCAGAGTAGATCACAGTGGCAAAATTTCCCCGTCTCACCTCCCACATCAACACCTCTCTTGTGTTTGCTGCAGTGGCCATAAATCATTCATTCTTTGCCACACAGATGCAATGAATACTCAAGGATGACCTGTCTGTACTAGGTTGGTTGGTTTTAAAAACAAAAGAGAGATTTGATTTTTAAAACATACTGTTTCAGTAGAATTAAAAGTGTGATTTTCACAATCCAAGCCATACTTTTGCAATCCTTATTTTCCAAACAATCTTAACTCCCGGTAGGTAGAAGGAGGAGACATCTTTACAACTCACTCGGCGTACAGATCTGTGATTCGTATCCTGATTTCTGGAATGTGATATAACTCCAGAGTGAATTTGATTTTTCTACCATTAAATAAGGGTCAGAGTAACACTATTCAGGGTGGGAGTTTAGACTGATAAATTGCTTTCATGAAAGGAGGAAGGATGGATAGGAGCTGGGTGAGACTTAAGGATTTCATATACATAGTATTTTTTTTTTAAAGATTTTATTTTTTCCTTTTTCTCCCCAAAGCCCCCCGGTACATAGTTGTGTATTCTTCGTTGTGGGTTCTTCTAGTTGTGGCATGTGGGACGCTGCCTCAGCGTGGTCTGATGAGCAGTGCCATGTCCGCGCCCAGGATTCGAACTAACGAAACACTGGGCCGCCTGCAGCGGAGCGTGTGAACTTAACCACTTGGCCACGGGGCGAGCCCCAATATATATATATATATGTATACATAGTATTTTTGTGTATTGTCCTTTACGGTTTGACTTGTAAAAATTCAGAGTCTCTGGCTTCCTCCAGGGTGTTACAATCGGCTTTAAACATGTCCAGAGTTAAATTTGCTTCTGAGAACAAGTGTTCGTGTTAATGTGACTTAATTGATAACAGCCAATGCGAACCCTATTATTTAAGTCCTATGCATTACTAAATAGTTTCATTAAATGGTGGAGAAGAACTTTAAAAAGAAAAACAAAGAAACCCTACACGAGCACATGGTTTTCATTTGGGAGTAAGGGCTGGAGAGACGCTGTGCTCTGAGGTCGACTTCATGGCTTCAGGCAAAACTGGGAGATTAAACAGAAACTACAGCAGAACCTTAGCTCTCAGTGTTTAGAGACTTAACTCGGTACACGACAAATCTCGGGAAATCTTTTGACTTTTTTTTAGGCGAGGAGAGAGTGAGTAGTTGTGTTTCTTTTGTTTTTTGTTTGGTTCTGTTTTCAATAATTAATCTTAGCTAAATAATATCACCATGGAAAGTGACAAAGTTTAAAATATTTATTTAATAATGTTGGATACTTTTCTACATGACAAAAGGGAAGTAGATGCCAAATGATGTCCCCTGATGTGGTCAAAATGCCTTTTTTCCAAAGGAGGAAGAGAATATGAAGAAAAATGTAAAGCATGATGCAAGGGGGTAGCGTGGGGATAGGGTTGCAGAATGTGGGGGCTGGAGTTTGAAGGAGTAATTGTTTGAAAGACTAATTCAAACAATTCTACATACAACTGACACTTCCCAGACAAATACACAGATTGACCACTGCTAGATGCCTAGGTCCAGAGTAGGATTTACACGTGCTACTGGATATTAAAATAGAATTACTTCCACCTTTGTTTCAGTTAAGGCCCAAAGGTTAAACACACAATGACAGGTGGCCATGGGAGGTTTCTCATACCTACAGGGTCAGAGGTTGGAGCTGAGCAAATGCTAACAGCCAGGCACAGAGAGGCACTGTCTGAGCCGAGGGACCTGCAGTCCCTTTTCTGGATTTTCAGGATTTTCTGAGGGGGAGACTCTCAGAGCAATCCATGAAAGCATATCACAAGAGGGACAGCTTTGAGCAGTCTCCAAGCCCAGAGAGGTCGACCCCTAACACCGTCAGGGGAGGCTTTTTCTGCCCTGCTCTCCTTGAGTCCCTCTCCTGGCAGCTAGTTGGAGTGAGGGGAGAGGGACAAAAGACAGATGAGAAAATGGAACAGAAGCCAACTGTGCGCCCCTCTTCTGATTGAAGTGAGCCAGGGCTGGGGGCCATATAGGAGCTTTCATTCTAAAATAAGTGTAGAGATTTTATTATGCCACTGTAACTGACATATGAATTATATTTTAGATGAATCTGGTGACAGAAGGGTGATGTGGGAGACGTTTTATTATCGGATCACTGAAGAAGTTATGGGATCATCCCAAGACCCGGCAGCAGGAAAACCTAAGTGTTTAAAAGAATGTGTATAAAGTGTATGTAGAATAAAGTGTATAAAGAATCAAAGAAAGTGCATAAAGAATAAAGGTGTGGCCGCGTCCTCTGAAATCTGCTCCTAAGTTTAACTCTAAGAAGATGTGAGGCCTTCGTCTACACCAAGGGCTCCACAGGGTACCTGTCATGCCAGGTCAGGGACTCCATCCTTCTCTGAGGCACATTGAGAAGCTGAATGTGGAAACGTTTGAGTCAACATCCTCTTTCGCAAGGATAGTATATAACTAGTAGTTCTAATAAATATAAGAGAAGAAACAAATGTACTTCCGTTTTATATGGCCAGCATTCCTTTACAAGTAAGAGATGCACACTCCAACCAAGTTTTATGTGATCCTAAACTCTCTTTTCTCTAAAGAGGCAAATGGTAACTTCCTTTCTACACTGCATTATGCTATGGAAGGTTTGCAGAACATCCCACAAGAAATTATGGGGAAGAAAATCAACTTGCTTATCCTATATAATGTGAGACATACACTGCTTTCCAGCTCTGCCTGATGAAACACAATATGCTTTATTTGGCTAGAAAATACAGCTAATCTGTTCTTATAAAATTACTTGTGGCTAGAAGGAGGTAGGTGATTTTATCCTTTATTTTTTTACTTTTTTGGTAAAGAAGATTGGCCCTGAGCTAACATCTGTGGCAATCTTCCCCTATTTTGTATGTGGGATGCTGCCACAGCATGGCTTGATGAGAAGTATGTAGGTCCGTGCCCAGGATCCGAACCCGCAAACCCCAGGCCGCTGAAGTGGAGCACGAACTTAACCACTACACCACAGGGCTGGCCCCAAGATAGGTGATATGTTTGAACAGACCTCACTAACCTCCTTCTCTGTTAGCATTCCATCTCTAACAAATAGCATATCCTAGAAGTTACAAGATGGTTGTCTAGAAATCAGTATAAAATCATTTGAATAGTCAATCATTGATTCATCATTTGAAGTCCCTATTTGCCAAGCAAAGAAGCTATAGTTTATATAATTGTTATGGACTGAATGTCTGTGCCTCCCCCAAGATTCATATGTTGAGGTCCCAACCCCCAATGTGATTTTATTAGGAGGTGAAGTCTTTGGGAGGTAATTAGAGCCCTCATGAAGGTGATTAGTGCCCTCATAAAAAGAGACACAAGAGAGTTTGCTCTTCTCTCTGCTTTCTGCCACGTGAAGATACAATGAGAAGATAGCAATCTGCAAGCCAAGAAGTGGGCCTCACTAGACACCGGATCTGCCAGCACCTTGATCTTGGACTTCTAGCCTCCAGAACTGTGAGAAATAAATGTCTGTTATTTAAACCATTCAGTCTGTGGTGTTTTTGTTATAGCAGCCTGAACTGACTAAGACAATATTGTAAAGGACAACAAAGTCAAAGTCAGTTTCAAGTGCCAGTTCCTCCCCTTCTGACTGGGCCACCTTGTCAGTCAGGCAGGCTTGTTGAGCCTCAGTTTCCTCATCTTCCATGTGGGCCTCACTTACGGGGCCACAGCAAGGACTGAATGAGAGCAAGGATACAAAGCCCCAGCCATTGGTGAGGCCAGTGTAGGCTAAGTGCAGGCCAGGAATCCTGTTCTTCCATGTCAAGGTTGAGCCACTCCAGGGAAAGCAAAGCCAGGAGACTGGATATTGTGCTCAAAGAGTTTACAAGCTTACAATCTAGTTGGGGACACACGGACACACTTTAACAAGGATTCAAACGTTCAAATAAAAGCAGAATTCACAAAAGACTATGCATTCAAGTGTGTGACTCAAAGAGTTAGTCCTAGGCTTCCACAGGAGGCAGTGAAGCCCGTGAGTAGCAGTGTCCAGGTTTCAAAAGGATGGGGGCCTGGAGCTCGGTGAGGTGGACTGACTATGAAAAGGGAATGGGCACGGGAGAGGTTAACACAAATGTTGCAATCCAGTGGGTCAATTATAAGATTTCCCAACAAAATCCTGATTTCCAGCTTCTCTTCTAAACACAGGGGCTGAGTCTGAGTTGTCCCCATAGAGGAAGTCTGCCACGCTCTCTAGGTCACCACAGTGTCTCCATTCTGCATTTCTTACGCCCTTTGGCCTTTGCTTACCAGGGTTCCCTGACTGGCTCTAGTAGGTGTTTGAATTGCTAATCTTTGATTTAGAGCTTTCACTGACCTTGTTAAAAAGGGATCCTGAGCTAAGTGAACATCAGTCTACTTGGCACCACAGATTGCTTCCTATTCCTCTCTTTACCCCGTCCCACTGGCAAGAACTCATCTTCCAACCCCTTCGGGGCTGCATTCCACACTCTGAACAGGGAGAAACTATAGGCAAACCTCAAATTTATTTTACATGACATCTTTTCAAATAAAAACTTCTAAAGGAAATTTTCTTAAATTAAGATCCCAGGGAAAAAAATAATCAAACAATAATAACACCTCTAATGAGCACTGAGACTGATCTTTCACTAAGCTGATGGTTATTTACCAGGTTTCTCCACTCAGATGGAATGATCTAGCTTTAGCACCATTTTTTTTTTTTTTCCTGGACTAGCTCTTAATGTGAACAGAAAGTTTTTCTCATCTCTTTTTCCTTAGGCATGATTTTAGAAATCTCTCTCTCTCTCATACATACATGCACACACAAAGCCCCTGATACCTGACAACATCCCTTTTATCAAGATCTAGAGGAATGAGGATTGAGGAGGAATGAGGTGGAGGAAAATCTCCAGAGATAAGGACTCTAGAGTAAAACATTAAAAGGCTTACCCCTCTCAGCACCCCTTACTCATCTATAAAGCAGAGGCTGGGACTGGATCTGTATTCTTTCCATAAACTCTGAGATGGACCACAAATAATTTGTTCCTAAGCCCTGTAGAATAAAAATTTACAAATGGCTCATTTCTATGTAAATAAAAGCAAATCCAAGGTTATATTTGCAGTGATGTATTTCTGTCTTGCATGCTACCACACTTTCTGGAATGAGAAAGCAGTGGCTCATCTTATAGCTACATGCAGAGGATGTTTTATCACCCAGGGAGAGGTGGCAGTTACAGTGAGGAGCGAAACTTTGAAGAGAGGGACATTATCTAAAAATTATTTCTCAGAAAGTTTGCTAAATGTGGTATAGTGCACACACAACTCTGTCACTTCTTCAAGAAAATTTCATTAAAGATCTATATTACTTCCAATGCCTATGGGAGTAAGATTCTTGTTACTTTTGTCTGAGAATGACTTCAAGGAAATCTGTAGTATGATACAACCCAGTGGTTCTCAAAGTTGTTCCCTCTACCTATGACTAGCTTCAGCACAACCTGGGAACTTATTAGAATAAATCTTTGAGACCCACCCCAGATCTGTGTCAGAAATTCTGGGAGTGGGGCCCAGCACTATGTATTTTAAGTAGTGGTCCAAGTGATTCTGATGCACCCTGAAATTTGAGAACTACTATAAACCTGTAGTGAGTAGCCATTACTGAGAAACCATCTGTAGCACAGGCTGTTGGCACCCACCCATTCAGATCCCATTGACCAGCCAGTACACCCATCCTTTGGCTGCTTTGAGTAACACGGCTGAGGGTTCACTCCTGTGACCTTCTCCAGTGAATTATCCTTGACTGACAGAATGAGGAGAGATGCTTTTGGAAGCAACCCACCCACCACTCACCCAACCCCAGGACAGTCAGTGACTGGCTGACATAAGGCAGTGAAGCTTGGACTCCTAGAAGATCAGGACAGCCCTGCCTTGTGAGCCCTGTGTGTCAGGCCAATGCTGGACTTTATCTAAGACCACATCCTTGAGGACTCTTCCACCTTCCCTCTCTCGCTCTCCTCACTCTCTTACAGGTTTTCCTTAAACAGTACTCCATCATTAAATCAGTGCACCTAAATCCCTTTTTCTTGTTCTGCTTCTAGGGAACCAGATGAAGATATTAGTAATAGTTATAATGATTATAAATGATTGCAAAGCTTTTCTTAAAGCAATGATGGCTGGGAGTAGTTATTGTTTGGTGAGGAAAGAAGGTCTCAAAGATGAGAATACCCACAGGAGTCTTCTCAAAAGTGTACCAGCAAAAAAAAAAAAAAAACCAAAACGCTCATATGTGGAAGATAAAGAAACACATGGATAAAGAGAACTGATTAGTGGTTACCAGAGGGGATGTGGGTGGGGGGTGGGGGCAAAAGGGGTAAAGGGACACCCCCCCCAAAAAAACTGTATGTCAGACTGTGTGTTTCAGCACAGTAAAAATAAAGGTTGAAACTGATGGACCAGATGATTGCTACTGAGCGTTTAAGTTGTAAGATGTGTATGTCATGACAATCCCTGGTGGTGAATGAGAGAAACATATTGTACAGTTTTATTTGTATTCAACTATATGAAGAGAAAGGACAAGAGGTCCTAAGAAGGGCAAATATTCACGTTCACTATCATAAAGCAAGTCATTCAACAAATATTTATTGAGTCCATATGTGCCAGGAACTGTGGCTTCTATAGTAAACTCTACAGGCAAAGTCTCTACCCTCAGGTAGCTTCCATCCTGATGAGGGAGACAGGGAATAAACAGATGAATATCTGTAATCTGATATCAAAGAGGGAGAATATTAGGAAGGAAAGTAAATAAGGGAAAGGGGATGGGGAGGGGTAACTCAGGGAGGGGGCAGGGAGCTCACTGAGGAGGTGATATCTGAGCAGACATTGAATTCAGAGAAGGAAGTCATGGGATTATCTAGAGTGTTCTAGGCAGAAGCAGCAAGCATAAAGACCCTGGGGCGAAGGCTTAGTTAGTGAGGGAGACAGTGGCAGAAGATGAGTTCAGGAGGCAGCCAGGGCCCTGACCACATAAGTAGGGGCTTGTAGGGTCACAGTGGGGACCATATAGGTCATAGAGCAAACATTACGTGATGGAAGGCCCTCAGAGATTCTGAGCACATGGTGGCGTGATGATTGGACCTATGTTTTAGAAGTCTATCCTTGGAGAGAAGAAACTGTAGGCAGGGCAAGGGAATCAGAGACCACGGACAAGAGAATAGTGCAATAGACTAGGCAGGAATGAGATGAAGACTAACAGTTTCCAGGAAAGTTTACTTATCTATACATGTACTTCTTTAATCCACTGTGAGCCCTGAATGGCCTTGCAAGATGTGCACACTCTGAAACTCTCCTTCTCTCTTTGCTTTATCACATCCTGGAATGGGAAGGAAGGATTTACGAAGGCATTGAGTCTCAGCTATCCAGACTGAGTTAGGTACAGGACATGATTATAGCACAGAGTACCCAGGAAGTGTTTCAATTCTGGTGTCCTACACTGACACTAGTACTATTATATTTCATGAAACAGCTCCCTGCTTCCTGTCGTTTTATACGGGACAGTGGAGATCTGGGAAGTTTCACTGAGAACAAGTTCTTTTCTCTAAAGCCACAATGCGAGGAATAATTTATTTCTGTTTCATTTTATTCAAAGTGCATAAATATGTTATTAAACAATACCATAAAAGAAGACATTTGATATCATCCATGTTAAAAACTAAAAATTCCTACTTCATTTTTTTACTCCCAATAAAATCTACTCCTCGGTAAAATTTTATTGTCAGTAAGTTTTTAAATGCATGGAAAAAAGATTTCAATTACAATTTATAACCCCAGCAAGTTTTAACATGGGAAGTCAATTCTTTCAAAAGGAACAAAAAACCCCCAGAGCTTACTTAGAAACAATATTTAAGGTTTAAATCCACGGAGATTTCTAATACTCCTTTTCTAAGTGGAATTCAATTTTCCTGTTTGTAAGTTTCCCTATGTTGGTGGTTGCGGAGTATGTGCCTGTGGTCAAGTGGTTTAGGGAAAATGGGAAGGACAAAGGTGCTGGTTTTAAAATCAAACCTGAATCTTTCACATGCCTTAAGGATCACATCCAAGAAGAAATTGCTTTCCTTGGGACCAAAGGTACTATCTCACCATTCAAAATGGAAAGGGCCAAAAGTTTATTTATACCTTCCCCATGATTTGTTTCCCAGATTTAGCTTTCTACAAGCACTTCCTTCAGGAAAGCTCACACTTTTCCTTTCACGCTGCCCAATTTCCTGTAGGAGTGCCTCTTTAGGAAACGATAATCACAGCATCATTCTTGAGTTTTACAGTGACAAGCAAAACACTCATATATACACACACAAAACATCTCCCCAAACAAAATGAGAATGAAGCAGAGAAAAGAGAGTAAAGACATTTTCTCCAATTCCAAAACTGCCCCTCTTTTTTTCAAATAGTAGCTGTTGCAGTATTTTCACAGCTTACACTGGGACTTCAAATCTATACCCCTCATTTAAAGGTACATTGTTCCTTTAGCATTAGGTATAGATCCACGTAATCTGAGTCACTATTAGAGTTCAGTTCAAAACAGTTCTACCTTGGGAAATTATAGGATATGCAAGGCTGTATTGAGAGGTGCTAACACAGTGGTGCTCTCGTGCTCCAAGGTGAAGATAGACCATGAAGGTGAGTAGTTCTCTAGTTGTCAGAGCTGTGCCATGGCCACAATCTTTGTTAAGCACTCCCTTAAGGAATAGGACTGCTCATTTGACTTAACTGAGGGGCTATGGGGCTGAGTCCACAAGAGGAAGAAGAGTGGGCATCTGGATTATGCAATCTAGCTTCCTGAACACAAAGTTATCATGCAAAGCTATCCGGTAAACCCTTCACAATGCTGTGGTTTTCTCTAGATTAAGAGTTAGTGAGGTCCCTAGAGACAGTTGCCCACTGGAGGTGGTCCTGGGAGCCAGGCTAATTGTCCCTACGCCAGAGCAGCCTCTAGACAGTTGCTGAATGGATGTACTGTCAACAGAAGAAGCTACTTCCATGAAAACACCACCCAGAGAGGAAAGAGCATGATTCCACTTACTTATTGCCATAGACCAAATGTTCACGTCCCCCCCCCCAAATTTATGTGTCAAAACCTAATCCCCAGTGTGATAGTATTTGGAGGTGGGGCCTTTTGGAAGTTATTGGGACATGAGGATAGAGCCCTCATGAATGGATCAGTGCTCTTATAAAAGAGGCCCCAAAGAGCTCCCTCTCCCCCTCTGGCCTGTGAGGACACAGCAAAAAGATGGTAGTCTATGAACCAGGAAGTGGGTCCTCACCAGACACAGAATCTGCTGGCACCTTGATCTTTCACTTCCTAGCTCCAAGAACTATGAAAAATAATTTCTCTTGTTTATTAGCCACCCAGTTTATGGCATTGTGTTACAGCAGCCTAAATGAACTCAGACATTGATTATCAACTTCATACTCAAATCTTATGATGACCACATTTCCTCAATTCTAAGATTCTATTACACCGATTTTTCAAGAGAGAACAAGAAATACCATCATGATTGAAGGCATATATCAATATAAAAAATATATATTTGTCATAAATAAAGGAAATGTTATATTATTAGAAATGATAATGATTATCACAATATTAGACTATGTTGAGCCCTTCCCAAGCTATACCTTTAAAGGCACCAAAACAAAAATAAACAAGTGGGACTACATCAAACTAAAAAACTTCTGCACAGCAAGGAAATTATCAGCAAAATGAAAAGCCAATCTATTGAATGGGAAGAAAATATTTGCAAATAATACATTGGCTAAGGGGTTAATATCCAAAATATATAAAGAACTCATAAAACTCAATGGCAAAAAGACAAATCACCCAATTAAAAAATTAACAGAGTATCTGAATAGAAAGTTTTCGAAAGAAGACATACAGATGGCCAACGGGTACATGAAAAGATGCTCAACATTAATCATCAGGAAAATGAGAATCAAATTTACAAACAGATATCACTTCACACTTGTTAGAATGGCTATTATCAAAAAGACAAGAAATAACAAGTGCGGGCCAGAATGTGGAGAAAAGGGAACCCTTGTGCACTGTTGGTGGGACTATAAATTGATGCAGCCATTACAGAAAACAGTATGGAGGTTCCCCCACAAAATTAAAAATAGAACCGCCATTTGATCCAGCAATCCCATTTCTGGGTATATATCCAAAGAAAACAAAATCACTATCCCAAAGAGATAACTACTCCCCTATATTGATTGCAGCATTATACAATAGGCATGACATGGAAACAATCTAAGCATCCATCGACAGATGAATGGATAAAGAAAACGTGGTATACATATATGTGTGCGTGTGTGTGTGTGTGTGTGTGTGTACAATGGAATATTATTCAGCCAGAAAAAAAGAATGAAATCTTACCATTTATGACAACATGGATGGACCTTGAGGACATTATGGTAAGTGAAATAAGTCAGACAGAGAAGGACAAATAATGTATGATCTCACTTATATGTGGAATCTGAAAAATAAACAAAACTGAACTCATAGATACAGAGAACAGATTGGTGGTGGGGGTGGGTGAAATGGGTGAAGGGAGTCAAAAGATACAAAATTCTAATTATAAAATAAGTCATGGGGATATAATTTACAGCATGGTGTCTACAATTAATAATACTGTACTGCATATTTGAAAGTTGCTAAGAGAATAGATCTTAAGAGCTCTCATCACAAGAAAAAAAACTCCTGTAACTATGCATGGTGATGGATGTTAACTAGACTTATTGTGATCATTTTGCAATATACATAAATATTGAATCATTGTGTCATACACCTGAAACTAAAATAATGCTGTTTGTCAATTATACCTCAACAAAAAATTACGTGTAAAAATAAATACATACATTACCTCATTTAATTCTCATAAAAGTCATGACCCTCTGAGGTAGATATAATCCTTTTCTTTTTACAGATGAGGAAACTGAGGCTGAAGAAAAATTAAGGAAATTAAGAAAAGTGATGGCACTTGGAGTTCTGTGACTCTGAACTCATGCCCAGTCCTCTTTGAGTGCTGAGAAGTGCTGCCCTGGAAAGGAGGGACCACTGGGCGCAGCAGACAGACCAGCCCTCCCCGCTGTCCCAGTGAGACCCAGGGAGAAATTTCAAGGGAAAAAAAGGCAACAATTTCCCAACAACACAGTTAAGTGGCCCAACACCTGATGTCAGCTCTGTTGTTTCTGATGGCATAAAAATCAACTTCCGTTTTGGCCATGACCCACATTTTAGGAGGTAACATAGTGAATTGGAAGGAGTGGTGGCTCTGAGCTCCGAAAGATCTGGGGTTTGTAATCGTGCAGTGCTGGAACAGAAAGGTGGAATTTCTAATTAGTGTCAAATGATGATCTGTAAAATAAATGGCACTGAGAAATTGGAATTATAAGATAGACTCCCAACTTTCCAATAACAACAAAATAAATTCCAGTTGAACTAACACATTTTGAAGAAAAATGAAAGCATCAAGATCTTTGTGGTGATGGAACAGCTGTGGATCTTGATTGCGGTGATCATTACATGAATCCACACACATGATAAAATGGCATAGAAGGATGCAAACGCATTGTCCCAATGTCAGTTCCCCTGGCCGAGCTTCAACTGCATCATCTATGAAACAGGGATAAGAGTGGTACCTTCCTCAACGAGCTGTTGCTGAGGACTAAATGAGTAAGTACAACGTAAAGTCCTTAGAATAGTGCCTGGAACATAGACACACACACACAGTATTAGCTGAGTTAGTTGTTGATGTTATAATTACTACAACTCAATGCTAAAAGCTTAAATCCCTCTGTGATGCCAGGGTCTCAGCTCTTCAGGATCTGGCTGGGGTAAACTCATCCTTGATGAGTCTGGACAGATTGCCCTGATACAATGACATCCTCATGCTGAGTCAGGCCTGGACATTTATCCTGACAGCTGATGATCTGTGTTACGTTAAGTGACCTCAACCCTTGTGGTCAACTGTGAGCCGGAACGCCTTGTCCTTTTCAGCATGTCTACCTCTGCGGCTGTTCATCCTGCCTCCCTTCTAATATGGTGCTTCTAGTCCACTGTAATTAGGTAATGAGATATTTGTCAGAGCCCCCCTGTGCCGGTATCCAATGTTGTCATCTGCATTCTCCCATATATTGTCTGTTAATCCTCACAGTGTCCTTGTCGGGTAGATATTACTACCTCCATTTAGAGAAGAGATGGTAACTCAGAGAAGTCAGTGACTTGCACAAGATCACACAGCCAGCAAGTAGGACCACCAAATCTCAAAACCAGTTCTGACTCAAAAGCTGGAAGTTTCCAGAGTGATGGGAAACCCTCTGGCTCACATCATAAGCATTGTGTCTAAAGTAAGATTCCCATAGGTTCTATGAAGCTCCAATTTTTTCTAGCATGGGCTTTTGGACAACCTGTTGACTCCTGACAGGCTTTCCATTTTTCTTCCTGATTCTTGTCAGTGTTCCAGAGAGGAGTACTCACCATACAAGTCTCTCTATTGGGCAAGTCAGCTGCTCCCATAGTTAGGCCGCTCTCTGTGTGGGAGCACACACTGCTTTCTGTATTCCTTAAGATGCTTTAGAGCTCTGTCTCTCCAGATAGACAGAGCTCACAGAATACAGAGAACACAAGTTTGCCATTATTTGGCATCCACTCAAAATAATTGCCACAGTGGTCTGTAACTTCAGATCATTTGCCCCCAAATCTGGAACAATACTTGAAAAAGGCAGAGATGGTCCATGTTTCTGTTTGAGAAGCTCTTGCACGTATGAGTGGGATTATGAGTATGGAAATCTGAGTATGTTACACTGGTATCAAGGAAGAGGAAGAGTGTTTGCTTTTTCGCTAGTTCTTAGAGCCAAGAATGGAATTCTTGTAGAATCACCATTCAGTGTGACTTTGGACAAGTGATTAAACTTTCCTGCATCTCTTTTCCCACATTGTGAAAGGAATGTATCACTTTTCAAGAAATCTACTCTGCAAGATAGAACCTCCAATCCTTCCAATCTTCGAAAAGACCTGAGTATCTATAGAAAGATGGGAGAAGGTAGAAGGAGAGGACTGAAAAACACATTCTGAGGGAATGCGAGGGGCCAGTGCAGGGCTGCACCTGTGCCGAGCTCTCCAGGCAAAATTACTCAAAAGAATCACGTCATTTGGGCCCAGGCAACAACCAACACCCAAAGAGAAGGCGGGCGGACACAGGTATACATACACGTATTCTCTCTCTCTCTCCCACAGACATGGAATGCATATTTCTCCTGTTATAATACTCTTTGTGGATATCACTTAGATGCTTTTCCTTGGGATTAAAAAAAAGGGAGCAGAAACAGTAGAGTGGCTCTGTTATGCATACAGAACAGAACCACCTCTAGTCCACATCTTCTTGCACACCAAGTGGGCTAATTTGAGAATAGCACGTTCTTTTTGTTTTTTGGGGTTTTTTGCTGAGGAAGATTCACCCTGAGCTAACATTTGTGCCAATCTTCCTCTATTTTGTATATGGGTCACTGCCACGACCTGGCTGACGAGTGGTGTAGGTCCGAGCCTGGGATCTGAACCTGTAAACCTGGGCCGCCAAAGCAGAGTGTGTGAACCCAATCACTAGGCCACTGGGTCGGCCCCGTGAGTAGCATGGCTTTTGACTGTAAAAGAATTGCATGTTTAGCTCTGGTGAGTGCCCCACAGGATAAGAAACTAACCCAGAAAATACATTTGGGTGATCTTTTATTGAGCTGGAAATCCCACACTGGTGTTTGCAGGGCATTAACAAGAACACCTTGTTCCACAGTTCTCTCTACCCCGAAAATGTGGTGTAGGCTCATGTTCATAGATCACTACGCAAGTAGCTTTGCAGTAGGGTGACCCCTAAGGCAGGGAGTTAAAGTGAGGTGAACTCAGTGCATTTAAAATACACATAAATCTAACGTACCAATACCATATGCTCCAGACAGCACTGCTGAGCACACAGGGGAGGAAAGGGAGACAGGTGCCCGTGGTCCAAGAAGCTGAGAAGGCAATTTGTGGCTCTTAAAGGTAATGAATAATGACTTAACTTGGTTTTCTTGACTTTGATGTTTTTACAGAAAAAGTCACATGAAAATGTGTGTTTTCCACTCTACTATTTCTCCTATCGAAACAGTGCCAAGTTTCTTTCACATTAGGAAAAATATCTCAACAGAAGGAAAGGTTAGAAACTGGATTTTAAATTTCTTCTAAACTTGTTCTAGCAGCCTGCTTGTCCATCCAGTACAAAGTAAGATGCAAAAGAGATCTGGTCATTGATAATCACCTCTCTATCGCCACCTAGACAATCTGAGGAAGAGCCGGTTGCCTGCAAACTGCTCTGCCTCCAGCAGGATGCTCGAGCTTGTGGTGATGGGGAAGGTTATTTTGGGACTAGTCCTTGGCTGGGGTTCTAGAAAGGGCTGAAGAGTGAGATGATGTAATAATCCAGGTGGATCTCACACTAATCTTTGAGTTTCTTACACATGTCTACCGCTTCACTTTGGCAGGCCTGTGTCCGCAAAGGGTCCTAACTGTGGCCCAGGGCTACACCAGGGGCTCTGAGCCTGTGGCTGAGTTTTTAGACCATCTCTCGCATTAACTCGCCGCCTGGCTCCAGGCCACATGTCAACTCCTTCTACAACTCAGTTTCCTCAGTTGAAAGCTAGGGGAAGCCCCTATCTCCCCACTTCACAGAGCTTCTCTGTGGAGTTTGAACAAATCAAGGTGGCAGAGCCTGTCACATGTTTAGAATTGCCCTAGAAACTCTCAAGAGTGAAAATACACAGCTACCAAATGCAGCTCATGAGATGAAATTTGGTAGAAAGGAGATCTGGAAATTCGCCTTCTATTAGTACCCAAATGGCTTGTGGAGTTTGACCAATTCCTTTGATCCCTATGTATTTCTCTATTTCCTTAAATAAATTCTGTCACTTTAGATGCTCATCTGGAAAAGACTGTGCATAGCCAGCATATAATCAGTGTTTCTCAGGACACCTGTCTTTCAAAAGGCAGGTAACAGCTACCTCTGAAAAGCACAGTGTTTGTCTCAGGAGCAGCCAGTGTGTCCTGCTGAGGCAGCCCTGTGCCTCAGGCCACCCAGAGCTGTACACAGATGGCCCAGGCCCTCAGGACCTCTGAACACGGTGGTGGAGGAGCTCAGCTTTCAGAAGTGGCTGGGGTGGCTGAGACAGGGGTGCCCTGCCACACTCACTTCCTAGAGAACAAGTCCAGCCAAAGCCACATTAAAAGATTGTTGCTTAATGTTGGCAGAACTTTTCAGGAGGCATCAAATGAGGGTGTGTGGGTGGGGGAGTGGGCAACAGTGTCATAAAATGACGAAGCCAAACAAACGTTTCCTGTCCTCACATTTAAAATCTCCAGTGGGGGTGGAAGCCAGCCTCAGAGGCCTGGGGCTTTCCTGAAGAACCTCTAAAAGGAAAGAATGATAAAAGGAGCCAGGGTTTTAGCAGGACCACTACCAACCAAACCAAAGAGGGAAAGAGAAGATTTCCTCTCAACCCCAACCCTTGCTTGTAATTTTCAGACTGCGTTTGCTACAGGAAGTTCCTCAGGAGGGATGTGAGGTTTGGTTTGGTTTCTGGGCGGTTCTTTTCCTCAGTGAGTGACTGTAGGTGGTATCTAGTCTTCTCCTGCTCCCTCTATAGATATATTTAAGAAGTTAAACAAGAATCAGTAGCTTCTTTTTGCATCACGCACCTCCTAGTGGTGTCTAACAAAATGGACAACCTGCTCAGAAAGTATCCATTGCCATCAGAATTCTTGCCGTCGGAAGTCAGGAAAAGAACTGATTTGAACAAGGGTCATAACTTAGATATAAAACCACCAACATAGTCAATAAATATGTTTCTTTCATTTGATTTCTAGGTCAAGAGAAAGTCATGGAGCATTCCCTCTGACATCTGTCAATTTTCAGTCACAACAAAAAGATGAATAATTGATTTGAAGCAGAACAAATGGAAAATTGTTCAAAATACTCAGACAGCATGATTGGCCTGTTTCCTTCATCTTTCCAAGCCACTCAAACAATAGGGTACTGGGGAGATTTCCCATGATGGATTCCCTGAAGAGAGTGGATGCTTAGGTATCTCATTTCATGATCACTTAAATCCTACAATGTAAGATTCCGTGCAGTCAGTGCCTGAAAGACACCTCTCTTAAGAAAAAGCTAAGTTCTCCTAAATGCTTTAATAATCTCCAGTCCAAAGATGGGTCTGGAGATGTGAGAGCAGGCCCACATAATGTGAGAGCAGGCCCACATAGCTAACGTATGTACACCATGCAATTTAAAATGCAGCGTGTAAGGCAGGCTTTCAAGAGGTTCCAAGCATCTTCAGAGTCCCAGGAATTGTATTTGACTCATAAAATTTAGAATTTTCCACCCACACTCATCAATGTCATCTTCCTCCTTGTCCTTGTTCCACCCTCCTCTACAAATCAAGAGAGACATGCAGCTGCCTACAGCAAACACAAAGATTTCTCCAATAAAGCAAATTCCAGCTAAAAGGGAAAAAAAAGTTTCAGGAAGGCTCACAGAGTTTAGTGGTTCAGGGGTTAAATCAAATAGCCTGGGCTCCAATTCTGATTCTGCTAACAATTAAATAATGAAGAGCATTTAAGCACCCTTTATATATTTGAAGTTCTTTTATATTAAGCAACTCAGTTGACCTTCATAACACACCTCTGAGTGAGAAGGGTAGACTTTGTCATCCATAATTTACAGATGAGCAAGCCAACTCTGAGGTCTGCATAGCTTGCCAAAGGTCACATTTCTCTATTGGCAGAGCTGTTGTCACACATGGGCTTGTCGCTCAGCATCCACTGCAGTGTGGCCTGAGCTCCCTTTCTCCCCAAGTCGCCACCCCTCCTACCTACACACGCATACCCACTCACTCTCCACTCTCTGCACCCCTTAGCAGCTGGTCTCATCACCCAGTGAACTGTCACCTCAGTTATTTGTATACTTTTTTTTAGCGTTACTAAAGGTTAGAAACCTCGCTGAGGGCAAGGAGCATGTGACGCCCATCTTCGATGGCCTGAGGACATGGCACTGCATCTTACATGCAGCATGTGCTCCACAAACATTTGGCAAATTGAACTAAACTGAATCAATCTGAAAGAACAGGTGAATTTTGTGCATCTGCCACCCTGTAACGTCTTGTTCTCAACCTCGACTCCCACCTGTCAAACCTACTCCCAGATCTTTCAAACACATACAAAACTGTATGACTGATAGAAACTTAAAGTGTTATACATCACTATGCGTAATAAACTTGAATCTAAATGGATGTGGCTCTAACCAATTTCAGGCAGAGCCCGAAAGTCTGGGATGTTTCGGGAGTGTCAGGCAGCCTTCCCGGCAGGCCAGAAATCACAGTAAGAGATCAGTGGCACTTCAGCCTCTACAAAAATAGTGGGCATCCACAGTCACCCACCTTGCTTTTCTCATCTGAGTTGAAATGTATGAATCATAAACTGTTGGAAGTATTTTTAACTCAACAATTATTTGGATAGTAAAATATAATGTTTCAACCCTAACTGAATGCTAAGGCCAATCTTAGCAACCAATTAGACAAAGTTGACTTCAAAATCAAAGTAAAAGTCCAAGAAAAAAAGAGTGAGTTATTTAAAAAGATTATGTTGATATCCTGAAATGTATAACTCAAAGCATCTGTGAACTTTCCATGCCAATAATGGAATGTAACCACTTCTTTCTCTTTGATGCTGACCACGTGAGGAGGCCTAACCCCAAAGGAGACAGCATCCTGAGCTCCCCATCAGCCCTGAGCTTGCACTCCAGTTACAAATGGACACAGGCTAAGGTGTCTGCACTCCATCCTTGAAGATTCCTGAGACTCATATCAAGGGAGGGCCCATCCCGCAGGCACAGCCTTTTCCATTTACACTTGGAGCCACTAAGTTCTGCCCCTGTTTCTTCCTCCAGCTTCCTCCTTCCACCTCCTTCTTCCTAGAACCTCTAATAATCTTGGTTCAAGCCACCTGAACCTGTGATACTCATCTGATGGACACTGCTTTTCCCTCCTCAATGGCCTCTAAGCCACTGCCACCCCTGCCCAGCCAAGCTGACCACTGGCAGGCTTTCCATGACAGCTCTCTCTCCATCTACAGGACTTGCTCATGCTGTACCTCGCCTCAAATGCCCTCCTGAGTAACTCCCACTCATCCTTCAAGACTCAGCTCATATATCCTGGCAAGTCTTTACTGACTCCACCAGGCTGGGTCAGCATCCCTTCCTCTCTGTTTTCCAAAAGTCCTGGATGTATATCAGGCACAGCATTTATGACATCAGATAGTTAACTTCTCTGCTTTGTGTCCTCAGAGGTCCCACAAACGTCTGGCACATTGTGAGCACTGAGGAACAAATCTGTTGACTGACTGACTAATTGAATGAATTGACTGCATTAAGGTGCGGTTATATCCTTCACCTCAGACCAGTGGGAAGAAAAGGCCAAAATTCTTTGAGCTGTTGCTGTTCCTCAGTGCCTAACAGAGCACCTGGTGCACATTACCAATTAGTTAAATGAAACCGAACCACATAATTCTTGCTTTGACCAATCTTTACTCACTCAGCCATCATATATCCATCATCTACAACATACATGCATTTCACAAAGCACTGTGGAAGCAATAACCGGGGAAGCCAAGGGTCTAGAGGGGTCGAGAGTCTAGAGGAGTAACAGATTCACAAACAAGGAAGAGGTATAGAGGTCTGAGTGAAACGCCAACGATTTCTTGTAGGGCAGATTGGGGAAGACTCAGCTATGGAGATAAGTTTTGAGCCAGATCTCAAATGATGAGTACATGAATGGATACTTTTTTTGAGCCTTTTAGCTGTGAGTGTGAGTGTGTTTTGGATATCTGCTACTACTATCTGCAAAGTATCCCAGTGTGAGTGTTTATGCAAATGTTAATTACACACTGTAATCTACAACTGCCCTTGGTTGTTTTCTGCTAACACAATGTCCTTTTGCATGTCTCCGACATTAAGCTGTTCTTCGGATGACAGTTGAGTTAACATTCCACAGACCCTGGTTTACCATCCCCGAACTGCTTCCTCTCCTGAGTCCTGTTAATCTCTCATGTTTATTATCATTTTTTCAGCTGCAGTCACTGTGAACAGTAGTGTTTTCCCCCATTGTAATAAATATTCATGTATTTATGAAGCAATGAAGAAAATGTTGCTGAGTGGGATTGATGTCAATAGTCAGGAGCGAACAAAACACAACATTCAATCTATTAACATTCTCACATCCCCCTGGAGTCTCAGTTGCTTCAGACAAGAGGCTGAAACTTGGAGTTTGGAGGTTTTGATAATGACTACAGGGTGGGGAACAAAAAAGATACAATTGGCTAATTATGTCTCCAGGTGTCATTTCTACTTCACAACAATACATGGGTAAGAAGCCTTTTCACATTATTTAATTTATCCCTTGGAGACTGGCATAGTCTATTACCCTAAACATAAGATATAGCCTGGGCTGTGATAACTCGAGTCCCACTAAGAAATGAGGGGTTTCCTGCAACAGGGACTCCTAGTTTGAATTCATACCCATACCTCTGACCTCAGACCTCCACTCAAATGCACCTACTGACTCAGAGACAGCTACTATAATAGCACAAATGTAAGTTTCCTCTTCCACCATTCCTGTTTGATGGTTTAAGGATTAACGCAAAGTTAGTTTGAGAGTGCTTTGAAATATTAACAGATATTTGCTGGACATGGGTGCATGCGAGTATGTACACACAGTATATTAAGCAAATGTTCATTAGACATAAGACATTAGACAGAAAAGGGAAAAGAAGAGGATGGCCGGATGGAGTAGTTGTATCACGTAGCAGACATGCACTTTGTATTCAGAAAAGCTTTGTAGTCCTATCTCTGACGCTTACTAGCTGTGTGACCTCAGGAAAGCTATTCAAACTCTCTAGGCCTTAGTTTCATCATCTCCTTAATACAGTGGTTGTTAACTAGAGGCAATTTTTTGTGGGCTATTTGGAAGCAGATGGCAACTTCAATCCCCCTCAGTCATATCTCGTAAGTAGTCATCTTATGTCCAGTGCTGACCTTGATCTTTCCTGAAACCAAGACTTACATCATAAAACAAATGGGTGGGTGGTCAGCACAAAAGTGTCTGATTTTCAAGCCAAAGCCTCTAGAACTGACCAGATGATCCAGTGGCGTTGGGCCATCGAATTCCCCAAAATGTCTCCAGGCGTGTGGTCCCGATTCATCCTGCTACTTCTTGAGGCAAGGTGTTAATTTTATCTCAGAAAGTGTAGCAACATTTCCCAGGCAGTGATATCTTCGAAAAGGAGAGATCTGGCCACTGATGGCAAGAATTGTTTCATGTCTTCTTTGGTTGGTTTGTTTAACAAGAGCAAAAGAGGACAAATTCATATCTTTCTCCTTCACTTAACCAAAGGCAAGCTTCTATTTAGAGACCAGCAAGAACAATGTGGAAACTGTTCACTAACAATGTGAATCATTTTCAGACAATCCCCAGAAAATCTGGGATAAGTTAGGTGGAAGAGAGATAGATGACAGTATGTGGAAAACTTTATTTATGAATGTTAATAAAATTTCTATTGCAAAGGAAATACTAGAGACAAAACTGAAAAGCCCTACATTGAGAATGAAGCTTATTTCAGCCTGACTCTAAGATGCAAACAAGCCAAGGACTGATTCTTTAAGTGCCAAGTTCAAGAGAGGGATGGCAGGCTACAGCTACAGCTGGAGAAGTTCCCCTCCTCAGGGTTTTGCCAAGAGCCTGATCATACGCTTTGCAAACCATGACAGATATGTTAGGGCAGACCTGACATCCTCGCTGGACTTTCTCCACGTCAGCTTTTCCAAGCATAGAAACAAGTTGGTAGGTTTGGGACTAAAGGCAATCTTCTTCATTCACACTTGGGGCCTTTGACAGAAACTTTCAAAATGGAAAATGAAAATGGCAGCCAGTCAAAATCAAGATTTTAATTTCTACAACATCTGGAGATCCCTTTTGAGGACAACAGCTGATAAAACCAGAATGGACTTGAACTTATGTGAACACACACCCCAAGACATATCCAGATACATTTTAGTTATAGAATGGATACTGACATCTTTAATTTGTTTGAGCTGTGGGAATGTTTTCAAAAAGTATAGTGAGAACATGGCAGGACAATGTTTTTGTAAGGGCTTAATGTGCTAACTGCTATTTTCCACAGGTTGGAATGAAATTGTTTTAAAACAGTGATTGAAAGGAGTACCACTCCTTATAACTTTCCAGGTCAGGGAAAGAGTAAATATTTTTACTGTGTACATGTAACTGGGATTTGTGAAGAAGTAAATACCAGTTAAAGTGTCAGCAAGGTAAGAGGAGGGTTTCAAAATTCTAATGCCGAGGAATATGCTGAACCTCAGGCTCAAATAAAAAGCCAGCTTTCTTTAGCTGGCTGATCTTTATTCCATGATAGTATCTTCCAGAAAATGTGCCCAAATGCTTTATACTCCTTGAGAGTCCAGTATAGCATGGTAGCCAGCAGTGACCTCTGAAGCCCAAAGGCCTGGGTTCAAATTCCAGTTCTCATACTTGTTGTATAACTTTGGGAAACATTAAACCTCCCTGGCCCTGGGCTTTCTGATGTCTTAATTGCGGATAATAGTGGTACCTGTCTTATAAGGTCATTGTTTTAAGAATTAAATGATTGAATGCATGTGAAGCACTTTGAAAAAATAGTGCCTGATACATTATAACTGTTCCATCAATTCACAGAGCTTGTGAGGTAAGTACTATCCATCATTCTCATCTCACAGATGAATGAGGATTTGATGGGTAATTTAACCTGTCCAAGGTCAGAATGATCGTAAGCGGTGGAACCAGTACTTGAAACAACGTTTCTTTCGGGCCAAAGCCCAAGTTCCTAACCACTCACTATAAGATGCATTTGGGGAAACGACTGTGAAGAGGAAGAACTGGTCTTTCCCATCAAAGGAAATAATAGCTGTGAGTGAAAAGATTAGGAGCATTTAGTCCAGGAAACAGCTCTTCGTAACCCTCCAGAGGGCATCTACCATGCCTTTCCTCTTCCCAAAGCACTTAATAGGGGCGAGGAGGTGTGATGACAAAAATGACCCCATCAAAACTTTTCTTAATGTATATAAATATCAAATCACTCTGATGTGCACCTGAAACTAATTGGATATTGCATGTGAATTATGCTTCCACAAAAATCTCTTCTTCCCTCAATTTAACCAGATAACTTTCTTGACACTTAGCACTAAGCATGAATATCTGAAAGCCATTCTCCTCCCTCTTCCCCAGCAAACTTGTGCGCCTCTCATCAACACTGGGTCTCTCACTGGCAGAATTTTCTTGACTGTGAGTCAGTTTCAGCTGACTTCCGGGTAAGGCAAAGTGGCTTAGCAGATTCTTGCAGAATTTTAAAATGAAGGTTAGTGTTGGTGAGCCCTATCTGTACTTGTTTTTCTTCTGGAAGCCTCTCTTCTACCACTATCCAAGTCCCCCCAGGAGGCCAGGCTTTATGAATTGTTCTTGGGTTGCTGAACGTATTCATCACGGTAGCGTATTCACTCCATCCATAAATTTTACAGCTCCATTTTTTGCATCCAGTTTCCTCTCAGTGAAGGCGCTCGCTCTCTTAGTTCAAATTAAAAGAGACCCTTTGCATTTTCAGTGACTGTATTGTGAAAGTGCATAAAATCAGACTCTCAAACTTGCAAGTTTTTGCTTCTGTTGCTCCTACTTCCTAGAACTGAAACAGCTTCTTCTTTTCTCTACCCTACCCCCATGCCTCTGTTCTCTTAATGTGGCAAACTTCTACCTCTACTCAAAGGGGAAGACTTAGGTGCCACGCCTTCACTGTGGTTTTCCTAGACCACATGAACATCTGTGTCTCCTGCGAGGCAAAATGGTTAGCTTGTTTGCATTCCTCAGTGTCTCCCAATCCTATAGCACTAACACTGTATCCTAATCTTTCTTTGTTTCAGCACCTAGTACAGTCTTGAGATATAACAGACACTCAATAGGGCTTATTGAGACAAACCATTAAACGGTGACTAAGATAGGCAAGGCAGAGGTAGTGTAGTGAGGAAGAGTATAATTTTTGATATCAGAGAGATCTATGTTCAAATTCTTGTTCTACCCCCTTTTATCTATGGGACCATGGAGAAGACCTCTATGAACCTCTGTTTCTTCATTTATGAAATAGACAGTATTGTTATAAGAATTAAATAAGAAAGGGATATAAATACTTTTGCTACACGGTGCACATTTAACAAGTTTTCGTGTCTCTCTTGAACTTTGTGCGTATTTACTATTCTTCACATTCACCCTCCCCTCCCTTCACGCTGTTTCTTTTTCTTAGAACATAGGAATGTAGCTGTTGAAAGTTTGGATAAAGGAGAATTATAATAGGTTTTAGGTGAGACCCTTCAAGCAGAGTCTAGGAGAGGGAGACAGCCATTTGTCTTGACTACCATAAACCTGATATCAGGGTAGTCCTCATATGGAGATGAATACGGGATTCTTAAGGCAACGGACTCTAATGATTTCTGGCCCCACTGACAAAGGCATTACCATTATGGAGTGGAGATAGCAGGCTATCTTGGTTTCACTCCAATAAATTTTTAATACATCTAATGTGGTCATTTTGATTCCACACTTGCCAGAAAGCTGGGCCTGCCTTCTGGGAAGAACTATGGACTCATGCTGGTTTTGACTCTTTCCAGACCCCTTTGGCTGTGAGGAAACAGCATGGTTTCTGATTATGATCTTGCTGTGAGGAGAAAACCTCTGGTCTTATTTCAGTCCTAGAGATAAAAAAAATGCTTTTGCATAAATTAATCAGTTTTCTGGTGTCTACCATAGTCTCATATACATTTTATCTTAGCATGAGACAATGCTGATTGGCCTTAAACACAGAAACGATTTCTTGCATCTCCAAGGAGAGGTCCAGATCACTCCAGGACTTCGTTTAGCTTCATTTTTCCCCCTGTTCCAATAGACTCCATCTTCATTATTTCAGATCCTTAGTTCTCCAACAGCAGGGAGCCCCAACCTTAGTTTTTCCTATGTCCCCCTCTTCTGCCTCCAAGAGGATAAGCTGGAGAGCCAAATGCAAAAGCCCAAAGTATATTTGGCCTTGATAGACTCTTGCTTTCACCGTTGGTGGAGAAACAGACCTTGTCAGTGACTTTCAGTCACAATCTTTAGATCCTCCTAAAGATTCCAGCTTACATGTTTATATGGATGAATCTCTTGTACTAGTCCGTTAATGTGACTTACAGCAAGACTTATGAAAATTAAGCTTTTCAATAATTAAAATACAACTTAATTAGCCACGGGGAAGAAGTCAGCACTTAAGAAAGATAATATTTGACTTGTATAGCACATCTAAAGGTGACTGGATAGAAAGTCTAAAGTCTAAAACATTTTCTTCTTTTAAACTCTCTTTTGAACAGAAGTCAACTCACGTCACAAAAATGTTCTTGTTCATATATATAATGATTCTGTAAATACAAGTTTAAAAAGAGCTTTAAGGCAATAGTCACAGACAACCAAATTGTAACCATTATGTTTACCATCTTGGCCTATGTCCCAAGCTCCACATGTTTTTGGCATCGTTTGTTTGACTCAACAATAAGGGCTCTAATATGAAGATTCTTTTCTGTTGCTATTCCAAATGCATAAGAGAACAAATCCATTTATCTAAACACGACTTTGAAACTTTTTGGAGTATGGTGACCATATGCATCAATCCTCAGAAAGTAAAAGCAAAATATTAATTTCCCTTTCTGTTGGAACACTTTAGGTTTCTGACATGAGGAACTGATCCCATTAAGTTGTAATTTACAGTGGCTACTTATTGCTTAAATGTGGAAAATCCACAGGGGTAGATCATGAGAATTAAGGAAGAGAGAACTCTTAGTAAAAGAATATGCACAGCTAATCCTCATCATTCCTTCTATATCCTTCTCCCCTATCCAATTCCCCACTCACTTCTCCCCTTCCAGTCCATGCACTCCACCCCCAGCTACTCAGTTAAATAAGAAATGCCCAGCAGAGTTTGCTACAAGAATTTGAGTTGCAGCAAACAGACTTAGTCAATTTACAAGAAATGAGCCTTCTGCCATGGATTCATCTCATTCATACCAGGATTCCACGGAAGATTCCCTGCCTTTGCTACATGATGCCCTTCACACAGTGAGAAGCAAGGAACTCTGGATCAAGGGGAAGTTTTGTCTTTATGGAAGGCCAGCAGGCTGTAGCAGAAAGGGTCCATCTGAAATCTGAAAGTATACCTGTTCCATTATGGTTGTTCAAGTCTCTCATTAGGCAATTACTCAGAATAACCTTTCTTATCCTTTGAGAACGACATTCTAAACAAACTATGCTGCTCTCTCTTTGCTCAGAAATCTATGATTTTTTTTTTCAAATTCAGATGTAAAAAGATAAAAGATACTGCTTCCCATTGCTTGTATTTTGCCCAGAACTTGGGGGCTCATCACTTGCCATCAACTGGACACTTAAATCTTCTCCAGAATAATGCTCCAGTGAAGTCAGCTTTTTCAGTTAATTGATAGGCTTAAAATGAGTAAACATAGAGGGAAAAACACAGGGTGTTGAGGATTGGAATACATATCGATCAGTTTATAGCTTTCTGAGCATGTCTTGCTTATAAGCTTTCAAAGAAATGTAAAGTTGGATCTTTGCCTCATGGAATTAAATAAGTTTCTTCCTTTCTTTCCTTCATTGACAAACTATACAAAGAGGAGTCATCCACAGTCCTATAATTTAGTCTTTAAATAAATCCATTTAATTTCAGAATTTCATAATGGGACTTGAGAATGTTTACTCCTCCCAAAGTTTCTTTAAAATGTGAATATAGAATTTAAATACCTAATCTCACCCATGAATATGCCAATTTTAATTTAATTTAGAGTTATTTCTGTCATATGAATTGTTATATGATAATACAATATATATTAAATATAAATTATTTTTAACTCAACAGGAATAAAACATCATTATAGGAAATTTGGGAAATGTAGGAAAAATTCTAAAAAGGGGAAAATTTTTCCATAATTTCATTCCCAATCACAGTCAGTATTAACATTTCAGTATATTTCCTCCCAAACCTTTTTATTTTGCATATTGCTTTTACTGTAATTGTGATCAAAATGTGCTAGCAACTTTCTACCTTATTATCTCCTCTTAAATATTATATGCATTTTAATGGTTTGATGATAATCTACTATTTAGATACAACTGCTTTGGGGCTTTGGAGTGGCTTTTAATTTTTTATCATTAATGGGGACAAACATATTTCAAGACAACTAAAAGTGCCACAGCGACTATTCCAATGATTGGGAACAATACCTGGTTTTTTATTTCTTGGGGCAAATGGGAACTCAGAAGCATAATGGCTAGTAGATCTTGAAGCGTCTCACTTTAGATCTCTGGCAACAGAGACCCTCTTGGACCCTGCAGATCCAGCTGGAATTCTGGTAAGAGAGGGAGATTGAATATCTAATGGCATCCATTGCAACATGGACATAAGCAAGAAGGTTCAGGATCTATCGAGCCAAGATCGTGCCATGGGAGTCTAAATGTCTTTACTCACATAGCTCTAATGTTTACTCACCATAGCATTAAGAATACTACTAAGATTTTACATTTCCATAACACCTTCCAGGTTGTCTTAACATCTTGATTGTTCAATAAATTTTATTGAAGGATGAATAGCTCTGTATTACCAAATCACTTCCTTGGTAAGTAAGTTGATAGACAAAAGAGCATTTCTGGGCCTGTAATTCCAAATACACACAAAACACACAGACAAAAAATAATTTATCTTCACCATTTCCAAGTATAGCCACCTGTCTTCTGCTTGAGACTTGCTGACTTGTAGAACCTGTTAGATCCTCTGGGAATGACCTCAGAGGATCATCATGAGAGAGTTCCTAAGGGGCTTGACATAAGTCTTGTGAGGTTTATGTGGGTAAAAATAATTGAAAGTAGAGGCTGGTGCTTGCTTCTTAACCAGAGATTACTGAAGGAGGGAGGTCTGTTGTAGCAGTCCTTGTCAACAAAGCAGGAAGTGTATGTAGTATAGTATAGTGTTCGTGAGAAGAAAAAAGTGTGGACACCCCATTCCAGTTCCCTATGGAACTCTGAGGGTGTGGGAGAGGAATTCAGTTGTTCCTGAGCTCCTCAAGAAGGAACACAGAGGTTAGAGGAGGTGTGCAAGCCAAGGAGCCTCCAAGAGGCCATGAGAAAAGGATAGGAAGCATTGTAGGTAGAAAAGATATTGGGGCATTATCCACTGCTGGAACAGCTAAAGGGAAACTAATCTGACCCTCTGAGAGGGAGTTGGAGTAAAGGCGAAAGTCATCACAAGAAATCACAACCACTACATCAGCAGAGTCTATCAGTGTCAGGAAAAATAAGACAGACCCAGAAACAAGAATACTTGCTTACAACCAACACGTGTCCACTGCTGTCAGATCTCCACTTCTCCATCCCTTCTCTTCTGCCAGTGGAGCTAGGCCTTGCTTGGAAAAGGCTGATTAGACGTGGTAGGTTGAACACAAATGCTTACTATTATAGCCTCCTAATTCTTTATGAAAATGACAGCAAAGGATAGACTAAAAGGACAAAGAGAATAGGAGAGAAAGTGACAGAAGATGAGAGATGGTAGGAATATTTCGTTAGCTGAAAATGCAATGGATGAATGCTCATTAACTTAAAGATGGGACAAAGCTGAAACTGCGGATTGGAGGGTGAGGGGGAAGTGAGAAACAAGGCAGTTTAAGCTGAAAAATCCTGGAAGTGGAGGTACCAGGAACCTCAGAAAGGTGAGGGTGCTGGGTAAAGCTGAAAACAAGAGCATTTGCAGATAGTTGACTGTTGATTACCCCTCCCCAAACTTTCTAGAAAAGTTGAACACCATCCATAGCTGAGGACAAAAGTGATATTCCATGCAGGAAACTGGACAATTAAGTAAAAATCTGCATGGCAATCATGGAATTCCCTAGCCTCCTTCCCCCATTGGCTCCTAGAACACAGACAACAAAGGTCAAACCCCACAGGCAGAGATCTGTTGGATTTCTCTCTAGAGAACTGAACAGATCAAGAAACTAGATCTGCAGATGCCTATATTTGGGGTTCCCCAATGAAAAAGCCACCTTATCAGCCTATATTCAGGAAGCTATCAGTCAACAAGCCATGTCAACACATAGAAACTTCCAGTCAGCTTTTTAGTGTCATATTCTTCAGTATTAATAGATAGCCACTGCTGTCTTTCTATGTGCCCAACATCATTCCATGCACATTTTAATATTTTACACAAATTAATGCATTTAATCCTTTACAGCAGTAATGTTTTACACATATACATGTAAATGTATTTAATCGTCATAACAATTTTATAAGGTAAGCACTATTATTATTCTCATTTTTCAATAAGGAAACTGAGGCACATAAAGACTAAGTAACTTGGTCAAGGTCACATGCTATGAAGTAGTAAGGCCAGTTGCACAATCTTTCCATTTGGATCCAGAGCCCACACGTCTCATCTCTACATCATATTGCCTCAAAATCAAAGGAGAGACAAAGACAAGCAAAACAAAGGAAAACAAGAGAAGCAGGCAAACAGGGACTAGGAGAAATGCGTAAAGCAACTATAACACATTTACTCAGATAAGACATCGCATCCATTAAAAACACCAAACCAGAACGCTCTCTCATTCAGAGAACAAGAGAACATGGGAGCAGAAGATTCAATAGATGAGTTATAAAGTAGAATCGTAGAACTAAAAGACAAAAATAGAAAACAGGAGAGAAAACTAAGATGATCCATCTAGAAAGAAAGAGCAGATTAAGCTATGGTTATAAAATTATCAGAGATATAATACAAGAAAATGTCCAGATTGAATGAGGCCATAGATATTCAGTTAGCATAATGAATGATAAAAGATTCGCACTAAGACACATCACTGATAAATATTCAGCCACCAGGTATAAAATGATTATGCTGAAAATTTCTAGAGAGGAAAAAAAAAAGAACACCATCAGAAAGATTAAGAATTAGAATGACATAGGCATCTTAACAGCAACTCTGAAAGATGGAAGACAAAGAGTGGCATCTAGCCAAATGTCAGTCAAAGGTTAAAATAAAATAAAAAGCTTTTCTGATATACAAAAATCTCAATAAAATTATGTCCTATGTGTCTTTTTCCAACAGGAAGACAGGAGTCTAGAAAATAGCTCCAAGTTAATAATGAAGGGAAGCTTCGAGAAGACATTCAAACAGCAGGACTATAGAGAATAAATCCAAATCAGAGCAACAGGATAAAGGGCTCCAGAAGGGATGTCTTTAGGGAAATACCAACTGATAGATAACTCCAGTTTTCTTTTTAATCTTATATTGGAGTTTTACAGCTCCAATGGAGAATTGAGGCATGATATATTACTACAAACATGGAAAGCTAAAGAATAGACAAACAAAGGCAATTGTTGAATTCGGAAAAAAAATTTACTCACAAAACACTATGTGTCTCCATAATGAGAAATACTTGTATACTCAAAGTAATGTAAACACTGGCTACTGATTTAACCAAAAACAGTAACAAATTATGTTGGAAAGGGATGGGAGAGAAACAGGTTGTAAGAACAATCCTCCTTGTCCATAGAACAGAATAAATATATAATGTCTGAAATTCTAAAAAGTTAGGAAATAGTAATATTATGTTATTTAGAAAGATGGAGATAATTAGCAGAAAAAACAACTTTAAGAGTTTTCAGAAAACAAGAATCTAGAGAACAGATGAGTAAGGCAAGAGGATGCTGCTCTTCCTTATAAACTTATGAGTACTACTTGGTTTTTCAAACCATGTATATGTATTACTTTGATAAAACGATTTTTAAAAATTACAAGGAAGGATTTTAAAAGAGTAGGGTAGAGTCTTAGAACTGGACCCCAAGTAAAATATGATGTTTCTTGGCATTTCTATTCCTCTAGCCACACAGAGACTGAGTGGTGGGCAGAATAATGGGTCGCTGAAGATGCCATGCCTTAATCCCCTGAACCTGTGATGTTACCTTACACAGGAAAAGTGTAGATGTAATTAAGTTTAGAAACCTTGATACAGGGAGATTATCCTGAATTCTCTGGTGGTCCAATTTAATCACATGAGGTCTTAGGAGAGGAGAAGCTTTCCTGGCTGCAGCAAGAGAGACACAACATGAGAAGGGCTCCATCCACCCTTGTTGGGCTTCGAAGTTGGAGGAAGGGGTCTATGAGCCAAGGAATGAAGCAGCCTTTAGAACGGACAGTCAGCAAGAAAATGGGGACCTCCATCTTACAACCACAGGAAGTGAATTCTGGCAAAAACCCAAATAAGCAAGGACATAGATTGTCCTCTAAAGTCTCCACAGAGAAATGCATCCTGCCGACATCTTGATTTTAGCCTAGTGAGACTCATGTCAGCCTTCTGACCTACAAAATTGTTAGATCATACATTTGCGTTCTTTTAAGCCACTACGCTTGTGGTATTTCGTTATGGCAATGATAGAAAACTAATACAGACTGCCACCTCCTAAACTAACTCATGCAGTTATCATTGATGGGAGAATCTTAAGTGACAAAATCTGACAATGAATGTGGACACTTAATAGGCTTGATAAAGACGTGAAATTAAAATTCACCGGAGAGATTATCTTCTCATTATAACTGACAAGGGTCAGCTGCAAGTCAAGCAAGGAAAGACGCACCTACATATTACACACTGGTCAATAGTTTTGAGCATGGCCAAGAGGTCTGAAGGTTCCCAGAACAGGAAAGGGAACTTGGACATCTAAATTTCTTCCACATTCTTCTATTAAAGCCATTCCTATCAAATGCATCCAAGTCAGTGAGATGGGTTTATGATGGAATATAAATATTTGTAAACACTCGAGATAAAAGCACAGGCTCTGATTTCGTGAGTAAGCCGTGCAGAAAGAAGGAGATAGTCATGAGCACAGGTGACAGTGTAGAAAAACTGACCTGCTCGAACAGCAGTCTGCAGGAGCATGAGTGGAAGCGTCGGGGCTCAAGTGTAACTAACGGTGAAAACTGCCCTTTACCTCAACCTGACAGCAGCAAATGAGAAAAATAACTCTGATCAGTTTTCTTTTCTTTTTTTTTAATGCGGGAAACTTTTTTTTAATTGAGATATAATTGATATATAACATTATATGTTTAAGGTGTACAGCATGTTGCTTTGATACATTTATATATTGCCGTATGATTAGCACTGTAGTGTTAGTTAACACTTCCATCATGTCCCATAATAATCATTTCCCTTTTGTGATGAGAACATTTAAGATTAGCATCTTTGAAGGATGTAGTACGGTATTGTTGACTATAATCACAATGCTGTGAATTAGATCTCCAAAACTTTTCATCTTCTGTAAATTTGTACCCTTTGACCCATTTCTCCCCAGTTCCCCCACACCCTAGCCCCTGGAAACCACCGTTCTACTCTCTGTTTCTACAAGTTCAGCTTCTTTAGATTCTACAAATAAGTGAGACCATTCAGTATTTGTCTTTCTCTGACTTATCTCACTTTTCAGAATGCCCTCAAGGTCCATCCATGTTGTCACAAATGACAATTTTTCCTTTTTTCTTAGATATCTCTTTTCATTTCCTTTGGGTATATACCCAGAAGTGGGATTGCTGGATCATACGGCAGTTCTATTTTTCATCTTTTGGAGAACCTCCATGCTTCTTTCCATGGTGGCCGAACCACTTTACATTCCCACCAACAGTGCACAAGGGTTCCCTTTTCTCCACATCCTCATCAACACTTAATATCTCTTGTCTACTTGGTGACAGCCATTCTAACAGGTGGGAGGCGATATCTTATTGTGGTTTTGATTTACATTTCCCTGATGATTAGTGATGTTGAGCATCTTTTCATGAGCTCCTTTTAACAAGAATATTATAGCCTTTTGGAATTTTTGCAGAATAATTGGAAAATTCCCCTTATTAAAATTCTACTCACAGAAAAAAGTCTAGGGTTTTTTTAAGCAGAAAAATCATCTAAAGTAAATTTTAAAAGAATAAATTATTGATATAAAGCAAGGAAAGTAAATTGACAAACTACAAAATACAAAGAAATTCTATTTTCACCACTGACATGCTACAAGATACAAACATGTTGAAAGAAGAACACAAATGGAAATTATTCTGTTAGAATAACATAGAATTGATCCCTTCAATTTTCACATTATACACTGACTCTTCATTTTCAAATCCTTTCCTTTTGGGGATATCAAAAAATTAGAATAGAATAAGATGAATATAACTTAGGCCCACATTTGCAAAATGAACAAAGAATAAAGACTGTTTCCAGGTTAGGTCAAAACTAACAAAATACTAACTTTCCTCCCTCCTCCTAGGGAGAGTAAGAAGATATTTTTATCTTTTGCCTCTGGTTTCTATGTAATCCCCTCAAGGTTCCCAGTACCTGAGGTGTATTTACAGAGGGTGATCAGGATAGTTGACATTAACGTCCCATAGGAAGTCATCAGTTGTCCTTTGCTAGTGGAAAGTTGAGCACACTTAAAGTTTTACTTAAGTTTAAAGAAAATGCATGGACTTTCCTAATGTAAGTGTAGATGCTACCGTATGTTGAATGGGTCATGATAATAAATTAGACATGGTGCTTCATCTCATTATTCATTACTGTCCCCAGAGCCTCACTTACTGTACTACTACATAAGTGGATTGTCACCTCCAGGTAGAATGACCATGGCTACACTGGAGACGGATCGTAGATTTGGATCTAGGAACTATGGTCATCATAATCAAACAGAGCATAGAGAACCCAGAATGGGAGATGTGATCCCCAATTATCAATGTAAAAATTCCCTCCAAATAAGGACTTTACCAGTGTGAAATATGGGATTTGTTTTTCCCCTATAGAACCTCATGAAACAAGGAATAGTTACATCTCTGGGTAGGGGTGGGGAATATAATTACTTTTGACAATAGAATGTACCCTGGGACTTTCAAGGCAAAACTGTTAGGCCTTTTATTTTTCTTTTACTTCTTTCGTGGGTGTGCAATCCTTTCTTAAACATTTGGCCTGCATATGGACAGACCTGTGATTTTAAATGGCCTAGGGAGCCCCAACAGTCTTCTAAGTAACACTCATGAAGAAGCGAGAGAGCATCTCAGATGCTAGAATTTACTCTACGAAGAATTTTTTTCTGTTTGCTGATTCTTCACCTTTTAAAAAGTTAACACATTGAATATAATACATCCTGAATCTTTTGCAGGTGTTAAACAGCTGACTTTAATTTTTTAAAGAACCAAATCCATCTATTACCAAACCAAAAAAAAAAGAGCTCTATTTATTTAGGTTATTTTGACAGTAAATCCTTCCTCTTTATTCTGCCTTAAGAAAAGGATTGCATTTCCCTGTAAAAATAAACTTTCTGTGGAGATTAAAACATGACTTCATGTGGACTTGCTCCTTAAAAAGCTGAATGGTCCAAAATGTGACATTACATTTTTTTTCTAACCTTTTAATTTAGGATGGAAGGACACATATTAGCAATACCGGCTTAAAAATGAAATAGTATATCTTTCTATAATGGCACAAAATGCTATGGTATGGCAAGTGGCTTTAAGTTAAGGCATTGTCTAGACTTGATGTGAAATTCCCATCATGGGAGAATACTGGAGTGGGTAAGAGGGGATCAATCACAGGATAGTAAATGAGATTTGAAAAGGGGAGGGGAAGTTTAACAAGCACAAATTAAATTTTAATTCATGTCCTTGGACTCAGGACTCTACCCTAACATCTGGGCCTTTTTATCATAAATTTTTCAATGTTAGCACTATTTTATCAACTGGTTATCTTCTGTTGTCCATGCCAAGGTATTCTTCGCTTCCAGCCACCAAAACAAAGGTCAAAGTAGACAACAAGGAGCAAAGTAGAAAAATTTGTCTAGGCCACTCCTCATTGTTAATCAAGAACCTTGACATCACTGAACAGAATGGTATAATAAAGGACAGTTGTATGTGGTGGTATGTAACTTTGTCCAGATTTCCAATGAGTGGTTGTTATGAAATTTTAACTGTCTTTAAAATACTGCAGGACAGACAGGTGATGTATTCACATGTGTTAGTTTTCATCTATGCCATTGGGCTGGTCATATGCGCTAATGAGGAGTACATACTTCAGAGGTACTAACCAGCACAGGAAAAATTCTAATCAAAGGGCCAACTCCAGATACAGTTATCACAAGATAGTCTTCAGCTATCTTCAAATCTGATAGACACCAGGGGCTTTGTTCATTAGCATAAGGGATATTATAAACATTCTTTATCCTGAGAAAAAAGAACAAAGCTGAAAGTATCACACACTCTGATTTCAAAATATACTACAAAGAATAGTAACCAAAACATCATGGCACTGGCACAAAAACACATGCACAGATCTATGAAACAGAATCAAGAGCCCAGAAATAAACCCACACATCTATGGACAGCTAACTTTCAACAAGGGAGCTAAGAACATACAATGGAGAAAGGAAAGTCTCTTCAATAAATGGTGTTGGGAAAACTGGACAACCACATGGAAAAGAATGAAAGTAGACCATTATCTTACACCATACACAAAAATTAACTCAAAATGGATTAAAGACTTGAATGTAAGATCTGAAACCATGAAACTTCTAGAAGAAAATACAGGCAGTAGACTCTTTGGCATCAGTCTTAGCAGCATGTTTTCAAGTACTATGTCTGACTGGGGAAGGGAAACAATAAAAAAAATAGACAAATGGGACGACATCAAACTAAAAGGCTTCTGCACAGCAAAGGAAACCATTAACAAAACGAAAAGACAACCTAATAATTGGGAGAAGATATTTGCATACCGTATATCTGATGAGGGGTTAATACCCAAAATATATAGAGAACTCATACATCTCAACAGCAAGAAAACTAACAACCCAATTACAAAATAGACAAAAGATCTGAATAGACATTTCTCCAAAGAAGATATACAGACGGGCAACAGGCACATGAAAAGATGTTCAACATCATTATCTATCAGGGAAATGCAAATCAAAACTACAATGAGATATCACCTCACTCTCGTCAGAATGGCTATAATTAACAAGACAGGGAACAGCAAATGTTGGAGAGGATGTGGACAAAAGGGAACCCTCATACACTGCTGGTGGGAGTGCAAACTGGTGCAACCATTATGGAAAACACTATGGAGTTTCCTCAAAAAATTAAGAATAGATCTACCATATGATCCAGCTATCCCACTGCTGGGTATTTATCCAAAAAAGTTGAAAACACAAATGCATAAAGATACATGCACCCTTATGTTCATTGCAGCATTATTCACAACAGCCAAGACTTGGAAGCAACCAAGGTGCCCATCAAGGGACGAATGGATAAAGAAGATGTGGTATATATACACAGTGGAATACTACTCAACAATAAGAAACAATGAAATCCGGCCATTTGTGACAACATGGATGGATCTTGAGGGTATTATGCTAAGTTAAATAAGCCAGAGGGAGAAAGTGAAATGCTATATGATCTCACTCATAAGTAGAAGATAAAAACAACAAACAAACACATAGAGACAGAGATTGGATTGGTGGTTACCAGAGGGGAAATGGGGAGGGAAGAGGACAAAAGGGATGATTAGGCACACGTGTGGTGGCAGATTGTAATTAGTCCTTGGGTTGTGAACATGACGTAATCTACACAGAAATCAAAATATAATGATGTACCCCTGAAAATGATATAATGTTATAAACCAACGTCACCGAAATAAAAAATAAACTAAAAAAAGAAAGAAATATTCTTTAATCAGTGAAATTAGTGGCAAGATACTTGATAGAAATATTGTAGAGGCATTCTTACCCTCACATGAATGAGATTTAAAGAATCTGGTAAGCCCAACAGCCTGAACCCTTTGGAATCTAGCCTGGGATCTCTGAAGAAGTCTTGAGTTCAGCCTCTAATTTGAAGAATTATTGGTCACCACTATCTGAAACTGTAGGCAGCTACCAAAGTCAACCAGAAAGAACCTAAAAATAGTGAATAACAAAACTGGCTAAGGTCCTTTTGCAACAGTGGTCAAGGGACCTTTCTAAAAATCTGGGGGAAGTAAACCAAATTAGTTACAGTGTGGGGGTAACTGGATTGAATTACCAAATTTTCTTCATGTAAGAAAAAATATCTATCTTAAAACCCCAAATTGTATTCAAAATGTCAAAGTTCCTTGCCCTTGTGACTCCTATAGATATGCCATATAAGCAGACTACCCCTGGAAAAAGAATTCACATCACTCACCCTATGTTATTGTGGTGGAATTTTTCTCATGATTTTGTTAAAAATCACCAGCGACATCTGGCTTTTTTTCAGGGAAGATACTCAGGCAGGAAAAGCAGGAGCTGCCATCAATGCCTTATTTGTGGATTGTCATCTCTCTTTTGGAGACTTGTATTTCCAAGAGATTGTTCTGGTGAAATGAAGAGGTATGGATAATTATTTCTTGACAACTAAATATAATTCTATATCAATTCTCTTCTTTACTTCACCACACATTCATTCATTCCTGCTCATGGATAGGTAGCAGAGAAAGCTGTAAAAATTCACCATGGCTGCCAACAAAACACTGTGTGAGGCAGGAAACAACTAGTAGCAGCATCTCAGGTCTTTGCTGCTGTGGTAGTCAATCTCCAATATGGCAACCAACAATCCTTGCCTTCTTGTATTCATGCACTCATGTGTCTCCTCTCATGTTCTACAGGTCTGACCTGCACAATCAACAGAATGCTACAGAAGTAATGGTGTGTGAACTCTGAGAGTAGGTCACAAAAGATATGGTAGCTTCTGCTTTGATCTCTCGAGTCCCTTGTTCTGTGGGAAGGCAATCACCACCCACTATGGAGAGGTTTATTGGAGAAGAACTAAAGCCTACCACCAATAGCCAGCACCAGCGTGCCAGCCATGCCTGTGGGCCACCTTGGAAGCAGACCTTTGCAGCCCAAGTCAAGCCTTAAAGTCAGGCTGGCAAGTGACTACAAACTCATGAGAGACTTCAAGGCAAAACCACCCATCTAAGTTGGCCCTGAATCTTGATCTCCAGAAACTGTGAAAGATACTAAACCATTTGTTTTATTTAAAGTCACTATATTTTGAGGTAATTTGTAACACACCAATAGATAGCTAATATAGCTGCTAAGCCATCAGCATTTTCAATTCCATTCTCTTCCATTCACTGTTGCAAAAGGACCTTGGCCAGTTTGGATATTCACTATTTTTAAGTTCTTTCTCATAGACTTTGGTAGCTGCCTATAGTTCCAGACAGTGGTGACCAACAATTCTTCAAGAATCAAGCAAGATATTGATTTTCGTATCAGCCTCCCTTATAGTTAGCAGTGGCCATGGAATCTGTTCTGAGCAATGAGATGTAAGGGGGAGTCTACTAAGGGAACTTTCTTTTTATTTTGAGGAAGATTAGCCCTGAGCTAACATCTGCCACCAACCCTCCTCTTTTTTGCTGAGGAAGACTGGCCCTGAGCTAACATCCATGCCCATCTTCCTCTACTTTATATGTAGGATGCCTGCCACAGCATGGCTTGACAAGTGGTGCATAGGTCTGCACCCAGGATCTGAACCTGTGAACCCCGGGCTGCTGAAGCGGAACGTGCAAACTTAAGGGCCACACCGCCCACTGGGTGGCCCCGAAGGGAGCTTTCTTAGAAAAGGAAAGTTCACTCACACAACTCCCTCCCTCATGCTCTGCTTTGAACATAATGATGTCAAGCTGAGGCAGCAATCATATAGCTTGGATGGAGCAGCCATGAGGATGAAAAACTAACGGCAAAGGATTGTGGAGTAAACAGAAGAGAGCTGAGGTTCCTGATAACACTTTTGGCTGGGTGAACTACTGCTGGCTACATCCTACCACCTTGGTAAGCGATTAAAATAAACCGTATTATTATACCACTGTTAGCTGGGGTTTCTATTACTTGCAGCTGACAGCATTCCTAATTGATGCAGATTTTGGAACCAAGAGGGGGTGCTTTAAAGAACAGACCCTAAAATGTAGGATTGGCTAAGGGGAAGAGACAGGACATTGGGCTATGAAGTTCCAACTATTCCTGATGGAAATAGGATTACCTTGGTTATGCAGTGGTGAAGCATTTGTTTTTACCGTCGCCTGTTGGGATGCAGACTACATACTGAAAAAAAGATGGAGTGTTAGGGGAAAATGTAGAAAACCTGTTGTGACAGCTTATTTTTTCATGCACACTGTTTTTATATGTCTCAGAATATTTAGACTCACATGGGAAGGTGAGTGACCTCTGTGGGCACTTCAAGACATGGCATGTTAAAGAGTAGGACCTTTTTTACACAACACACACACACACACACACACACACACACACACACTGAGTAGTCATTGCGAAGGCTTTGGGTGTGTCTGTTTGGTTTCCTATAACAATTTTTGTGTGAAACTAAATAGGCAACTTCAAAACAGGAGGGATTTTTCTCCTCTTGTCTTTCCTCTGCTTTGATAAATAACAATCAAGTAAACTTTTTGTAGATTCTGATATATACTTTTTCTCTCTTGGCCCAAGGGGAAATAAAAATTGGCAGGCATAAGATCTCATCAAACACATTTCACATTTTTCCTATGATAAAATAACAATTATTAGAAAGGTAATAGTAACCATATATCAATCCTGTACCAGCTTTTCAAGCACAGTATATGCATTATTTTATCTAATCTTTACAACTCAATGAGATAAGTTTTAACAGTCCCTTTGCCAAATAAGAAAACTGATGACACTTACACAGTAAGCCCAGCCTTGAATGGCGTGGCTCCAGAGCTTTCGCTCACATCATTATGCTGTAATGCCTCCCGATGTTTTGTTACTGTTAACTGTATATTGTGACTATTCCTCAATGTTGTCCACTCCCCTGACGTCACTGGCCTCTACCCCTCATTGGTCTCCCTGACTCTCCTCCAGTCTGACTGCAGCCACAGATGTCCTTCTCGAGTCTATACTTGTTCCTGTTGATGCATTGTTATTTAAAGAGTTAAGTCACAACTCCTTAATGAGATGCTCCGGAGTTCTGTGTCACTAACCCATTACTTGCTCCCCAGCCTCAACTCACAGCATTGACCTCTGTTTTGACACCTCTTACTAACTTGTGCTGCTCATTCAATGTCCCATTCATACTGGATTTCTCCCACTTCCTTTCGCTTTTTCAGTCTCAGGGTTTGGCAGCCAATGCCCCCTCTGCCTAGAGAACCTTCTCTGACTCTTTCGGCCTGGCTAACTCCCACACGTCCTTCATCTTAGATGTCACCTCTGAAGCACTCTGTGCTTCTCTAAAATGTCAGTTTACACTGTTTTGTCTTTGTCTTCCTCTTAGCTTGGCTATACAAATAATTTTCATCACTGTGCTCCCAGCGTTCAATATATGTTCACTTCATTCATTCTTTAAAAAATGCTTGCATGGGAGATACTTCGCAAGATGGCGCCGTGAGTAGTCCTCTTTGTCTCTCGCCCTTCGAGTCTACAATTATTTGGACACTTATCGCTTGACAAAGGATATCCAGACAGCATCTCAGAACGTCTGAGACACCCACGCGACTATACATCGGAAGGCGGATGGACTTTCCTCCGGGAGGATGTGGAAATAGGTGAGGGCTCTCCGACCCCGACGGGCAGCCTGGTACCCGCAAGCGGCTTTCTTCCAACGGACGCCCCCAGAGGATCCACGCACGTCTAGGGCAGGAGCGAGAACACAACAGAGGAGCGACGGTGGAAACAGGTGACCAGAACCCTACCTAAACCCCCTGCAATTACTCCTAAACGCAGAGGGAAACTTTGGAGTTGCACACCTGAGCCCGCGGGGAGAGTCTCTCCCCGCCATTGGCGGGGGGATCCAGCCTGGTGCTCAGGGCGCCCAGAGGGTCCCAGAGAGAGACACGGAGGGCACGGAGATCTCCCAGCTGCCGTTGCCCGCCCCGTGGGACTAGGGATTGCCGGAGATCTCGGAGAGGACCGGGGCGGGGGGAACTTTCAAAAGGCCGGTCCTGCGACCCGGAGGGGAAGCGCCGGAGCTCC